>NC_088680.1:71148395-71808098 GCF_950023065.1 Planococcus citri
ATCACAAAAATTCAAGAAATGGGTTTCGCCGAAATTAAGAGCAAAAATTTAGGCAGAAAAACTACTCAATAAAATTCAACTGAAAATCACGGAAATTATGAAAACCAAAAATTCAGAACAGAGAACTGACGAAGATTAAAAGTAGGTAAGGTACATATGTATAAATTGGAAAAAAATCGAAAAGTTTCAAGAATGATAATTTGAACTTGAAAAAAAATTGTTCAAAGAGAGAAAATTCGGAGGACCTTAAAAGGTGAAAATGAAGAAAAAAAACAAACTCATCACATCTTGAAGAATATCCCTTCCCTCCTTAAGAAAAGGTCAAAATTCAAAAAAAATGACTTTTGGAAGAAGAAAAATCACAATTTCACAAAAATTCGAAGCAAAAAAAATTGAAAAAATTGTTGAAAAACCCCACGTTTCGAATGATTTTTGCGACTCGAGGTAGGCAACTTCTTCTACACTTACAAATGTATTCGCGTTTTTCTCGATTTTTAAAACCCTCTAGAAATGTAAAGAAAAGTGGTCCTAGGAGAAATCGATATCACTGACAGTGAGCTCGATACATAAAAATTCAGAACACAATCATGGAAAAATTACTTTGGAATAAAATCTGAATCATCAAAATTCAAGAAACAAAAATCAATCAAAACAGGAGAAAATCCATTAAAAACTATCGAGAAATTCGAAAATAATGAGTAATAGGTCTTGTTAAAATTAGGAAAAACCTAAGAAAACTTTTTTTAAAAATCATCAAATGTGGAAAAGAAAAAAAAATTTGTACGAGCTTAATTCTACAGCTCGAACTATCGTAGTAAGCGTAGGTACTTACCACTGATAAATGTCAGATTCTGCATCATCACGAAGCTTGATTCGTATTCAACAACAATCACAGAACTCTGAAGCTCATTGCGATTTTACAGCGATCGTAGCATCATTTGGAAGTACCAATATCAATTTTCATTCTTCACAAGATCATCTGAAACAATTAAGAATATGTGCGTAAGTTATCAAATCAAATTGTAATAAAATTTTATAAGACTTAACTACCAAAAATTACTCAAATAAAAGTATACATGAAAATTCGAATGAAAAATCAACAAAAAATTACATAGATACCTCGTATGTATCAATAAAACGACTGTAAAAAATCATTGAAATTCACAGGGAATGAACTCAAATTTTTCCTTAAAAGGCAAGTAACTTCAGTAATCATAAAAGCTGGAAAAAGTATAACCAGAAAAAAAAATCCACGAAATTCGAATAAAAACGATTAAAAAAAACTAACGAAAACTCGCAACAGATAAAATCGTAAGTCCTTCAGAATAAAACTCGAGAGCAAAATTCAAAATGAAAAAAATCTCCAAAAATGAGAGGAATATCTATCTAAATTTAAAACGTTGAAAAAAACTACGAGGATACCAGAATAAAAAATCAATTCAAAGTAGAAAAACTCCTACGAAAAAACTAAAAGTAAAAAGCACAAAAATTCAAGAAAATTTTAAAAAAACCTCACGCAAATTCATGATAAAATAGCAGCACAAAAGAAAACATGAAAATTCGGGGAAAATTGTCGAAGAATTGGGAAATGAAATCTATAAGAATTCAAAAGAATAATCAATAAAGCCCCAAAAAAATTCGAAATAAAACCATCAAGTCTTGGAAGTCTAAAAAAACTCTCAAAAACTCTAAAAATAAAATCAGTAAGAAGGGGAATTCCACAAAAATTTTCACCAGAAAAAATTACACGAATTTGGGGTAAAACTGGGAGAAAATTTTACAAAAATCAGAAAATTCACCGAGAATTACTAACAATATTGGTAAAATCAAGATAAAATCAGAGAAAACCAGCTCAAAACAGCAATTAAACTTGTTATACAGCTCACTATCACATAAAAACAAATTGAAACAACAGACTGAGATTTTAAAGATGACCAAATACCTCGAAATTTGAGCGAAATCTTGTAAAAAATTCTCGAGACTACGGGGACTCAGCAAAAACCAGATCACCTATCAAAACTCAGAGGAAATTGAACGAAAAAAAAAACATAATAATAAAGTCGCTGGTAATTAGCATAAAATTAAACAAAAGATTCCGAAAATTGTCAAAAACTTATGATAACAGGCTTAAAATGACCAATAGTTGATGCAGGATCTAGAAATTTAAGCATAATCCAACAAAATGTTTAAAAACACCGAAACAGTTCTGAAAATTACGAAAAATTACACAAAAATCGCATTCGATTAAAATGCCATTAAAACCGATTAAAATTTTCAAATCACCAATAATATAAATGTTTACATTATCAAAACTAAATGAAATTTCGCCATAATTGCTCAAAGTATACCGGTATAGTAAAAATTGCAAAATTGAGTCCAAAGTTTCAAAAAATTACTCGAAAGCAGTCATTAAAGTGACTGAAAATGAAAAAACAGTTTCAAATATTGAAAACATTCAGAAAAGACACACAGATAACTGAAAACAAGTCGAAAAGAACGACGAAAAAACAAAGAAAACGCAGTCTAAAGTAACGGCAATGATAGGTAACAATATCTAGGTAGGTACCTTAGAAATACATAAGTTATTATCCAGATGAAGTAAATCGATTTGATGAATCGCATACTGCTGAGATTTTAATTGTGTTCGTTCGTATTCTAAATCGATATAAAAACGATCAACGGCGCCAATTACTCATCAATGTCAAAAAACTTTCGTATCTGAAAAAAAAAAAAAAATTAAAAGTATGCAACAACTCACAATATGATCAATACGACTAATAATAAGGTAAGAGGATAATCTTTCATTTACGAACATAGTTGAGAAACTCATTACACGACGACACACTGAAGTGAGCCAATTCCAGCCTACACTTCCATAAAACCATCCCAAATAAAATAATATTCTAACATAAACTGAAACATCTCCCTCGCCCCCTCATCAAAGAGGTACTTACCTAATAAAATTTCCTAATTATAAAATTTGAAAAAAAAACCATAATCTAGAAACTCTGAATAAAAATTGTAAAAGTGTCTTAGAATGACGCAAAAACAATACCAAAACGACTGAGAGTTGTTGAGAAAATATATCGGAGTTTGAGCCAAATCTAATCAAAGTTACAAATTTAAAGTCACTAAAAATTAATCGAATACGTAATCAAATTGTAATAAAATCTCAACAGCAGCATTTGATTACCTACATACATGCGTAATGAAACCACGAAGAAGAAAATAATAATTAATTGGAAAGAAAAAACGAATCAAAAGTACCGAACAAGTTAGAACAGAGAACATCAGAACAATATGATCATCAAGCACAGGGTGTTCAATCAATATACTAGCGGCAGCGTACGACATGAATTTATGTGCCGTTCCTACCGGCTACCGTTGAGTCATCGACCGGAGTATAGGTATGATTCATCTACAACGCTACCGCACAATGCTATCTTGTGCATGAAAATTCACAACTAATACACAATAAGATCGAATCGAACTCGGAACTAAATATCGGTGACGAATTTTACTCATTTCAACGAAATAACCTACTAAAAATCGGCGACGAATTCGAAATATAATACCACAATCTGCAGTCTCGATCACGAAATGTGTCTACTATACTACCACTACGTACACGAAAATAGGTATGTAGTTGAAAAATCCAAGGATATGGAATTTGGATACATTTTATTATTCGAATTAAAAGCACTGTAGCACATAACGTTACCTTAATGCCAAATCCGAGTATGTCCAAAATTTTCGATTTTTTGATTTTGGTATCACTGGAAAGCTGATGCTCAGCCGAATCTAGTGAAATAAATAATAACCCTTATAATTATTATGAAAATGTAAAAAAATTGAATTTAAATAAATTTTAAACATCGAGTATGTCCATTTAGAAGCTAAAAGCGAGTATGTCCATTGAGTATGTCCATTAAAAATAAAACCATCAATGATTGAGTGTTCCAGCTTGTGATTTCAACTATTTGTGAGGTTTCACAGATCAGGGTAAATAAATTACAATCCGCATTACAAAATATTCTAAACAGAACTCAATGAACTCATTGTGACTGCATGATAACAGTGATAACACATTTGACCATCTTCCGCAACTTTGATCTTCGAGAGCTTTCAAACGGTTGAAGGTACAGCTTTCGATAAACAATCATTTTAAAGAGGATAAAATTACGAACATTTTGATACATTAAAATACGTATGTGTCCACTCAAAACGTTCAGTAATTTCAGTTTGAAGTTCAATACTTGCAGCTTGCAGCTCTTTTTCGCAACTTCAAACTTCGAAAACTTTTGAACGGTTGCATGTAGAGCTTTCGGTAACAGCTCATTTTCAAGAGGATGAAAATCCGAACATTTTGCTGTATTAAAATACCTATGTGTCTACTGAAAATTTCGAGTATTTTTAGTTTAAAGATGACGTACGTAGTATGCAAAAATCAGTAAAATAGAAGTACTCATAAAATCGTTATTTTTACGCGAAATGATAAAAATTCAACGCCAATCGAATAGGAATTTCATTGTCTTTAATTTAAGACTGCATAACAGTTCACCCAAACCCGCGAACAAACGAAAAAATTTGATTTTTTACATGAAAAATTATATGCAAACTTACGTTCTGTTACTGTTTACTTTACAACGGAGGAAGGAAAATTGCGTATGTCCGCAGTTGTGTTGTTCTAGGCTCTAGTATTTGTAGGAGACAGGTTACCAAACACTATTTGGATTAATGGTTAACTAAATTATCATCAACTTAATTTAAAACCTAAACAGATACCGGAAATTCATAAGAAATTTGGGACATACTCGGATTTCAATTCTTAACAACATGTGGCATATAGAATCAAAACCCGAGTATGTCCATCACCGCTTGAAAAACATTTAATTACAGGTACTAAATTGAGAAATTTTACAAATGTAGCTCAGACAATCTCTTCATAAGAGATTGAGCTATCATACTTCAAAATTTTACTACTCTATATCCCCTCCATTTGTTTTTATCATCTTTCAAACTTTCAATTTCCTCTCCTGAAAAATTCACGTTCTTGGACATACTCGGATTTGGCATTAAGGTAACGATAACACAATCATCATAATTTCTACTGATAGCTAACGAAGAGCGTTCAAACATCATTAGCGAAGCGATCTCGCATGACGCTGCCGCGCTGCCGCCGACACTGCAGATCACCGCTCACAAACACATTGTGACATTGATTCAAAATTTACGGAAATATTCAAAATAATCGAAGAAATAAATTCGATGCACCTACCTACGTGACTTCAAACAAGTTTACCATATTCGAGTGAATCGTTACACAGAAATTACTATAAAATTGAAATATTTAGTACTTACAGCAACTCATGTGGCCGAACCGCCGCATACATTTCTACGATGAAAAAAAATACAAGTTCGCGTGATTCAGAATAATTAAATAGATCGACAACTAATAAAATTCGCAGTACTCTAACCGAAAATGAAAAAAATATCACGACATGGCGGCTAAAATGAAATGAATAGAAAATCAACGCAAAACAAAAAGAGCTGCACAAATTCTACATAATTCATTCGTCCTTCGTCGCCATGATGTCTACTTGTCTAGTTGTCTACTGAAAAAAAGTAAAAACACTTCGGTCTGGTTCAATCACCTCGTATTTGCAACGAAGTTCAATGTCAAGGACATTTATTTTCCTCTTTGGATTCATTTCCGTTCCTGGCGTTTTTTTCTGTGAATTTTTTTTAAGCTCATCAGGGATGTCTAGCCAATGGGATTGGCTAAAGCTAACGGCTAAAGCTAAAAAAATTTAGTGCTTTGGCTAAGCTAACGGCTATTGGCTAATGTCTCTTCATTGGCTGGCTATTGGCTGGCTATTAGCTGGCTAATTTTATGATTTTTTAAAAATCGAGTGACCCCTCTAAATACTCCTCTAAATGAGCACATTCCCATTATAGATATTATTTATAGTTTTAGGAAATGATTATTATTTCACAAACGTGAATCACAATTATTCGCATTCACTCATTATTTGATTATATTCATAAACTGATTTTTCACTAATTTTCTGGAACACAACGATCATTGAAAAAAATTCAGAAAAAAAAACCGGAACCGCCAATGTCAAACTACTTTTTTGGTCTTTTGCTTTTGATTTTATTACGAATTTTAAAATTTTAATTTTTTTTACCCACAGGAAACCCATTTCCTCACCTAATTATTTTCAATTTTAGCCAATCATTTTTAGCCAAAATCAATTGGCTAAAGCTGGCTAATGGCTAAATTTTTTCTTGATTGGCTAAGGCTCTATATAAAGTGGGTGAGCGCATCGGCCATTTTGTTCCCTGAGTGATAACGGACTAGTAAGTATGCATACAATTTCTCATGTAAAAAATACAATTTTTTCGATAGTTCGCGAGTCCGGGTGAACTTACGTGTAGTCTCAAATTAAAGACAATGAAATTCCCTATCGATCGATGTTAAATTTTGATCATTTCATGAAAAAATAACGACTTATGAATACTTCTATTTTACTGATTTCTGCATACTACATACGTCGTCTTTAAACTAAAAATACTCGAAATTTTCAGTGGACACATAGGTATTTTAATACAGCAAAATGTTCGTGAGTTAATCCTCTTTAAAATGAGCTATTACCGAAAGCTCTACATGCAACCGTTCAAAAGTTTTCGAAGTTTTAAGTTACGAAAACAAGCTGCTGATGGTAAGTACTGAACTTTGAACTAATATTACTCAAAATTTTTAGTGGACACATTGGTATTTTATACATCAAAATGTTCGTAATTTTATCCTCTTTAAAATGATTGTTTACCGAAAGCTCTACCTTCAACCGTTCAAAAGTTTTTGAAGTTCAAAGTTGCGGTTGCGGGAAGTGGTCAAATTGTGTTATCACTGTTATCAGTCACTAGTTTTGATCAGTATTTCACTTTCTGAAACTTTGATCTTCAAGATCTTTTGAACGATGAGAGGTAGAACTTTCGTTATAAGCTCATTTCAAAGACGATAGGTAGTCGATAAAATTACGAACATTTTGCTGTATTAAAATACCTATGTGTTCATTGAAAATTTTGAGTAAAATTAGTTCAAAGTTGAATACTTACTGCCCGCAACTGATTTTCGCAACTTTCAACTTCGAAAACTTTTGAACGGTTGCATGTAGAGCTTTCGGTAATAACTCATTTTAAAGAAGACAAAATTCGGAACATTTTACTGTCTTAAAATACCTATGTATCCACTGAAAATTTTGAGTATTTTTAGTTTAAAGATGACGTACGTGGTATGCAAAAATCAGTAGAATAGAAGTATTCATAAAATCGTTATTTTTACGCGAAATGATCAAAATTTAACATCAATCGATAGGGAATTGTATTGTCATTAATTTAAGACTGCATAACAGTTCACCCAAACTCGAGAACAATTTAAAAAATTGAATTTTTTACATGAGAAATTGTATGCATAATTACTGGTTCGTTATCACTTCAGGGAACAAAATGGTGGATGCGCTCACCTGGTTTATATAGAGCCCTAGATTGGCTGGCTAATGGCTAATGGCTAAACGTCAAAAATTCAATAAGCTAACGGCTAATGGCTAATGGCTATTGGCTAGCTAGACATCCCTGAGCTCAATAAAAAAATTTTCGCTACGTCAAGAATCCGAAACGTCAACTTCCTGGATTTTGATTTTCGTTTTTGTTGTCTCCTTGTCTCGTCTCCCCTCTGTCTCTAGTAAGTCTCTAGCTCGTGACGCACCTGTTATCAGTAATTATTACGTTAACAATTGTTTTCAACTTTTCAGCTTCGCCTGTGTGCTTTTGACTAATTATGAATTCCGATCGAGAATTTGTAATTGTTCAGTGCTGTGAAAAATGCCACAATAGGCTGTTTTGGCCGCCGAATGTATCACCGGCAAAAGAGAACCTGCTAGTTTCCATGACCTGGTGTCAACACTCTTACCATCCCGATTGTATTGATCAAATGTTTAAAGCTACGACTGCAAAGGACGAACGTGGTAACTTAATTATATGTACAAACCCTGAATGCAGAAGGGTTATCTGGGTTATTCGTCAAGATCAAATTACAGAAATAGTACCAATTACTGAACGTGTCCAAATCGCGCCGCTATCAGGTGACCCCAACCTACAGAAAGAGTTAACTCGTGCACAGCAGCTAGTCACCAACTACGAACGCATCATGAACGACTACCAGGAAACAATTCGCGAGTGCGACTCGTCTATCCGTACACTCCGCAATCTCCTGGCGACCAAACGCGATCTGAACTGTGCACTCCAGGCTGAAAACGCCAAATTTATAATCCCCAACATTCCAGCACCGCGCTGCAACAGCTCCAGGGTAGCTTGCCGCTTAAACAATGCGAACGCACAATCTGAACCAGCCACTAGCACCACTGAGTCCGGTCACCAGTCGAAATATCGTATGTCCGTATCTGCTTCCGGAAATTTGCCAGCATCACCTGACGAAGAGAATCGAGGCCAACAACAACAAGACACAGGTACTTCTGGTGACGGACCCATCAATTGCGTACCGTTCCGAAAAGGCGCTACAAATCATTCATCTTCAACGACTGCGAATCGATCAGCATCAGTGGCTACCTCATCTCACGCTGCTGTAGCAATGTCCAAGTATGAAAACGAATCGCCGCTAAATTCACAAACGTTGTATAATGCTGATGATAATGATGGTACGGCTGCGAACCCTGGCTTCCGTCCCATCCAACGATCTACGTCTACAAATCGTGCCAACTGGTATAACGAGGTACCCGAAAGCGCAAGAATGCCACAGGACCCTTTAATTAGAATACCAACCACACAGCCTGTCATCAAAAAGGTACGTCCGCCTTGTACGGCTAATTTGGCGAAATGCCACAATCGTTTCTATCGAAAATTCGGTATGGACTCGGGCATGTTGAAGCCCTTTTACCCGTTAAATGCGTTCGTGCATGAATTTACCACGCTTGGAATATTTGTCGGTGACAACGTAGTGAATACTGCCGTTGCAGCGCAAGATATCCTTCTCATAGGAGATGGATTGGTTTTCGGCGTCGCTCAATGGATTATGCTCGATCGAGACATTCGCGAATTCATGCATATGGGCTTGTATGGAAAAACACTCACCGCTAAAGCACTCGGCGATACATTACACCTGATCAAGGCGCTACCACCTCGTATGATTTTATCTATTGGGAACTTCGACGCTCTTCGAGACATAGATGGTAAATGTTTCAAGCAACAATTCCAACGCATCATCCGCATTTGCCGCCACAAAGGGGTACGCGAGATGTACGCCGTACCTCTAATTCGATACGCCGATCAAAACGAAGTCGAAATTGTCGCCATCGAATCGATCATCGCTGTAGATTACAGCAACATGCTCACCGGCGCGTACCATGTAATCGATCCATCTCCTTGGTTCCAAGACAAAGTACCGGTAGTTGACCACGAAGGCCCAATGTATCAAATCACCGAACATGCAGATTTTGCGAAGTGGATTCGAAATATGTTCATACCGCCCGGAAAAGACTCCACCGAAGCCGAACGAGCAATGTATCGCCAACCACCACGATTCGACTAACATGCCATTCGCAGCGACCATTCCGATTCACCGAAGAACTGATAAGAGGCGGCGATTTTCAAATTATCCTTTATTATTATTGAAATTTGCCGTGCATAATTAATTAAATATGTAGCTGATGGCTTGTTTGATTTAAATTTTAATAATTTTATAGTAAAAATTTTTCCACGTTATGTAAATAGAAAAGTGAATGAATTATTAGCGATGAATAAATCGCTGATTCGTCAAAATTCAAATAACAAAATGAAAGAAATCCTTAATTCTACCTCAAATATTCAATAATATACATATTATGATTCTATTGAACCTGTCAAACCTGTGTGATAGATTAGATGCCATAAAACTAATAAACTAAACAATCGGTGTTCTCATTTTTTCAGTTTACTACCTATGTCGCTTTGGTACGAATAAATATCTTCTGAGATGAATGATGATGAACTTTCACTGGCTAAGGAATGCCATTCAGTACCTATTTACGAAAATGTCGATCATATCGCCAATAGGTACGTGTGAAACATTTCACGATATGTCTACTCATCCAGGTCCTGTACCAAGGAAAAGGATCTCACTCTCAGTGACTAACTTCTATTCCGGAAAATGTAACTGCCACTCAGATCGATCCTACGTTGAACATTCTTTTGAATTGATGAGCTTAGATATTGGGCTGCAACCTAAAATAGGAACGAAAGATGTCAAAAATTTCGATTGTTATCTAATTACGCATCTGTAGCGTTGTAGACAGTTGTTCTTTTTCAAATAACAAAATATCAGAGAGAAAGAATTCATGCTTAACGATTACCTATGTCAAGCTGATTTATAAGAAGGCAGAGGGCAAATTAAGAAGTATCACAATGAAAATGGAACACATCAGTACATAATAACGTATTACATAGGTCATAGATACCTAGTATATGAGTAATATGTTTACGCATTACACCCAGCAAAGCTCAAAAAGCAGACAGCAAAAGGTACACAGTGCGATCGAGGAAATATAATAAACCTGAAACAGCTGCTGGATTACGATGGTACAGATTATTCTACCTCCATCATAAATAATAAATAAAAACTCGCTTCGGTCAAAAATTTCGCCATTTTTATTGAATAATAGTAACAGATTGACAATGTTGTCATTACACCTGAAAAAATTTCAAGTTGAAAAAACAAAATTACGAAGCAAGAATCTGTATCTAAAAAGAATTTGCTGGAAAAAATTAAAACTTAAAAGAAAATTATACGTAAATAAATTCCAGTAAACTGAATTCTCATCCTAAACGCGGTGAACCTAATAATACAGAATTGAAAAACCATCGAGTAGGTGAACAGTTGTTGAACACCTAACTAAAATTTTCAAACAATTAAAACCTTGGAAAATGATCGATTATCGAATTCGAAAGTAATGAATCCCAGAATTTCAGTTTAAAGGAACTAATAATTAAAATATCAAAACAGTATTTAATTAAATCGAAAAATGTAAAATAATAAAGATATGGGAATTACAAAACAAAAACCTTGAAAATTTAACAGAATGAAATTTGTTCTTCGATGCTGGTTAAGGTTATATTATTGAATTAAAAGTATATCTGAGAATATCATTTCGAAGGTTACCTACTGAAAATTAAAATATTAAAACGTTGATCGGTCAAAAACTATCAAATATTAGGTATAAAGTTGATAGAGAATCGTAATCTTGATAAAATGTTTCGAAGACAGCTTTTGAAACACGCTGATTGATACTTAAGCATGAAATAAAAAAGTAAAAATAGCTATATGTAATGTAGAAGCTTAATTAAAATAATTCGTAATTAAATCGACGAAATTAAAAATAAAAACACAAGTATGAATCAAAACATTCAACACAAAACGAGAAAACGTTAATTAACAATATTCGAGATGCTTTCAATACTGAAGCATGTAATCTCTTGTAGCTAAACTACGTTCTCTAGTACTTATAGTTATAACCAGGAAGCATATGATATTTCAAAAGATCCTGTACTTCGTAGAATTTAGATCTTTCATCATCGCTGGACTCCTCGGTATCGGATAAATAATCGGAGGACTCCTCGAACGGTTCGTCGTCGGAAGATTCTCCAGATAAATGATTCAAACCGGCACACTTCTCAAAAAAATGATATCTATATTGAAATACAAACAGAATAATCACAAAACAAATTAGTATTTGAAGTTGATGACGATATTGTAGCAATATGAAATACAGATTAACTGACTTTCTGCGACCGTTGGGTCCGCGTGGAGGTTTAATCGACTGCCACAGTTCCGTCGCACGAGTTTCAGGACTAGAAATGAAAAATTCAGAATTAGGTATACACAGGCAGGAAATAGATATTTGCATGGAAATATTCTTCCGTTTGATTTGATACCAAGTACGTGGAAAATATAGTTTGGTGACTATTTTAATCAACTTACGAAGCGTCTCGAGTAAATTTGAAGTGCCTCTGTCGATCATGGTACATAAATGTGATGCTTGGAGATCTGGTTGCGAGCAAATATTTATACGATTCGTCAGGATCGCGATCAGATTTGAAGACACGTTTGAACTCGGTAGATCTGTTCAGAAAAAAAAAACATAATTAATACGCACATGGGTCGTAGGATTAGGTGATAATATACATGCATAACAGTTTGATCGTTAACAAGCGTCTTAATGTCACATATTACGAAGTAATCTCAACATAAACAACTTACTTTTGATGTTTCAAGTATAACTCTTTAGTTTTAGAACTCGACACCCGCTTCAATTTCCTCTTCGAACTTGACCGGCGCGAAGAAGTCGATGGAAGTGAAGAGCTCGATGAAGAACTTGACACAGTCGAAGAACTTGACGAAGACGAAGAACTTGACGAGGACACAGAACTCGTTTGCTGTTTTGCTGCAGTGCCACGTCCACGTCCACGTCCTACTTTTGGAGCCGACTGTGATTTCGACTTGGAGCTATCCGACGACGATCTTGGTTTTTGTTTAGAAACCGCAGCACTTCCTACCGAGCATAAGCCTGATCCTGATCCTGATCCATCTTCGTCATTTCGTTCTTTCTTCTTTTTCGATTTTACCGACGAGTCTACAACGTTTCTTAACCCTGATGAGGGGGACACTTCCACATCCACAACTCGTCTCTTGTTCTTGGAATTCGGCGACGATGATAGTTTTCGTTTCTTCTGATTTTTAGTAGTGTTTTGAGCAAGATTCGATTCCGATGACGATAACTTGTCACTCGATTTCTTGGGTTTTTTCGAGACAGACGACGAATGAGTTTCCGATGTTGGACTTGCTGATGGCAAAGTCTCGTTGTTGGTTTTTTGTTTGGACATCTTGATTACTTACGGCGAAGTAGATTGCTGTATATAAAGCGCAGATAGTGTATTTTGATCGCGATTACTCCGGTTGAATCGGATAAAAGCAAACACGTGTGAAATCTTCAATCAAAATATCGCGAAGAGCACAACTTATTTTACATTACATTACATTACATTACATCAGATTACGCAAACGAAATTTACGAAGGAGGAAGGAAAGGACGAATAGTAAACAAGGAGGTTCCAGTTCAAGGATAATCCTATTGATATGCTAAATAATCTATAATTGGTGGTTGAGGTACCCACAAAATTGGAAAAAAAATTCCAATACTTTGGGCTCTTGAGAGAAAATTAATAGATTAAGATCCAACGATAAACTGGAATTCTTTTGAACTTTAATAATGATATTTTGAATACAATTTTTGCCAAAATAATAATTAAAACTCATCAATTTTTGGTAATTTTTTCTTCAAAGATTTTTTTATGCATTTTTTAGAGTTCTTATTCTTACTTTTACACGAATTTAATACTTACTTTTTTATACAATTTTTTTTGTCAAATTCCACTGAAATCGCATCAGTTTTAGGGTGATTTTTCAGAGAAAAATTATCTGATCTTCAGGTCTAATCGGATCAAAGTTTATATCTCAGCAGATCCGATTAAGGTCAGATTTGATCAGATCCGATCATTTCTCGTTGGGTAATTATGATTTATCCACTTGAATGTTTAAATCGAAAAAATTTCACAATTTGAGAGGAATGCTCGCTGTTCTCAAAAACAAAAACAGAGGCGTGGCAAACATGGGGTGGGGGTATCTCACATAAAATAGGGAATTTTTAGAAATATTAGGTGCGTTGAAAAAAGTTGGAAAATGTATAGTAAGGTTGGGAAAAATCAAAAATTTTCTTTTTTTCCCCTCCGATCTAAGTTAAAGAGTAGAAAAAGTTGTTTTAGGACCCTACTTGAAATTTTTCTAAAAAAAAAAAAAAAAAAAAAAAAGAAAATCACTTTTTTGAATCATCAAAAATTCTAGAATGATGTTGTTTTGAGTTTCAAACTGTCAATTTTTCACAGCTTTTGATCTCGCTTTGCTCATTCTACATATGTATAGATCATTCCCATTTTCTTCACTTTTGAATAACCTTGCAATAAAACTATTCAAATTTTTTGTCAAGTAGGTATAAAAGCATCGTTTTTGAACTTCTAAAATTATTCAACATTTCTGTTTCCAACTCCTCCTTCCCAAATTATAATTCGAACTCGAACCACATCTGGCTAATTTAACATGAAAATTACTGGTGGGAGGCTGAAGTAAAGAGAAAACCTGGCAAAAAAATTTGAGAAAATTTCCGTCTGTATCCCTCTAACTACCCTCATCCCCTATGCCACAAAATTACAGTTGCCCCTCCAAATGAGTCTTCATAAGGACAACGTTATTTTTTTATGTGCGTTTCAATCAAATTTTCAAATTTTAGAGGATGAAAAGCCTCATTTTTCGGCCAATATGAACCAAATTCACATCACCGGATACCCATTCCAAATTTCGTATACGCTCTATTTTCCTCACTTCATACTGATCTCATTCAAATGCTTCGTCGACGCTTAAAATTAACAAGTCGACGAAAAAGCCCGAAGAGATGATGAAAAGTATCGAGAACATTAACCGCGAGTTGTAGGTACGTGAAAAACTTCGAAAGCGAGACCAGGTATTAATTTTAATTTTTACACAACACGAGCGAAAGGAAAAGCTGGGGCTGGCGAGTAAGCTGCAAGTTGGTGGTTGTACGAGGGCGAGAGAGTAGAGAGATGAAGACGAGATTTACGATGATAGGCTATTATTATTTATTATTTACGGGTCGAGACGTTGCGTAAAGGGCAAGTCGTGGGAAAGTCGTCACGTGTAAGCTCTTAACGATGAAAGAAAACTGCTCTCCAGTTAAGTTATAGGTTATGTTGTTATTCCACCATATGCATTTATAAAAAGAAAGCCAAATTTGCATTGTACATACATATAAAGAACAGTTTCGTGGAAACAACGTTAGCTAAATGGAAATTTGTTACTCTTAAGGTGGTTTTTAAAATATAAGTTCCATTTGTGGTAGTTATATTGGAAAACAATGTTAGCTAGACAGAGAATTGTTACTTTTAACGTGGTTTTCAGAACATACATTCAACATCGTATTAGGAACAGTTTTCTGGAAACACTGTTAGTTAAACAGGAAATCGTTACTTGTGGATAAGCAGAAGGGGACAAGAAAAACTGAAGAAAATGCCGCCCAAACGAGCTGAAAATTTGAACGCAGTGGTTTTTCAAGGTGCTGAGTTCATTGCCAGTATCGGTTTTCCACCAAATTCACGTCATCACTCGGAAACGTTGTTGGAATGCACTCATAAGGCCGAAATTCAGAATTTTTTCCAAAAATGTGAATTTCTCAAGAATCGAATTCAAGCAAATGTATCGAGACCAGGATGTAGGGGGGTTTTTTGGGTTGAGGATTTCATTACGACGATTGGTAGCCTGCTAGAGTTTGATTGAAAGCCTGTGGTGCAGTTTTGCACAATGAAATTCCGCCGAACCAACGTTACCTACATAGAGAATTGTTACTCTTAACATGGTTCTTAGAATATGCATTGTATAAGGAACAAAGTCACCAGGGTATGAAAGATGACTTCTCAACGTTCTGGTGAATAGGTCTCTTCTTTCACCAAAAAGTCACAAGGGTATGAAATATGACTTTTCAATGTTCTGGTGAATCGTGGTGACTTCTGGAGAATCAGTCACCAAAATTCACCAGAAGTCTTTCGGTTTACAAAATCGCTCAAATAAGGCAACTTCTTACACCAAAAAGTCACCAGGGTATGAAATATGACTTTTTCAATGTTCTGGTGAATTCTAGTGACTTCTGGTGAATCAGTCACCAAGATTCACCAGAAGTCACCAGGTTTACAAACTTGCGCAAATATGGGCACAGCTTGGTGGATTTGTCACAAAAAAGTCACCAGGGTATGAAATATGACTTTTCAACGTTCTGGTGAATCCTGGGGACTTCTGGTGAACCAGTCACCAAGATTCACCAGAAGTCACCAGGTTTACAAAATCGCTAAACTAAGGCCTCTTCTTTCACCAAAAAGTCACCAGGGTATGAAATGCGAATTTCTCTTTCGAGTTCATTTTCAACCCTATGATTTTAATTTCTTTGGAATGAAAAATGTGAGTAGATCTTGACCAAATTCGGTCGAGATCTTCTTGTAGAGTAGAAAACAGCTCAGTTGGTATTTCGAAATTGCCAATAACCCGAGAGGGACCGAATTTGTGATTTTTTTTCATGTTTTGGTTATAATTTTTACTAAAAAAAAATTGAATCTCTTCTGGGAACCTCTGACCCCCTTTCGGAGTAATCCGCTCGGCCAAAATTCATTTACAGACTAACATCAATTCGAAATAGATCAATAAGTTTTTTTCCATTTGGAAAAATGCACTAATCGCAGGTAAAAAAATCGAAGATTTCCGATTTTTCTGGAATTGAAATAAGTACCTTATCTCATATCATAGAAAATTAATAACCCAATGGGCTATTTCGTTCATTTTCAAAAATTGGTTAAAAATCGAAAAATCAACTTCAGTAGGTAGCTAAAAATCTGATGCTGAGATTCAAGCGACACGGGTACTCTTTCAATGCAGTCTTTCAGCTCGATTGTAGTAGATGAGTTGTAAAGGTTCTCTTGTCAAATTTCTCCATTCCCGGCCATTCTGGAAGCTCCAGCCTCGTTTTCTATCAAAAACGTGGATAAACCCTTCAAACAGATCGAGAATTGACCACAACTCGATTTTCAACTCTCTAAATTAATTTCCACACGTGCTGGAGAAATTTTGAAGTTCTAGAAAGATCGAAAATCGAGCAGGAAATTATTCCAGAATGATCAGACACAACGGTTCGGGAATGTTGATATTAGTTTTAGAACCACTTTCCAATTTTCATCATTTGTTCGTAGGTATAGGTATAGGTACTGAATAAATATCTTTTTTTAAAAAAAAAAAAAAACACATAAACTGTCGAAAAATGGTCACTTTTGAATTGTTTTAAAAATTTGCTAAAATCGAAAAATCAATTTGGGCAGCTGAAATTTCGGTTATAGCGGTTTCAGATCGTGCTCTTTTCAAAAATTGTGGTCACGTTCAATTCGGGGACGAATACCTCGTAAGATTCTTTTGTGAACAATCGTTAAAGTTTTTTCTGTTTCAAATTCAAACGCGTTCGTTGATAATTTTACCCCGAAAGATAAGTCTATTACTCAGAATGATTCATCTTTCAAAATCCTGAACGATGATGGATGTTCCTGTGGTGAAGATTGCAAATTTAGAACAATTTCAAGGCCTATACTCGTATGTGGTAGGCTAGGCTATAATAGTCCGGCATATGACAATAGGAGTAATTGCACCCCCCCCCGATCCTCCGGGACAACTTTTTTCTTAAAGGGGACATCCTAAGGAACATTTTAAAGCAAATTTGCCAAAAAAAAAGTTGGCCTTACTTACAAAATGGCGGCCATTTTGATTGGCAGGTCAGCCGAAATCGCAGATTTTGCGTTTTAACATAGGACTTGTACGAACTTTTTCAAACTTTACGAAGGTAGATCGAAAGATCATGCAAAAATTTATCATCTGTGAAAATGTCAAGTGCTAATGTGCGTTTTTCGATTTTTGGTGAATTTTTGAAAATCGAATTTAGGCCAAAAATGAGGGAAAATATCAAAGTTTTACCAAATGGACCAAGAAAGCTGAAATTTGGGATATACCCTATTTTCGACATGCCAAATCGATTGGAAACGGTTTCAACTCGTTTTGAGCAGTTCTGGAGCCTCCAGCAGATTTTTGAAACTCGAAATTCCCACAAAATTCCATCAAATCGGAGTTGTAAAGCTGAAATTTATTCTAAAAACTAATTTCAATACGCTACGAAGTACTGCAGGTGAATTTCAAGTCGTTTTGGATCCTCCAGCGACTTTTTGAAAATTCCTGGAGCCTCCAGCAGATTTTTGAAACTTTAAATTTTCACAAAATTTCATCAAATATGGAAAGCTGAAATTTACTCTACATTCCAATTTTAACACCCTCTGAAAACGACTTTTGGTGGATTTCAAGTCATTTTAGAGCCTCCAACGACTTTTTTGAACATTACTGGAGCCTCCAGTAGATTTTTGAAACTTGAAATTTCCCCAAAATTTTATCAAACCCAGATGGAGAGTCGAAATTCATTCTGCAAACTAATTTCAATACGCTACGAAGTTGACTGCTGGTGAATTTCAAGTCGTTTTGGAGCCTCCAGCAACTTTTTGAAAGGTTGTATGACGTTTTTTTGGAAAATTGAAATTTCCTAAAAGTAGCTGAAAGCTTTAAAACTATTTGAAACAACCATGTAGTCTGCGAAGTAAATTTCAGCTTGCCAACTCCATTTGATAAATTTATTGTTGCGGAAACTTCAAGTTTCAAAAATCTACTGGAGGCTCCATTAATTTTCAAAAAAGTCGCTGGAGGCCCTAAAATGACTTGAACCCACCTGAAGTCGTCTTCAGAGGGTGTTAAAATTGGAGTGTAGAGTAAATCTCAGCTTTTCATCTCCAATTGATGAAATTTTGTGAAAATTTAGAAGTTTCAAAAATCTGTTGGAGGCTCCAGTAATTTTCAAATAAAGTCGCTGGTGGCCCTAAAATTACTTGAACCCACCTGAAGTCGTCTTCAGAGGGTGTTAAAATTGAAGTGTAGAGTAAATTTTAGCTTTCCATCTCCATTGATACAATTTTGTGAAAATTTAAAGTTTCAAAAATCTGCTGGAGGCTCCAGAACTGCTCAAAACGGGTTGAAACCGTTTCCAATCGATTTGGCATGTAGAAAATATGGTATATCCCAAATTTCAGCTTTCTTGGTCAATTTGGTAAAAGTTTGATTTTTCCCCTCATTTTTGGCCTAAATTCGATTTTCAAAAATTCACCAAAAATCGAAAAACGCACATTAGCACTTGACATTTTGACAGGTGATAAATTTTTGAGCTCCGTGTGGCCAGCCCCGACCATGTGGGGGTGGGGGTCGAAAATAGTGCCAATCGTTTGTGCACGTTTGTGCACTAATTACTTTCGTTTGTGCTCACCCCCTTCATGGCGTATTTGAAGGGAGCCTTGGTCGGGGCTGGGGACACGCAGCCCCGACCATGAGGGGGAGGGGGTTGAAATTAGTGTCAATCGTTTGTGCTTCGTTTGTGCACGTTTGTGCACCAATTGGTTTCGTTTGTGCTTGCTCCCCTACAAAGTGGAAATGGTCGGGGCTGGGGACACGCAGCCCCGACCATGAGGGGGAGGGGGTCGAAAATAGTGCCAATCGTTTGTGCTTTGTTTGTGCACGTTTGTGCACCAATTGGTTTCGTTTGTGCTCGCTCCCCTACAAAGTTGAAATGGTCGGGGCTGGGGACATGCTAATAGGAGGAGCCCATACGAAGGGCTTTAGAGGAATGAAAACCATACACATCGTTTGTGCTTTTGATGCTGAGGATTGTGCACTCATCAAATTGACCCATTGCGTTCGTTTTGTTATACTTGTAATTAAAAGCGTAATTGTGACGCGGCCAGCGATACCATACCATATGTCGGAAAACTTTTTTTTGAGATAATCGCGTTTTCATGGAAAAAGTCAGAAAATATCAAAAACATTTTTTTTGTCGATTCATATACTATGAAGCCTATACTTTGGAATGGGTGTACCCACCGATCTCAAACACGTCGTTTTAGTGGTGAAAAACCGGTTTTACAAAAGTGCTTTTCATAAAAAAATGTGAAAAAAAAAAAAAATATTATGATGTAAAACCATTAAAAGATGAAGAAAATCAAAAAAAAAAAAAAAAAAATTTTAAAAATGTTACAAAAATAACCCAAACTTTCAAACACGTTTTTCTCAGAATTTTGGTTTTTGAATTTCAAAAAATACGCAACTTTGAAATTTTGAAAATTTGTCAGATTTTAATATTTTGAAAATCTGTTTGCACCATTGAAAAGAGGAAGAAAAACACTACCAGAAACCACAATAAAACGAAAAAATTTTTTGCCGACATATGGTATGGTATCGCTGGCCGCGTCACAATTATTCTTGGTCGGGGCTGGGGACACGCAGCCCCGACCATGAGGGAGAGAGGGTCGAAAATAGTGCCAATCGTTTGTGCTTCGTTTGTGCACGTTTGTGCACCAATTGGTTTCGTTTGTGCTCACTCCCCTACAAAGTTTAAATGGAAGGGGGCTGGAGACATGGGGGTGAAATGGGAATTTTGAGAAAAATAACTATCAATGAGTAGGGTATCGTTTCCATATGATTCGATACCGCTGAGCACGGATATGACCTCAGATTTTCTGCTACACTCACCTACGCCTCTCTAGAGTCCCTCAGTCCCCCTCAGTTTTCACGATTTTCGAAATAAAGTTATTTTGATGACATTGGTGTCGTTTTAATATGATTCGATACCGCCGATCACGAATATGACCTCAGATTTTCTGCTACACTCACCTACCCCTCTCTAGAGTCCCTCAGTCCCCTTCAGTTTTCACGATTTTCGAAATAAAGTTTTTTTGATGACATTGGTGTCGTTTTCATATGATTCGATACCGCTGAGCACGAATATGACCTCAGATGTTCTGCTACACTTGCCTACCCCTCTCCAGAGCCCCTAAGCCCTCCTCAATTTTCACAATTTTCGAAATAAAGTTATTTTGATGACATTGGTGTCGTTTTAATATGATTCGATACCGCCGATCACGAATATGACCTCAGATTTTCTGCTACAATCACCTAGTCCTCTCTAGAGCCCCTCAACCTCCCTCTATTTTCACGATTTTTAAAATAGTTATTTTGATGATGTTGGTTTCAGAAGACAAAATTTTCAAACAACTAATTAACTCAAAAAGAAGCTACATATTTGGAAGTTTCTAGCCACTCAGTAAATGAGTAAAATCAAAAAACTGTTTTTGGATTTTGATGGCAATTGCCCAGGTGGACAGAAAACATGAAAATACAATCGGGTCATTTTATCCAAAAACAGGTTGGGTGGGTGGGGACCGATACCCCTCTCCAGAGCCCCTCAGCGTATACCTAGGTATGTGTTTAACAAAATACATGCTTAGGTATTCCAGGAGATCTGTACAGAAGTAAATTTTTGATCACTTTGCAAATGGTACAAAAATTGAAAAAAAAACAATCTTCCAAAAAAAAAAAATTCGTGGAACTATATAAACCAAATTGAATGCAATCCTTCATTACGAGCAAAAAGTCCCTCCTCAAAGAGAACTTATTTTTAATACCCTATCCTGATTTTTTTGCATCGGTCCCCACCCACCCAACCTGTTTTTGGATAAAATGACCCGATTGTATTTTCATGTTTTCTGTCCACCTGGGCAATTGCCATCAAAATCCAAAAACAGTTTTTTGATTTTACTCATTTACTGAGTGGCTAGAAACTTCCAAATATGTAGCTTCTTTTTGAGTTAATTAGTTGTTTGAAAATTTTGTCTTCTGAAACCAACATCATCAAAATAACTATTTTAAAAATCGTGAAAATAGAGGGAGGTTGAGGGGCTCTAGAGAGGACTAGGTGATTGTAGCAGAAAATCTGAGGTCATATTCGTGATCGGCGGTATCGAATCATATTAAAACGACACCAATGTCATCAAAATAACTTTATTTCGAAAATTGTGAAAATTGAGGAGGGCTTAGGGGCTCTGGAGAGGGGTAGGCAAGTGTAGCAGAACATCTGAGGTCATATTCGTGCTCAGCGGTATCGAATCATATGAAAACGACACCAATGTCATCAAAAAAACTTTATTTCGAAAATCGTGAAAACTGAAGGGGACTGAGGGACTCTAGAGAGGGGTAGGTGAGTGTAGCAGAAAATCTGAGGTCATATTCGTGATCGGCGGTATCGAATCATATTAAAACGACACCAATGTCATCAAAATAACTTTATTTCGAAAATCGTGAAAACTGAGGGGGACTGAGGGACTCTAGAGAGGCGTAGGTGAGTGTAGCAGAAAATCTGAGGTCATATCCGTGCTCAGCGGTATCGAATCATATGGAAACGATACCCTACTCATTGATAGTTATTTTTCTCAAAATTCCCATTTCACCCCCATGTCTCCAGCCCCCTTCCATTTCAACTTTGTAGGGGAGTGAGCACAAACGAAACCAATTGGTGCACAAACGTGCACAAACGAAGCACAAACGATTGGCACTATTTTCGACCCTCTCTCCCTCATGGTCGGGGCTGCGTGTCCCCAGCCCCGACCAAGAATAATTACGCTTTTAATTACAAGTATAACAAAACGAACGCAATGGGTCAATTTGATGAGTGCACAATCCTCAGCATCAAAAGCACAAACGATGTGTATGGTTTTCATTCCTCTAAAGCCCTTCGTATGGGCTCCTCCTATTAGCATGTCCCCAGCCCCGACCATTTCAACTTTGTAGGGGAGCAAGCACAAACGAAACCAATTGGTGCACAAACGTGCACAAACGAAGCACAAACGATTGACACTAATTTCAACCCCCTCCCCCTCATGGTCGGGGCTGCGTGTCCCCAGCCCCGACCAAGGCTCCCTTCAAATACGCCATGAAGGGGGTGAGCACAAACGAAAGTAATTAGTGCACAAACGTGCACAAACGAAGCACAAACGATTGGCACTATTTTCGACCCCCACCCCCACATGGTCGGGGCTGGCCACACGGAGCCAAATTTTTGCATGATCTTTCGATCTACCTTCGTAAAGTTTGAAAAAGTTCGTGCAAGTCCTATGTTAAAACGCAAAATCTGCGATTTCGGCTGACCTGTCAATCAAAATGGCCGCCATTTTGTAAGTAAGGCCAACTTTTTTTTTGGCAAATTTGCTTTAAAATGTTCCTTAGGACGTCCCCTGTAAGAAAAAAGTTGTCCCGGAGGATCGGCGGGGGGGGTGGTGGGTGCAATTACTCCTATTGTCATATGACGGACTATAAGTAGGTATGTAGTTCCGAGATGTAGTGAAAATAATCTTAGCGCCGTAAATACACTCAGATTAGGCAATATTATTAACATTTAGTTATAACTATGAAGATAATTCCATCGCCAATGTTTGATGTTTCAGACGATTTATAAAGAGTTATTGAAGCTTTTATGCTTTTATTTGTGTTTTGAAGAGATTTTTAAAACACGTTTCATACAATTATTGTTGCTTAATTACCGAAATTTTATCAACTTTCGAAAATTTTCAATAATTATTCTGTTGATTATCACAGCGATTTAAATTCTTCAATCAGTTTTTTTGTTATTTTAGCAGTTTTTTTTGAACGATGATTTAGGCTATTTTCAATTTATTTTTCCTTGTGCCAAAAAATTGTTCGCTTTCTTTGCAATTTATGTAAAT
Source organism: Planococcus citri (assembly GCF_950023065.1). Lineage (NCBI taxonomy): Eukaryota > Metazoa > Arthropoda > Insecta > Hemiptera > Pseudococcidae > Planococcus > Planococcus citri. The sequence goes on from NC_088680.1 coordinate 71,171,748, forward strand.
GAAGAGAATACTTCATCCGTACACGAATTATACTCAATCTGGACAGAAAACTTGATTCATGGACAGACAGGAGAGTTCCATAATTGTGAGAAAATTTCCACATAATTCCGTATCCAAATTTACATTACTCATCTTATATGTTTTTCATTTTTATTTTATTTTATTTTTTTAGAGCGTTACGATAATTTTCTACTGGTTGGTTTTTTTCGATAATTACACGTTCAAAACATGGGATCAGGTATAGGATAATTACTTATATCATTTCCGAAATAATTACCTAACTATTTTATCTCGTATAACTTATCGGAGATCCGAAGTTACAAACTTCCCAAGTAGGTATACCAACCTAATGTTATAATGATAAACTTTTGATTAAATTATTCGAGCCATAAATATCGAGAACTTCAACCATTGATAAACAATTCGATATAAATTGAACGAAACTTAAATTAGGTTGTTGATTTTTAATTAATCGAGCACAGAAAATATTTAAGTATTACCTACCCACTATGATAATGATATTAAATATTTAATTTCTAGAATCCATGCAGAAATCCTTTTTTTTTTTTTTTTTTTTTTTTTTTAATACAGGCGATCGTCTATTAGACATACCCTGTGAAGAAGTATGCGGAGATCGCAGCTCTGGGAAACACTATGGAATTTATAGTTAAGACGGTATGAGCATAAAAATGCGACTCGAAAATAATCAAAAAATTCGCAGACAAATAAAAATATTATTTCTCGCAGGCTGTTCTGGATTTTTCAAACGAAGCATTCATCGTAATCGCGTATACACTTGCAAAGCTCAAGGTGAACTTAAGGGAAGATGTCCGGTAGATAAAACGCATCGTAATCAATGTCGAGCTTGCAGGTTAAATAAATGTTTTCAGTCTGCTATGAATAAAGATGGTGAGTATCGATACCTATCCTATACCTACATAAGCGTATTTCTATTCCTCAAATTCTGTTCGATCTGAAATTGAAATTTACAAATTCCGAATGAATTTGCAGCTGTGCAACACGAACGAGGGCCGAGGAAACCGAAACTTCACCATCCTCATCGTAGTGTTCAGTCGAAAGATGGATTTAACGAGTTACCTGTTCAACCTTTGCATGGATATTGTAAGTGGCCATTTTTCGAATTTCTCATTACGTCGGAGAATTGCCAAGTAAGATTTATTTTATCTTGCTTTAATCTCTGTTTTAAAAATACCTATAAGTACTTATTATTAACATCGAGTTCGAGTTCTATTTGATGAGTCTGCTGCGCTGCTGTGCTTAATGACAAAATTCATTTAAATTATAACAAAAAATTAGCATAAAAATATCGACCATACATGTAGGTAGGTACTTAATAGGTATATTTATATTTCTTGAAGGAGCAAAATTTCTGAATAATGTATGGTAATTGAGTACTTACTCATAGGTAATGAGAAAGATAAATTATCAAAATTACATACGCTATACCTAATACCAAATCGTTTATTTTTTACGTCAATTTTTAGGAAATTTACTGGGACGAAGACGGTAAATCTTCGGTGACGGGCGAAAAACTACCGAACAAATGGTCATTACCTTATATCGCCGACTCATTCACGGCGACAATACGAAAAATAGAAACCGACATAATCGTAGATTCTAAAGATGGTAAAAATTCATTCGCAGCAATATCCACGAAAAATTCTAAGCCTTTAGAGAATACATTTGGCGGTCTTTTTCATACGTAGACGTCACCGAAAAACCTCCGAAAAAGATATTTTTTCTACATTTTCCCATATTCTTTTTATAAATAGGTATCTAACTCGCATGATAATACTTTTCAATAGGAACTGCTGGTTTACCAGATGTACAACCGGTTGAAATGCTACACGATCAAGCTCAGTTTGTGCTCGGTTATTACGTAAGTAACCACTATTCCAAACAATCGGCGACCAGATTTGGAAAATTACTTTTAATGTTACCCACTTTACGATCAATCAATCAGAATTTAATCGAGCAGCTTTTCTTCAATGACATAATCGGTGCTGAGATTCGAGTGCAAAGTTTAATATGGAGAATGTATGATTCATCCGAAATGTATTATAGGTATACGTTGTAGATCATCGATCATTCCTCCTAGATTGAGGTTAAGTTACCTTATCTTATTTTTTAAACGTTTTAACATTCATTATTTACGATAAACATTTTTGGAGAATAAATTTTCCATCTTGAAAAAACTAAGTTATCTTTCTTCATTGTAAAAAAGATAAGGTTAGCTTTGTAGGTATAGTCAATTCACTGTACAGATGATCTTTTTTTCTCATGTACTTTGTTACTGTAAGTAACAGCTTAGTTGAGTGTCTGAACGACTTAATCAAGTTTTAAAAAATACTTCAATTTCCATAAAAATGACAATTTTCTGCGAATCAAATCGACAGAGCTTGTTAAAAGTTCAACTTCGAGAGATTAGATTGAGCTTCTGTATTGACCTTGTCTCGAAATATGTATCTCTTTTACTAGGACACCTTTTATAGATACAACTCGTTTTTTTTAAAACCAGGAATTCCGTTCGAATCGCAGCAAGTTGGTGTTAATTTCTTGATATTAAGTAATTCGTTATCGTTATCTGCCAAGATAATTTTCAAGAGTTGTTAAAAACTTTGATATCACCGACAGTGGTGAAAGTCAATACAGAAAATACTTACGTGATAACGCAAATTATCTTATAGCATTAACTACTCTTCATGCAATACATACCTGAAAAAAGAAAATAAGACGAGAAAATTAAACTAATGAAAGAAAATATTATTATTGAAAAATATAGGCCTATAATATTGAAAATACATAAGTACAATAAGTACCAATGTTTTTTTTACGGATTATCACAGATTCTCGAAAATCTAGATTTTGGCCGATGAAATACCGTAAGAGAGTTACTTGGGGATCATTTAAGCTAATTGGTGAATTTTAATTCAATTTTTCTCGTACACGTACGAATAAAAATTTCATATTAATTTTTATTTTTAAAATTATAAATTGATTGTACATCGGAGTCGAATCTCTCAATTGAATAATGGAAAAATGGCTGAAAAAATTGCTTCTAAATTCATCATTTAGCCAAGGATCCCTAAGAATGAATACAGCCCTTGAAACCCAATATCTGGCTAGGGTAGTACCTTTTGAAAAATGGATTTTGGATTTTACAGCTGTTGGAACATGCTTTCAAGGTTTTGAAAAGTAAAGGATATTCGAAAAACGTCCAAAACCATATTTCCGAGATGAATTAGCATTTAAAAAAAACATATACTTGAGTGTCTACCTAAGTAATCATTCAGCATTTAGAAAATTGAAAACATAACTTCAAATTTAAAATTTAAATGATTTCTGAAATTACAGCTGGAAGATACGGAGGTCTACCGCCATTTCCAATCACAGATAAGCTGAAAAACAAATCACATAAATGAAATGATTACAATTATCATTTTATACTTACTAATTTTTTGATATAAAAAAATGTTTTCGCCCTTACAAATTGGTAAACGTTTTCATCAACTGTGCTAACAATAGACGAATAATTCCTTTATCTTTCAGAAATCTTTCATCATTCAGGTGAATTTTCAGAAAATGGAATGATCGTTGTATTATGTCTGGGATAGTAGTGAATTTCTGTAACAATACAAATGCACATCTTATCGAGACTTCAGTTCTGTTCTACCTAATGCAATTTTAGTACGGTATTCGTTACTTTCATCTTACCTCCATTCTTACTACAATTTTGGTTTCATCTTCCTCAAAAGTAACCAATGCCAAATTCTCACGAAGGGAATTCAGAATGTTGAATTGTCTGCACCAATGCTCGAGCCCATCGCTTTTTATAAACTCATTGAATTTCCCTTCATCTTGAGGTAGATCAGTTTCGTAGTTCAACACGTCCTTAAAGCAGCTTACTACGATTATTTTCGCTTTTCTAAACGCGGAACAATTTTGAGCAGCGATCCTGGCAATAATTGTATCAACCCCGACAGAGTCTAAAATATCAAATCATTCATAGGAATAGAAAATATAGAGGAGTGTAATAAATTCAGGTACAATACATTTATATGACTTATTTCACGTACCTTCTTCTGGCCTTTGATTACCTCTATGGGATTTCAAAGGTTCGAAAAGAGTTTTGTTGTCCATTCTTTTTGGTATATTTTTCTGGTGTCTTCCTAAACTTCCGATCAGAATCAATAAACTTCGCCTACCTGTTGAACATGGATGAGTTAAAGTGCGGAAGAGTAACTTGCACTTGCAACTGATAAGTGCAGATAATTTATAATTTTTTCTATAATGAGCCTAATCTGGAAATTGAAGGGGCAGGGTAGCATTCTTCGAGATGGACATCAAAGGTTCTCTGACAAAATTGCCTATAATACCCATTAATACCTCCAAAACTGAAGGCATACTTTGCAAATAGAATTATAGCCTATATATTATATAGGTACATATAATTATATAGAATAAATTTTCAATTTTTTGCAGTAATTTTTTTTCAAAATTCTCAAAAGTTGAACGTTGTCAATTTTGATTTTTTGAAGGTGAAATTCTATTGTAACTTTTCAAGATGAGTAAAAAATTGCCATTATATGAAATTGTTCAACTGTGTTCAACTTTGAAATTGAAGGAGCCACGAACCAGAAGGCAGAAACTAGTCAACAAAAATTTGAATTTTGGCCTTTGATACATCCTTGAATATGCATCTACCCGTAGCATCTTCAGTTTCAGAGATAGAAAATTTTGCCAGAGAACCTTTTACTGTTCCTCTCAAAAAAATATGCCAGAATCCATGGTCAAAGATTGGATTTTCGAAAATCCACATACCCCTGTCCCTTCATATTCCACTTTCGCGAATATGCTCATTACAGAAAAACTACATCAGCTGCCATTGCGAGTTTGCTCTTCCATGTACAACACGTAGGTGTAGTTTCGTTCAGACTTCAGATCGGCGGTTATCACATCATTCACATCTGACCTTTCCCAATGCAATCCCTCGTCAGTTATTTGGACAGAAGAGAAAAAACTTTAAAATTTTCGATTGATGAAAATAATATCTGCAAAAAATATTTAGGCCTAAGGCGCTGCAACCTGAACTGATAATTCTAGATAGCGTTGCTTTGAAAAAAAAGTGAAGAACCGCTGTTTCTAATTTTCAAGAGTTAAGAACTTTGATCTTTGATATCACCGACGATGGAAAAGTTTCTACAGTAAATAAGCGATAACGTAAAACAATCTCATATCTCTTCGATGCAATACCCGAAGAAAGAAATTAAGGCGGGTATTTCTCTAAAACTATTTATTCCCGCTTACAGAGAAAAAACGAAACGGCTCAATTTTTAAAATGTTATTTAATTACATTAAAATTAAACAAATTTCAAATATGTACTCTTTTGTAATTACAGATTTTGTTACCATATTAATAAATTATGTTTCATCTCCGTCTTACGTGTTCGTATAATAGTATATTCTAAACATGGATCTAATCACCTATTTTTACTAGAAAAAATAACGATTACAATAATAATTCGCGATTCAAATAATAAAATACAGAATAGAAAAGAGGTAATTACGATACGGCGTGCCCTTCGAACGAATTACACCCAGAAATAAGATAAAATTTGTTCCAAGTAATTGTGTCGCACATGCAACTCGGACGAAACATAGTTTATTAAGCTGTAAAAAATATTCACGAAATGCTATACCTTGCGCATGAGAAATACTGATTGGAAATCGATGCAGCGATGGAAAAATATCGCAAAAAATATAGCTGGATTTTTTTTTTTTAGTATGGAATATAGCGTGTTTCTATTACAATTGGCCGCTGTTTTGCACGACGACTTTCTTGGTCGTTTTGCCGCTCTGACTACCGTACGATTCTAATTTCTTCACAACATCCATACCTTCGATGACGGTACCGAATACGACGTGTTTGCCATCTAACCATGTCGTTTTTACAGTTGTAATGAAAAACTGGCTACCGTTGGTGTTGGGTCCGGCGTTGGCCATTGATAAGACACCTGCCATGTTCGAAGAATAAAAATTCGATTAGAAACACGTGAGGCGTGTGATGTTACAACAACGGTTAACTAATTAAAATACGTTACCAGGTCCGGTGTGTTTCAAGGTGAAGTTTTCGTCTTCGAATTTGTTACCGTAGATCGATTTACCGCCAGTGCCATTGTGATTGGTAAAGTCACCACCTTGGCACATGAAATTCGGAATTACCCTGTGGAAAGTACTGCCTCTGTATCCGAAACCTTTTTCACCGGTACACAAAGCGCGGAAGTTCTCGGCAGTTTTCGGTACAACATCGCTGCGTAACTGAAACAACACCACGCGATATCATTAGCTGAGACAATGATTGTATATATTTACATTAGTAATTAAACGTAGGTACATGCGCAAAATGTGTGTACCTAACAATGAATTATAATGATTAACCGAGTACTTAATGAAACTAAGAGATGCGAAAGCAGCGATGTGATAAGTGTGATAATTATTATCAGGCATTTCGAGTGATCGCAACAAGTACACGACCACTCGGAAAAAGATCGCTTTCAGAATTAAACGCATAATAAAATATACACTAGACAAACATCAATCGCATACATCATACGGTAAATCGAAGGATTAACTCGTAATAAACCTTAATCGAGTGAAATTTGAAAAAACGGAAGTACATGCCTAACGATGGGAAACATTCTAGAAACACGCGGGTTACCGGAAAGCTTACACCACGAAAGTTGAAATTATTACTTACTTCGACGACAATTCTTCCAACTGGCTGGTCATCCGCAGTCATATCGAAAAATACTCTCGGTAGCGATGCCATTTTTGAAGCTTGACGAATAAAATTAAACGAATTTACTTTAATAGAATGCACAGCACTACCGCAAACAGCTAGGCCGAATCTAGAAGCAATTACACCGGTATACACCATTACCAACTAATGCGAATGCCCGCATACGCCGATTTATCGATTATACACGAATCAGATTGGACGTTCAGAAAACTCAACCACCAACGATAGCACTGGCACAGCTAGAAACAATACAGACAAAGAAATTATAGTCCCTCATCAACGAATGAAAATCTGGCGAATGACCAACTTTTGAAAAATCAACCAATCACAGCGCTCGAACGAGGTAGCGGAGTAATACAAAATAGGCGCAGTACTCGTTTATAATATCCTTGACAACAAATTTTTCAACTTTGGATTTTGGTATAAGTTAAACTGGCGTATTTACAAAGTCAATAAAGTTGATTTTTTTTTATCAAAATCTTATCAAAAAATCAAAAATCAAAATTTTTCAAAAATTTCTTCGTAAATTTCAGAAATTTTTTAATAAATTCGTAATTATTGTATAATTTCTTGCAGTACATAACCACTAAAAAAGGTAACTTCGACTCGTTTTTAACCCAAGATGGTCTGATCGTTAACAAGTACGCTTGACTGAAAAATTAATTGTTCTGTTTGTGTTTTGAGCAGCCGATCTTGTACCATATCTCCATCTTCTAAGAACACTAGTCAGCTAAAGTCTCACCCCAACAAACGATTTTTGGAAACAAGATTGCAATATCAATATAAAGATGACTCTGCCTATGTTGAATACCAAAGTATTAGTCACTATACTCGATAAAATCACCGCCACCGAAGGAGTAGACGATGCTGTGTAAGTATCATCTATAAAATAGGATATCCGAAGGAGAAATGAATCTACATTTATTCCATTGTGATGTAATGATCGAATAATTCAATTCACACGTCTCTGTGTTTGACAGAATTTTGAGTAATTCCGGAGAAGTGCTCGCTTACAGCGGAAACGACGAGAAAAAGTTTGTAGACGTAGTCAGCGCTATCACTAATAATATGTGGCTTGTGCTACAAAATTCCGGTGAAGCTGCCTTAAATGAAGATTACTTGGATTATGTTCTCATTCAATGCACAGTAAATTGTTCAATCTTTACGAATACTCGAATACTTTCATAATATTGATTAATACTTGCGATTATTGATCCAATAACACTACTGTTGCAGGAAGGCAAAACTATTATAAGGAAGATGGCAGATTTTTTGTTATGTATTCGTGCTCGAGGATGTATTGGCAGCGGGCTGCTCAAAAAGAAATCGCAAATATTGAAAGAATATTTCGAACAACCTTTGAAAGAAGTTGGCTATTCTTAACATGTTTTCAATTAATTATTCCATATTCCTTACCTATTTTTTTGTATTCACTTGTATGTATGAATCGTCTAGCTACGTATCATGTAAAATGTTCTTACGTCGGATTTCAGAGTTGATTTTCTAGTTATTTATTATTGGTATCGTTTTTTATGCGCAATGTGCGTGTGTGTTATGTATTTGTGTTATCGTGGCATTTTTTTCATAATTTATAACCATTTCAATAATATATCATCGTGTATTTCTTATTGAAATCATGTATTTTTTTTTGTATATGTTTCCTTTCTTTGTTCATTTCGTACGAGTAACTACTGCATGTTTTCGTGCAGAAAAGTCACTTGAAGATGACCATTTTGACCAATTCTCCTTCATTCCACTCTATTTCAGGCGTTACATTTTCGATAAAATTTCAAATTTCATCAGTACGTTCGCGCAGCGAAATACGTTAAGAAGGAAGTAACGAAGGAGCAATAGTTCAGAGTTCATTACAGCTCACATCTGTACTCTTTTTTTCATACTACAGCCTAATTTGAAATTGAATTAATTTGTAGAAAAAATTAAATTACTGAATTTGTTCTTCAGTAAGCGTTTTATTTACATTATTAGTACACGCTTGTAAGAGTAGAGGGCTCTGAAAAGCTAGCAAGTTATCAATTTTGAAGTTCGAAGATGATAACAATGAGAAGATTTCAGATTTATTGAAAAATATGCAAGCGAAAACGTGAGAATAATGTAGGAATAATCATCTTCGTTGAATATTTATCGCTAGAAAACAACTACCCGTTCTAGCAAGATCACGAAACTACACAATCGTGGTGTTTTCCTGCAGCGAACGAAGAAATCTGGGTAATCTTTCGGTGTATGTGTTCGGATGCACGTATCAATCTGTTGCATAACTATTTGCGTTTTATCGTGCGAATCATTCTTGAAACTTCGAAATACGTGAAAAAATATATCTGGAATTGTTCAAAGTGCGGTATTTAAGCGAATCAGGTTTAATATACTTGTATTTTCCTCCATTCTGACAGAGAAGGTGAGTAATATTGAATAATAACTTGTACGCTATCGAATGATGAAAACAACGAGTTGAATTTGATACTTAATGCGGTGATATTTTGCTACAGGTGAACGATGAGTGCACCTCAACCGTCTCCGGTAGTTAGAGTGATTAATGATGGAGATCATTCGGCCGAATATTTCGAACAAGAATTGGAAAAGGCTTTAGATAATAACTGCGATATAATTGTCATCGAACCGGTACGATTAGGTGAAGAAACCGTTCACTGGATCAAAGTTGGAAATTATTTGCACAGAATAGCTGTTATTAGTGGAATACCTTCTATTTGCATTAGTAAGCATTTTACATAAAACAAACCTTTCAACTTATCTGTGTATTATTATTAATTATACGTAGCAGTTTCATCTAATTGTATCAATTTTACATTTTCAGACGTCGCTTTTTACCGAAACCATTACGCAGTAACCGTACCACTGACCGTGATGAGCGTTTTTTGCGCTGGATTATACATGATTAGTTGGCAATTCGATCCATGTTGCAAATACCAAGTAGTCAGCAGGGTTGAAAAAATAAACGCGTCTGAACTATCGCCGGAAACTCTGTACTATAATTTACTAGAATCGGCGCCGAAAGATTCAGCATCGCCGGTAATTATTGTGAAAAAAGATGATACCGTTCGCAAAGTATTCCATACCATTGTGGCTGTTTTCGCGCTAACTCTTACTATTTTTCGCGCTTGCAAATGATATTTTGTTCGGATTATATCGTGATATTTGAGGTGAATCAGTACTGATAGTTTAATTTATTTTTAATGTTAATTTTAATGCTGTCGCCTTTTATTCTTATATGTTATTTTCAACATTCGTCATCAATAAATACAGTCCTAAGTTTTTATTCCGAGTGTTTTTTTAAATTCGTCGCAAGAACGGTTTCAGGTGTTTTCTAAGTTTTGGGGTTTAAATTCGATTTGACTTTACAGAATTATACAGATTTTTTTTTCAAGTTTACGATTTTTTGCAAATTTTGGATTCTAAAAAATCTAGAGAGATCTTTGAAGAGTCGTAATGAAGATGAACTGATGAAGTGAAATATTTCAATTTGTAATTCGGATCTCATTGGGAAATTGAAGTTGATATCAACCTGAATAATTATACAGTGTACTGAATCAGATTTTACCGATCGGCGATCACATAACATAACTCGATGGCCAGGATGATTCGTGTTTTGGTTTTTCAAAACTATGACGAAATCAATCAGTCTACGAAATAATTATTTTCAAAATTTCAATATAATTTCGTAATGAAAAATAAAAATCACTTTGCACCACACCAGGAAATAAAGGTTGCTCATTGATGCTCAACAGACGTGTTGTTTAGAATCGTTCGGGAGTGCGCATAGAGTGCGTGTGTGGACTACACCACGTGGATCTGTGGAAGTAGGGTACTGTACATTGGGTATGATCGACGTCAGCCATTTTGGTTGTCTCGCGTGTAAATGTTGTATAAGTGTGAGTAAGTCTCACCCACACTTATACCACATTTACTATCGATGCATTGTACACAACGACATGAGACAACCAAAATGACTGACGTCGATCATACCCATTATACAGTACCCTAGTGGAAGCGTGCGTGAGTCATAGATAACCTATCTAATCGACTTTTGTCTTTTATTATGGCGTGAGTGCGATTATTAATTTTTTGAAATATAATTCGAATTCGACTAATTCGAGTACAAAATTAAAATATACAGGCAGATAAATAATTATATTTAAATGTAAAAAGTGCACGATCTGAGCTGGAGAACGCGTAAGTTGAAGGAAGAAGAACGCAAACAAAAAGAAGAAGAAAAACGACAGAAAGATGAACAAAAACGTCAAAAAGAATATCAAGAAAGAAAAAACTGCCGCCGCTTTCACTAATTTTTTCTTGCCGAAAAATAAAGAAATTCCCAAAGATGAGCCGGATAGCTTCGATAGACTGGATTGTACCACATTTATAGTACGTAATTATTCGCTCGATCTCGATATACGAAATTCCTGTCATCGCATTCTGAAGAGGTAATAACGTCGATTTGATTATAGGTTAAAGAGGAGAATATGAGACTCGCTACCGTTCTTAAAATGGAGACTGATGATTCTGCCTCTGCCTCATCGCGACAGCTGGTTACTCAGAAAGCCGGCGAAGACGAATACGATGACGTTTTCGCGGTCGATGATAGCATGAATTTGTCGATCGATGTCGATTTATATCAGGTAAAATGAGATGGTCAAATGTAAGTTTTAAATTCATAAAGGTCTGTATTTATTGGTAATTTTTAATCGAACCTTGCAGAATGATGGCAGATTTAGTAAGACAGAATCATCTGCACCGGTTACAGCGGCTTTCAAGTTGAATGCTGAAAAGAAACCGTCAAAGTTAAAGGCGTTATTGCATTCCTACCGGGACGAAATTCTAGAGAATAGGAGTCGCCAACGCCGTTTGCTTAAGAAGAACACTGCATCAAGTGAGACATCTGCTTTCTTGTGATTTCTTTATAGTTATTTTTATAAATTTGTCTACTGAATGCATTTTCAGGGATCTGTAAGATGATTACCAATACAAAATGCCTAAAAAACTCGACAAATGAAACTTATTTGCAAGAAATGATGGACACGGATTATGATTTGACTTCGTTGAAAGAATTTTTAAAGGTACCTATGAATGTACCATGTATCCAAATAAATAACGAAGGGAAGTTCGGGCAAGAGGAACCACTAAGGCCAAAAAATACTGTAAAATTGAGGTACTTTAAGGCCACTAAAATTTGATTTTCTGGAGCACCTTATTTTCAACATTTGAAGGTAAAAAAAGTAAGCTATTGAACACCATCTAGTCAAAAAGTAATTTCAATTTGACTACTTATTCGTTTATAATTTTATGTGCAGAAAGTGAATTGTGAATAAGGCTGTAAAGTGGTTCCTTTGGCCCAAAGTGTTTTATTAACTATATGAAAAAGAATGCATACAATTTTTCGTGAAAAAACGGCAAATTTTTCGATTGTACGCGAGTTCGGGTGAACTTTTAATTAGTCTTAAATTAAAGCCAATGAAATTCCCTATCGATTGATACTAATTTTTCATCATTTAGAGAAAAATTAACGATTTAATGAAGTTACTTCCTCGCTTTGCTCTCATAATTCATGAAAAATTACATTGAGATTGATATAGATTGAAATAAAATCAACGACGTACTGTGATCTAAACTTTTTACAGGACCAGATTTCGACTTCCAGCCTGAATCGTTTGTGTTCCACTGAAAGCCTGAAATCAGCGATAAATAAAGAGCAACAGACGTGCACTGCACGAATAGCATCGTTGGAAAAGAAGAATGATCCTGCTGATGCGTGGCTTTTGGAACGGGCGAAACAATCGAAAAATATATTGCAGTGGATGTTTGATGACGTCGTTCGCACAGATCGTGAAATTTTAAAATTAACGAACGCTAATTAAAATAATTCTTGTATAAATTCGTTGCCATTTATAGTCAAACAATATAATACTCATTGTGTAAAGGTAAACGTATCTCGTAAATATCAAGTTTTATCAGTAGGTATTGAATAACTGAATTGTGCGTTGTAAAATTTTGGTTAATTAAAGGAGGATATAAAGAGTTCAACCAGGTCAAATTCGTGATTTCAAGATTCAAAAACCTATATTTGAATAGGTACCCAAAATGATAAGTAGGTATGCTTATTTTTAAATTTTATTTCTTCATTATTGAAGGCCCACCCTGTAGCAGAAATTATATCAAATTTGCGCTTGATGGTTCTCAACTACGTAATTAAAGGTCGCCGAGTCCGAATAATCTGGTGTCCAATGTGAGCGCCAGCCCATCCTTTATCAAAATCCGCGAATTTATTTCCATAAAACTGCTCAAATTCTTTCGCTCAAAAATGACCTAAAATTTTTGTTGGAAAAATAAATAATTTTAGATGACGATTGTTAGTTATTACGTGCAAGGTACTGTGTACCTATCTATTCGTACCTATTCATGTACGTATTCTCGTATGTGTTATCTTTATCTTGTTGAAATATATTTTACTCGTTTGTTGGCCATGCCACAGTGTGGTTCTATTCTTCTTTCTCTCGTACGTATATATCTACGTTGGTCTCTCTCTCGCATATTCTAACATGGTAGCGAGCGTTAACTTGTTTTAAAGTGCAACTTTTTGAACTTTTCGCGGTTTTGGCGAGTATTTTGTGAATTTTTGCAGTTTTAATATGAGCTTTTTGTAAGTTTGAACTCGTTTTACGCGATTTACGTATTGGTATTACTGTGTGTCGCGATATGTCTCAGTCAAACGACAGATCACCGGTTCCTCTTTTCGATGGCATTGGATATTCTGCCTGGCGTTTTCGTTTGGAGCTGTTTCTTGAGGAAAAAGAGTTGCAAAAATGGCTCACTGAGGCTCCTACTTCGGCGGACGATAAGAAGGCGGACTTAAAGGCGAGAAATTTTATCGTAAGGTTTTTGTCAGATAATCTACTAGAGCTAATTTCGAACGAGTCAACTGCGTTTGGTATGATAACCAGATTAGATGAAGTTTATCAGCAGCAAAATGATGCTCTTCAGATCCTAGCTGTCCATGAGCTAAATATGTTACAATTTTGCCCGGAAAAAGAAACTCCCAACGATTTCGTTGCCAAGTTCAATACGGCTGTAAATAAAATCCGAGATGCTGGTAAACCTATGGACGAAAAGTCAAAGCTCCATAGCTTTATATTAAAGTTACCAGATTCGATGGGCCATATTTCGGATATCGTTGATGTTTTACCAGAGGGAAAATCGAAGTTGTCATATGTCCAATCCAAGTTTATCACGCACGGCGCAAAGTTACTTACCAATGAGCCAAAAGAAAAATCAAGTACACCAGTGTCGTCTATATCTGCGGCCAAATCAGAAGTTGAAGAAAGAGTAGAAGGTGCCGAGGTGTTTAAAGCTCAAAGAGGCAGATCTCATCAATCGAATCACTCTAGTCAATCCGGTAATCGTGTTTGTTATTATTGTCATAAACCTGGTCATTTAAAGAAAGATTGTTGGCAGAGGAGTAATTCTAATCGAGGTAACAATCGGAGGGGTAGAAGTAATAATTATCGTGGTAGAAATTTTGATAATAGTAATAATGGTAGAAATTATGATAATGGTAGAAATAATGATAATAGTAGGAATAATTACGATAATAATGGTGGAAATAATCGTAGAAGGGAACCTAGAACGTTTTTGGTTGAGGTAGGGCCTCATGATGTGTCTAATAATTCTTGTGTCGTAAATTCTAGTTCAACTGGCCAAATGAAATGGCTCTTGGATAGTGGGTGTACGGATCACCTTGTTAATGATAAAAAGTACTTTTCAAAATACATTGAATTAAAAACACCTATCAATGTAAAAATGGGTGACGAATATCCGTTGAGTGCCAAAATGATAGGCACAATTAATGTCGAATTTAGAGTAGGTTCCGAAGTAGTGCCATGCACAGTGAAAAATGTTCTGCTTGTTGAAGAAGTGCCTTATAATCTCCTTAGTTCTGGTAAACTCGATGATGCTGGGTATTTTTGTTTGACTGGTCAAGGAAAAGTGGAAATTACGGATGAGAATGGCGAGATGGTTGCTATTGGTCGGAAATCAGGGAAACTTTACGAAATCGAGTGTGATTATTTTTCTGATTTGGATAGTTGTGTAAATGTTGCGTCTGTGGAAAAAGATAGGAAATTTTGGCATAGAGCACTTGGGCATGTTAATTTCTTTGATTTACGAACTTTGTGTAGGGAGCAAGCTGATGATGGTCTTCCTGATGAAATTCCTAGCGATTACGTAAACTGTGATATCTGTGACAGAAATAAATTGAAAAAATTGCCTTTTAAAAAAAATTGTAGGTTTCGAGCTCGTCAAGTTATGGAAATTGTTCACACAGATGTCAGTGGTCCTCACAGCACCCTCGGATACTTAGGTCAGAGATATTTCGTTACATTTATAGATGATTTCAGCAAGTATGTTGCTGTGTATACGATTAAGTCGAAAGATGAAGTTTTACAGTGTTTTCAGCATTATTATAATGCTATGTGTACTCTGACTGGAAAGAAAATCAAGTATCTGAGGTGTGATAACGGTAGGGAATATATCAACAAGCATTTCTATTATTTTGCGAAGGAGAAAGGTTTCAAAATTCAGAAGGTACCTCCATATACTCAAGCTTTGAATGGTGTAGCTGAGAGATATAATCAGATTATTATGAATCGATCTATGTGCCTGTTTGATGAGTCAAATTTGGATAGAAAATATTGGCCTGAGGTTGTCAAAACGTCTGTTTATTTGGGTAATCGAATAATGGCAAATTCTCAATTGAGTGTGACTCCTTATGAGATAATACATGGTCGGAGGCCAGATCTCAGCAATGTTGTATTGTATGGTTCGTCTTGTTTTGTCCGTGTACCTGACCAGAAAAGAGTTGATAAATTTTCGAAAAAAGGTGTACAAGGTACAGTTGTTGGGTATGGTGATACTGGGTATAGAGTTTTAATTGCTGGTGAAATTGTAATAAGTCGTCATGTGAAAATAATCGATAGTAGTAAAAGTAGGATCGTCTATCTTGATACTGATGATGAGGAGGAAGAAAGTGTACCTAAATTGTCTGTTTCTGGGGAAAAAACGCCAAAAAAAAAAAGATCAGAGAGTGAGAATTCCGAGCTGAGAAGGTCTCAACGAGAAAAGAGAAAACCAGATTGGTATGGAGAGCCTGTTGCCTATTTCATTGAAGTAGGGGCACCTCAGACCTATTCACAGGCTGTTGGTGATGAAAATTCGGAAAAGTGGCAAGAAGCCATGGAGAGAGAGTTGGAAAATATAGAGAAAAATGAGACTTGGTCGTTGGTTGATTTACCTGAGGGAAAGAAAGCTTTAGGAGTGAAGTGGGTTTACAGTCGTAAGTGGAATGGTAAGTACAAGGCAAGGTTGGTGGTATTGGGATATCAGCAAGAGGAAAACGGAGAAGAGAGTGTGTATTCGCCTGTGGCTAGTATGACAGCAGTGAAAAGTGTACTGGTGCTTGCTCAAATAAATGGCTGGGAAATTGAGCAGTTAGATGTTGATAGTGCATTTCTCAATGGTACTGTAAAAAGTGAAGTTTACGTTGAACAGCCTAAAGGTTTCAAAAAACGAGAAGGAAAAAAAGTGTATAGGCTATGGAAGGCATTGTATGGTCTTAGAGAGAGTCCTAGGTGTTGGTTTCAACATTTAGATGAATATCTCAAGTCATTGGGCTTTCGTAATTTTGAAACGGAAAAATGCGTGTATATTTTGGTAAAGGATGGAAAGGTGGTTTTTCTTGTCATTTTCGTTGATGATTTTCTGGTAACTGGTGATAGTGACAAATTTATTGAATACTTAAAGTCAAAGTTGTGTGCTAAATTCTCGATGAAAGTAATGGGCAAAGTTAAAAATTATCTTGGTATTGAGATAACAAGAGATTCAAATAGTATGAAATTGAGCCAACGTGCATACATCGAAGAGTTGGCAGAAAAGTACAGGGTTAATGGTTCTTTATTTGGTCGTTTCAATACTCCGATGGAAACAGGTTTAAAATTGGTTGCTCAGGTTGATTCGGATTGTGATTTGCCCTATAGAAATCTAATTGGTGCATTATT
The DNA here is from genome assembly GCF_950023065.1 of Planococcus citri. Taxonomy (NCBI): domain Eukaryota; kingdom Metazoa; phylum Arthropoda; class Insecta; order Hemiptera; family Pseudococcidae; genus Planococcus; species Planococcus citri. Next base: position 71,188,647 of record NC_088680.1, read on the forward strand.
GTACATCTCTGCAGCAACAAGACCTGACATCGCTTTTTGTACTGCTTATCTTAGTCGAATGCAAGCAGGTTATACCAAAGAGCACTTTGAATACGCTCTACGTGTACTTTCATATCTGTATCATACTCGAGCGTTATCTTTGAATTATTCACGTCGACAAGATGAGGTACTTGATGTCTTTGTAGACTCGGACTTCGCCGGAGATATAGGCGATCGAAAGTCCACCACAGGGTTTGTTATTCGCCTATTTGGGAATCCTATCTCTTGGAAATCGTTGAAGCAGGGAGCAGTGACACGTGCTTCAACTCATGCCGAGTATTACGCACTTGCGGATGCAGTGCAGGAGGTGGTATGGGTCAAGTGGCTGATTAGCGAATTTGGTCTTGGTGATAGGATAGGAAAAATCAAAGTCTACGAAGATAATCTAGGTGCAAGACAACTAGGTAACAATGGTAATTTTACGGGTAAAAGTAAGCATATTGATATTGCTAAGAGATTCGTTGTAGATTACGTTGAAAAAAAGGAAATTGTAATTAGCGAGGTGGCGTCTATTGATAATATCGCTGATACTTTTACGAAACCCTTAGATAAGAATAAATTTGTTAAATTTAGATCCGATTTAGGTGTATATTGAAATATCTTATCTGATGTACTGATTCGTTGATTTGTTACCAATTTATTTATCTCGTTGTAATTTTATCTTGTCGTATGTACCTATTTGTGTAAATTTTATCCCGAATTGTGTTATTATTTTATCATGTTTTAACTGGTTTTAAATTGTTTCAAATATGTTGTAATGTATTATTTTATTGAAGTATTTTAGCATAAAAGTTCATAAGCCACAAACTCGAGGTGGCGTGTTAGTTATTACGTGCAAGGTACTGTGTACCTATCTATTCGTACCTATTCATGTACGTATTCTCGTATGTGTTATCTTTATCTTGTTGAAATATATTTTACTCGTTTGTTGGCCATGCCACGGTGTGGTTCTATTCTTCTTTCTCTCGTACATATATATCTACGTTGGTCTCTCTCTCGCATATTCTAACAACGATTTCTTGCTTCTTGCTAATTGAAGGCACTTGAGAACGAAAATTACATCCAATTTTAGAAATTGAAAAAAATCACTTTGCACCACACCAGGAAATAAAGGATGTTCATTGATGCGCAATAAACGTGTTAATGAAATTGCCTAACCAGTTTGCCGTAAATACGAATAAGCGCTACTTTTTTTCAAAAAAATGAACCCTTGTATTTTGGAGCAAATCGAGTGTACCTAAATTTGGGCCAGAAGGGTTTTTCGAAACGGTGAATTCATTTCCATTCTTGGGCAGAAAAACTTTTTTTTCGGGTGAGCGAATTCATCGTAGGAATCATATTTCTGCAACAGCGCTTCGTCGGGGCAATTAGAAACCGGCATTGAATTCCCATTTGTAAAAAAAAACCTGTGGCCGAAAATTCAACTCATTTACGATTAAATTTCGATGAATAATTTTTTATTTTCGGCGTGAGAGGTTTTTTGAGAGGGCGAGTTCATTTCCGGTGTCAGATTGTCGCCACGACGCGACGTTTCTCTCCACTGAAAATTTTCCATTTTTTTTACTCAACATGAGCTGGATGAAATTGGTCAAATTTTGCATTTTTAAAGAACGTTTTCTGACTAATTTGAGCTCGCTGAATTCAACAATTACGTTTGTTTTGCGATCGGACTCGTATTTAGCGAAATAGTCGCAATTTCTCCCTTAAGCAGGGTCTCTCGACAAAAATGGAGAGCAGATTCGGACTTGGCGACCTGAAATTAGTCGAATACGACCCTTTACTCGATTTTTTTGAAAATCAAAAAAATCCAAAGGGGTACGTTCATACATTTTTTTGGAAAAAAAACTTTTTGTCGCCAATCGAGCTGAAAATCTGGTTATAGGGGTTTTTTGGAACGGCGAATTCATTTCCAACGTCAGATTGTCGCCACGACACTTCCTTCTACTGGAAATTGGCCATTTTTTAGACTCAAAATGAGCTGGAAAAAAGTTGTGAAATTTTTCATTTTTAATGACGTTTTCTGACTATTTTGAGCTCGCTGAATTCAAAAATGACGTTTGTTTTGCGATCAGACTCGAATTCGGCAAAATATACAAAATTTCTCACGGAAGCAGCGTCTCTCGACAAAAATTGACACCAGATTCAGACTCGGCTTGCTCGAATTAGTCGAAAACGACCCTTTACTCGATTTTTTTGAAAATCACGAAAATCCAAAAAATGCAAAGGGGTACGTTCATACATTTTTTTGGAAAAAAAAACTTTTTGTCGCCAATCGTGCTGGAAATTTGGTTAGGGGGGTTTTCTGGGACGGCGAATTCATTGCCGGCGTCAGATTTTCACCAGAGCGCTGCATTCTCTCGGAAACGCGCTTTTTTGACATCAAAATTGACTTGAAAAAAAGTTGTCAAATTTCGCGACTTTAATGTCGTTTTCTGACTCACTTGAGCACGCTGAATTCAAAAATGACGTTTGTTTTGCGATCAGACTCGTATTTGGCGAAATATTCGCAATTTTCCGCTGAAGAAAGGGCCTACGACAAAAATGGACACCAGAATCGGACTCAGCTAGTTCGAATTAGTCGAATACGACCCTTTACTCGGTTTTTTTGAATATCCAAAAAATCCAAAGGGGTACGTTCAATACACTTTTTTAGGAAAAAAAACTTTTGACCTCCAATCGAGCTGAAAATTTGGGTAGGGGGGTTTTTTGAGACGGCGAATTCATTGTCGTAGTCAGATTTTCATCAGAGTGCACCATTCTCTCGGAAACGCCCATTTTTGACATCAAAAATAACTTGAAAAAAGTTGTCAAATTTCACGATTTTAATGTCGTTTTCTGACTCACTTGAGCACGCTGAATTCAAAAATGACGTTTGTTTTGAGATCAGACTCGTATTTGGCGAAATATTCGCAATTTCCCGCTGAAGGAAGGGCCTATGACAAAAATGGACACCGCATTCAGACTCGGCTTGCTCGAATTAGTCGAAAACGACCCTTCACTCGATTTTTTTGAAAATCATAAAAATCCAAAAAATCCAAAGGGGTACGTTCATACATTTTTTTGGAAAAAAAACTTTTTGTCATCAATCGAGCTGGAAATTTGGCTAGGAGGGTTTTTCGGGACGGCGAATTCATTTCCAACGTCAGATTTTAACCAGAGCGCTGCATTCTCTCGGAAACGCCCTTTTTTGACATCAAAAATGACTCGAAAAAAAGTTGCCAAATTTCGCAATTTTAATGTTGTTTTCTGACTAATTTCAGCAAGCTGAATTTAAAAATGACGTTTGTTTTGCGATCAGACTCGTATTCGGTGAAATATTCAAAATTTCGCACTGAAGCAGCGTCCCTCGACCAAAATGGCCACCGGATTCAGACTCGGCCTGTTCGAATTAGTCGAAAACGACCCTTTACTCGTTTTTTTTTTTTTTTGAAAATCAAAAAATCCAAAAAAATGCCAATTTTGCATAGGATTATCTAAGATTACCAACGTAAAATCAAACACGATACGTTTTATTTGAATAATTTATTATATTCGTACAAAGAAATGAACAAGTGATGGTCTCAGTTACTACCTAGCTAATTCAGCAACAAACTCGTGGAATAAAAAATTACGGTTAATACCATCAACGTTTACGTATATGAATTACAAGAAGAAAAAAAAAGAGGAAAAAAAAATACAGAACGGACAGAAAAATACTACATGAACTTGAGAAAAATACAAATATATATATGACGCAGTCACGATCTAATAAAAGAAGAAAAAAAAACATACAACGGTCATGAAACATTACAATAAGTATAGAAAAAAAAAGGTGATTAAAAAGAGGGGGGAGGATAAATGTGAAAAATTGGCCGGGTAAATTGGTAAATTTTGTAAAAATCTAGAAAAAATATGATCTGTATAAACATCCAGGTCGAATTATTATATACCTTATCACCACCGGAGCATTTCAAATGCTGTAGTCTTCAAGATTATGGCGTTCTGATAAACTTTCATTCGATTAAGGGCTTGGGTTGCTCCCAAGGGAATATATCGCGTCCAAAATGACCGTAAGTGCTCGTCTGTTGATAGATAGGATTACGCAAGTTAAGTTCTCTGTAACAAAAAAACAAAATAAACACACAACAATTTAGTACCAATTTTCCTTCAATTTGAGTAGTCGAATAAAACAATAAAGAAGAAACTCGCTTACTTGACGATTTTACCAGGTCGTAAATCGAAGTTTTTCTTCACGATATCTAATAATTCTTTTTGCGTTTTCTTCGAAGTACCGTAATCGAACAATGTAATAGAAATAGGTTCGGCAACACCAATGGCATAAGATACCTGTAACAAAAATTCAATATAAGATCATTGTTTCACAGTCAAGCAACGTAAATCGATGGCAGAGCTTTTTCATTTTTTTCCAACATAAGAAACTTTTGAATTGGCACTTTCCGATTTGAACGAAATCCAGCTAGATCGAACCCGCATCTCATAAAACCACCGTAAATAAAAATTCAGACTTCATAATTATGTTCTGGATTTTTGGCAAATTTTTGAAAATTAATAAAATTCGAAAAAATTGCCTTAAGGGCGTTTTTAAAACTTTCTCAAGGAATATAATTTTTTTGAGCAACTTGAACCAATGTTCTTCAAGTTCAATTCAATATTTTCTGATAATTTCGACATTAACGAAGACTTTTTGACTTAGTTTTCAACAATATTGACAAAAAAAAGGAACTTCGTGAAAATTTTTACATTTTTTTCAAAATAATAATTTTGTGGCAATTTTAATAAAACATTGAAATTTTTTTCAATGCGAAAAAAACATAATTATTTGGCATTGTTGGTTCAAAAAAAATATGTACTTTTAATTGAAGATTTTGGAAAAAAGCAGAACTTTTTGAAAAAAAAATAGGATTTTTTTGGACAAGTTTCAGAAAGCATGAAAACTTTTTGACAATCGCCATGAAATTGAAGACTTCTTGACAAGTTCGTCGAAAAAACAGAATTTTCATTAGACAATTTTGAAAAATGACAAAGAACGGATCTTTTTGAAAACTTTTACAAAAAATTAAGATTTTTTCAAAATGATAATTTTGTGGCAATTTTGACAGAACATTGAATTATTTTTCGAAATTTGAACGAAAAAAACTAGGATTTTTTGACGTTATTATTTTAAAAAAATATTTTTGAAAGTTTTGAAGAAAAAGGATTTTTTGACATATCTCCAGAAACTTCAAAAACTTTTTGACTACCTATCGTGATAAAAATAGACTTCTTTCTGGCCAGTTAAGGCAAAAATCGATATTTTTCAAACGTATTGAACAAAAAAATTTCAAAATTCTTCGCTAGTTCGATAAAAATAAGAAATTTTTGGCAATTTCCACAAAGTTGGTATTTTTTGACAATTTTGATAAAAAACCGGGTTCTTTTTGGTGATTTTGTGGAAAACAAGACCTATTCAGAAATAACGACATTGGTTCACTTTGCTTAAAAAATGTTTCCATCACGAAAAAGTTTGAAAACAGCTTTTTTAAATTTCCAAAAATTCAAAAATGGATTTTAGGGCTTGAAATTTATATTTAGGGGGGGGGGGGGGAGGGTCTTCGAACATACTCTTTCGAACCAAAAAGTACCAATTCAAAATATCTCCTTGTAAGCTCATCGGTACACTTATCAAGTTATTCGTCGAGTCTTCCTCACCTGTACTAAGCATCGTCTGCAGAGTTTCGCTTTAACTAACGATTTGGCAACCCAACGAGCAGCATACGCAGCTGATCTGTCTACTTTAGTGAAGTCTTTACCGGAAAACGCGCCTCCACCGTGGGCTCCCCAGCCACCGTACGTATCAACGATGATCTTTCTGCCGGTCAATCCAGCATCGCACTGAAAATTTCCAAAAAAGGAACATCATTTTCAAATACGCCAAAAAATATTAGTATTTTTAAATTTGCTACTCGTAAAACACGAATTTAGTTACCTGCGGTCCTCCCAAAACGAATTGTCCGCACGGATTAATGTGGTATACTGTACGTTCGTCTAAATACTTTTCTGGAATTACGGCTTTGATAACTTTTTCCATAACATCTTGTCTTAAATCTTCTAATGTAATTTTATCCGAATGCTGGACAGATACGACAACCGTATGCACTCGACTCGGTACACAAGCGCCTTTCAAAAAGTAGTATTCGCAGGTCACCTAAAAAAAAAACCAAAAACAACTATTAGTCGACTGGAAGAATACGTATGTAGATCGAGAATAAGAATACGAGTATCAATCATCGTTCGTTAAATACGCTATTATTTTCGCTCAAAAATCAACCTATTTTGAGAAAACCTTGACATTGTGACGTAAATATTTGACCGAATACCTATATCGGAATCGATAACTACTACATACATACATAGGTAAGTCAGCACAAAATCCTAAGTACGTAGCTCGAAGAAATTTCTCATCAATGAGTTCGTTATAATGTTTAAATCATCCAAGCAGCAAACCAACGACGACGACGCGACGCGACGTAGGTATCGCTAATTTGAACAATATAAATGATTCATATTTGAAATTTATGAAATCGTTTATAAATAACTCTCGAATCCGAATCGTCGAATGGGTTTTCTTTTTTCTAATGCTGATTTTTTTTAAATATATTTTTATTCCTCGCCAGTGTCATTGTTGTAGGTGCGAGTACCTCTCTACCTACGTTGATGATGATGCGATTACTAAAGCAAAAATTATTATAATCGATGTCTTAAGGTGTTCTATAAATAGGCGATTAATTTACATAGCAAATCATACAATCCGGTCGATTGCTTATTTTATTCTCAATCTTCTTGAGATTATAAATATGGTAGAAGAAAAACCTAACAAACTCGACAAAAAAAAGAAAATCTCATTAAAACGTCAGTAAAAGCAGCGATGTCATTCAAAAAATGAATAAATTTAATTATTTCCAACATATTCCATAATATTCTGAATAGTGTTGAATAAATTGAATATAATTTTAAAAAACACACACACACACAATTGAAACAGATCGAAAACTGGTAACATATCTCAAATTTTGAACTAATTATAAAAAAAAAAAAAGAACAAAAAAGCACAATCTGAAAGGGAAGGGTCAAAATTTATTTAGAACACAGGGAAACCAAGAAATGTTACCATACATTTTAAAATAAAAGGCGAATAGAAAAGTTGATTCAAAATAAAAATTTTTACTAAAAAAAATTCGAAAAAAATAATAAAAAAAAAAACATTTTACTGATACTTCCTATTTTTTTGTTGCAATTTTAATTTCAATGTTTTTTTTCAAATGGAAGACAGAAAAAAAAGTTACTCAAATCGAAATTTTAAATTTTTTGTTGCAATTTCAAATGATTTCAATGTTTTTTTTTTTTTTTTTTTTTTTAAATGGAAGACAGAAAGAAAGTTACTAAATTCAAGAAAAAAAATGATTAATAAAAAGAAACATTTTATTTTTTTTGTTGCAATTTCAATGATTTAATGTTTTTTTTTTTTTTTTTTTTTTTTTAATGGAAGACAGAAAAAAAGTTACTCAATTCAAGAAAAAAAAAAGATTAATAAAAAGAAACATTTTACTTTTTTTGTTGCAATTTCAATGATTTCGATGTTTTTTTTTTTTTTTTTTTTAAATGGAAGACAGAAAGAAAGTTACTAAATTCAAGAAAAAAAATGATTAATAAAAAGAAACATTTCATTTTTTTTGTTGCAATTTCAATGATTTAATGTTTTTTTTTTTTTTTTTTTTTTTTAATGGAAGACAGAAAAAAAGTTACTCAATTCAAGAAAAAAAAATGATTAATAAAAAGAAACATTTTACTGATACTTCCTATTTTTTTTGTTGCAATTTCTATTTCAATGTTTCTTTTTTTTTTTTTTTTTAATGGAAGACAGAAAGAAAGTTACTCAATTCAAGAAAAAAAAAAGATTAATAAAAAGAAACATTTTACTTTTTTTGTTGCAATTTCAATGATTTCGATGTTTTTGTTTTTGTTTTTTTTTAAATGGAAGACAGAAAGAAAGTTACTAAATTCAAGAAAAAAAAAGATTAATAAAAAGAAACATTTTACTGATACTTCCTATTTTTTTTGTTGCAATTTCTATTTCAATGTTTCTTTTTTTTTTTTTTTAATGGAAGACAGAAAGAAAGTTACTCAATTCAAGAAAAAAAAAAGATAAATAAAAAGAAACATTTTACTTTTTTTGTTGCAATTTCAATGATTTCGATGTTGTTGTTTTTTTTTTTAAATGGAAGACAGAAAAAAGTTACTCAATTCAAAAAAAAAAATGAATAATAAAAAGAAACATTTTACTGAAATTTTAAATTTTTTTGTTGCAATTTCAATGATTTCGATGTTGTTTTTTTTTTTTTTTTTTAATGGAAGACAGAAAAAAAGTTACTCAATTCAAAAAAAAAAAAAAACGATTTAAAGAAACATTTTACTGGAATTTTATATTTTTTTGTTGCAATTTCAATGATTTTTTTTTTGTTTTGTTAAGAAAACGTTTTGAAGTGGAAGACGGAAAGAGAACTTAATTCAAGACAACAATTTTATTCCAAAAAATAATTGATAAAATAAAATTTACTTACTGAAATTGTATATTTTTTGTTGCAATTTCAGTGATTTCAGTTTTTTTTTTAATTTTAAAAAGTCATTGTGTTGTTTTAAAATAATTTCAACCTATTTTCAAGACTTTCTCATCCGAATTTTTGCCAAATTTTACTCAAAACTTGATAGTTTTTTGATGATTTCCACTGATTTTTATTCACGTGGTCTGACAAAAATTCGAAATAAAAAAGCGAGACTTTAGCAAGACTTCTTCAACACTTGGGATTTTTAAGAGAACGGAAGGGGGTGGGCGATGCGAAATATTTCGGAATTACATATACGAATCATTGAAAAATTTTAGTGCATTTTTACATTTGGCAACACGGCGAAGTTCCCACGGGTCAAGTTGAATGAAACCGAATGTACGAGTACATATACAATATACATACAAAGGACTCATTCAAACCTCGCCATTGCCAACATTGTGCACAACTTCCCTTAATCCATCAAACAACCTTGACAAAGCAATACAATATTTCTGTCGTTGGCGAAAAAAAAAAAAAACTACACGATAACTAGAGCGAAACGCCATCGGCATCGCAGCCACCAGTGACCAGGCCACCGGTGTTGAGTAGGTAAGGTAATAATCCGCATCATCAACGCGTACATCACGACCTTGCCACCATGTGCATCTCATTCGCAATTTTCTCATTCTCACCCACCGACGACGACGACGACGCAGGCATGGCAGGGCGAGTGCAATGGGCAAAAAAAAGGGACGAGGAGAATAAATAAGAGAAAACCGTCATCGAATATCGATAGCACATCTTGCGCAACAGTTTGAATTTTGCATTTACCTTACCTCATCTTTACCTACGTCCACATCGTCGCATCGGTCGAATAGGTGTTCGAGCGTGGGTGTGAAACAAAAGGACGTAATATTGCGTAGGTATTTGTAAGTCTATCGAGCGTAGTATGTAGTTAAATTTCAGACTTTTCTTTTACCCATCCCCCATAGTACGTATGCATCGTAAATTAACCAACAACGAATTGAACCCATAACAAATATGGTTTTTTTTTTGTTGTTTTTTTTTTGCTAGATGCGAGTATATTTACTTGTGTTTTAGTATCCGGTCTAGCCCACCATAATACTCCGCTTCGTCTTAATTCGGCGATTTTTTGATTAAGCTTATGAGCTAGTACCACAGTTAAAGGCATACACTCTTCCGTCTCGTCAGTTGCGTAACCGAACATCAAACCCTGTAAAACAATACATAATTATTATTATCGTTTTCATTATTATACTCCCTTCAACGTACATAATTAATACTCGTACTTAGATTCCTAAACATTATGATATGTACAAATAAAATTAAACCAAACATCAAACAAATAATATTAGCAATGGTTTTTTCAATCAACGATCGAAAAAATATCGTGCATTATTTCCAAAGAAAAAAGCATTAGGTGGTAGGTTAAGGTAGGTGAAAAGAACATGCAGACAAACGTTATAACTTATAAAGTAGGTATCCAAGCACACAATAAACATAACGAATTCGCTCAACAAATAGACTTCTTCATGCTCTTCCATATTCCCAAGACTTTTAATCCAGTGACCAGATGTAAGTGAACTGCATTTCACGATAGAAGCACAACATTTCTTATGCGAACATACCAAAGGTCCCCAAAAGCAATTTTTAGGCACGAGAGGCATTCGTCGAACCACATTTCTTAAAGGGTTCAAACAGGAGGGGGGCTGGTACCCAATTTTTAAAAATTTGGTTATCTGGTCGTTTTTGAGGTGATTTCAACCCCGCTTAGTTCGAAAATCTCATTTTGGTTCATGTGAAAAAAGTTCTGTTTTTTTTTTTTTTAAATTTCTGAAAAGGTCTGATTTTTTTCAGGAAGTTTCACTTTTTCTCAAAACTGTCAAAAAGTCTCACTTTTTGTCAAAACGGTCAAAAAGCATTAATTTTTGTCAAAACTGTCTTCAAATCCCAAGTTTCGTTCGTGTTGTCAATAAAGTCTTAATTTTTGACATAATTTCCAAAAATCCTCATTTTTGGTCAAAATTGTCAAAAATTTCCAATTTTTGGTCAAAATTGTCAACAAAATTGTAAAAAACCAATTTCAATAAAACAAATACCTATTTACGTTTATTCAAAAAAAGTAAAAATTCTCAAAGTATTGACTTTTGTTCAAATTCTCAAAAAATTCTCAATTTTTGCCCAACTTTCGAAAAATTTCCAATTTTTGATTGCATTACGAAGAAAATCTAGAAGCCGACTTTTTTTTTGGTAAAGATTGTCAAAATGTTTCAATTTTTGTCACAAATGTAAAAAAATCTTAATAGCTATCAAAATGATTAAAAAGTTCAAAATTTTGTTCAAAATTGTCAAAATACCTAATTTTGCCAAACAAAAACATGTTTTTTTTATAAAAATCGTTTGGCCAAAACTGCCAAAAAAAGTAAACTATTTTCTTAAAAATGCTCTGGAAGTCTCAATTTTGCGAGATCTTGTTTTTTGTCAAACTTATTAAAAAGACTTATTTTTGGACAAAATGTTCAAAAATCCTCAAAAATGCTCAACTTTTGTCAAAATTGTCCAAGAAGTACAATTTTTGCTCAAAATTGTCCAGTATTCCCAATTTTGGTCAAAGTTGTCAAATATTCCAAAATTTTTGTCAAAATTGTCAAAAAATTTTAATTTTGGCAAAAAATTTGTTTCTTGTCGAAATTTTTTAAAAGTTTTAATTTTTGTCAAAATGTCAAAATTTTGCTCAAAATTGTCAAATATTCCTAATTTGGCTCAAAATCGTCTAATTTCCTTAATTTTTGGTCACAGTTGTCAAATTATTTCAAACTTTTGTCAAAATTGTCAAAAATTGTCAATTTTGAAAAAACTGAAAAAATGTTAATTTTTGAATAAATCATCAAAAATCTTCATAATTTTGTCACAACTGTAAAAAGTTCAAATTTGGCTCGTAATTTGTCAAATATTCCTAATTTTTGCTCAAAATTGTCCAATATTCCCAATTTTGGTCAAAGTTGTCAAATATTCCAAAATTTTTGTCAAAATTGTCAAAAAATTTCAATTTTGGCAAAAAATTTGTTTCTTGTCAAAATTTTTTAAAAGTTTTCATTTTTGGCAAAAGTTCCAAAATTTTGCTCAAAATTGTCTAATTTTCTTGATTTTGGTCATAGTTGTCAAATTATTTCAAACTTTTGTCAAAATTGTCAAAAATTGTCAATTTTGGAAAAACTGAAAAAATGTTGATTTTTGAATAAATCATCAAAAATCTTCATAATTTTATCACAACTGTAAAACAGTTTAAATTTGGCTCGTAATTGTCAAATATTCTTAATTTTGCTCAAAATCGTCCAATATTCTCAATTATTGTCAAAATTGTCAAAAACTGACAATTTTTATTAAGAAAGAAATCTTTTTCTAAAATTCCAGAAAAGTACTATTATCTTAAAACCTTTCAAAAAGTTTCAATTTTGCAAAAAAAAATGTTTTGTTGTACGTCAAAAAGTCTCAATTTTTGTCAAATTGTCAAGGAATCCTAATTCTGGAATAATTATCAAAAAAATCTGGAATTTTATTCTATCCAAAAAAAACGTGTTTTTCCAAAAAAAAAAAAAAAACTAAAAGAGTATCAACTTATAGTGTTTTGTCAAAATGATCAAAAAGCCCTAATTTCACAAACATTACCAAAAAGTCTCAATTTCTGTTAAAATTGTCAGAAAGTCTCCAACTTTTTAAGAAATTGTCTAATAGCCTGTGAAAAAATTTCATTATTCCTCAGCTTCTCCCTGCGCAGCCTCCTCCCTGTTTTCTCTACAGCCATGCACATCCCTTCAAATTTTACTAATAAAACTGAAAACAAGACTTAATTTTTGGGGCATGAAAGTTATCAAAATACTGGAAGTATGTACCTACAATATGATTATGCATCATACCAAATATCATGCTTCTGCCAGCTCCACCATGCAATGCAATTTATTGAGTTCAGATCCTAAAAATTGCCACATTTTTAGAAGAATAGGCTGAAAATGCAATTTTTATTCGAATAAGTTGATCGAAAATCTCTATCGAAAGGCCATTGCAAGTCTTGCCCAAGTTTTCAGCATCGAGAGAAGACTCGTTTCATTATTTTTAATTCAGGAGCAATCGAATCATTCCGCATTCCATTATAATGGAATGCGTACTTACTCGATGTCGATATTAATATGTAAGTACGTATTTTTGTATTTTCGATGCACGATAGTCGATAAAGACATCATTCACGAAGCTGAGACTTGTGAAAATACCAAAATGTGGTCGCACAACAAGAACAATGCATTTCAGGTACTGTACACATATCTCTTCTTTGACACACTCGAACCGCCAAGTACGAGCAGCCGAGTAGGTATAAACGAACCTTGTCGTAAAGGTAGCCTAAGTACAAAAAAGAAACAGGTAAAACGGTTGATCAGCCCTGCCACGACGACGAGGAAAGGTACGAGAACGTTTATAAAAAGTTGTGAATACCGTTTGTGAATCGCAACCCTGTCACCAAACAAAAAAAGCCTTCAGCTGAAGAACAAAACAACTACACAAAGTAAACATTTCGAAGCGCAGTATGAGTCGTATTATTGAGACCGTGAGTACCTTCTACTTTTCCATACCTATACCAATTGTAGCACAAAATTTATAAGGGCAAAATATTGTAAAAATATACGCAAAAAAAACGACGAAATGCAGTCTGAAGAGAAAGTGAATCGCCAAATCGACAGGGGCGATTGCCATTTGCAGCCTGCTCCTCAGAGGTAACTTATATTCAATTCAATTCGAGAACTACGCTTGGATATTGGATAAGGTACCCACTGATAATAATTTCCGAAAAGATAAAAGGCTAAACCATCGCGACTCTAAGGAGACTCCACGAAGCTGACATGATGAGAGATCATTATTACGAATAAAGTGTAATTTTAGCTAAAAAAATGTGTGGCTTTGTTTCAGATGCTGTAAAATTACACATTGTGTACAGAGAGTTTCAAGCAATTCCACACAATTTACGACCGCACGAATAACAATGTATGCACTTTGTACGCCTTTTCAGGTGCGATTAGCATGTCACAAATTCAACATGGCAATGGCGCTATCTCGTACATAAACTAAATACGTAAAACCGAAATAATTATAAACTCTCGACAGATAAGAAATAAAACCGAAATAAATACAACCGTTATAGAAGTAGAAATTAATTATTACGTAACGTGTACTTAATTCGAATGAACAGTGAGAATCTGTGTACTTATTAGAAGGCCTTGAAGGGCCGAGAGGGGAGGGGAGGGGTGATTAAAGCTCTTCGTACATTAATGCGTCTTTGGGACTCCCAAGATCATTGCTCGTACTCCTAGACAATTTCAAATTCAACTTTTGTGCTTCATTGCAGTCATTTTTGGTCTCCGGGTTATTGTAAAAGACAGTGTAGAATGGCAAAATGTCCGAAAATTACCGAGACACCGAATTTCAACATTTTCAAAGCGTTCAGACCCTTTCCTCCCTCTCAAATGGTCCAAAAAAATTTTTGATCTGAAAAACCCAGGTGAAAATCAAACAGAATAATTTCCCATTTCTCTGAAATACTAGATACACTTTTATGAAAGAACAGATGGCTGGCGAGTACGAACGATAAGGATAATTGACTTTTTTCACACACCGTACTAGGTACTTGGTTATTCACTCCTCATCCTCTTCCTACGCCTTATCAGTTACTTATTCTTGCAAACAGGTCGTAACTTGTTCGGTTCTGAATAATTATGGTAGCTACGATTATTTTGTTTGAAGTAGCAAGGAGCCAAGGACGAGGATATTTCGCTAAAAAACAAAGAGTAATAATTTGATCCATGAACCTCCCTAAAAAGGAAGATATCCTGCAGAAAAATGAATTTTGTTTATTTTTCAAGATAAAAAATTGGATCAAATCCAAGGAGATGACTGAAATTTCGTACTCTTTTTAATGACCTTCGAAATCGATTGATGGCGGTTTCAAGTCATTCTGAAGCATTCGGCGGAATTTCAGATTTCTTAATTTTGGAAAAGATACAGGAAAATCATACAAAAACAGCACTTTTTTCAGAAGGAAATTTTCATTTAAAAAGTTTCAATTTGATGGGAAGAGACGTGAGTCAATTTGAGTCAATTCAATTCGGGATTTTTCACTTTCAAAAAAAAAAAAAAAAAAAAAATTGAAAATAAATTGAAAAAGTTTTTTAAAAGCAGAATGCTGAGTTTTCTGAGATTTTCAGTAGTTCGTGTAAAAAAACAGAAAACTATTACGATTATTTTCACTGACAAAAGAATAGGAATTTTTGGTTACAATAATTTTGACAAAACTAAAAATATTTGACAATTTCACAAAAATTTGAACTTTTTGACAATTTTTACTAAATTATGAACATTTTTGAAAATTCTGTCAAAAAATCAAGACTTTTTGACAATTTTGACGAGAAATTGAATTTTTTTGGCAAAGTATGACTTACCGCCAAAATTAGGAATTTTTGATAATTTCGACCAAAAAAATCTACGGCAATTTAGAAAACAAAATAATGTGGATTTTTTTGGACAAAAAAAATGAGAATTTTTGACGATTTCGACAAGAAATGGAACTCTGAAAATTTTGACAAAAATTGACTTTTTCTGACAATTTTTGAAGAAATTATGGCTTTTGGAGCAAATTAACAGAAAACAACAATTTTTAGCATTTTAGCTCAAAAAATGAGAGTTTTCGACTAAGTATGACTGTCGAAAATGGCGCATTTTTGACAGTTTTGACTACAATGTGGACTTCTGGAAATTTCAAGTATCAAAAATCAGAAATGTTTGACAATTTCAATCAAAATTTGGTCATTTCGACATTTTTGACAGAAATGAAGGTTTGTGAAAATTTCAAGTTTTCACAAAAATTACAGCTTTAGAAAATTTTTGGGTAAAAAATCAGTTTTTCGAAATTATTCTGACAACAAAGCAAAACTCGATACTCGATTAATAAAATAGATAAATTCTTAGCAATTTCGGCAAACAAACCGAAAATTTTGACAATTTCGTTAAAAGAGAACAAGAATAGTAATTCCAACCTAAAAGCAAGAATTTTGGACAATTCCAGCAAAAAATCAGGATTTTTTAAAGCAAAGTTGGCAACACAACAGAATTTATTGGTAATTTTATTAAAAAAAAAAAATCAAAAATGATTTTTCACCAAAAAGAAAGAATTTTGGGCAATTGAAAAAAAAGTAAGGATTTTTCGAAGCAACACGTTGACATAAAAGTAGAAATTTTTGGCAATCGTGTTTACAAAAGAAGGAATTTCTTCAACATGAATTCTGTTTCAATAAACAGGACTTTTCAAAGCATTTTTGGTAAAAAAAAACAGCAGAATTTTTTGCAAATTTTGTACATAAGAGCAACAGAGTAGTAATTTTTCCAAAAGGGCAAGATTTTTGGCAATTTTATCGGAATAGCAAGAATTTTGGTAAATTTAAGCAGAAAAACATTTTTTTTTTAAATCTTGAAAAACGGGTAAAAATTGTTATTTTTGGATTTTTGACAATTTTGAACAATCTACGCTCATTCAGCTTCCTCCAGATCCTCAGCCTATCCTCTCCCCTCCCTTCAACCACAATTTCTACTATTTTTCGAAAAAGAGAACTTTCACTAATTAATTACATTTGATTTTGCGCTACGCTCATTCATCCCCCCCCCTCCGAGCCACACTCCACAACCATCCTAACTTCAAACTTGAAGCTTTTCAAATTTAATCGAATTTTCGTAACTTTCCACAATTTTCCTCATTTTTCAAGAATTTTATTTTTGTTAGTATGCATAGCTCAAATTTTGTCGCATGGAATCAATTCATGGCGTTGTGATAGATTTTTAACAAGTTTTTCGAAATTTTGCTCACTTCTAACATTTTTTCATTCATTTGCGGTAATTTTCCCAAACTAATCTCGATCTGTTCGATTTTTTTCGTGATAATTTCCGTATACTTTTGGCATCTCTTCATTCAATTTTCACAATATTCGATCATTTTTCAATATGTATTATGACTTTTGCTAATTTTTGGTCAAACCAAACATTTTGAAAACTTGCATTCAAATTGCTTTAATCACTGGTACCCTGATTTTGAAGCTGATTTTGTAAGGCGGTTATCAAAGAAATCATAGAAACCGGTTGGCGGAAGGAAATCTCTTTCTCGATTGAGTCTAATTTCGTCCAACCACGTCATTTAGAAAATATTCGTTACCTATATTCGTACTTGGTGGATGAGAATAGATCAGTGTGTAAAGAAGGCGGGTATCCTGGAATTGTATACGAGTAAGTTGACCGACAAACGTCGCGTCGCGTTGTCCCGTACAGGCAGGTAAGATTAGATAATAAGGATAGGATACTATTTGTAGACGTATGTGTATTACTATGTAGAGCATAATTGTACTCCACATCCTAAGTATAGAAATCATCGCACACATAGGAATTTTCAAGTGAACGCGCGCACTCGTACACTCATAATAATTACATAACGCGTTACCTTCTGCGCTGCCCTGCTCCTCACTTTTTCTATAGCTCGGCGAGCCCATTCGACTACAGGCACACGCAATTCGAATCCACTCGTACTCACTCATCTTGGTTTCTCGATTTTTCCACATCTCTCCGTTCTGTGCTCTGTGTTCTCTGTCTGACACATGTGCCCACGACAACCACCATACACAACAGTCAATGTATCATCTCACTTCTCACGAACTCGATCTACATAACGCGTGGTGTTCTTGTATTCTTTTTTTCACCTGTGCCCTGTCACGAGCGGGAGCGACGAGGACGGCGGCTCGCGGCTTGCGGTGTCGGTAACCGCGATTTGCGGGGTCCCCTGCAGGCCCCGATCCCCCTCATGCGGCACACCACCGTAGTACATGCGCTCTATAATTACTGTTACTACACAAACGTAATTTATAAATAGCCGCCTCGCCTCGCCTCGCCTCCTCGTCGTCCTATCACCAAGTGAGGAGGAAATGGCAACTTTTAGAAACATGTCAACAGTACCAGAGACTAGCAGAGACGACACCGCATCCGATATCCGCAGTCCGCACTCCGCGGTCGCGGTCGTGGCCGCCATCGCCTTCGCCATCGCCACCGTCTGCGTTTCGCTCTTTCTCGCGCGTCATCATTTTGATCGTCTCGCAGACTCGCATGTATGTACCACCAACACACACACGAGCAGACACAGACACAGACCAGCAGACAGACAGACTGACTGACCCACCGACCGACGTTCGCCATCGCTGACCACGAACCAGCGCCCAGCCGCGGTGCGGCCGCGGCGGCAGTAACCCATCGTTGTCCTATGTCCACTGTCCAGTCAGCGATGCGATTGCGATGGCGATTGGCGATCGTGATAGCGATGCAATTGCGATTCATTGCGAATATCTATGTTTGGTGATGCAGAGTACCTTATCTATACTCGTACTACCTACACTCGGTGGGTGGTTGCCAGACACGCTGCACGCTCGCACAGCACAGATCAGTCAGCCTGTCAGCGAATACGCCGACATAATCGTAAAAATATCAAATCCTCCGACCGAACTGAATAAATGCTGATTAATCGTCTACACTCGATGAAACACCTTGCGCGACCCGACGATCACAAGAAAAACGCTTCGTTTGCGAATCACCACCATTTTCGTACGTCGTCGTTTCACATCCAGTCTAGTTCGATCAATTTCGTTTGCATTTTAAAACCAGCGTTTTCTCTTCCATTTTTGACAAACGGTTGCAAAACGACATTGCGAAAATTTCATCGCCTTTCTGTTCAACCCATGGCTTCAAAAATGCGACAAAAAAGTTGGATAAACGATAACGAATTCAAAACTTGAAACTTCGAATGACTAAAAAAAGAGGGTTCCTAGAGCCGGGAGAGACTAACGAATGGAGGGGGAGTGGAGGGGTCGAATCGAAAAAATAAGTAGATATTCGTATTCAGCGCTCCCAAAAACCTAATAAACCATATGTCACACGATTTTTTCAATTTTGGGATAATTTGAAAGACTGACGAGGGGAGGGGGAGGAGTTGGAGGGATCGAATCGAAAAAATAAATGGATATTCGTGTTCAGCACTCCCAAAAACCTAATAAACCATATGTCACACGATTTTTTCAATTTTGGGATAATTTAAAAGACTGACGAGGGGAGGGGGAGGAGTTGGAGGGGTCGAATCGAAAAAATAAATAGATAATCGTGTTCAGCGCCCCCGAAAACCTATAAAACGATACGTCACACGATATTTGAACATTTTTGAAAATTTTGACCAAAATTTTGGGGCTTTCTCCAGCCCCCATCGTCGGTGCCCAAAAATTTCAAGAAAATTTAAAAAATCGTGTGACATATGGTTTACTAGGTTTTCGGGAACGCTAAATACGAATATGGACTCATTTTTGCGATTCGGACACTCTGACGCCCCCCCCCCCCCAGTAAGTCACCAAATAATTTGAAAATCGAAAAAATCGTGTGACGTGTGGTTTACTAGGTTTTCGGGAGCTCTGAATACGAATATGGATCAATTTTTTTGATTCGACCCCTCCAACGCCACTATTTGACCCTCAAAATAGCTGTAATTGGGGGAAAACGTATGTAGATTTGGTTATTAGGATTTCAACGAAATGATACGCGAGTGTGTGAAAACTATTCAATGAAATTACATGAAATAATATGTATTGAAACTGGGCCATTTTTCCCAATACAGGTTGGATAAAGACTGAAGTGAAAGAAATCACGATTTTTTTCGATCTCCCCTCGAGGAACACCTCCGGGGGCAAACATTTTCAACTAGAAATGTAGGTCTCCTTCTACACTAAATTTGGTCAAAATCCTACTTTTTTTTTGACGATCCACCAAAATACAACACCACTGGATATACATATGTAACACACTACAATATTACCACGACAAAATTGTCAACTTCGGACCAAGATATTTCGCTTCATCGTTCTTCTCACAACCGAGGAACCGTCAATAAACTTGACGATTGCGAGAGTTTTTCCTTCTTTCCAGGAATTCATTAGCGTTCAACACTCACGAGTAGGTACTTTCTCAGTATCGTTACAACAATAATAAAAAAAAAACTTGCCCTCGCATTCAAACGACTTTGACGTCAACGTTCATACGCTTATTAAAGGTAAAGAGTCGAGACATCCATATTTCATAGATCCAATATCCTAGTGGCATGCTGTGCTCCATGACGTCACGGTAAAAAACCCAAATGTAGAAATTTTCCATAACCCATCTATCAGCTCGTATAGCTGATCAATGTCCTGGTCGTGTTGCCCGCCATGTGGCATAAAAGATCAGCTCTCAGACATCGCTCTCAAGAGGATTTGGTAACTCAAGCTACATTTTTTTTGTAAGATAATGCGAGTGTGTACCTAATACCTCTCTAATAATACATCGAGCACATCTACGAGTACTTTAGTAGTACATACATACATGCTACGAACAAAGCTCGTTACTTACTCTCACTGTCCATTTGCGTGCGTACTTGAGCCACTGATCGAAACTAGCGTCACACAAGTTGCCAAAATTAAACCTCAGTACTTTGGCGCGTAGTGCTATAAATTTTAACGTCGTCGATGAAGAAAAAAAAGACGAGTACTCGGCGGCGTAATTTCATGTGTGAGTACTTTCGATACGTACTACCACTCACATGGTAGGTATTTGTGTACACAACTCTTAGTATTTAGTTAACAAGTACCTACTTGCTCTTCCTTCGTTGGACTTTTTTTTTTTTTTTTTTTTTCGAAAACTTCTACAAATGCACGTTAAACATTACTTTAGTCTTTGGCGGATTGCATCATCTGTCGAGTGGAGTAGATATTCTTAATCGTCGGCGACATTGTCATTTTGTCAAAACGAAATTTCAATTACTCGAGTCAACGAGGAGTTCGAGAGACAAGCAACGAATGAAATGAAATTATAACTTCACACTGGCTTTATTTAATCAAATTTCAAAAAAATGTACTTTATTTTTCGATTTTTCGCGAATTTTTGAAGGTTTAGGCTAAAATTTAGTTTGTACTCTATTTTCCACATTACGAATGGTTTCAAATCGTTCTGAAAAACAACGATATTTAGCATTTTCCGCCTCCCCAAAAAAACACGATTAAAATGACCAAAACATCAAAGGGATCTTATGAAAAAAATCCTGACAATTTTAGCTTTCCACTTCGCTTCAAAAAAATTATTTTTTACACTTTCGAGTCAGAATTCTCTTAAAAATAAACCCTTTTGAGAAAACAGAATCCTTTTATCCCACAATGCTTGCGACCTACTCGTAATATGAACGAAGCATCTCAAAACTTTGAAAAAATGAATTAAATCAAAAATAGGTCCTTTTTGGAAAATTTCCTATGCATTAAAATAGTCTATTTTCAAGAAAAAAACCTTCCTCGGTTCCCCAAATAATATTGGTCTCCTCGAATAAAGCTCCTCAAAATTGGAAAAAAATTTTCAAAAAAAAATTGAAAATTTTTCATTTTCGTTCAGAATTATTCTAACAATCCCTTTTTCATGAAAAACGCTTCTATGCCCTCCTCCCAAGAAATAATGAGGTTTCCTTGCATAAAGCAGACCAAAATTGGAAAAAATGAAACTGAAAAATTAAAGTAGAAAAAATTGAAAATTTTTTATTTCTGTTCAGAATTTTTCGAACAATTTCTTTTTCCATTAATAACTCTTTCATGACCCCCCCCCCCCCCAATTGATTTCCTCGTATAAAGCAGCCAAAAATTGGCAAAAATAAAAATAAAAAAACTATGTAAAAAAAAATTGGAAAATTTTTCATTTTTGTTCAGAATCATTCTAACAATCCATTTTTTATGAAAAGCGCTTCCATGCCCTCCACCCAAAAAATAATGTGGTTTCCTTGCATAAAGCAGCCCAAAATCGGAAAAAAATGAAATTGAAAAATTGAAGTAGAAAAAATTGAAAAATTTTCATTTCTGTGCAGAATTTTTCCAACAATTCCATTTTCCATTAATAAGTCTTTCATGACCCCCCCCCCCTCCCCAATTTATTTCCTCGTACAAAGCAGCCAAAAATTCAAATTGGAAAAAAATAAAAATAAAAAAACTATGTAAAAAAAATTTGAAAATTTTTCATTTTTGTTCACGATTTTTTTCAACAATCCCTTTTACAAGAAATAATCTTCCTCGATCCTCCCCTCCCCTCTCCTCTCCTCTCCCAACAATAAAAAACCCCTAATATGAGTCCCCAAAAATTCAAAATTATTTTTTGGGGAACCAGGGGAGAGGTTTTTCTTGAATTGATGATACGCAAAAAAAATGAAATTTTTGGATGAATGGGATTCTTCCATTTTTTTACTAGCTGGAAGAAGAGTCCCTCCGCAACTTTCTTTGGACTCGCAAGAGAGTGGTATCCCAAATGGCGAAAAAAATTTTGACCCGAAAGTAGTTGAATCAAAAGACCGTGCGAAGTACATTGACAGCCAAAATTTTAAAAGCTGAAGGGCGTTTTTCGATTTTAGGTAAATTTTTGAAAATAAAATTTGGGTCAAAAATAAGAAAAAAAAATAAAATTTCACCAAATTGACCAGAAAAGCTGAAGTTTGGTTTTATTCTACTTTCGACCCCCGCAATCGATTAACCGTTTTGAAGCCCTGTAAAATTTTTGAAAATTGAATTTTCCACAAAATTTCAGCTTTTAAAAATTTACTGGAGTCTCTAAAATTGTTCAAAACGGTTCAAACCCGATCCCAATCGTTTTGGGGTATCGCACGATTGGCCCTTCAATTTTTAAAAATTTCATAAAAACGACAAATGCACTTCAGCAGCGGAAATTTTGCTTTGTCCGATTCAAAGATTTTTCTGAGTTGAGGAACCTTTCCGATCAGGAGTAAATGAAAAATGGGAGGATTATTTTCTCATACAAGGTGTCTAACAAAATTTCAAAATGCAAAAGCATGATTCCAGTAGGACATTTTCCTCGAAGTTCACAAAATTTTCTGGGGAGGGGGGAGGGGGGAGGGGTTCAAAGTTTGTCATTTCAATTTCTGATTTATCAAATATTTTCGAACATTAAAATAATTTTTTGAGAAGGGGAAAATACTGTTCCTGTTTCCATTTTCAACTTTTTTGGATGAAAAAAACGAAATTAAAATTTTTCAATAATAATAATTTTTGAACTGTTTTTTTTTCTCGAAATTCTAAAAATAGAAATTAATAAAAATGTTGAAATTTGACTGGAAAAAAAGAAAAACAAGCAGGACATTTCAGTGAAAAGCAGGACTTTGGCAGTCGAGTGCATCCAATTGACAAAAACACAAATTCTCAAACTTTTCGAATTCTAGATCATTTTCCTTTTGAAACTCATCTTCCAATTAATTTCAAAAACAAAAAACAAAACTCAGTTCTGTGGCTGGAAAAAGCTTAAAAAACCAACCAAGATGCACTTTCGTCAAAAAAAAAAAGACAATATTGTGCAGGGTAAGATTAGGAGAGATATTCGTGCTTTCCACCTTCCAGAGCTCAATTAATACGTGCCAATAATGGGTTCAGCATTTATTACACACTGCATCACATACGATGGACAATGTAATTCATTGTTGCTGCTCGTTCGAATCTCTCGTAGAGATAAAAGATGAGCTGAAACGACCTCACATTTCGATAACACGAAAGAAACACTTTTCAGGTAAATTCCCGCACCACTACCTACCGCATGATACACGTTTACGTACACCATACAGTCCATACACATACTGCAAATACCTGGTATGGTATATAAATAAATATACCTACCTACGCACAATTGCACATAACGCATGTAATCATATGTATATCTATAACCGAAAGCTTGTCATTAAAAACGACACGAAGGATCATGCAGCACCTGTCATAAGCTATCGTTAAATTGACGCAAAAAGCAAGCGCAGCAAGCGTAATTCTAATTACACACGAGTACATTGCATGCCACATCGCGCATAGCGCATACACATACAATTGACTTAAGCCTATATACTGTTAGTCAAGACATTACATTACACATTGGCCCGATAATTCAGTCTAATTGGTATTTGGCATTAGTATCTCTCGTAATAATAATACCCTTATATAGGATAACAAAACCAAAAAAAAAACACATATCGCATCGAGTATCGTATCGAACTACGACTGCGAGAATTTTTTCAGTCCTAAATTTGAATTTCAAAAAAAAAAAAAGACCAGACCGGTCAAAATCGTATACTCTACATTCTACGAAGCGTTTCGATCAGATCAGCCCAACAATAAAGAGTTATTATCGGCCATCAATCAATTAGGTACATAAAGAGCGTAGAAAATTAACGACAAGAAAGAAAGACAGACAAAAAAAAAATGATGCACGTGTAAAACAAAACAAAAAAAACATCGGAAAAATACAGAGAGCGAGAAAGAAGCGTGTTGGCAGGAGGTGATAGTGATTTACCGACACCTGAGGAGCAGCTCACACATCACACGCAAATCAAGCCGGCTACAAAAGTACATAGAGTACATACAATGCAGCCAAGAGAGCTTTTTTTTTTTTACATTACAGCCGAGTGCATAGAACAGAGAGCACAAGAGCACGCAAACAGAAACAGAAACACACACAGAGAATGATCGACAGTATACGAGTACGAGTATAACTTTGATGATTGATCAATTTACCTGATCGCCGGCACCCAAATCTTCTATACTTCGATTTATATGAACTCCAGCCGCGATATTTGGTGATTGTTCGTCTAAGGCCAACATTACCGTGCACGTTTTGTAATCGAATCCTGTCAATAGGTTAATTTCCAAATCAGACAAGAGTAAACGTACAGGTAATGATATTCAACATGTAGTTACAACAACAACAAAAAAAGAAAATTCAATCGGCGCGTATTAACCCTTTCTATGCTACACTATACGCCTCCCTTCTGATTCTTCTTCTTCTTCTTCTTCATATTTCATAAGTATACCTACACTACACCACAGCACATTCATATTGTATACTCGTACGAGTACATTGATTTCACTTCAGTTTTTCGCGGTTATTTATGAATGAACATTTTTTCAAACAAAATACTGTAGGTATAGGTATTAGGTATCCAGGAACAGGACGAGGATGCTCTCAGCAGCATGAACATGGAAGATTCCGATCGCTGGCCTGCCAGATGTCCATTGTCCTCGGTCGTAAAATGTACCCGAAACAAAAAAACTCGTCCCAAAGCAGACCAGCACTTACACAAAATCAAACAAGTTTCTCGAAATTAAATCTCGAATGGAAACGGGTCCATATTCAACGGCGGACCCGTTGAAAGGGTTGTTGACCTGATCACCACCTCTTCACCCTCTCCCAATTTCGAGAAGCCGTTATCGCGGAAAATTAATTGAAAAGAAAACTTCTCTCTCACGACGTACTCGTGTTTTCAACTCCCTTCCGTCTCATACACTGATCCTATCTCTCAAAACAATAAAGGATTTTCCATCGTTTTCAGAGTAAAATGTTTTATTCTTCGAATCGATCTGTATACGAAAAAATGAATTGAAACAAAATTTGAGAGCGAGAAAATTTTATTCAGGAAAATTCACTCGATTTTTCCGGAAAAATCTTTATTTTCAAATTTTTGAGGGAGGTATCTCAACTCGTAGAAAAATTTTTGGACCGGGTAAAGTTGAATCGAAAAAGCATGCAAAAATACATCACCAGTTAAATTGTCAAATTCTGAAAGTGATTCGTGTTAAAAAAAAAATTTAAAAAAAAATGGAAATCTATCACGAAAATTTCGACTGACAAAAAAAAAACAGAAATTTTTGGTACCAATAATTTTGACCAAAACTGAAAATATTTGATAATTTTGACCAAAATTTGGACTTTGACAATTTTGACTAAAATATGAGGATTTTTGAAAATTTTATCAAAAGTCAAGTAAAAAAAGGAACTTTTGAACAATTTTGACAAAAGTTGAAATTTTTAACAATTCTGACAAAAAATGGAGTTTTTCAGCAATTATGACAATTCTAATCAAAAAAAGTTTACTTTCGTGATACGCGATTTTAAAAAAATATATTGCATCACTTTTGACAAAAATTAGAATTTTTGACAATTTTCAAACAAGAAATGGAATTTTTTGAAAAATTTTACAGAAATGAACTATTTTTGACGATTTTTGTCAAAGTCAGACTTTTTGATCATATTAACAAAAAACAACACTTTTATAGCATTTTGGAAAAAAAAGGATCAAAAAAGGAAGTGATAAAAAGTGAAACTTTCGGACGATTTTTACAAATATTAAAATTTTTAACAATAATTTTGACGAGAAATGGAATTTTTGTTAGCAAAACATGACTTTTTGCCAAAATGAGGAATTTCTGATAATTTTGACACAAGTTTCGCCTTTTTTAAGCATTTTGATAGAAAAAGGATTTTTTGACATTTTCGAGTGAATTTATGAGAATAATTTTAATAAGAAATTTCACAAAAATTAACACTGTCGGACAATTTTTACAAAATCGAGGTCTTTTGAGCATAAAATTAACAGAAGAACACTTTTTTAGCATTTTGAAAACACAGATTCAAAAATTGGGAGTTTTTGACTATTATTTGTCAAAAATTAGACATTTTTGAAAATTTTGATCAACAGTAAGCAATTTTCATCTCAATTTGGTCTTTTTGACATTTTTGACAAAAATGTTGTCAAAACAAATCAATTAATTTTGACTATAATTGAAACTTCTGGACATCGAACAATGTTGACAAAAATGTAAATTTTGAAATAATTTTGACAAAAATTAAAGCTTCAATGGAACTTTGGGTAAAAAACCCAGGAGATTTCAGAAATTTTAGCAATAAATTCAAAATTGATACTTAATACTTGATAGTTGTAAGTTGATAATAAAGCAATGAGTTTTTAGTAATTTTGACAGAAAAACAGAAAATTTTGATAATTTAGTTACATTTCTTAAGAAGTGATTTTAACCAAAAAAACAAAAACTTTTGGACAATTTAAGTAAGAAAAAAATCGGGATTTTTTAAAAGCAAAGTTGAAAAAACAGCAGGAATTTATTGACAATTTTGTCATAAAAACCGGATTTTTCCAAAGGTGATTTTTCACAAAAAAAAAAAACGAGAATTTTGGGCAATTGAAAAAAAACAGGAATTTTTCAAATCAACAAACACCCCCCCCCCCCCCCCCCACAACATAAAAACCGAAATTTTTGGCAATGTTGAGAAAAAGAGGTCATTTTTTAAAAAATTTCTATTCCAAAAAATGAGATTTTTCGAAGCATTTTTTGTGAAAAAGCAGAATTTATTGAAAATATTGTATAAACAGTAGCAATTTTTCCGAAAGAGCAGGATTTTTGGCAATTTTGTAGGAATTGAAATGCTTTTTTTTCTCAACTCAGGCCAAAGATTTACAAAAATTCGAGTAAATTTTTTTTTTTGCCATTTGGGATACCTTATTCCGTATTGAGAAAAAATTTAGGTATTATTTTTCTTTTATAATGCAGTTTGCTAATATTAGAAAAAAATATTGTAAAATGAAACATGTGAATCAAAGTGAATTGAAATTTTACAAAAATTCATCTAATTCGATAATTTTTTTCGATGAAAAAATTGAAACGGAAACGACAATTGAAAAAGAAAAATCACTTTCACTACCGTCACATAATTTAATTATTCGCATATTAAACGGCGAAACACGTCAGCAGAAATTTTCATTTTTAATGTAAATAAATTCTGTGACGGTGGTAAAAGTGATTTTTTTTTCTTTGTTAATTGTCATAAAATGACGAACATCTTGGAAGTGACCTCAAAAGCATCGCTGAATTATTCATTTTTTCAAAATCGGCTCGTTTTTACGTCAAGTTTTACAGTTCTAAAAAGATCATGCAACGCTAAAAAAAATTTGAAAACATTTGAATTTTGAAATAGAAAACTTTCATAGCACCTTTTTTTGCTATTCACTTCAAGTCTTTCAATCTCAAGTTTCAATCCAAAGTATATATTTTCCATTCGAAAATCAATTTTTAAAATTAGACTAATTTTTGTATGTAGTTTCTAAAAAAATTTTGAACACACAACCGTCCATCCAGTTTCAAAGTCAATGGGAGGAGGAGGAGGAGAGATAGTGATTTTCAAAGATTTCAGAGCCTTCAACCCCCCCCCCCCCAAAAAAAAGATTGAAATATATACTTCGATTTTTCAGTGAGTTGAAAAAATTCCTTAATCAGAAAAATAGTCGATGTTTTCAATGTTTTCCATACAGCAAGTCAAAAAAGTATATCTACGTATATTATATGGGTCCTATGTCAAATTTAGAATAAAATTCACTCAGATTTTCAAAACAAAGTAAAATGTATTAGGAAAAGGTGTGCATACGAAACCTCAACATCATCATACTCGTCATCTTTCCATTGCCAGTACACGAGTACAGAGTACACCCATCCCATCATAACATGTGGTTTTTGGTCAACGTGTACATACGTTTGTCTCTCATTTCACACACCTCTCTCGTCTCCCTGCCTGCCATTCGCTCTGTCGCTCAGTTCCTTTCTGAGATCTCTATGATGCCAATCATTGCCGACATTGTCTTCCAACATATGTATTACTACCACGTTAGGTTACTACGTACTTATATAAAGTATACACGATTCGTAGTCGTACATACGAGTATACGACAGCTCATTTTCTGGCTATTGTACATTATGGACGTGGACGACGATGTGCAAAATGTGCCGCAAGAGAATTACGGCGATTCGCCGAAAAAAAAAATACATTTAACGAACGAACGCGCCTTGACCTCGCCCAAGTTTTCGACTATTGTTTAATTTTTGTACTCGAATAAACGTCCCATCACTGGCGACACTATGTATACTTTATTTATTATTGTTATTTTATTAGGTACTTAGTATATTTTGATTTTTTCGCGGAAAAAATTTCACATTTGTATTCATCTCGAGAGCCATCCATCGTTATGAAATACAGCACAGAGAATGAGATGACCTCAGTCAGGCTTCGTATACTTAGTTCGCGTCGCTGCGCTGATGATGTTGCTGCGCTTATTGTTCGCGATGAATTGTAAAAATATTTCCTCATTGTAGGTATGTACTTTGTATGGTGCATGGTTTTTTTTCTATCTTCGAATAACACACCGAGAGGAAGAGTTGAAAATTTGTTTTAGCCACAAAACATAATAGTAACTTATCTGACTCGAGTGATGAGAGATACGATACAAATTCTGGTTCATCAATCCCTCAGAAGAAAGATTGGCTTTCTATAAGCTCAAAATGATACAATTTTAAACCAAAATTTTAGTATTCAACTGTCTTGGTACTTTTCAAAATCGCCATTCGAGTACGATGGTCGAAGAAAATAGAGTCAAAATGATAGAAAACCACGAGCAAAAATTCAAAGTCTGGAAAACTGGTTAAAGTATTCTACCGATGTGCTAATTTGCTGCACCTTTTTCCCAAAATCGATTCAGAATCATGGCTGAACTAATTCGGAACATCCTTTGCTGAAGAAAATATTCTTTTATTAGCTCCCTCGCGGGTTTAATTAGGTATTCGAACCAACTCCTTCATTCAAAGAGCTATACTCGGCGTGTATTTCATATTGGTATAATTTTTTTGACTTTTTTCTCGCTGCTGTCGGTCACACATGCACGTGGTTTTATCAATTCTAATTAGTCGGCGGTTTTTACAAATAGCAGCAGCGGCGACCCAGTCTTCATCGTATTAATTAAACAACGCTGAACAAGTTTAAAATTGAAACTTATACGCGTACGTCTACGTAGACGCGACGAACGGACGTTCCTTCGCCGCGCTGCTTTCCCCATCTATCGTCGCCTCTTGCGCCTTGCTTCTCCATGTCGTCCTTTGCTTTTTATACATAAAGTTAATAAGTGTAGTAACGTTACGTAGCAGACCAACCAAGACCAACACACTATTTATATCGTATATAAATGAGAAATCAATTGACCACTTATAAGTGCATAAGAAAAGATGCGAAAATAGCTCTGCGGATTGCATTTTTTGTCGTCTGGTGCTTTTACGAGTAGCTGATGCCATTTTGCAGTATCGACGACCGCGACAGCTGCTGTGGTGGCGATGTAACGGTTGCAGTTAATTGTACTAATTCACATTAAAGCGACAATTCCGTGTAATACGAGTAGTTTAGCTCGCTACTGCTGGGTCAGCAGAATTACATTGTTACTCGGATCTCTCAAATGACTCTATAATGTGTACAAAAAAATCGAACGAGTTGACCGACGCGACGATGAGATTTTTAGTGCAAATGTGGTCTGTTGACACGAAAGGTAAGTATTTCAACTAGTTGAAAAATTATGGAACCAGACGACGCGAAATCGAAAGATAATCACAAAATACATCTCCGCGACCAAAATTTCAACTGCTAAAGTCCATTTTTTCTAGAAAAATTGGCTTGAATTGGTCAAACAGGTCGATAAATTGCATCGAATGTAATTTTATAGGTGCTAAATCTCATTTCAATATATTTTATAAACTTTTTTTTCAAGTAGAGGGGACATGAAAATTTCTAAAAAAAAAAAAAAATGAGAGGCTCCAAAAATGGCCTGAAACCATCTCCAGCCGACTTGGCATAGCAGAATTTCAGTTTTCTTCGTCGAACAGCATGACATGAATACTCGATTCGAACGCAATGAAGCTAGATGTAAAGAGCATGTCCTGATTCCTGAAACCCCCGCAATCAGAATTTCTGGTAATAAATTCAATTTTGAATTTTTTGAAAATTTATAATGCATTTTTTTTTTTTTTGAAAAGTGAATCGATGTGAATAATTTTTCAAATTCAACTACCACACATCAACAGCCCAAACAGCTGCTAGTTTTGGGCTATTTTGGAGCCTTCAACAATTTTTCAATTTTCTTCAGAAATTTCAAAAAGTTTTTGACAACTCAGGCGAAAAACAAGAAATTATAATTCGCAATTTTGGTAAAACAGGACTTCTTTGAAACAAATGAGGACTTTTTCGACGATTTCGACAAAAATTAAGACGTTTTACAATTTTGGCACAAAAACAGGAATTTTACTTGTCAAATGAGTTTTTTTGAAAAAAGTAAGTATTTTGTAGACAATTTTTTCTGAAAATGAAAATTTTTGACAATTTTTACAAAAATTGAGACGCTTTAACGATTTTGGCAGAAAAAGGAATTCTACTAGACAATTTTGATAAAACTGACTTTTTTGAAAAAAGTGAAAGTTTGTTAACATTTTTTTGAAAATAAGAATTATTTTAGACAATTCGACAAAAATTACAACTTTTGGATAATTTCGACGAAAATTAAAACGTTTTAACGAGGAATTTTTTTTGGCAATTTTGATAAAATATGACTTTTTTGAAAAAAGTGAGACAATTTTGACAAAAACGAATATTTTAGAATAATTTTGAAGAAAATTATGTACTTTTGGATAATTTCAACAAAAATTAAGATTTTTCAACAATTTTGGCAAAAAACATGAATTTTACTCGGCAATTCTGACTTGAAACATGACTTTTATTTGTCGACAATTTTTTTTGGAAATAAAGAATTTTGGACAATTCTAACAAAAATAACACCTTTTGGATAATTCTGACGAAATTCTAACAATTTTGCCAAAAACGTGATTTTTTTGAAAACCGTGAGGATTTTGACGAATTTTTTTTTGGATACTTATTTTGAAGAAAATTAATACCTACTTTTGGAAGTTTTGGACAATTTTGACAAAAGTTGATACTTTTGAACAATTTTGAAGAAAATTAATACTTTATTTAGATAATTTTGACGTTGGTTTTTCAACAATTCTGGCATAAAAACAGCAATTTTCCTAGACTATTTTGATAAAACATTACTTTTATGAAAAAAATGAAGATTTGTAACCAATTTTTAAATAAAATAAGAATTTTAGACAATTTTGACAAAAATTACAACTTTAGAATAATTTTGACGGAAATTTTACCATTTTGACAAAAAACAGGAATTTTACTTGGAGATTGTAACAAAACCTGATTTTTCTGAAAAAATGGAGATTTTTTGACAATTTTTCTTAAAAATAAGAATTTTGACAAAAATAACAATTTTTGGATAATTTTGATCAAAATTAAGACTTTGCAACAATTTTTGCAAAAAACAGGAATTTTTTTGGAAATTTTGATAAAGCATGATTTTTTTGGAAAAAGTGAAGATTTCTTGACAATTTTGACCAAAATTAAGAATTTTATACAATTTTGACAAAAATTACAACTTTTGAATAATTTTGAAGAAAATTTCATCATTCTGACAAAAAACAGGAATTTTACTTGAATATTGTATTGAATCCTGACTTTTTTGAAAAAAAAGAGGATTTTTTGACAATTTTGCTTGAAAAATGACAAGTTTTGGATAATTTTGATCAAAATTAAGACTTTGCAACAATTTTCGCAAAAAACAGGAATTTTTTGGCAATTTTGATAAAGCATGATTTTTTTGGAAAAAGTGAGGATTTTTTGACATTTTTGACCAAAATTACAACTTTAGACTAATTTTGATGAAAATTTCACCATTCTGACAAAAAACAGGAAGATTGTAATAAAACCTGATTTTTTTGGATTTTTTGACAATTATGCTTGAAAATGAGAATTTTGACAAAAATGACAATTTTTGGATAATTTTGATCAAAATTAAGATTTTGCAACAATTTTTGCAAAAAACAGGAATTTTTTGGCAATTTTGATAAAGCATGTTTTTTTTTGGAAAAAGTGAAGATTTCTTGACAATTTTGACCAAAATTAAGAATTTTATACAATTTTGACAAAAATTACAACTTTAGACTAATTTTGACGAAAATTTTACCATTCTGACAAAAAACAGAAAGATTGTAATAAAACCTGATTTTTTTGAAAAAATTAGGATTTTTTGACAATTTTGCTTGAAAATATGAATTTTGACAAAAATGACAATTTTTGGATAATTTTGATCAAAATTAAGACTTTGCAACAATTTTAGCAAAAAACAGGAATTTTTTGGCAATTTTGATAAAGCACGATTTTTTTGGAAAAAGTGAAGATTTCTTGACAATTTTGACCAAAATTACAACTTTTGAATAATTTTGAAGAAAATTTCATCATTCTGACAAAAAACAGGAATTTTACTTGAATATTGTATTGAATCCTGACTTTTTTGAAAAAAAAGAGGATTTTTTGACAATTTTGCTTGAAAAATGACAAGTTTTGGATAATTTTGATCAAAATTAAGACTTTGCAACAATTTTCGCAAAAAACAGGAATTTTTTGGCAATTTTGATAAAGCATGATTTTTTTGGAAAAAGTGAGGATTTTTTGACATTTTTGACCAAAAT
Source organism: Planococcus citri (assembly GCF_950023065.1). Taxonomy (NCBI): domain Eukaryota; kingdom Metazoa; phylum Arthropoda; class Insecta; order Hemiptera; family Pseudococcidae; genus Planococcus; species Planococcus citri. The sequence goes on from NC_088680.1 coordinate 71,221,648, forward strand.
TACAACTTTAGACTAATTTTGATGAAAATTTCACCATTCTGACAAAAAACAGGAAGATTGTAATAAAACCTGATTTTTTTGGATTTTTTGACAATTATGCTTGAAAATGAGAATTTTGACAAAAATGACAATTTTTGGATAATTTTGATCAAAATTAAGATTTTGCAACAATTTTTGCAAAAAACAGGAATTTTTTGGCAATTTTGATAAAGCATGTTTTTTTTTGGAAAAAGTGAAGATTTCTTGACAATTTTGACCAAAATTAAGAATTTTATACAATTTTGACAAAAATTACAACTTTAGACTAATTTTGACGAAAATTTTACCATTCTGACAAAAAACAGAAAGATTGTAATAAAACCTGATTTTTTTGAAAAAATTAGGATTTTTTGACAATTTTGCTTGAAAATATGAATTTTGACAAAAATGACAATTTTTGGATAATTTTGATCAAAATTAAGACTTTGCAACAATTTTAGCAAAAAACAGGAATTTTTTGGCAATTTTGATAAAGCACGATTTTTTTGGAAAAAGTGAAGATTTCTTGACAATTTTGACCAAAATTACAACTTTTGAATAATTTTGAAGAAAATTTCATCATTCTGACAAAAAACAGGAATTTTACTTGAATATTGTAATAAATCCTGAATTTTTTGAAAAAAAAGAGGATTTTTTGACAATTTTGCTTGAAAAATAACAAGTTTTGGATAATTTTGATCAAAATTAAGACTTTTCAACAATTTTTGCAAAAAACTGGAATTTTTTGGCAATTTTGATAAAGCATGATTTTTTTGGAAAAAGTGAGGATTTTTTGACATTTTTGACCAAAATTAAGAATTTTATACAATTTTGACAAAAATTACAACTTTATTACAATTTTAGTAAAAATAGAACTTTCTAACATCTATTTAAAGTCATTGGACATCGGATAGAATTTAGGTGGAAATTTCAATTTTCGAAAATTTGCTGGAAGCAGGCTCCAGAACTGCTCAAAACAGTTCGAAATCATTTCCAGTCGAAGAGTGGGGGGGCACTAAATTTCAGCTTTCTACGTCAATTATCAGTGATATTTTTTGATTCATCGTCATTTTTTGGCCCCTACAAATTCAAAAATTCGCAACAATTGGGGAAATGAACTTCATCAATACCTGTGATTGGGACTGGTGACGTATTTTTGCATGCTTTTTCTATCAAGCTTATCAAGTTTTTTTTTGCGCATTCAATTCATGTCATCGATACGATACACCCAATGAGTTATCAAGTGAAAATCACAACATCGAATCAAAACTTTCGATTACACAAGTGAAAGACAGATAGCAGGGGGGACTGATTACATGCAGAGTAGGTTCGGCGAATTCGAGAGCAGATCGAGTTGAATTTTGAAGAGTGCTTCCGAAATGTTTTTGGCATCAGTGCCGACGACGGGCCAAATTCGGCGAATTTTTCGCCAAAAAAGGGCGTGAAAAAAGCTCGACTCGAGTGACACCGAGTCAGAGGAGGACATGGTGGAACATGCACGCGCACGCGAACGCGAACGTTGCGCATAAACGATCGGAAAGATCAGCCGGTTCATTAGTTGCTAGAGAAAGATGGCGAATGGCGAATGGCGAAAAAAATTCTACGAATTATTACACTACATTTGGCGATTCGTACTCGTACTCGTATTTCGCACATGGTGCGGCGTGGCCGCGACGCGGCGCGTTCGACGCGGGTCATCGCACTTCTGCTGCCAAGGTTCTCGCGAATTTTTTTCTTTTTCTTTTCTAGACGATACGTAGACGTACGTAATGTAATTTACTCGCGCTTATGAGCCAGAATAGAAGCGAAGGAGTGCCGATGCCGATATGCCGACCAGGCGACCTATAGAATTATCGCCTGCGCGAGGTACCGCAGCAAAAAAATTCGCGCTCGTACAACCATCATCAGGTAGAGAAGTGTACCTATTTTTAGAGCATTTTTTTTTATCCTCCATCATCATCATCATCGTCGTCATCGCAGTCGAATTTACTTTTATTACAGGTGCGAAGTTACGGGCGAGGTCGGCCCTTGGAAACGCGATCTGATCCGATACCTACGACTACGACGACGACGACCAGTGTAAATGACCGAGATGGTGAAAAATTGAAGCTGCGACCTTGTACGGAGCAGATTTCTATTCCTAGTCCTACGTCTTCGGCATCGTGCCTCGCCGCATGGAACCCGTAAGAATGAGACAGCCATAGCCACCACCGACCAACGAGTTTTTATTCCTACGACGATGACGTCCATCACCCGTACAAACTCGTACATTAGTATTTAGTACCTACGAGATACGAGGTAATGCAGTCCACAAAACATCTTCTCAAAAAAATGACCACTATATCGCTAATACGAGTACAGCCTGTTCTCACTAACTATTACATAATTTCTATTTTCGATTGCGAGGAAATATAGCCACAAAGTTCATCTTTACGCCCGGTTATATCTTTTTGATCGCTTTTCACAACTCATTTCTCAATCCAAAAATGTGATTTTTTTTCACCACATTGTCTCAGGAATCAGCCACATTCTGGGCGCCACTGTGCAAATTTAATAATAGGGACAATCTTTTGAAAGAAATACATCTTTGTGGAATTTTCATGAAAAAACGGCAATTTTTTGGAAAAAGGACATAATTTTGGAATTTTTCACAAAAAACTTAAAAACCACAACTTTTAGTCATTTTGCTAAAGAACGAGATTTTTTTTTCAATTTCTAATAATTATTGATGAAGCTAGAATTTTTGACAATTTTAGCAAAAAAAAAATGCAAAAAATCACCCAAAACGATTTGAAAAAAAAAATACATATTATTAAGATCTCTTTCCTCACTATTAGGATTTTGCGAAAAATCAAAAAATTGACTAAAAAAGCAATTTTTGGCCCCCATTCCCCCAAAATAATTGAGTGAAGAGTCGAAATTTTGGTTAAAATTTGTTCTCATCCAGGTCGACTTTTAGGGCTTACGAGGGAACCTCTTGAGGTGTCCGCATCCGATTTGAACGGGACTGCGATTTTTGGAAAGAGCATGTTCTAAAACCCCCAAATCCAAATTTTCAGCTGCCCAAGTTCATTTTTCGATTTTTGGCGAATTTTTGAAAATCCAAAATTGACTATTTTGGTGATTTATGCTTTTTTTAAAAAGTTCGTACTTGATCAGTAAATATGTTAAAAATATGTCCTAAAACTGATATTAACCCCCCCAAATCCAAATTTCGCCATTTCCAGCCATTCTGGAGCCTCCAGTGCGATTTTTCAATTTCTCCAGAATTTTCAATTTGCTCCAGAAGACGTGAATATGAAGTTGGGCAGCTAAAAATCGAGTTGTGTGTTATACTCGAACTGTTTAACGAATTTATTCACATTTGAGCCGATTCTGGAGGGGACACCTCAAGAGTGGGTTTTTGATCAGCTTTTTTCATAACAAAAATATCAAATTTTTCAAAGGGAGGTCCAAGACAGGCTGGAAATGGCGAAATTCGCTCTCGTGTGGTTAATTAATGACAAAATACAGTAATTCGCACAAATTTCAAAGAAAATTTTCGCAAACGAGAAATTTTTGATTTTTGAATATTTTTATTTTGAAAAAAAGCTGGTCAAAAACCCACTCTTGAGGTGTCCGCTCCAGAATCGGCTCAAATGTGGATAAATTCGTTAAACAGGTCGAGTATAACACACAACTCGATTTTTAGCTGCTCAACAACTTCATATTCACGCCTTCTGGAGCAAATTGAAAATTCTGGAGAAATTGAAAAATCGCACTGGAGGCTCCAAAATGGCTGGAAATGGCGGAACTCGGCCTCAGGGGGTTTGTTGTGTTCGAAATACAGCGATTCGCGCAAATTTCAAAAATTTCTTCGCAAACGGTAGAATTTTGATTTTTTTGGATTTCTTATTATGAAAAAAGCTGGTCAAAAAACCACTCTGGAGGTGTCCCTTCCAAAATCGACTCAAATGTGGATAAACTCATTAGACAGATCGAGTATAACACACAACTCGATTTTTAGCTGCCAAGCTTCATATTCGCGCCTTTTGGAGCAAATTCAAAATTCTGGAGAAATTGAAAAATAGCCCTGGAGGCTCCAGAATGGCTGGAAATGGCAAAATTTATATTTGGGGGGTTAATATCAGCTTTCGGACATATTTTGAACATTTTTACTGATCAAGTACGAACTTTCAAAAAAAGCATAAATCACCAAAATAAGTCAATTTTGGATTTTCAAGAATTCGCCAAAAATCGAAAAATGAACTTGGGCAGCTGAAAATTTGGATTTGGGGGTTTTAGAACATGCTCTTTCCAAAAATCGCGGTCCCGTTCAAATCGGAGACGGACACCTCAAGAGGTTCCCTTTTTAGTTTTGTTTGGGAAGCTTTCAAGGGCTGATTTGACTTACTGGAACCTTTTTCAAAAGCATTTGAAGAAATGATTTTAGCGACCAATTTGATTGAAATTCTGCAATAGCTCTATCTCTAAAGACGAGGAATTCGAAAAATGACCTATTACTTCACGTCGAATTTGTCCTAGATTGAAAATAATCACACCATCTCCACATTACTCGACACCAGTGAGAACTTGGCGAATAATTCAGACCATTCGGCTTAACAGTGACCACTACGACGACGACGTCGACTGGTATTGAATTTCCTCCATAGATAGATACGCTGCAGCAAGCAGTACTGAACCAACCAGCCATTTAGTCAGTTGATCTAACATTGGAAAAATACTGCACCGCAGATTGTTAGTAATTTATATTTATGTCAAATAAATTGCCAGAAACCGATCTCGGCGGAGTCAATTTATTTATAAATCAATTTCGTACCGAGTCTCGTATAGGTCACCGTACTACGGCGAAGGGACCGAGACCAAGACCCGGACCCGGACCCAATGGCCGTTTTTTTTTTTTTTTTCTAATTTATCGGCGAGTTTAAGATACTGTAAGACACCACAGAAGCACAGACGCGCATAAATGTATGTAATTGACGCGCACGAGCTGGCTTCTGGTGCGCGCGTGCGCGGATCTCATAAGTGTCGATAAGACCAGTTGAAAGTTTAAACGATTCGAAACGATTAATTTGCGTGTGCCCCAAAGGTCAATAAATCGCTCGCATGGTTCGCGTTCCCAGTTCTGCGAGTGCAAGACCGAATCGTCGTGCTGGTTAATTACTACTATACGAGTAAGTATATGTATTATTACGGCGCGGTGGAGCGGATTACTATACTTATACACTCTTCGTACGAGTACATATTATGCGACGCAGATTTATTATTCGGCGTTGCCGAAGAATTGCGAGTCTATTCTGCTCCTGCTCCTGCTCCATCCGCGTATTAATTGATCCCTATGTACTCTGACTCCGGCTGCTGCGGTCGCAGCCGAACGCCGATCGATGACCAAGGTGAGATTCACCGGACCCCTCGCTGCGTTCATACAATGTTCTCTTCTCTTAGTTACTCGCTTTTTTATGGCCACTTCTCTGCACCATCAACCATCACATAGCAGACGCAATCCAAATGCAACCGCCAAGGTCATTAAAAAAAATTACAAATTTTCCAACCAGTTCGTCGTCTATCACTCGCTAGTTAATTCAATCAATTTTTTAGCGGGCCATATTAGCGGTTTGCCTGCAGCGCAGCAACGACCACAATGATGATGGTGATGATGATGAGTATAAAAATACTATACGTATTTAGTTACCAGAGTCCACAGTCGAGCTAATCAAACGATTATTTCTCAAAATAACGCTCGGCTCGAAGTGCAACGAGATTTTTCGTTTTTCATCTTTCTGCTCGAAGCCGATAGGCGATCGCCAGACTCGTTCATTAAGTGTCGTGTCAGATTGATCTACGTCGTTCGTCGAGTCGTTAATTTTTATTAGCGCAATTGAACTAGCGCGGTGGGCAAGCAGCTCGACCACTTTTTACCCAAATTGAAAGAAAATTAGACGCTAATTTATGACGTTTGGCAAACTGGTAAATTTTGTTAAATTGAACCAAACGATAATGGCTATTCGATTCCATCAGTAATCAGTATACGAGTATCAGGAGGAGTGCGGCATGCGCCACAGGGCACCGATCGTGTCTCGATTCTTTATTGTGTGATTTTGAGAAATCGTTGATGACGATGACGGCTATCAAGGCCGAAGATTTTCCTCGTGCAAGTCCCAAGAGAGCTCACTTGGCCAGCAGAACAACCGATAAAAACAGGCGTGAAATCCACTATTTTTCATTTTTTTTTTTTTTTAGTGACTTAAGTGACTGAAAAATAGCAAAAAAAGTGACCAAAAATTTGAGAAAAAGTGATCAAAATTTTGAGAAATGAGAGCAAAGTATATAACCTTATGTTAGTCGGGGAGCCCGCATAAGGATCTATTGCACCCCTCCCGTTCGATCCTCCGGGACAACTTTTTTCTTAAAGGAGGAGTCCTATAAGGAACATTTCTAACCCTTGTCCTAAAAAAAGGTGGTCCTACTAATAAAATGGTGACCATTTAGATTGACAGGTCAGCCGAAATCGCAGATTTTGCCTTCTAACATAAAATTTGCACGAAATTTTTCAAACCGAACAAAGGTAGATCGGAAGATCAGGCAAAAATTCATCATCTGTCAAAATTTCAAGTGCTTAAGTGCGTTTTTCGATTTTTGGTGAATTTTTGAAAATCCAATTTAGGCCAAAAATAAGGGAAAAAATCAAAATGTTACCAAATTGACCAAGAAAACTGAAATTTGGCATATACCCTATTTTCGACACGCCAAATCGATTGGAAGCTGTTTCAACCCGTTTTGAGTAGTTCTGGAGCCTCCAGCAGACTTTTGAAACTTGAAATTCCAACAAAATTTCATCAAATGGAATTGGAAAGCCGAAATTCATTCTGCAAACTATTTCATTATGCTACGAAATCAACTGCAGGTGGATTTTCAAGTCGTTATGGAGCCTCCAGCGACTTTTTGAAAATTACTGGAGCCTCCAGTAGATTTTTGAAACTTCAAATGGAGATGAAAAACCGAAATTAATTCTGTAAACTAATTTCAATATGCTACAAGTCGACTGCTGGTGGGTTTAAAGTAGTTTTGGAGCCTCCAGCGACTTTCTGAAAGGTTATTGTACGGCGTTTTTTGGAGAATAGAAATGTCCAAAAAGTAGGTACCTGGAAGCTTCGAAACCATTTGAAACCACCGTGCAGTCGACTTCATATCGTATTGAAATTAGTTTGCGAAGTAAATTTCAGCTAGCTAACTCCATTGGATAAAATGTTGGGGGAATTTCAAGTTTCAAAAATCTGGCGACTCCAGTAATTTTCAAAAAGTCGCTGGAGACTTCAAAACGACTTGAAATCCACCTGCAGTCGACTTCGTAGCGTATTGAAATTAGTTCGCAGAATGAATTTCAGCTTTCTATCTCCATTTTGAGGAAATTTTGAGTTTCAAAAATCTGCTGGAGGCTCCAGAACTGCTCAAAACGGGTTGAAACAGTTTCCAATCGATTTGACGTGTCGAAAATAGGATATATACCAAATTTCAGCTTTCTTGGTCAGTTTGGTAAAATTTTGATTTTTTTCCTCATTTTTGACCTGATTTTCAAAAATTCACCAAAAATCGAAAAACGCACTTTAGCACGTGAAATTCTGACAGGTGATTTTTAAATGATGATTCTGAAGAATTTTCATGAAAAATATTGATCATTCCTAAAATTTTGCACTTTTTTTTTTTACACGACAAATCTTCAAAAAAAAGTGACCACTATCCGGAGGTTTTTGTAACCCAAAGCATCCGGCTAATTAGCTGGAAAAATCCCAGAGGGGGGATCTGACGTAAAAGTTGGAAAAATCTGGCGAAAAAAAACTGAAAAAGTTTCAGTCTCAAGAGCCCCCCCCCCCACGACACATCATAGGAATCGCTCAAATTCACGAGCATATCCGTCAGACAAGGCAAAATAATCGCGTTTTCAAATTCTAGCACCTGATAAGAAGACCATACATAGGAATTCATTTCGAAAACACACACACTCGACAATCGTATACCTATTCTGTAGACTCGAACTCGAGTATCAAAGCTCAACGATACGAAATGAAATAAAACGTCGCAACGTCGAAACACCCTGTATGTACTTCAATCGACACTCGAACATCAGGAAACTTCCACGTATTACTCATACCACAAGTCCAAAGTCAACACCATCACGCTCAAATGGAAACCTATACGTATAGGAAAGAAATACCTACCTATCGTGTTGGTGTTGGTGGGTTTTCGGCGGACTTACGCAATTTCCGGTGATATGATAAGTCTACGATGACGTATTCACTATTCACTTTCGAGTATTGTCTAATTTCATTCGAATCCTGTTGAGAAAAACCGACGTCACAGTCGTCGTCTATCAATATTTTCATCGGCACTGTCAACCTCACATCTCAACACCGAACACATCGTAATTATTGTGTAGATGTACCATGCTATTTGAATCCTGATCACGGTGGTCGGCGAACGGCGACCAATAGCAATAACCACCTGTATTATAGTTTTTAATCAGCGACTTGCAAATTTTTCAATGTAATCCTCACGAGACCGCGATAAGAAAACACTCGAATGCAACGCTGCCAAGTGCCAACGTCTGGCCATTCTTTTTTCGTAATTCTTTTCACTTCTTATCAATCGATATCGGCGATTATGTCCGGTGGTGACGACGACGATGGTGGCGGTGACGGCGGCGGTGTTCTAAGTAACGCGATATCACTACTGTTTTCTTTCTTCGCAATCATTAACATGTGTAGGTATTGTGTATGTGTACCTATTTTTTTAATTCTTCAATTAAAATTTCGATAACGAGCACGCCCCATCGAATGAGGTGCCCTACAACTTGGTCTTCCATTGTTATGACTCTGCACAACGAACGCAGTCTAAACAATTATTCGTCTCTAAGTGATCGCCGCCGCCGCATCCCTGGCTAGGCACTTCAACGCTGGCATTGGCACCCTCATCGAGAGTGAACCAAAAGACCACAACACCATTACCAGGCACGAACCGTCAGGTTTTCAATCAACAATAGCTAAAGTTGGCTTGGAAATTCATTTTTATCGTATCATCTTAGACGAGCTGTGCTCCGCCATTCATCTTCATCGCAATCAATACAATCAGTATTCGCACTTTACTGATAACTTCAAATCTGTTCTTTCACAACCACGGCCACAGCAGTGCTGATAACCTTTGTGAACCGCCGAAATTACAAGTGTACATACATTTCAACATGTTGTCGGAGGTCCTATCGAAGGAGGACGTTGACCCCGATGTCAAGAAATCTGGTAGCTGGCTGGATTCAGACCAAGGGTTTCGATTTCATAGTAACATAAGTAGAAAAAGCTTCCACATCAGACCCAGATATTTTCTCACTGATGCCCACGAGTTCGCCATTACAAGTTTCTTCAGTGAGGTAAATAAAAGCAGCCTTTTTTCAGTAAAGTGGACCTTTTCAATTTCAATAAAGGGCAGAGCTTTTGTCAAAAAAGTGAGATTTGGAAGCAACTTTAGGGGAAAAATTGAGACTTTTTGAAATTTTTAAGCAAAAAACGACAATTTTCAGTAATTTTCAGCAAAACGTGAAACTTTTTGGCAATTTTTAGTGTTTCTAGGAAAAAGTAAAATTTTTGAAAAATTTGGTAAAAAACGAAAATTTTCATCGATTTTTACAAAAAACGAGATTTTTTACAAATTTTTGACAAAAGGCAAAGGGTATTCTCGGATAAGGTAGGTGAAATGCCCCTATCCTCGGATTTTTGATTTCTTGATTGAACATTGTTGGGTACCTCTAAAAAAAATTGTAGACCCAAAAATTTGCCCCCACCCCTCCCCCTTGTCCACAATGACGAAAAAACACGTTTTTCGTAAAAAAAAAATCGCACTTCAATGAGTTTTGAATAAAAAATTTCGATTTTACCCAAAATATGTACAGGAAGCATGGGTCTATCCACATGAATTTTTTAGAAATTTTTCGGTCCCGGGGGGGGGGGGATATTAACAAAAGAAAATTTGAAACCGCCATATCTCCGAACCTAATTCTTGTGCCCAACATTTTTTTTCTTCTGAAAATATGTTCAGGTAAGTATGTACTATTTTTGGAAATTTTTTCAAATTTTTTCTCCAGGTGGGTCATCTTCAAAAACTCAAAAAACTCTTCAAAATGTGCTTTTTGTGTCATAATAGCACCGCCAATTTCAAAAATACTCGTAATGAAATTCTGAAGCTTTGCACGTGAACCTTGAAAAACTGTAGAAGATGCAACAATTCCTCTAAAAGCTCATTTTGGGCCCATGGGCACCTTCCCACCCAATTTTGGGTCTGAAAAATGTTGGCAATATGGGTGTCGTTTTCATATAAATCGAACCCCCTGAACACGAATATGAAGTTGAATTTACAGTCGGATCCTTCCAAGGGCCCCATTTGGCGAGTACAGTGCCCCAAAATTGAGTTTGTGGGGTGGGGGGGGGGCAAATTTTTGGGTCTACAATTTTTTTTAGAGGTACCCAACAAAGTTCAATCAAAAAATCAAAAATCCGAGGACAGGGGCATTTGACAATTTTAGCAAAGCAAGGCTTTTTTGCAGTGTTTGGTAACAAAGTGAGATTATTGAGAAATTTTTGAAAAAAATTAGGCATTATACTGTGTATTCAAAGGCAAACGAGGATCGATTTGCAGCATTTTCTGCCAAATCACATAAATAAGCTGATTCGAATTCGAATATTTCTCGAAATTTTACCCAATCCTGATACTGGAAGTATCTTCAGTACAGTCTGCCTATTCTACCTGGTATAAAAATCTACTTCCTAAGATTATTTCGGAATATTATGAATAAAGTGTCTCGAGCTTAACCCGCAAACACGAGTAAAAAATTGACAAGTTTAAAATATTATTTCCGCGTTTATACGATCAATATTAAAAGGGGTAAGATGACGCAAACAATGTTCTATTCGTGTGCGTAAATTTCTTATGGTAAATGAGCTGGAAAAAAAGGAAGAAAGTTGAAAAAATTATTCCAAAAATCGATAAGAAAATCGTCGAACAGACTCTCCAAGACCTAACCACTCATTTTTGAGGTGAATTTTAAGGCAATGTTTGATGGATATCGTTCCAGAAGACCATTCATCTGATAATATCTTGAGTAACCATCACAACATTCACAACCAATAATTGATAAGAAGATCATCGAATGAATCATCCATTTAAACTCGTTAAATCAGTGATTTCGGCACGACTTGCTCTTCGATCACTAATCATTGTGACAAAATCAACGACAAGAGTATAGAATAAATTAAAACGAATGATTATTTTTTTTTCGATTTGTCAATGACTCGAATTCGTACCTATTATTATAAATTGATCAAATAGCAATCTAGATCAATAAAAGCCATCATTTATCCTCATCTTATACATAATTGGCAAGCGTTTTATATAGGATAACTTATTGAAAATATCCCACCGGATCGTATCGATAATAATATAATGGATCAAGCAAACCCCGAATGCAATGGCAGCAGTGAAAGCTTATAATCAATCGTTTCGCACATCTTGTTCATCTTCTCCAGTCCTCAGAGTGTGGTTATACACACAAAAATTTTATTAACATGCTCAAACTGTCCAATTCCATCCTTACCGAAGTGAGGATGATGAACAGTTCCCTATACGAGTATGTTGTATAGATGAATCCCGCAATATATAGTTTAGCATATATCTTAAGGATGGTAACACTACATGGAATCACATGCAATGGGTTCAAAATTCGGCAATCAGCATGCTTAATAGCCCCATACATATCTGATGAGGAGCCCCATATATTTGCTCGGATGCTTCGCTTATTCTCTCGTGTTTTAAAAATACGAGTAACCCAAAAAAATTAATTTTAAAGTAAAAAAAAAATCAGGCGGTATTAAGATGCCGAGCGCAGGTGCCACAAATCCCATTTCATTCGGTGGCACAAGCGCGTCGCGTCCCAAATTGTAGTAAAAAAAAAATAGCAGGTAGTAATTTTTAAAAGAAAACAAAATCGTAATAAGGTGTACCTGATCCCCCGCCCCAATGGATTCTTCGTCTCTATTAATGTGTACACCCTGCGCTATATGGAGCGATTGGCTGTCCATAGCTACTAGCACAGTGCACGTCTTGTAATCCAGACCTAAACAGGTAAAAATATTTCGTGTGTATATACGTAATTTATTATGGTAAATATAGCGAATCGACGCCAACGACGTCGTGTCGCGTCACGTCCGATTGTTACTCACTGCCCCCCCCCCCAGCCCAACCCAACCCATCCCAGCCTCACACTGATGGCTGCTTCTGCGGCGCTTCCATCGTGTTAAGTGCACGACTTGTCATGTCACACTAACCGATATACGAGTATGTACCTTTCTTTACCTATACACACAAGTACGTATGAGAAGAGTAATGTACCTACGTCTACGAATGAGTAAAATTTTGGCCCCGATTCAATGCAATGTAACAACCAACACACCGACCAGCACGTTTCTCTCAAGCTTCCCAATCCGAATCTCAATCCGAATCCCCTTTCGCCTGCGACCGCCAGTGAAATCATACATAATCATTCGAGATGCAGTTGCAGTTGCAGCTGCAGCTGCATACGTCGTCGCTGATAAATCTTCAAGCGCCATTTTGGCATTTTCTTCTCTCTCTTGTAGCGCAATACCTACGTCGCCACATCGCTCGCCTGGGTCGTGCTGTACTACCATGTACCTTTCCACCTTTCTTTATACATACGTACGTACAAGCGTTAGAAAATTGATCGGCTTATAGTAGTACGCGAGTCAACCGCGACAAAGATATCCATTAATCATCTGCAGAATGACAATCTCGCCCCTCGCCTTGGCATCTATGTAGTTTGCGCCCAATTCCACCCTTTGCTTTTGGAGCGTCGTTCGCGTTCGTTCGCCTTCAGCAGTTTCTCGCACACCCTATTCAACGTTTGAGCCGAATCGCCGAGGCAAAAACCCATCAGCGCCAGTGAAAAATTTGTCAGTCGGTTGTGCACTCACTCGCTCGCTGCCTCTTCTCTCCTCTACCTCATTGTACCGTATGGTAAAGGCTACGCATTATCTAAACGCAGGTATTACGCAACGATTCTTCAAACGTGAAGCACGATCGATTGATTTAATGACACCTCCGCTCAGCTCACAGCTCAGTCCTCTCCTCCTCCCCTCCCCCACCTCTTGCTCTCTTCGGCAACTATTTCTACTTGGTCTCTTTGTATACTACGCGATACCGGAACGGGATTACGGATTACTTTTTTGACAGGGCGAGATTGAACAGCTTTACTCGTAGTATCCGGCTTTATCCGACGTTGCTGCTTTGCCCTCACCCGCCAAACCATACGATTTACCGCGCGATAAGCGTGGATTACCGAAGGCCGACCGCGACATTCCTGAATATGGTTTTCTTTTTTGAAATTCTTGGGCAATCCTTCTCGAAAGAACACGAATAAGTGACATTCGAACAGAATCGAGTTTTCTATCACCGGTATAAAATTGGGATTTCCAAAACAATACTCGATTCAAAATGGAGTATGATCAAAAAATCGATCTTTTGCAAACATCCGAATGCTTTTGATATTATTTTTGTTTCTGCCAAATTTGCCCAAGTGAGTGTGTCCATTTTTGTCAAAATTAAAATTATCAAAGGGCCAATTTTTTCCAAAATTGTCGAACAATCCTCTTATTGCCAAGTGCTTTTGTCAAAATTGTCAAAAATTTTCCGTTTTTTGTCAAAATTGTCAGCGAGTAATTTTTCTGATAGAATCATATGGTCGTAATTTTTGCCAAAATTGATCAGAAATTTTCATTTTTTTGCAAAAACGTCCAAAAAGCATTGATTTTTGTCTCGCATGCCAAAAAAGTTCTCTTTTTGTTTCGAAGTTTGCCAAACAAAAGTTCACCCCTATTTTCGACCCTCGAAATCCATTGAAAACGGTTTCGAATCATTTTGAGCAGTTCTGGAGCCTCCAGCAGGTTTTTCGATATTGAATTTTCCAAAAAATTTTACCCATTGAAGTTGGTAAAACGTTGAAATTTATTTGATACCCTAATTTTAATATACTGAGTCAATTTAGGGTGATTCAGGTCCCTCTGGAGCCTCCAGACAAAATTTTGGAATTCCAGATTTTTAGAAAATTTTACAAAAATTGTCCAAAATTAAGTCTCGCGTGTATTTTTTACCCTCTGAATGGATTGAAAATTGTTTCAAAGCTAGTTCTGGAGCCTCCAGCACACCAGCAGATTTTTCAATATTGAATTTTCCAAAAAATTGTATCCAATAAAGTTGGTAAAACGTTTAAATTTATTTGATACCCTAATTTCAACATACTGAGTCAATTTAGGGTGATTCAGGTCCCTCTGGAGCCTCCAGACAAAATTTTGAAATTCCAGATTTTCAGAAAATTTTACAAAAACTGTCCAAAATTAAGTCTTGCGTGTATTTTTTACCCTCTGAATGGATTGTAAATTATTTCAAAGCTAGTTCTGGAACCTCCAGCACACCAGCAGATTTTTCAAAAAAAATTTATCCAATAAAGTTGGTAAAACGTTTAAATTTATTTGATACCCTAATTTCAACATACTGAGTTAATTTAGGATGATTCAAGCCCCTCTGGAGCCTCCAGACAAAATTTTGGAATTCCAGATTTTTAAAAAATTTCACAAAAACTGTCCAAAATTAAGTCTTGCGTGTATTTTTTACCCTCTGAATGGATTAGAAATTGTTTCAAAGCTAGTTCTGGAGCCTCCAGCAGATTCATTTTACACCCAAATTTCAAAAGGCTGGAACGATTGAGGTGGTTTCAAATTGTTCTGGAGCCCTGGCCAAATTTTGGAAATCCCAGATTTCCAAAAAATATCACAAAACCTGTCCAAATCAACTTCAGGATGTATTTTCGACCCCCCCCCCCAATGATTAGAAACGGGATCGAACCGTATTCGGCAGTTCTGGAGCCTCCAGCAGATTTTTTAAAGTTGAAATTTCCACAAAAGTTTACCCAATTAAGTTGAAAAAGGTGTTGAGGAAATTTTAGCTTCCTGATTTCAATGGGTTACATTTTGTGGAAATTCAACATTCAAAAATCCGCTGGGGACTCCAGAACTGCTCAAAATAGTTCAAAACCATTTCCGTCTGATTTGACGTGTTAAAAATAGTGCACGTGCCAAATTTCAGGTTTCCGAGTCAATTTGGTAATTTTTAATTTTTTTCACGTTTTCGACCATTTGGTTTTTAAAAACCTGGTGATTTATTTGGGCATAATCTTTCACTTGAGCTTAGAACGGTTCAAAAAAATTCCGCCAGTTGGGATAGCTCTCTTGAAAAAAAAAAATTTCAAATTTGATCATTTAAAACGGTCGATTCCAGAAAAATGGAAAATTACAAGAATTTAAAATTATTCCAGAAACGAATTAATTTTTTCCAGCGCAAAATAACGCGTAATTTCGCTATAATTTGCAAAAAGAAATTACAAAAATAGGTAAATAATTTAGACTCCCGTTATTCGAAATATTACAACGTATTTCAACAAGTTCGCAACATTAGGAATATAGAATAACGTTTGTTTGGCGAGAAAGGAAAAGCAGCAAGGGCACTTTTACTCTTCGTAGTATTTTTCTTCTTCCTTTTTTTTTCCAATACTTGCAAGATTTACTTGATCATCAATTCCATTATTAAACGACATAATATACGAGCGAATTCTTCAATTACGCGAACGTCGTGAATTTCCATACCAACACACGTTACGAACATTCGCATATAAAAATCATTACCAACGCATTGTTCGTGGTAATTCCATCGCTTCGATAACCTCTCGCGTACTCGAGAGCCATTTTTTCCCTCCATAAATCACTTGAAATTTCGTAACTCGAGTCTCTCAAGTTTTAACACCGACGAAAAGCACAAAAAAAATTTTTAAAAAGGGAGTAGCAAACGAGGAAATAAAAAATTATACGTCGTTATCGTGAAATTATATAGTCTAATCTTCATATCGCGATTAAAATCCGTCGTAAAATACGCATCTTGAAAAAAAAAAAACCTAATCAATCTTTCAATGACTATTTAATGCGCAGAATAATTGCCCCACAATCATTTAGCCCAAAGCAACCTACATAAGACTTAGAATTTTCTCTATATTTTAGACCCGCACAGATGAAAAATGAGGAGTAAAATGCGTAATTTATATTCTCGCGTTTTCCCTCATCTCATAGTAGCTCTTTGAGGCTCTCTTGCTTTTTAGTTTTCTCTGCTCTCAGTCTCATCCGACGACGACGACGGTATCGCGTAATCGTGTATTCTCTAAACTACATACAAGTACGAGTACACTCGTATGTAACCTTCTATGCAAATAAAGTTTTTCTTGTTCGCTGACATTACAATTAAGTGTACACTACGTACGAGTACGTGTACATTACATATACCACCAGCGTTGCGTTATAAATATAGACGAACAATTGATCGTTAATGAAGTTCTCCAATATTATGTGAACGACATAATAATTGAAAAAAATAATAAATAAATAAAAAAATACGAGTAACAGCCGACTGTGCGACTGATAGTGAGACTTGTGTGCGTGTATAGTGCGAAAATTTCCTCTAGCAGCCCAGTTATTGCGCCAAAAAACACATAATAATGAAAATACATACAGTCGACTCCCAATTATTCGACCTGTTCCGGGGAAGGGGGGGAGCCAGATCGGATAACCCGAAACGAATGTTTTTAGTGTAGGAAATGACGTGTATGAACGTGAGAAAATAATTTTTCATCTCGAAAAATCAAAATTTGGCTCAAAACAGGACCAATCGAATTAAAAAACGATGACCGGATACCAAATACCTACCCACCCCCAGTAATAATTTATAAAAATAAATAAGGTCGATTTCGAGAAAAACTATACGCTGTTTCAAGTGAAAAAATTCAGAAATTTGGATTATCCGACCTCGTCGAATCGGATAACACGAAAGTAAGGTCGGATGAATTCGTACTACAGGATAAGCCGAAAGTCGAATAATTCAGAGAGTCTACTGTATTGAGAGTATTCGCAAGTATGTACCTTTGGAAGAGTCGTCGTATCCGATGTGTTTGATCGTATCGCGTACTACTTTTTGATAATCGATGTTGGCTTTCGATGTGATCTCACCACACAACAGAATCATTCCGGTTTTTGTGACGGTTTCTGAAATACAGACAAGAAAAACATAATTATAACTCATTAGATGAAAATTAGCTATTCGAATTATTTCATAAGATACTCGCAACCACATTGAACAAATCGTTAAAAAATAAAAACCAGAATTCAAATTTCCTTACAATTTCTGACGATTACGAGCTGGAGCTGTTTAGAAAGACGCGGAAGAAGTGGTAACGATGAGATTAGGGGTGTCGAAAAACTATAATATTCTTGAAAACCAAGTCATAAAATGGGGTTGTTTTTTTTTCAAAAATAAGGCTTAAGTATGCTCAATTTTTTTTAAAAAAGTAACATTTTGATACCCAAAAAATAACAAAAAAAGTTACGAAACTTTAGCAAAACATATTAATGTAGAAAACACAACATTTAAAAAAATTTAAAAACAGATCAACCTTTCAAAATTAAAAACCAGAAAATTTCAAAATTTTTAATGAAAAAGCAACACTTTTCAGCAATTTTTCGCAACAAAGTAAAAATTTTTACAGTTTTTGGCAAAAACAAAAAGAATTGTTGGCAAAACTTTGACAATCTTATCAGTTATCAACAGGAAGGGGTTTTTTGGGGACAATTTATGGAAAAAAGTAGAACTTTTGGAATTTATTTTTTTGCAAAAAAAAAAACAATTTTTAGTGATTTTGTTGAAAAAGCGAGAATTTTTGGGAAATTCTTTCCCAAAAAACCACAACTTGAGCAATTTTACTAAAAAACAAGATTTTTTTCAATTTTTGAAGAGTCGAAAATTTTAGAAAATTTTTGGTGGAAAGCATTTTTGCAGTTTTTTGTAAAAAAAAAAAAAAAAAAAAAAGGCAAAAAGCGATACTTTGATAAGCTAAAAAAAAGAAAGGTCTCTTTTGGAATTCATTTTTTTGCAAAAAAAAAAACAACAATTTTTACCAACTTTGTTGGAAAAGACAGTTTTACCAAAAAATAGGATTTGTTAGCAGTTGTTGGCAAAAAAATGATACTTTTTGCAATGAATGTTGAAAAGGCGTTTTTTTTTCTTTACAATATTTTGGCCAAAAAGCGAGACTTTTGGGAAATTTCTAGAAAAAAAATTCAACTCTGGAATTTTTAGCAAGCAATGAGGCCATTAAGCAATTTATTTTTGGCAGAAATCGTGACTTCGATGATTTTAGCAAAAAGAAGAGCATTTCATGAAAAAATTGTACCAAAAATGACAATCCAACTCAAAAATTCCCCCTTCCCCCTTCTAAATATTAATTCTCGAAAATTTATCAATAGAATTACCCTCCTTCCCCCTCCGGCCTCTTCTCCTCGATTCTCGAGTATATTTCTAGCCTTCCCAGGTTGACTTGGAGTTTCTGAAGAAAATTGAAAACTCGTTGAAGGCTCCAGAATGGCTCAAAAACCACGAGTTGTTAAAGTGGAGGAGTTCGATTAAAGGAATTATTCGCAGTTGTTCACGTTGCTCAAAAAATTATACGTTTGACAAATTTCAGAAACTGCCTTCAAAACAGTTTTCTTGAATTTTTTAAAGCTTCAGTAATCCGCGAAAAATTCAAAAATCCACTTCAAGAGCTGAAATTTCATGTCCATATTTGTATAGGAAGGGTTGGAGGGAGGTGAAAGCGATCAAAAACGTCAAAATAGAATCAATCGAAAGGAAAATATCCAAAAATCAGCATCGTAGAGCACATTGGGTAAGCAAAAACCAAAATTTTTCGTGATTTTTGACCTCGAAAGGAATTTTGTCTTTTCAACTTCACCCTACTACTTTTCTCGGGTGCAAAAAAGTGAACTTTTTGCGTTTTTTTTCCACGAGCTCGAGAACTACGCGTTACAATGGCTCATTTTTATTTCTGATTTATGAAAATTGTACTCGAAACTGACCTTCGAGATCTTATTGTTCTAACACCTCTCGAGTAAAAACATTATAAACATCTCGAAACAACTTCCGAAGATAATGTCGTTAAAAAAACGTATAAATATATCAACATTTCAGCAAAGTTTCATCCGCGACAACTTTCTAAATCCCAGTCCTAAATTTTAAAGTGATAAGAAGCCGAGAGCATACCCTTGATAACTCGAGATATGCAGAACTACATAATATATGTATATCAGTAATGATACTATTGTTGATTTTTCAACAATTTAATAACATCAACTTACATAGTGTACCTAGTGCCATATGCGTTATCTCTGAGCTTTTTTTTTTATTATTGGATAAGTATTAAGTATCCTCGACTCCTCGTGTACTTGTAACAGGTATAATCTTCGCGAACCGAGTTACTCCGCGTGAATTTAGTTCACTTTTAGGCGAATTTAGTATTCGTTAACGACAATTGTAGCGAATGGAACTTGAACAGAACAAGTTTCCTCATCAATGAACTTGAAATTTTTTCAAATGAACTTTGCCATTCGTTTTTTTTTGTAAATGTTTTTTATTCGTTCACGTGTGAGCCTGTTGGAGGCTCGACCGGTTGCAATGATTTTAAAACCAGTAAATTATCGAGCAATTCGTCCTCCTCTGAATAAGAATGAACAGCTACAGCTACGGTAGTGAATAAAACAGTCTCACATATCGCAATTTTGTCCCTGACCATTTTAAAAATCATTTTTGGGAACATCTCACTCCCTTCCCTCGTCTCCATCTCTTTTGATCGATGCTCATCATCTACTCGTGGACGCTTTCAGTAGGTCTAGATATGTTATTCGAGATAGCATTTCCTAAATTTTGAAAAAAAAAAGTTACCATGGTTGGAATTTATTTGGGGCGAAACTAAAATGGTCAAAGAATTATAAAATTTTGTGATTCGGAAAAAATTTGACAAAAACAGAAATTTTTAAAAATAATTACCGATCTGAAAATGTTTCTCTTTTTGAATTTGTGGAAAACTGCAACAATCATACCAATATTAAAACCTGATAAAAACCCAAATCTGGCATCCAGTTATCGCCCCATCTCCTTAACTTCAATTCCTTGCAAAATACTCGAAAAAATGGTTATTAAACGTCTTAATTGGTATATTGATTCCTCAAACTCTCTTAGCATTTATCAAAGTGGTTTCAGAAAGAAAAGATCTACCCTAGATCACCTCTTTAGTCTCCAAAAAGAAATTAATTCGGCCTTCCAGAATAAAGAAAGTGTTCTTTCAGTCTTCTTTGATCTTGAAAAGGCATTTGATAAAGCCTGGCGTAATAAAATTCTCCAAAAATTACATTCCATCGGAATTAGAGGACATTTGGCCTACTTTATTCAGAATTCCTTAACAAACTGTACTTTTAGAGTGAGAGTTAACAATACATACTCAGAATTTTTTTTAATTGAAAATGGAGTCCCCCAAGGTTCAGTTCTTAGCACAGTCTTATTTATACCTACTTTTGATTGATGACATTTCCAATATTGTTTCTAGACCCATTTCTCTGAGAATCTTTGCTGATGATATAAACATTTCCTTTCGTTCAAATAATATTCAACTAGCTCTTCGAGTAATCCAAGAAACTCTTGAAAAAATTGAATCATGGGCAGATTCTAATGGTCTAACCTTCTCTGAGCCAAAAACCCACTGTATACTTTTCACCAAAAAAAAAATAATAATAATAATAAGATTCCTCCAGATCTCATTCTCAACTTCAAAGGACACTCTTTAGAATTCAAAACCACTACTAAATTTCTTGGCTTAACTTTTGATAGAAAACTAAATTGGACTAGTCATTTTCTAAAAGTAAAATCAGATATCATGAAACGCCTAAATCTGTTAAAATAATCAAAAATACTAAGGTATAATCCATCTCGCAAACTTCTACTTCACTCGTATAAATCTCTAATTCGCAGTAAAATTGAGTATGGAAGCCCATGTTTTGCAAATATCTCAAATAAAACTTCTAATATCCTAAAAACAATTCAAAATTCAGCCCTAAGGATCTGTTTAGGAGCCCTCTATTCCTCTCCAATAGATAGCCTTTATTGTGAAGCAGCAGAATTACCCCCAGATTTTAGAAGAACTCTCGTAACAAACAAATTCATCTCAAATGCATCCACCAACCCTTCCAATCCACTCCAAAACTCAATTAACCCACCCAACCACCAACATTTTGACCATATAGAAGGACCCATTTCTAATTTCATCGCAACGTCGAATGATCTTCAAATCAATACTAAAACACTCATCCAACCACCAATATCATATCCCCCTTGGCTCCTCAGGCCTCCTCAAGTCAATACACAACTTATTAACTACCCAAAAAATAGCCACTCTCCACTAGTAATAAAACAAAACTATCTCGAACCCTTATCAGAATATAAAAAATTCAATCTCTGCTTTACAGGTGGGTCAAAAATACCAACACTTCATTCAGCGTATGCTTACTCTATTAATGATAAAATTTCAAATTTTAAAATCCATAACTGCTCTTCAATCTACACTGCCGAACTCGCAGCTATTTTCCACTGCCTCTGCGATATATTCGTTTATGAATCAGAAAATAAATCTTTCTTAATTCAGAGTGATTCCCTCAGCTCACTAACTGCGATCCAAAATCTATTTTCTGACCACCCCCTAATTCAAAATATCCATAAAACTCTACTTGATTTACAAAATTCAAACTTCTCCATCCAGTTTATGTATGTACCCAGCCATGTTGGAATCACAGGAAATGAAATTGTAGATAAAAATGCAAAATCCGCCACCACCCTTTCTCCCTTTATATTTATCACAGCTGACGACCTTAAATCTATCTTCACCCAAAACACACTTGAGAAATGGCAAAACGTTTGGTCCCTCCAAACATCAAACAAGCTCTTTCACCACAAAAAAACTACTCAGCCTTGGAAAAACCCATCTCAACTAAATAGACTCGAAGAAATCATTATAACCAGATTGAGAATTGGCCACACAAAAATCACCCACAATCACCTCTATGAAAAGACCCCAAAACCCACATGCCAGTTCTGCAGTTCTGCACGTCAGAACTTATTATCTGCCCAACACTTACTATTTCGCTGTCCCTCCTTACATCAGCACAGACTATCCCTACAAATAGATGAAAGATCCCTATTCATACCAGACGACCCTTCCGAAATTAAAAAATTCTTAGACCTAATTAAAAAAACTTGACCTTAACACTCGATTTAAATCTCACACGACGGGTGTAATAATAATCAAGTAATTACAAACACCAAAAAAAAAAAAAAATTGAAAATTTTATTTTGAAATTTTTAAGGTGAAAATGAGATATACTCGTAAGTTGGGTCTCAATTTGACAGAAAAATACCGAAAATATAAACATTCGTTCTAAAGAATTGGTTTTCAAAATTTTATTCAACTTAATAATGGAACTAAAAATGCAAAAATTTCAAAAAAATTGTTCCAAAGTAAATTTTAAAATACTTGTTTATCACCATCCAACGCGATTTTCCATCTTGCCGCTCTATCTAGACGTGCTCAAATTTTTTTTCTCGAAAATTGCATAAAAAATTTCTGAAAATATCGTCGTGAGAAAATTTCCGAAATTTATCAGTGTTGAACTTGTTTCGGGCATTAAAAAGGTTCGCTATATTTGTACTTTCCACACGATACAATCTTTTGAAAAATCCTCGTCTCGCTCTACTTAACTTTACTGGGACTCTTGCACGGTATCTTATGTGGCGACCTCCTGTCCCTGCCATGCCACTTTTTGACACGATAAACATTTCATAACATCTGGCCATCATCATCATCATCACGCCACACCATTCGATATTCGACCAAAAATTATAATAAATTACTAAGAATTTACAGTCGATTAAAATTGACTCCTCGCTACCGATATATACCGCCCTTTAGATAAGCAGGTTCATTATCACAATCACACAAACGCAACCGAGAATCCACTTTTAAGTAAATATTGTTTCGTAAATTAGGCTGGTTCGAGTAGGTAGGTACACTACAGGCTTCTTATGCACACATATGTACATAATAAGATGGTACCGAGAGTACAAGGGGTCATAGTATATGCGACCATATACTCGTATATGTATAGTAGTCAACCCAAACTTCACATACTCCAACTCGAACCATGAAAACAACACCGAACACCGGCAATTTGCCTCCCGATATCGATATCAATAATTCCATCTAACGTACATATATGTACTCGTATTTTGGTACCACACACACTCGTACCATATATAAGTACTATATTGTAAAATTGATAAAAACCTTTCCTTCTTTTTTTTTTTTTTTTTCAACTTCGATACGTAAAAACCACCGTACACCGTACGACGTAACCACGCGGGAAGTTCAAAGTCTCGCACCATCTTTCTTAATGATCTTCTTTTTTCTCTCTTTTCAAACTAAACGCTAATAAACTTGGCTATACTCGTATAATATACGTACGACGATGTTTTGTATGCATATCTTACACTACGTATTTCCTTATATGAAAATTTGTTAATCGATGTTTTTCTCGACTTTTCAACTTTAATTACCAAATATAATTTCAATTTTAATTCAACATTTTGCCAGCGAAGCTACCGAGATGTGATAATTTCGTACATATATACGAGAGCAAACGAATCTACTACTACTATAACAAGATGTAATTTCATTCATTTTGCATTAAATTTAGAATCGCAATTATATTTTTTTTTACACTCCGCTGAGCATCAAAACGCTGGCTAATTTTTTTTTTTGCTTTATAATCTCGTTATCGTAGACGTTTATATAGTCACCACGTGCGTTTTTTTTTTTTTTTCATTATATCCAAGAAAAATTGTCACCTCGAGCAGTCTTCTTAGTAATCAGCACATCTGGACAGTCAAGTTACATCGCGCATTACCTCTAATTAAGAAATGGCTGACTTGCAACGTATCATCTTGCATACGGTTATTCGAGCTGTATTCTTTATTTCTTATACTATGTTCTGTCTACATACTCGTATATCGTCTCTCTCACCCAACATTTTACACCATCGACGACTTCGACGAGTCCAACTTGACTGCCAACTGCATTCTGCCATCATTTTGCAATCATTAATCATCTCTTTCTCTCTCGCTCTTTTCTTTTTGTTCTCGAATCACCTTCGAAAACTACCTCTTGACAACAAAAGGTAGACAATGGTGGAGAAGAAAAAACTCCAACCAGTGGGAAATATAAATACACATACGTTTCAATATCGACGTGAGATATTTTCCCTTATTTCAATGTATGTATAAGTATGGGCACAAGGAAGCGCGCAATTTACAATGTAAAGGTATGATTTCCATTCCAATATACGTCGAGAGAGAAATAAAGCTTTTTTTCTAAATTCTGGAGACGCAAAGACGGGCGGGTTAATCGACCGTAATATTGTTCATTGGTTCAAAAAAAAGTCTACGACTTCGGTTAAATACACGAACAATAGGAATAATTTGTGTTTTTTTTTCAACATTTTATACGATAAATAACTAAATGGAATGTTAAAAGGAAAGTAACAAGCGAGGTTTTGGAATAGGCACGTTTGCTGAAAATCATGCCAAATAAGGGAATTTTTGAATTTTTTTTCAAGCCCCGGAGCTGAGTAATTGAAAAAATTATCCTCGAAATCAGAAATGCACTCGTGACTCGGAGACTTCAATTTTTTTGAATTTTTTAAAACGATTTTCTCGTTGACTTATGGTATTCTGAAATGTACGTAATGAGTCGCCATTTTGTTCACAGAATATGCGCTATTTATCCTTAAATTTATTGGACTTACAGGTTCAAAAAATTTCAATTCTTACACCCAGGCTTTTTCTCGTCACTTCTTGAGTGGGGGCACGCTAATTCTCGAAAGTTGTACCGAAACCCATAATTTTTTGTACCTTCCCCCCTCCCCTCCCGCCGCCAAAAAGACTCGATTTTCGCCTATAATCTGTTCAAAAAATTGTCTTTTAATTCCAAAATTGAAGTCATGTTCTTTTTGTCAAACTCTCTTATGAGGTTCTGGTACTAAGTATTTTTTGCCAAATTTTCCCAACTAAAAAATCGTCAATTTTTGGCCAAATAGTCAAAAAGTGTTCATTTCTGTGAAAATTGTCAGAAAATGTCCATTTCTAGTTAAATTGTCAAAAAGGGCCAATTTTTGCCCAGTTGTCAAAAAGTCCTGTTTTAGTCAAGATTGCCCAAAAAAACGCTGTTTTGTCAAAAAATGCCTGTTTTTTGTCAAAACTGTCGAGTTGTACCAACCTAACGTGTTTTTAGCCCAGTCACATAGCAGAAAAAAAATGGGCGAACCCACACATAATTGCAAACAATAGTTTTTGTTTGCGAATATTGTCTAAGATGGTGTGCTGAACAACATACTAAAAGTCCCCGCCCCTACCCTACGAGCTAACCCCCCCCCCAGTGGATCAAAGCCCCCCCCCCCCAAATCAGTTTTTCATCAAGAACTCCTGAAATATTGAATTTTGAGTAAAATGAGCCCAATAATCATTTCATCTCCTCCCCAATACCTATCAAATGAGCTATCGACCAACTCCCTAGCCTCAAGGGGGTGGCGCTGCTACAACCCCTCAAAGTGACATGATTTCAATAATTTTACATTTTATGATTTGGGACTTGTAACCGGTTCTAATTGATAAAATGAAGTCAAACTTGGGGAATGAGATTCTTTTGGGAGCTAGAGTTGACCTCTGGAGTGGGGAGGGTCAAAGTTGAAAATTACAGAAAGGTCATTTTTTTTGGAGGGGCATAACATGACCCCAAATGGATGAAAAGGGTCCAAAACCATACCATCGGACAGTACCCTATCTGTGATCAACATATCCAAATTTCAGCTTCCTAAGTCATCCCCACCCCATTTAAAGCGGAATTAAGCTAAAAATCCCCTTATTTTGCCCCTATTTTCGGTTTTTTTCATCTTAAAAGGAGTGGGGATGACCAAGGAAGCTGAAATTTGGATATGATGATCACAGATAGGGTACTGTCCGATAGTATGATTTTGGACTCTTTTAATCCATTTGGGGTCATGTTATGCCCCTCCAAAAAAATGACCTTTCTGTAAAAAATTATGGGTTTCGGTACAACTTTCGAGAATTAGCGTGCCCCCACTCAAGAAGTGACGAGAAAAAGCCTGGGTGTAAGAATTCAAAAATAAACAAATTTTTATTTTTTTGCCGTGAGTGTGATTTTCATCAACTTTCTCATAAAATACGTCAGAAAGAGGTCAAAATAAGACAACCGAATAAATTTAAACTTTTCTTGATGTTTGGAATTGAAAATTGAATTTTTTGGAGTTTTGATTTTTTTGTGAGGAGTTCATTTCATCGAGTGGGGGGGGGGGGGGGGGTGGGGGGTTCAACTTTTTCAACGGATACGTAAAATAGGGGTCAAATGGCTCAACTGTACCAATCAAAACTTTTTTTCATGTTTTAAATCAAAAAATCGCAATTTTTCGCAAAGTTTGAATTTTTTTAAATCGACTTTGCGACAAGTTACCATCCCAATTTTTTAATATGTTGTTCAACATGAAAAGTTGTCCATAATATATTTTTTTCAGAATTTCAGAGAGTAAGAACGATATGAAAACTACGTTTTGAAACTTTTCGAGCTAATTTTTTGTACGAAAAAAAGTGGCAACACTGATTCTTATGATATCACCAAAAAGCCTTTCAAAACCCCTAACTATGGGAAAAAGTTGCATTTTGGTAGGTATCGCGGTTATCGAGTTATCCACTGCTGAAATGGATGATATTTTAGGTTCACTGAAAACGTTGACACCCCCTGGCTGGCGTTAAAAATGGCCTAGAGGGCTGCGATTTGCGCCATTGGTCATCCCTTCGGAAGGTCTTTCCACAGGAAAAATTTCAAAAAAATCGCTGAACCCAACTTCTTGGTCCAATTGACGTGAAATTTGAATTCTGGCCCTCTTCTAACTTGAATTCTCCCCCTCCCCCCCACTTCACTCCAGGTATCTCCCGTCCAAAACACCGGATTCAAAAATTCCAACCAAAATGGACCAAGACAAAATTGAACTAAGTTTTAGGGAGAGCGAAAAGCTGAAAAAGATTGTCAACTGCAAACTTTGAATTTTAAAGCCATAAAAAATAAATGAATAAAACTGAAAATTTTTCTGAACTTTTTCCAATCTCCTTCTTACCCCCCCCCCCCCCCCCTAAAAAGTCATGTCATCCACATTGTAAATTTCACAAATATGTAGATCTAGATTTTTTCAACTTCGAAATCAGAAAGAATTCCAACATAAAAAAATTTGAGAACTGTGAAAAAATCGACTTTGACAGATTTTTGAATTTTAGCCCTCTCATCACTTGAATTTATCTCACGATTCACAAAGAAAACTGCTAACGTAACAGAAAACTCAGAAAAGCAATTTAGTATTATATTTTTTCCAAATTATTCTCGAGTCAATCCAACCCGGGGAGCTCTGTTGCGTTTCCCACGTGCTATCGTGGGAAGTTTCACGCTCAGACGCGGTCGAATGGTTAACGTGCACGGTTTTCATTTTTTTTTTTTGACAATGTTGCACCGCTTGAAAACTTTTAAAATTTGTATGGAGTGTTTTCGGATAAATTACGCATGTTTTGCGAAAAAAAATGGCGACTGTACCTTCGCAAAATGGGGGCTTGAAAATTTCAAAATTCCGTAAGTTAGCGAAAAATCATTAAAAAAATTGGGGGGAAAATTCATAGGTTCCCTTATTCACTAGGAACATATTTTAGAAAACACGAACTTCCTATCTCAATTTGACGAAAAATAAAAAATTGACTAAAAAGTTAGACTCAGACCTTCCGGCTCCCATTCTCTAGATAATTGCACCGAGGGTCCAAATAAATTTTGTTCAAATTTTTTTTCCATCTCAGCCAACCTTTTAAGGCTATCTCCATATTTGAAAATCCGCCAGGGTGCTATTCGACCATCTCGAGCAACTACTTTTGAAAAAAAAATTCCAAAAAACTTTTAAAAAATGCAACATTCACTAAAAATAATCTAACATTCGTCTCCATCAAAAAAATATTCGCCTTACACCTTCATAAAACCTCTCATACTCGTACTCCACGAGTCCACGACCCAAAATCTAAATCACACCTGAACAATCAAACACAGAAGACACCTCACCATAAGTATAATATAGTACCTTAACCGATGGTTATTTTTATTCGAAAAAACTGACCCAATTTAATGGCATCATCTGATATACATATTTTCACTGACGCAACTCGTGACGTACTTCCTATTACTACATTGCAATTTTCCAGTTACGCAACATTCTTCGAAAACTATAATTACCCAGACGTATACGAATCTGAACCTTGAATCACGTGCTCCAGTAATATACCTCCTGCGACCTATCGATCAATTTTTCACAACGAAAATGATTTTTCTTTTTTTTTTCAATTTTTACGACGCGACGATCAGCTGATCAATTATCCGTAACACATTCGAGCAACAAAATAACGCTCGAAATCTCTAAATGTAATTATTATTAATGGTTTTTTCTTCTTGTTTCTGAAAATTTTATCATCGACAAAACAACGATTGCTTTAGTTTCCATCTTCAACGATCCGAAAAGCGATAATGTGGTGTAGATAAAGATTATAATAATTAGCAAACGAGTATACGTAATTAATACGTAGCTTTACTCAGCGTGTGTGATGTGATGTACTAGGTATACTAATTAACCCGAGTTAGTATTCGATATTCTGATTGGTTATTTAGGTAGAATTTTTTTTCCCCAAAAAAAGTGTTCAGATCGGGCATTTTTTTCCTATACCGAAATGTTTTGCTTTTAGCGATAGAATCGTATCACGAACGAGTAAGACGTACCTCTACCTACGTATTGTAGGAAAGGAGTAAGAAGAATAATTTTTAGCATGCAGCTGCCTGGTGCGTTCGTTTTTTTTTTTTAATGACTCATATTCCAAATACGTGTAGCCATGTTGCGGCTTCGGCTTCACCGACACCGACATCGAGACCGACTCACCGTGCAGTTAATAATTGAGAGAGCAAATATTGCATCGCATCGGTGAAACATGACGATTCAAAGTTGGGAGATTTTCCACTAAAATTTATAGTTGCCCGGCTCGTAATCGGGTAATAAAATTTGCGCAGATAAAAAAATGTCATATTCTGAGAACAGCGCCGGATGGCGGATACATAAGATAAGAGGTACTCGTAGAGTTATACGGCATGGCACATGGCACATGGCGATGGCGGCGGATCTGAATCTTTCCAACCATGGCCAATGCCACTGGAATGCTATGGCTATAGTTAAGTTACTCGTCTCGTACAAACGGCGCGAAAAATCATTAATTTTTTCGTTTCGATTCGAACAAGTTGCGATAAAAATTACATAATCGTGGTCTTACCGCAGGCTACTTTAGCATCGGGATCTTGTTTCAGATGAGCATCTAATACAGCGTCGCTAATTTGATCGCACATTTTATCTGTAAAAATCAAACGAGAATATTTTTATTATTTTTAATTTCCATAACGGTTGGTAAACCTGCCAATATTATAGCGTATAGCTTAGCGCCAATATTTCTATTCGTATTCGCATTTTTTTAAAACTAATAAAATAATTATATAAAATTAATACTGGTAGATACATAAAATAAAGGGATGGGTGTTGGTAAAAAATGTATCATATTATGCATACGATGTGGAATGAAGATAACGGTTTCGGGAACGGAAATTTCGGAAATTAAAATTATTCTACATCGTCGAAATAATATGTTTCAATTCAAATATATGTATGAAGATAGGTACGATACGGCCGCTGTAATTATAATAATTTCATTTCAACAAATCTTCTCGAACAATATCAAATCACCCAGTATCTATTTCCAATTCATCGCATAATATATACGGATAGATTACAATTTTTACTAACCTTATTAATAGACTTAAAACTCGAGTTATCAACGAACATTCGTATTTCCAATTAATTACACACCACAACCACGAGTTGTAGCAAACGAATCGTTTCATAATTTCCATTTTTTTTTTCTTTTTCTTCGACGATAACAATATTATCAATTGATTCGTGGTGGAATGAAAATTCACTGCCAAATACCGAACTAAAGCAGCTAATTTTTTACGACTCGAAGCTACGACTACGAAGAAGGGTTCGAGAAGAGGCTCCCTTTTGAACAATACAATGTAAAAAGAAAAAGATTCGTGATCTTTTGAGCAAAGGGATAATATACACAATACAATATCGACGTTAAGGTATAATAAAAAACTAACCGAAGGTAGATTATTGTAACGGTAACGGTCTCGTTTCGATGGAATATATTTTAAAATAGAAACATATTCGAATAGTGAAGTGAGCTAGCTCGTTAATCTAATTTACGTCGCGCCAAGACTTTTTTTTATCACACATATGGTATTATAACTCGAGTCAGAGTCACACATGAATAAGAAAGTAACGTATTTGGGGGAAAAAAATTTCAAACATATACAATGTAAAATGAGGAGTACATATTATTATACAAAGTGCATTACACTGTTAGATAATTTAGAAAATTTTTTCTATTTACCTGGATGTCCTTCGCCGACAGATTCGGAGCTGAAAAGAAATAGCTCGTTGTCGTGAAATTCGTTAGCGACACATCCACTCTGAGGATATCCATTAGTGTAGCGTGTTTCAGGCATGATTTTTTAGATTTTTATAAATTTTACAAAAAAAAACTTTCGAGTGATAAAATCGATGAAAATATGACTGCGACAGTACAGTACGCGAAACAACTATCACTGATTGGCTTCGAATCGAATAAATAATTATTTATAAAAATTTACAAATCCTACGCTACACGATTTAAAAAAGAAGCAACCCTACGTCGACCAGCGAGCTCCGGCATTCAAGCTTCCCAAATAGTAAATGCTGATGCCAATACGATATAACATTAGAGTTTAGAAGTAGAAAGTAATATATTCATGTCGGTAGGATTTATATGTACATAAGGCTAGCGCTAGGCTACACATGTTTTCTGACGAAATATGATTTGGCCGAGCCGATCTTACCCGAACGTACTGCCATCTGATTGGCTAACGTGCAGTTGTAATTTTCAAAAAGACACATGGTCGTTTGACGCCTCGAACGAAATATATTTCAATTTTTATTACCTCAAATTATTTACGTGTAATTGACGATGCGATTTGAAATTTTGAATTGACGATTCGGGTACAAAAAATAGCCCTTTTTAGTTTGAGAAAAAATTGGCGAGGAGCTTTTCTTCTTTGTTTGGTATGGATTCATACAATACCTACGTTTCTCTGAGACTGAGCTGAGAGTCCAGTCCTGCTAGTTTTATATTTTCATTATTGACAAGGGCTATTTTTGTATTAATCAAGTCGACAATTCAATCTAAGTACATAATATTTTCATTTAACGAAATGTCGACTGATTATTGCCGCCCTATCCCCTCTCCATTAGTAGTGATATTCGCCTATGATATCGAAAAAAATTCTCCTCGCTTTGATATTTTACTTCCTATTTTGAATGAAATTTCATTGATGATTATTTATAATTAATGGATTACGATTATACCTTAAACCTTAACTAATCAAGTCTACGACGAATCGATGTTCGAGTTTTTTCACCTAATATTGCGACAGCGTATGACACCATACAACATTCGCAACAATACTCAATCATAAGTCAGAATCTTATTCAAATTCGTGATTATTTCATCAGGTTCATGTGCGCAGTAAATTTGCGTATACATACACGTCATACCTGCTGACTCATTACTCATTTCATTTCAAATTGAAATGGAAATGTTGAGTTCATTTTCAATAATTTTGCATTATGGTGTTTCATCTTTCAAGTTCCAACTTTGATCATGTTGGGTTGGGTCAAGTCGATCTGTCCTCAGCTCTGCTTCACCAATGATTCATGTGATTCATCTACCTACCCTACTTGAATACTCATTCAATGAATTGCATTTCAAGTGTATTCAAATCCATGTTTTCGATTTCTTTAATTCATTATTCAAATGAATCTCTTCACTCTTGTTCAAAAACGAATGCAAATGGTGATTTTCATTTTTCTATTTCAGAAATTTCGGAAAAGAAATGAAGAAATCCAGAAAAATTGTTTAGATCGGCGAACCGAATAACCCACATTCTAGGATTCATTTTGTTTTTATTTTTTTCAAGAAAAAAAAATTAAAAAACGAGGTAAAAGTTCAATTTGCGTAATTACCATTTACCGTTAATTACGACATGGTCTACTTTTGGGAACGATTTGTAAACAAGTGGAATAAAATATAATCAAGATTCTGATGTGTCTACTTTTTACGATACGTGGCAGAGGAAGTAAAACGTAAACTAAGTGAATAAAAATGAAAATAATTTTAGAAATTTCTTCGATTTAGTGATGAAATTTTGGTTCAATTTGTGTAGTTCTCGTTCTGCTTGAATTTCCGCGTTCGAGCTCGTATTCGAAAGTGCCCATCGGTGAAATATCCAACCGTACAAGCCAGCCAAAGGAACATCTTCAGTGATAAGATTTTTACCAATTTTCGCCTTTATTCAGTAAGTTAAAAGATCAAAATTCACTCGTTATCGCATCGTTCTTAGAAATCGTATCTCTCACAGTACACTTGAAGATGATTACGAAGTCGCTGTAAAGTAATTTGAACGAAATCTGCTAGTCGTTGTGATGATGACATACTTTGATTTTCCTAGTTGCAATCAGCTTTCTGATTCAATTCTCTTGTTCCCTAGTTATTTGTCAACTTGAGCATCTTCGTATCACTTCTGACTGTCGTATTTTTTACTAGTGTTTACATTTTTTTGTCACCTAGTTCGTAGTTACTAATACTAGTTTATTTTGATTAGAGGTGAAAGTAATGCTATAAGGCGATGAATGCTGGATCGTATCATCAGCAAGCGCAGCATCCGTTGCAATTCAACATAAATCAACATCATTCCTCGCCGACTGGATCTAATGACGCAGATAACGGAATGAATAATCATAGCATTCCTAAATATCCTCCGGGAGGTATGAACACCATGATACCATCAGGTTTGTGTTGCAATATCGTGAAAAAAATCGTCATTCTTGCAAATTCTTTAATATTTCGTACTTTTTCAGGTAATTCGGATGGACCAAATATGCCACCTGGTATCGATCATATTACCAAAAATGTAAACAAAATGACGGTTCAAGATGGTTTACACTACGAACGTCCTTCGTTTCCTACACATTCTGTGGTACGTATATGTAAAATAACTTGATTTAAAATTGTTATTCCGGATGCATTTTAAATTCGTGATTATTTTTATAGGATCAGAATGAAAATATGGCGTCTAATAACAGTTTACACGGGGCGAAAAATTATCCTCACGAGTTCAATAACGTGACTAATAATATTCCAAATGTTTCGCCCGCTTCGAATTACCAATGGAAACAATCTGCAAATGACGGTTTGTACCCGAATAATAACGCTGTGTTGAATAACGCTCCTGCTCCTGCTCCTGCATCGTATACTTTTGGCGACAGGTATGTTTTATATTGAAGAAAATTATCGAATACCTTTGCTATAGTAGATTACATTTTGTGAAATTTCACAGTCTTCAAGCCACCAGCAACAATGTGCCGCCTCGTCCACCATCCACTCAAATGAATAGTTTTCCTCCGCAGAATAAGTCATATTCGCCAGCACCTCAGAATAATTCGTATCCGTCGCCACCTTCTCAGAATAACTCATTTGCTGCGATTAATTCTTCGTTTGGTGGAGCGTCTCCGGCTAGTAAGGCTTTTCCATCTCAGAATGATTCATTTTCTGCTGCCGGACCTCCGAAAGCTAGCGATTCGTTTCCTTCGCCAGTTTCCAATGCGCCTTATTCTCCTTACACGCAATCCAATTCGTTTTCTAATGATTCCGGACCTCAGTCGAATTCGGTTAATTCGAAATTTGCGACTGATTCGTTTAGATCATCTATTCCGCCTTCTTCTTATCCCGCTAGTGCTGAATCTAAACCGCTGTTTCCTCCGGCGAGTTCTACGATGAATGCTGCGTCAGGGCCTCAGCAAAATTCTGCGTTTCCAAAAACGCAGAATAGTTTCATTCCACCTATGCCAACTCAATCATATCCCGCTGGTGGTGAATCGCAGCCGCAGTTTCCGGGAGCAGCGGTAAAACAGCAGTCCAACTCTACACCGGGGCTACAGCAGAATGCGATGCCTTCCAAACCGCAGCACAATTTCCCTCCTACAAATTATCCTTCGAGCAACGAATCGCAACACGGTTATCCTCCGATGTCAGGACCGCCGCAATCGGTATCTCAGCAGAACTCGATGCCTCCCAAACCGCAGAGCAATTTCGCTCCACCCGTATCATCGTCGAACTATCCTCCGGCTCCTAGCTCTCTAAGCACGGTACCTTTGAAACCGCCTAGTTCGTTTCCTACTCCAACGAATGCGTCTTATCCGGCGGCGCCTCCTACATCGGAACGAAACTCTTTCGCAGCTGCTGCCAAGCCTCCAAATTCGTATCCTCAAAGCGCATTTGCACCGCCTACTCAACCAGGATCTTATTCGATGCCTAATAAGATACCGAGTTCGTTCCCTGGAGCACCTCAAGAGCAGTCTTTCGCGCCGCCATCTCAAACTTCATTCGGTGGACCGCCCGGAGCACCTCAAGTGAATGCATTTCCTCCTTCGTCGTCGGTGTACCAAAATCAGCCGCCTAATAGCGGCTATCCGAATAACGCCAATGGACCTCCGGCTGCGCAGGGATATCCTCCGTATAATCAAAAATCAGCATTTTCACCTCCGTATTCAAAAATGCCAGGTAGTCCGGATATGCCGCCTCAAGGGGCATACGGTGGCCATCAATACGGTGGTATGCCTCAGCAACCACCCCAGCAACAGTATCAACGCAAATTGGATCCGGATAGTATGCCCAATCCGGTACGCATTGTTTTTGGTAAACTTTTCTGATTCGTGCTTCTCGACTTATAAAGAAGTTTTCAATTTTACAGATCGAAGTTATGTCGGAGGATCGTAAAGTATTTTCTAATAAACCGTTCCATACGAATCAAGCAGGCTTGGTGCCGCCTTTGGTTTCCACTGAATTCCTCGTCGAAGACGAGGGTAACGCTAATCCTCGTTTTATTCGATCCACAATGTATAACGTGCCCTGTAATATGGATATGATGAAACAAGTAGGCCACAGAATTTATCCGAAGAACATGCTGCGATGTGTTTCAATTGAACTAAAGACTCGATTAATTCGAATTTTCAGGCCGACGTACCTTTCAGTTTGGTAATTACTCCTTTAGCAACGTTAGCACCCGAGGAACAGTTACCGCCAATCGTGAATACCGGAGAATTTGGTCCTGTCAGGTGTGTCCGATGTAAAGCGTACGTTAATCCGTTCATGAAATTTGTCGACGGAGGTCGCAGATTTGTTTGCGCTCTTTGTAAAGCTGTCACCGAAGGTAAATTTGATACGATCAACTGTGTAAAATATCGTCGAGTACTTTTGTTACCTCGGAGTTTTATTTTTCTATTTCAGTACCAGCCGAATACTTCCAACATTTAGATCATACCGGAAATAGAGTCGATAGATACGAAAGACCAGAGCTTTTATACGGTGCTTACGAATTTACCGTCACGAAGGAGTATTGTAAAGTAAGTCGAGATTCAAATTGGCTCCTCTCAAACCATAAATTCTTCCAAAAAGTATACTAAAATTTTCTTCTCTCGCAGGATAACGAAATACCAAAAGTACCAGCGCTGATATTCGTCATCGATGTATCGTATAATAACATTAAATCCGGAATGGTTAAAATATTATGCGAACAAATGTCCGATATCGTGCAAAATTATTTGCCAACGGACGATAACGGCGAAGAAAATCCACGAATGCGAGTCGGTTTCATTACTTACGATTCTACCGTACATTTTTACAATATTAAGGTTGGTTTCGTGACATACGTCGATTGACGCGTTAATTTTGCTTGTAAATTATTCTAGACGTATCGTTAACGTAATATCGTTGTATTTTATTCAGGCTTGCCTCGGACAACCTCAAATGATGATCATCGGAGACATGGAAGATGTATTCGTTCCACTTTTGGACGGTTTCTTGTGCGATCCTCTCGAATCGTTGACTGTTATTAATTCGCTTATGCAGCAAATTCCAGCAACTTTTGCCGAAACTAGAGAAACCGATACTGTTTTGTTACCTGCTATTCAAGCTGGATTAGAGGCATTAAAAGTACGTCAGTAGTGAACTTCACACGTGACCCAATTTTTGCAGAAACTGAATTTCTAATGCGAAAATCACCTTTTTTATTTTTCAAAAAAAGAGAAATTGAATTACGAGAAAGATTTGGTACAAAAAATTATGTTTTGTTCGACTTCATTGTGGATATCGAACGAAGTAGATCATTTTTATCTAACTAAATTGTACGTGTAGATGCTTTTTTCGAGCCTATCTAAAGAACCCTGCATCTTTTTGTTGTCTAACGAATCGAAATATAGGTCAAGGGATACCGATAAATTATTTCATAACGATTTCAATCTTGTTTACCAACACTTATCGAAGGCAAATTCGGTGAACGAACAAACGTTCGATATTTTCGCATTAAATATGCATATAGGTCTAAATTTTCAGTCGTCGCAACGTTGCCAAATTTAATCGAGATAAACTTACGAACGCGATGTTTTAATTTCAGGCTGCAAAATGCGCCGGAAAATTATTGGTATTCCATTCCTCATTACCAACGGCCAATGCTCCTGGTAAATTAACCATTCGAGAAGATCGTAAATTATTAGGAACGGATAAAGAAAAAGTGCAATTATGTAAGCGTTTCTCACTAGCTCAACCATACTCTACGTGTCATGACGCTGACGTGGCATAATAATTCGGATTTTTTTTCAGCTCCACAAAATTCAGCCTATACGAATCTGGCCCAAGAATGTGTTAGCGCCGGTTGCAGCGTAGATATGTTTATATTTAACAACTCTCATATCGATTTAGCCACCATTGGACAAGTCAGCAAACTGACCGGTGGAGAAATTTATAAATACACTTATTTCCAAGTACGTGATTTTTGTAGTCTCGAGAAAGTTTTACGATTAATTATTACGTGGTAATTATCTAAACGCGTTATCCATTAGGCCGAAGTACACGGAGAACGTTTCATCGAAGATGTTAAACGCGATACGAGCAGAAATATAGCGTTCGATGCTGTGATGCGAGTTCGTACGTCGACAGGCGTACGACCAGTGAGCTTCTACGGTCATATGCACATGAGTAACACGACTGATATCGAATTAGCTTCTATTAACGCCGATAAAGTGAGTATCCAGTTAGCAGAAGCTCGATTGTTAGCGCCTGATTCGCACATTACACGAGGTTTTTCGTATTGTTTTTCATTTTACGTAGAGTATCGCAGTCGAAATTAAACACGACGATAAGTTAGCCGAAGAAGACGGCGTATTTATACAAGTGGCATTACTCTATACGTCTTGTTCGGGCCAAAGACGCGTACGTCTGTTGAATTTGGCGCTGAAATGTTGCACTCAAATGGCCGACCTGTACCGTAACTGCGAATTAGATACTATAATTAATTATTTATCCAAAGCTGGTAAGTAATAACGACGAGTATTTTTATCGTAGATAAAAACGCAGTTTGTTCTTAATCCTCGATTAACGATTGGTTCCGATAGCTGTAACAAAATTACTCGAAGGAACGCCTCGACAAGTTAAAGAAGGCTTGGCTACCAAATGCGCTCGTATTTTGGCCTGCTATCGACGTCTGTGTGCCGATCCTTCGACTCCTGGCCAACTCATACTTCCAGAATGCATGAAACTTTTACCATTGTACACGAATTGTTTACTGAAAAGCGACGCTATCTCGGGAGGTAAACTGAATCGTATTTCAAATAATAATGTTAAATCGTTAAATATGTATTGAAATCGCTAATTGGTATGTTTTTTTCTGCAATAGGATCGGATATGACGGTGGATGATCGATGGTACATGATGCAGGTTGTTCTAATAAGCGATATTCCATCTTCGGTGAATTATTTCTACCCTCGACTTATACCGTTAGTTAATGTTGAAGTATACTCCGATGAAATACCAAACACAATTCGATGCACCAGTTGTAAATTATTAAATAACGAAGCGTATTTATTAGGTAAAAAAAAAAAATCACGTTACTCGAATCGTAGAATAATATTTTCGAGTAGGTATACTTAATCATTGAGATTTTTTTGTTGCAGAAAACGGAGTCTACATGTTCTTATGGTTAGGATCGCAAGTTCCAGTCGAATGGTTGAATAATGTATTCGGCGTGCCAAACGTATCCACGGCTATATTGAATATCGCAAAAATTCCCTTAAGAGATAATGCCCAGTCGAAAAGACTTTATTCGTTGATAGATCGAGTGCAAAAAGAAAGAAGGCATACGATGAGAGTACGTATCTTTCTCGAATCACGTGTACATATCGTAGAGAAACGAAATTTATATCATTTTTAATACGATGAATCAACCATCGTAAATTTTATTGTATCGGATTGCGCTAATAATTATCGAGAATTTTCATCTGTTCGTTTAGTTGACTGTTTTACACGAAAACGATAAAATGGAAGCAGTTTTCAAACACTTTTTGGTCGAAGATGGATCGAGCGGCGTAAACGTCGGAGACAATCTTTCATCAGCGTCGTACGTCGATTTCCTTTGCTACATTCACAAAGAAATACGGAACATGCTGTCTTAATTAAAATTAATTAGCCAATACGCCGTGTAAATATGTATTATACGATACCATTATTGATAATCGCTTTATGTTTTCGGATACCTATTTAAGATTTTGTGATGTTGAAAACAATAACCGAACGATGATTCTACCGCGTAGGTTTGTTTGGCTTTAATTTATTTTTACGTATTCGGATTTCAAACCTTTGAATCATTATACGGTGTTAGTTTTTTTTTCTCTTTTTAGTAAATTGTCTCTTTTAACCGTTGCTTCGTCGTGCATGTTTTTATTTAAAGAAAGAAATGAAGAAAAAAAAATTAATAATAGGAGAACCAAACTTATTTATTACTACATGAAGTTGAGCATTAAAAGCATTCTTTAATTGATAATTTTCTCATTTTTTTATGAGTTATTTACCCCCCGAGATTCCTCGCGTTTCGAAATCTGATCTACCCTACCTGTTGTATATGATGTGTAGAAGTATGTATTTTACCTACTGTTGTATGAATCACCTAAACGCACGTGTGTCTGTTTTTTTTATATGATGCGCTAATCAAATATCCCAAAAGTTGAATTTTTATTCCATTTTTTTTTGTTTTTGTTTTTTTTTTTGCCAATCACGTCGTCGTTCAGATGATCGGTAGTGAAATGAATTTCGTTCATATCAATTTAAGAAGTCGATGACAACTGGAATTGATGTTTTGCCATTTTCACGTTGATACGTTTTTTTTTTCGATAGCTGGCCTTTTGATTTTATTGACATGTTATTGTTATATGTAATATTATCGATTATTGTTATAATAAAATTTTATTATTCTTCTATTTGTATTATTTTCGAAAGAACCAAACTACAATACTTCTACAGTAACGAAACAACTCGAGTTGTGAACAAAAGATGAAGATGATTTAAACAGAACGATGTGATTTTTCTCTCGTTATTGAAAGAAGAACAAGAATTGTTGAAAGAATAGTAATAAAATGAAACAAAAACGCAACGAAAATAAAATAAACTTAGTATATCAATGAAAATTACCAAAAACTGAAGAAATATTGAACGAAATTGCTGATGCAACATGCAGCGAAAATTGACCCAAATTGAAGCCTGAAGTGTCAATAACACAGAGTAAACAAGCATTATTAAAAAGGTTGTTACAGACAAAGTGTTGTGATATTGTGATATATCTACATATAAGATGATTCGCAGGTAATGTTTAATTCTTAAAGTTGATAGCTGAACTCAATTGTGTTGTTTCTCGAATGTATAAGCATTCGTTGGTTTCAGAATTTTAACCGGTAACCCATTGCAATTGAAACAAATTCAGTTTCTCAACATTGGATTCAAGAGTGAAAATTCTACAGAACTCTTGAAACGTGGTGTAACATATTGCCGCCGTACGTATCGAATACCTAATTTAGTTCTATACCTAAGCCTAGAACTTAATTATAATTACTGATGTTTGATTTTTTTCAAATTCAGAACCTACTCATGTCTTGAGAACGTATCTGAGACAGCGTAAAACCGAACCGGATTTGGATTGCATTATCAATAGGATGGAAAATAGGGTGGATAAAATGTGCGCAAAATTTGATAAATCAGAACGTATATCCAACATCTTTCTTATAGGAGGCGTTTTTTGCACGCTTTGTATCGAATTTTGGTTTTTCTGGTTCTGTTCTGGACGTAAGCAAATCTTTATAAATGAGTGTAGGTCTAGGTATGTATTATTAGGCAAATGTGGAGAAATACATTTTTTTTTTACGTTTCAGACTTGAAAGGTATTAAAGCTATTCATGTTGAACAAGAGAATACACGGAAATGTTCGGAGATGTCGTCGTTATTTATTTTGTTGAACAGAAGTGCAACGTGCAGTATTTTTAAACCATTTTAGCAGCATGTTTACGTACAGTTTGAAAGTAATCTTCAAAATAGTTTGCCTATCATTACCATTTTGGTTATTTTGAAACTCATTTTGCAGTTCTCATGGCATTTAATGGAATTTTCGTACAGCTTTTTCAGTCATTCGATACATTTTTATACTTAATGACTTCTCGTAGATCCAGATCGTGATGTTTTGTCAATTTTTAATCATTTTTATTGCAGTTTATGTATGGTATTAATTTTTGAAGTGATTCTTTTACCAAATTTTGCTATATTTTCGTTAAATTTTAACGATTTTGAAGCCAAACTTCTCAATTTTTATATTTTTTTGCAATTAATGATGTTTTGTTAATTTCAAATGATTTCTTACATTTTTTATTACAATATTAAACTACATATTTGTAATAAAGTTATCATTACTTTATCCAATTTTGATATTTTTTCGTCAATTTTTAGCGAATTTCAGTGATTTTTATGTTAATTTTACAATTTATTTCAAGCGTTTTTATGAAGTTCTATTACGGTTTGTGTGATATTATGTTTTGTCAATTTTTAGTCGTATTGAGCTAATTTTTTGTACTGCATTTTCAGCAAATTTTGATGATTCAATAATGCGAATTTTGTCCCGAAAACTAAAGAAATGGTGGCAAAATTACTCATTCAACGGGTGGGTAAAATTGTTACAAGAAACAGGTAACTTCATAAAGGTGATCGAGAATGAGTTGACACCCGTTAGTCGTCTATTTTTGACTTCGTAGAAAAAAATTGTAAATCGAAGTCAGTCCTCGGTTTAAAGTCCTTCAAATTACCATTACCATTTGGTCAGGTAGTACAACCAAAGATGGCGTCGCTTCTCAGTATGTACAAAATAAAGGATGCAAAGATAAAACATCGTACAACATTCCAGAATTGTCAGCTGGTCATAAGTTTATCATGGATTATTGACGTAGAAAAAAGAAGTACAATTTCAACAATAATTTATTTACGACACCTAAATAACATAAATATTGTGTACCAGACAGAGAAGATGAATAAATACATAAAACGACACATATGTATACCCGATATTTACACACAACACCAAACATAAGAGTACGTAAAAAGAAAAAAAAAGAGAAAAAAAAAGAGAAAAAAAACACGTAAAAACATAAAATGTTACACAACGTCAGTCCGAAAAAAAAGGCTAACAATAAAGCTTTTACCATCTAGGTACATTCGCATTATTTTATCATCGATAACTAAACTGAATTAAAAACAGATAAACCGATTCGACCTTCGTCATCGGAATCATCTCGAGCATTCAGCATATTCAGCGTTATATCGGCGGATTTCCTCAACAAAGGATAATGTAAGAAGGGTGATGGAGACGAGCAAATGGACGTAGTCGTATTAGACGAAGCCATCGTATTCGTTTGTAATGTCGATGACGAAGATGGAACTGCAGATAGTGGTTCCGAATTTGGAGAGATCGATGACATACTCGGTAAACGTGCTTCGGAAGATATACCGGCAGTTACAGTGGCGTTAGGGCGAGGTGTTTCTTCTGTCGCGGTATTAATTTCTTCGTACGGTTTCGAAGCAGTAGCGAGCGATGGCTGGATTTTTTTGTACGTTGATTTAATTTGACACCTGTGTGTAGTGAGACGAAACAAAGCGGTGGATTACGGATTAGCTTGCTAGTCAAACAGAAGATGGTTACTTGGAACACTTATACAGCAACTTACATTGTTTTATCCTTGATATGTTCACTAATCACGTTCAGATCGTCGCCGAAACGTTTCACCGCTAGTTTCAATAGTTCGGTGTCATCGGCCGACCAACCACTGTATTGCAAATTCATAAATCAATGCGGCGTTCAGCCAGAAATAAATTACAAGCGTGAAATTATATGTACCTATCGGCGTCGTTTAATGATCCATTATTCATAGGACTCTGCAATAAACACGTTAATTCGGCTAGTTTTGAAAACGCTTCTCCCGCCGCGGTGAATAAATCTCCGACCTAGATATTACGTTATTAATAAATCACGTGTAGAAAATTTGATAAAAAATATGAAAATACTAGTAATCGAACCTTGCTGGCCGTGGTCATATTTACAAAGGATTTACAAACGGGATCATCAATTTATCCTAAGAAGTTTCTTGCGAATCAATTAGAGTTGATACATTGGTATTGAACTAAGCAAACATCATTCATTAATTAGAAAACAGATGTAATTAAAACTAATAATTATATCTATATTTTTGGTTAGTTTTGCAGCAACAATTTCGGCTTCACGTTCGTTTACAATTTTAACTGAACTGATTAGAGAGTTTGCGATAGCGAGTAAACATCAAAAGTTATAAAATCGATTTACACGTACAATGTACGTTTATTTTTCGAGTATCGATTATCATAAGTTAAAATCGATGGTTGAAATGAGTGAAAAAAAAACAAACAGAATGATTGCAGGGTTTCTCAAATTGTAACATTATTTTTTGATGTGTGATATTTTCGTCAATTTTCATCGTTTCGGCTCTTTGCTTTCACTTTACAACAATAATGATTTATAATTTCATGCTCGCTTCGTTATTTTTCAAATTTAAAGCGAAAATAATTAAAAAAGCTCCATTTTGCCATTGCCTTGGACTTTTTCTTCAGCGAATTTCACATTTTGATATCCACTAGTGTAACTCTTTTTGCCTATGCTAACAAC
This sequence comes from Planococcus citri, assembly GCF_950023065.1. Taxonomy (NCBI): domain Eukaryota; kingdom Metazoa; phylum Arthropoda; class Insecta; order Hemiptera; family Pseudococcidae; genus Planococcus; species Planococcus citri. The sequence continues at coordinate 71,265,095 of NC_088680.1, forward strand.
GCAGGAAGAAAAATACAAACATTACAACTGATAAAAAAAATTTCAAAAATCATAAATCAAGATCAATCAATCACGGATCAATCAATAATTTTGATGATCATTGATTAATTAATGGTTCCGTTGCTACAGCTACATTTTGAAATGAAACCGAAGCGAAGTAGATGATCACATAATTTTTTCAATTTCAGTGGAATCATACACAGGTAATCCGATCATTTTATTTCTCATCATTGCGTTAGGATTAATATTTGCATTACATTGTTTTAATATCGCAGAACGTGAAATCTTCCCCAAAATTGAGTAATAGACGATGGCCGAAGGAAATTTATCAAATGGCTGTTTATCAAATTTCGAAGAACTGAGTGCAACAAGTAACGATGTCGAACAAATGAAGGTGAAATTTCCTCAAGAAAGAAAGAAAAGTACCTAGCTACCTACAAAAGCTTAAGCGAATAATTTCATATTTTTGATTTTTATTTTCAGAACATAGATAACTTGCTAAAATGCGGCATTTGTTACGAATATTTTACTACCTGCGTAGTTACAGAGTGCTCTCATAACTGTAAGTATAATCCATTCAAATTCTATTACTCTCACGAACGTAACGATGATTTTACATTACGATTGATTTTCAGTTTGTTCGCTTTGTATTCGAAAATATATCCAGTATAAAACAGAATGCCCAGTTTGTTTCAAGCCATTGTACGATTCTCAATTACGAGCGAATCGAATTGTCGACAACTTGGTGAACATTTTTCCAGATTTGAAGGATCGAATTATTCGTCATCTACGAACGTTGAAAACGTTGAAACCGAATTGCATTTACGTTTCTCCGCAAAAAAAAAGTGAAGTAACGCCTGTAAAAACATCAGTTTCACGTAAATCTATTTCAAAAACGCCGAAAAGTTTTATCATCGAAAACACCGAAGCAAAAGAATCAAATACTCCAGTTGCTGGTGAGCATTCGTGAATAAAATTGATCATACTCAAAGTATATGTGAAATTTGTAAAACGACGAATTTGTTGCAGGTTCAAGTCGACACAGTACACAGACCCCGGAACCCAGTAAAGTGATAATTCCAAAAATATTCCAGAGCCCCGTGAAAAAAAGTCATTCCAGTAGTGATAATGTTGCTCAAAAACACGTGAAATGTCCAGTGTGTTCAGTTGATATTTTAGAACGTAATATCAATCTACATTTGGATGACTGCTTGAATAGAAGCAAAGACGAAAAAAAGTATAATCGGTTCATCGTAATTTGCATGCCCTGTTAAACTATACATTAGTGCGAACGTGCGAACATAATTTTTAATTTATTCTACGGATTCAGAAAAGAACAAATACCTCCGAAACGCCAGCATTTACCAAAGCTCGTATACAGATTAATGTCTGAGAAAAGTTTGCGCTCAAAAGTTAAAGAACATGGATTAAACGCTCAAGGAGACTTTGAAACGTTGAAAAATCGTTTACAGAAGTGAGAATTATTGGACTCATTTTTTTGATCTATCTGAGAACGATATATTTAATAATACTCGTAAAAATATTGACAGGTACACTGCTTTGTACAACGCAGAATGCGATAAAACTGATCCGAGACCAGTTCAAGACATAATTCGTCAACTGGAGAGAGAGGAAAAAGCGCTTTCAAGTCAAAAGTTACCAGTAAGTAATGATTATTGAATAAATATGACAGAATTTCTGACGATTCGCACGTATAGATTTAAATTAATCCGTTATTGAAGTCAGACTATATTGTAAACATATTACTAATTTCCATTAATGTGAGTGATGCTCGTTTCAGAAAAGCATCTTTAACGTTACTCGGGACGAAGTGTCAAAAGAAGAGCTCAATGAACAATACTGTAAGATGATTTTTTTAAAAATACAATTCAAAAAAATCAGGAAACTGGTTGTTAATCATGCATATTATATTTTTTTCTGATTCTAGTGAAGGAAAATAAACCCACTTTTCAAAAACTAATCGAATCCGTCAAACAACGCAAGCAATCTAAAATTCCTGAAACGAATTCTGACAACGAAAAAGATTCTAAGGAAAATATCCTAATATTCCATTGCGAACCGTCCACGTCGAAATCGAGTTTCAGCAATTGCTACAACAGTGACGTTGATACAAAAGATTGGATCGACATCGAAGAACACGATATAAAACACGAGCCAGCGGTTGAAATAAAAGAAGAAAACGTTGATCAAAAACCTGAAGTTAGTAACGAAGCAGACAAAAAAGAAGAAGAAGATGATGATGATGATTTTGTTTCCACCCTTTTACAAAAAAGTCGTAGAAAAAGTAAACGAAATCTTTTTCGAGCTCCCTCGTATAATAATTTGGACAGCGATGATGATGATAATTTTCTGTCTTCGTCGAAGAAAAGCCTCGAATCGAGTGATGGTGAGTAAAATCTGAAGTTATTTCTGGTTTTAATTTTATTTCATCTTATTTACTACGGATTACTTAATACCGGTATTATTATTATCGTAGATATTTATTCAAATCATTCCGACGATTCTACCGATTTTGAAGACCATTCCAGCTCTCCCGTGTTAGAGAAAAAAAACGCAAGGAAACGTGGTAAAAAAGAAACACGTGGGAAGAATATTAGAAAGAGAAAGAAGTGAAGATTTGTGCATTATTAAGAATGTTGTTTTTCATTCAATTTTTTTATATTGTTAATTTACCAGGTATCTATACGCTTAATTATGTAGTACAGTGAATAAGAAATTCGAATTGCTCTGATCGAGGATTACGTATTGTTATAAAATTATGGGAGAAACCAGCTTTATTAATCATTAATTGAAACTAAATGCGAACTTGTGTCGTTATTCGTAACTTACTCATACAACGTTACGACATTTTTTGATGTTTGAATTTTAATTTTCGATTTTTTTTTTATTTTTTACTAAAATAATGATTTGCGAGCAGTAAATTGAAATTGTCTGAATTTTTCTTGTTCATGTCGTGTATCTAATAGAGCTAAATTTTGCTGAAATCTCGATTTCAAATGTTTTTTGCTCGACTTATACTTCTAAAATCATACAATAATAAAATGAAAAAATTTGAGATGTTTTGTAAGGTTTAATATGCAACGGTTTCCTCGACCAGGGCAGCTTTCGGAAAGGTTCGTGTGTCTTTAATTGATTGCATAATATGACAATCAGATCCAGAACTTGTGATATCTTTATAATCTATGTTTAATGTTTTCTTAATTTTGTTTATCTTTGAAAATTAAAATGCCATGTGAATTGTGAAGTATTTTATTTACTTTTTTTTCCTTTTTTCGTGATTAAATTTAAATGATGTTGAGGAGATATTTCTAATGCAATGTTGCACACCCGAAATGCTTCATGGGACAAACTTTAACGCCATATTACAACTATAATAATTAGTCATTTCAATAATTCCGTCAGCTTACGAACTTTTTAGTTTACGAATCATTGAGTGATCACGAGTTGATTGTTTGACGATACGAATTAACGTTTTTGAAAAATCGACTCATCCTAGTAAGTTTCACAGCAAATGTTTATATTAGCAGTATAAATATTTACAGCGACGATTTTTGTAAGAAAACATTTACAAGTTGGATTGTATCATTGCGTCGGGCTACGACTCTGAAGCCAATTTCAAAGATTTACTCGAATAGTTTATATAACAACAGAATTCATTCGCCAGATTATTCTTGTGCTTTGGTTCGAAAGTTGTCTTGTTTGCGTTCAGTACTTTTTTAACGAACGATTCCATCACAGCTCCTGAAATGTATAAAAAATTAAACGCAAAATGTTATCACGTCAGCGGTTGTGATTCGTGCAGAATAACTCAACACGTATGTCACCTATATAATCATTTACCTGTACATATTATAATTTTATCTTTAGCGAGGTATTTCGCGGTAAGGGCACATTTCAGGAAACATTCTTCCGAAAGGAATGGAGGATCGAGTACGACAATATCGAAATAATTTTTCCATTGGTCTTTTATGTGCGGTGGTAATGGTTCGTTGTAATCGTAATAAATGAAATCGTCTTTGTAAGCTGAGAATCGTTTGTCAACATCTAATAACCTGACTGTAAAATGAATTGTTAATTTACGATAACATGAAATTGATCGAGTGATTGCATTATTGTACATACTGGAGACTGAATCGTTGATTCGTTTCTTTAAAAAGTAATATATAGATGGGCATCCTATTAGGGCTATTTTCCCACTATTTTCAATCTCATTTAGTGCTTCGGAACTTAGCTGTTCGGCAGTTTGGTCATCGTACCAGAACTGGCTCAGTTGCTGAAACAAATTACACAAATTTTTCAATTTTATCGCCGGTATTTTCGTACCAGAGTGTACTGCTTCGGATTATTTTTGTGTTCGGTTTCTGTTTACAGATCTTCCATTTTTCTATTCAAAATTTCAATAATTTTTACCCAATTTTCCTCAATATCGTTCACTTTTAGCGGTTCATCGGTATTTGAATCGGAGCTCAGATTATTTTGCATTTGTTTCTCGTTCATGAACTCTTGTAAAGCGAGCATAGCTTCGGTAGAAAGACATGGCATGTCGTCGTTATCGTCTTCGTCAGTCATGTTAATAATTTAACGTTTACGATAGTCGAAGGAAGCGTGGAACACTTTTATTTTGAAATTTAAACTAGAAATTTAGCCGAGATTACCTGCTACTACGCTACATACCTGCAAACTCGTAAAAAATTAAATTATCCTCAAGTCGAGAGAGATAAGCAAGTGTGTATAAATAGTGATAAGGATAAAGTATTGTTGCCATTCTAGATAACTTTTTATGTAATGAGGTTAATTAAGTACGGTCGGTTCTTACCGCGTTTGTGCCTTTTTAAAAAAAATTGACGAGTTCGACGAAGTGAAAAAGTATTATTCGGAGGCTTTTTTGCCAATTGAAAACCCCAAAGCGAAAGAATGCTCTAATTTCGTCGCAAAATATCGTGAACTTTTTTCAACGAAAAGAGAAATCCAGTGTTACCCAACGTAGATTACGTCTGACTTGGAGCGTTCAGTGATGTGTAATTTGCGCAAGTGAAGAAAAAGGTGATGATAAAATTTTTATAATCTTAAAATAATGGTAGTGTTACGATTATAAAATAGACTATGTCGACGTTAAATGTTGATATGGGTAATCTCCGTTGTAGCAAAAATGACTTAACACCCATTACATTCATTAATTATTGAGTGAGTTTATTTGATTTTACGTAAAAGTTTGCCCATCTCAAGTACGTCCTACTCAACATAAACTTTCGAAAATGAGTTCTGTCGCGTTTGAAGAATATGAATTAATGAACGACTCGAAGTACAGAATGTAAGTTATATCGTTACTTTATTATATTGATTGATAGTTTTTTTACAGCATTACTCGACTGGTATGTCTGTCGATCGAAACAAGAAATTCAAAAAGTACGTATACAAATTCTGTATCACTGTGTTGCGTCGAAATATGTACTTATTTCTAGACAAAGAGCAGGTCAACTTCCACGTATTTTCATCAATTTGTGCAATTTTCTGTGTATAATTTATAAGAACAGATATTGATTGGTAATTGACGTTTTCTATTTTTTTTCCCCCATCTAGATATGTCACGTCTATCGATAAAGCTCTCAAGAGCTTCGAATACACCAGTGATTGGGCAGATCTCATCTCATTTCTGGGAAAACTCAACAAGGTAGATGGCGATGAGTCATTTTTGTTAACCTAATGGCTAATATACCTGGTACCTCGTGTGTAACTAATCAGCTACGTTTATTTTGTCGTAGATTTTGTTGAATCATACCAAGTATCCAGTGATACCTCGTCGTATGAAAATAAGTAAACGATTAGCGCAATGTTTACATCCACATTTACCTTCGGGCGTGCACCTAAAAGCACTGGACACTTACGATATCATGTTTCGCACCATGGGAACGAATCGTCTCAGTCAAGAGTTATTTATTTATGGCTCTGGTGAGCAGAAAACTTAAAACCTTGAAAGAAATTATCGCGTTTCGTGTACCTATATTAATGAATTGACATTATTCGTCGCCGTAGGTTTGTTTCCTCTACTCGGACACGCTTATACGAACGTTAAACAATGCTTATTGACAATTTACGAAACGCATTTCGTTCCTTTGGGCGAACGATTAGTTCCTGGCTTGAACGGATTTCTCAGCGGGGTTTTACCCGGACTCGAAGAAGGAACTGATTACTACGAAAGGTATCGCAGTAGCAGTGCTATTATCGTTTTTCGTTAACCGTGAATCTTCAAATTAAAGTTATCGATTATCCTTGACTCTCCGCTGCTATCATTTTTCTAGGACAAATTCATTATTAGAGAAAGTTTGCATGGGCGTGAATCCGTCAGTATTTTACACATGCTTATGGGAATGTCTAACATCGAACGCCGCAGTCCGATTGCCTGCCATTTCATTCATCTTGTCGCATTTCGATAAACATTTGACTATGAAGGAGCAAATGTATTTAATGGGAAACGATGTCGAATTGATGGTAATGATCGTCGAACGACGAATACACGCCTATAGAGTACTTAGAGCTCAGCGGTTGTTTTTTTTCTTCTTCGGAGTATTAATTACGACATTATTTCACAGGTGAATGGTTTATGTACGTGTTTTCAAGATTCGAGCGTTCTAATTCAACGCAGCGCTCTCGATTTTTTACTAGCCGGCTTCCCGATGCATAATAATATTTTATCAAAAGAACATTGCCAGCTGTTACTCACTTCTGTTCTTGTCACATTGTTGAGAAGGGATATGTCCTTGAATAGGTACGGAGGTTTATTTGAAAAATCACTCCTCTCTTGCGAACTTACGGTGATTGTACGGTACTCGAGATGGATTTAGTCATTTTTTATTTCTGAGCTCGCGTGTATTGATTTAATTATTACCTACGTCACGTTGAGCAACAGATTGTACACACAAACCTGCGTTGACTGTTAACTTATTTATTAAACATCTCGTGTTCGTATTACCAAAGTTTGTACACTATGGGGATGCGTCTACACAATTATCGAAACAATCAATACCTACGATTTGTACTTATTTCAGACGTTTATACGCGTGGCTTCTCGGGTCCGACATTACGTCAAATTCCACATCTCCTAGTAAAGATTTAATCGATCATGTAAAGCAGTCCGATGATAGAAAATTGGGCACAGCTGATCAATATTTCAAAGCTTATTCTAAAGAGCTGTTAATTAGTGTAAGTACTTCGCTGGTTTTCCGAACTACAAATAATCGCCCTTTGGATATTTTTAGAAAACGTAAAATGCGTTTGATTTTGACAGAAGAATTTCATAGATAATGTGACGATGGTATTTTATATTTTTCAGGCTATACAGCGTGTGCTGAAAAACGCTACGTGTGAAAATCCTCACGATCTAAGACCATACCGAATATTAATTTCGCTTCTAGATAAAAGTGATATCGGACCCGTTATCTTGGATGATATATTATTCGAAGTATTCAGGTAACCCGAAAAAAAAACGGCTAAAAATACTTCAATAACGAATTCTTAACCAATTATGATTGTTTTTCGCCCTCAGACTACTATACCTGAGCTGGAAAGATCCCGGCAGTAAAGCATCCAACGGAAGCGAGTTATTAAAATCAGCTAATCTATTATTCAGTTCTTTGGAACCGCGCTATCTGTGGCAATACGTAGGTGTTTTGTTCTCAGACGCTTGCCGTAAAATGCCTCTTACCACCGAAGACGAGGACGAAAACGTGAAACCGGTCGGTAGCGGCGACCCAGCATTAATGGAAGTAAGCAAAGTATTCTGCAACTGTACAAAAATACCTTTATCAACGCAGTATCTTAACGTTGATTAATTTTCGCAGGTCTGTAGCATAATCATATTCTTACTGGACTCGTTATCTTTGGAAATTTACTCGGAAACTTTCAGCGAGTACTTACCGGATTTATTTCTACACATTATTACCTCGTTGAACGATCACTGTGATACTATTAACGCAGCTCAAGTAGCCGCTTCGTTGAAATTATGTTTAAAGATTCTGTCAAAAGTTCGATCTCCGGTGCTAATATCGCATACGGCGAGCTCAGTTTGCGATAATTACGATAACGAAAACTACACCGTTTTAACGAGTGAAAATAAAATGGCCGAACCCGGTAAAATAATTCAACTACAAACTAGCGACTTGTCCGGTGATAAATCGGATAAAAAAAGACCATCTAAACCCGTATCTAGTCCTAATAGTCGCGACAGTACCGAATCATCGATTGATAAATCCGAATCGGACGACAGTACCGATCAAATTGACGATAATCTTGTCGAAGAAGAAGTCACATCGATGGAAAAATGCCTAGAGCACTATAAAAAGTTCTACGTCACTTTTATCTACGGTGTTAGACTGAAAATCGGCGAAACTAGGAATATTTCTAGTTTATTTAAATTATTACTGGTTAAATCACCCGATGCGGCTGCCGAAGATAAAGCCAAGTATTTGGAATTGCTGTTACGTGAAATACTGTGCAGGAATTCCAGACAGAATTATTCGAATTTGAATTCGTTCCCTGTTCCGTTCAATTCGAGAAGAGATCTCGATTGCGGCTTCTCTAGTATTACTCAGAGTAAAAAGAATATCGGAATGGAGTGGAAAGAAGCCGTAGCATTCGCTTCGAAATTATTAATCGAGTTGTCTACATTCCAAACTTCGGTTCCTTCGGCTAATTTATTCAATGGTAAGATGATTTCTTTCGTTGAATCGTTTCATGAAAAAAATGGTACGTGGGTAAGTAATGAAATTTAACGTTCGTATTTCTCATTCAGATACGCAAATCGACAAAGAAAACGTATTACCGGAATGGCTGAAATCTATTATAATATGTTCCTGCTGGCTGGGAAACATCGCTGTACCTCTTCAGCTAGTCGCCATTTCTACTTTATTAGACTTGGCACTTCTTTGTCGGCGTTCTGAAATGTATACTCAGCATGCCGTATCATCCAATTCAAATAATTCCTCATCGAACCAAGTCGTTACCGTAGTCGTTTTCGTTCCATTACTAACACCCAGTCAGTTACTATTCATCGAATATCAAACTAACGTATTTCAGGTTAGTATTGTGATAATTACATTAATTACGTGATCGTAGTTGCGATGAAATTCACGATTTCGAATGCATTTGAATTATTAAACGATGCTCGTAGGTTATAATACATTGGCTTTGGTTGCATCTTGGTGACCCTACGTACGAAGTAAAATGTGCCGAACTGATATGCCAATTACAGAATACTCTCAATATTCCCAATGCCATTGAGAATTGCATAGGTTGGTTGTTAATTATTAGTAGATTTACATAGTTTTCAATATTCATTCGGAGCTAACGATCGTTCAATATCCTCAGGCGATTCATTATCTCATCTATTAGAAGAATCTAAACGTTTAGAAGCATTCCGCAAATTTGTGAAATTATGGCATATCAGTAGAGAAGTAGTCAAGTGTAGTAATACTCCTCATACTGAGGATACATTCTATAAGTAAGTATTTTTGCAAAATATAAAGTACTGTTCGTCTTCGTAGTTCGTACGAGATCAGTGCTAAAGTTTAGGATCATGATACTTTGGACAATAGGCGATGAAATTTGAAAAAATTCCGATATGTGTTTCGGAATAACGTGTTGTTTGAAAATCGTTCGAGAAATATTGAATGAAAAATAAAAGAATATAGTAGGAGTGAATTTTCAGAATTTTGGACAAACAGCTGATAACGCGTAGGCGTTTTTTTGTCCAAAATTTAATCATGATTTCCATTTTTTCAAAATTAATAACTGAGATTTCTGAAATATCTCAAATAATATCCAAAGTATAATATTTTAGAATAATTTAATCGTTGAATGCGGAAATAATATTGCATGTTTAAATTTCCTACTGATAACAATTATACCGAATACCGAACGTGCGGAGACGAAGACTGTGGACTGATTTCGTACGTCCTGTGTTTGACGTCGTACGCTTGCTGTTGAATAATGAATTTGTATAATATATTTATCGAAATTCGAAATCTTTCAGATGCATGTTGAAAATCTTGGACGTTTTACCAATCAAAGAAAGCAATTGTTTGAAAATAGAAGCCGAAAGCTGGTTATTTCATTCGCTAATGCGAGGTGATTGCGCCAGAATAGTAGAACCGTTGCTTCTGATTTTAATAGAACGAAACACTGCTCGTGTTAGCATATCGCATGCTAAAATACAACAACATCTTCAAAGCGACAATCAATCTTTAGATAGCGAGAATTCGGCCATATTTGCAATATGTTCGACGTTCGGTAACCCGGTCACCTACCATTTGATTCAGAATATCTTACCATCAAATGCGATACAAGATACTAATTTCAACGTTATAAATAATCAACCTACGAAAAATGATAGCATCGATGATATTTCCATTAAATCTAGTAAAAGCGTTAACGCTGAAAACGTTCCGTGTCGAGAATACGTTAAGAAATTACCTTTTTTACAAAACATATCGGTTTTCATCGATCGAGGATCGATTGACGATGCTGCCGAAGTATCGCAAACGGTATCTGAGTTCGATTCGATGGAGGATAGAGAAAGGAGTATTTCCGCTTCCGAAGGTAGCAAAGACAGTTTACAAAGATTCAATACGTTACCGTTGATCAAAGATAAATTAGGTATGCGATTATGATTGTTTCGATAGTGAGCGATGAGTCGATGACGATAGTGTTTGATTTCAATCTTATTTTTGATTCAGGTTCTATGGATACGATCAAGTGTAATACCGGTACCGGCGAGATGAAGAAATCACGTAGTTTCGTCTCTGATAACGGATTTTCCAAGGAAAACATCGACGACGATTCGAAAAATGGCGAGTTAGTTCGTAGCTTGTCGTTTTCCGGACGAGATAATACTAATACAAATTCCAACAAGAATACTTCGTTCGCGTTTCTTTCGAACGGTAAAACCGAAGGAATAAATATCGCTAAAGCTGTCATCGAAGATGTACTTACAGAAATCGTTGACAACGTCGTCGGTGGAAAGAAATCGGTTCGTATCTTTTTCTTCGATCTCTCTTACCTCTCTCTACGAATAAAAACGTATTAATGGTTGTTCGATCTTGTCGTAGGATAAATCAATAGAATGTGAAAAAGAAGAAGAAGCCGATTCGGCTATCAGCTGTAACAGCGGATGCTCTTCGGTTACTCTGGAGTACGAAAAAGAAGACAGTTACGCCGACGAAGAAGAAACCAGGTGCAGAAAATACGCTGAAATCGATAACAAACAATTGGAGAAATTCAGCTCGAACCTAGGAGCTGTGCAATTTTATTCGCATATGTTGCTGTATTGCGATTTATACGATACGAATAGAATTCTGTACACTTTGAACAAATTTCGAGATATTTTAACGGTGAACGCTAAAGCTTTCTTGTTCGCTACGTCAACGACAGTGGTACCGAGTTCGTCTCCTCTTGTGCATTTGTTATTGAAACATCGTAATTCGATTTTCGCTAGAGGTTTCCAATGCGAAGAGAAATCCATGGAAGCGTTCAGCAAAAATACCACTTACCTCGAGGTGTTGATTACTATTTGCTTGTATTATGTACGGAGCTATTATCCAAATAGTGGAAACCCGAAGTTGACTGAGAAGGAAATTTTCGGAAATAAACAGGTGCGTTTAAAGCATCGTTGATTATGATTTTTTTCCATAAAATATTTGTGGACCGAAGTAGATAAGATATTTTATTAATTTATTTTTTGTTGCAGGTGCAATTGGCTAGTATAGAATTACTTTCGCAAATATTTTTCCAATTGTGCGGAGTCGTTCAGAGCAACAAGAACGAAATGGCTCCGTTTATTCGAGAGCTTTTGAGTCGATGCAAAGTTCAAAAAATTGCTCTTCATTGCGTTTGGTGCTGTTTATACGACGATAATCAAAATCTACACTTGTTCATCAAAGAGATACTCGTATTTAATCGTAAAAGGAATAAATCTTCCGATAATGTCTGCGAATACAATCAGGCTTTCCAGATACAATTTTTAAGGTACTATAATTCTATCCTTTCGCATTTTTCTAGATTTTTTTCTCTACTGTAATATTGATCAATTATGCATTTTTCTCGCTTAGATTGCTTTTATCTTTGATTGTTTTGGAAAACGATATCTATCAAGAAGAAAACACGGTGAACGTGACCGATAACGACGAAGATATTTCGATAAAATGCGATTACATTTGCGATCGTCAAATCATCCAGCAACCTTTGTTCTTGCACTTATTGAAAAAAATGCTAGAACCTAATCCGTGCGCTAGACCGAACCACGAACGTGTCATATCCTTCATTATCACCTGTTTACCATATTTTAAAAAATCATTACCTAAAATCGTCGTTAAAGTTATTCGACAAATTTGCTGGAACATCGAAGTATCTTCGGATGTTTACATCAAATCGGTCGATTATCGAATGAAACAAAGGTGAGTGAACGTATTTATCCGAAGGGATCGTTTTTAGGTTTCTTATTTCGTTTGCAATTTATTATGTGGTCGGATTTTTGTGTTATTTTTTATTTTTTGTTTACAGTATACCTTTTAATTACATGGTGATTCTGTTGGACGCCTTGACCATTCTGTCGCATTACTGCGTACTCGACCAAGTAACCCAACTCATGTTGAAACCTGTCACCGATACTACTTCGTTGAGAACGTTCAACGGCCTGTTCCAGATGTATAGCGATTTTCCCAACATCGGGGTAATGATTTCGAATCAAAAATTATCAACTAGGTGTTTATTGAATTACGAGAAAGATTAATTCGTGCGATTTTCATTACAGAATTTTTGTAACGGTAACCGAAACACGTGCCCGGAAGCTAAAGAATCGGTATTGCACAATTTACCGAAGATTTTCTTCAGCGTTTCTACTCTGTGGCAGACTATCACATCGTCCAAGCAAAGGTTGGTATTTAATGTACTTTTGGCTCGTTTCAACCGTTACGACGCCTTTTGACGTATTTTTTAACTTTCTTCAGAGAATATGAAAACGTTGCTGGAAGTTTACTCGTTGTGAAGAGTCAAATTTTGAATTTACTCAATCCTATCGCAGTTCATCATAGTATGCACTTTTTCGTATCCGTTGCCATCGTATGGAAGGATAAAAGATCGTTCGTTATCTCGAGTCCATCGAAAATGGTACATATTTGTGTATTGCGAGTAATCAACTCATTCTTCGACTCGAACCAGTGCCTTTTGTATTCGCTAATATTTCATTCGTCTTTTAGACCGTAGTTCCGGAAGCTTCAAAAGATCAATCAGTCCTCGTGCATTTGATCAGCTCTTTGAATTCCGTCAGTCCGGATATCCTCATGAACACCATGCATCGAATAATCAAACAACAATTCACATTTGGTGGCGAAAATAGCACCGAAATCGAAATCAGCGCTTTGGAAGTGCTCGTTCATTACATTCAACTAATAACCATACCGCGTCTGATGGAATGCTGGAATTGTCTATTGCCTTTGTTGAAAGAAGCACCCAACGTCAGTACGAGATCTCAGTTTTTATTATGCGCCGCTGTGAGCCATTTCGTTAATCGAATGCCTTCGACACCCGATCGTCTCATGGATAAAAAAGATTTCAAAGATTTACAAGATATCATTATCAAGGTAGTATCGCGTAATTTTTGCAATAGATTCCGATTTTTTTACTCGCGTATTAATCCATTGTACGGTTTTCTTCGAACAGATGGTCGAATTATGCACCCAGATTGCCGGTGCTGGATTAGAACAGACGACTTGGTTACGTAGGAATCTAGCTGTTCGTGAAAATGATTCTTCGTCGCCGATGAGTGGTGTTACTAGTGTCCTGACTCCTAGTCTTTTATTCAGCAAGGATTCGGATAAGCAAAGTAAGTCGATAATGCGAACCAACCGCGCTCTGGTTTCCCTCCATAAATGCTAACGATCGAAATCTTCCTGCCGTAGATTCTGCCACTGCCCAATTCAGCGTCGCAGCTCAACTGGTGTTGGCCGAATTACTGATCCCGTTACTAGATACCGTGTACACGAATCAAGATAAAGAAAAACTCGTCACATTGTTGATAAACGTCATGTATAATATTACTCCTTATCTGAAAAATCACACGTACGTATCCGTTGTTTGCGTTTATTCGTCTGCATCGAAGACGACGAGTTTATTTTGCCTACTTTTTTATTTATTCGCAGCCAGAAAAACGCCAATAGTTTTTACGCGTGTTCGCAACTAGTAGCCAGTATTTCCGGATATCAGTACACGCGTAAAGCGTGGAGAAAAGATGTCATGGATTTACTTCTGGATTCGAGCCTGTTTCAAATGGAAGTCAGAAGCTTAAGGCATTGGAGAGTAATCGTCGATAATCTAATGTCGCAAGATATTTCTTCGTTCAGAGATCTATTGAGTAAGATATAAAGACGGTTTGCTGATTGTTTCGGTCAAAGAAAGCATATTAATTTGTAAATCTTCTCATTGTCTAGGTCGAGTGCCTCTAAATCAAAATAACGCGTTGAATTTATTCTCGAGTAAAGATCAAGAGTACGAACAAAGGTCGCAGGTGCTGAAAAGACTGGCATTTGTTATACTCTGCAGCGAACAGGATCAGTTTCATAAGCATATGCCTGATATACAAGGTAATTATTGTTGCTCCAAGTCGTTGGTTATTCTACTACAAAGAGCTATATAAATTATATTTCGTTTTTTTTTCTCTTAAATTTTGTTTGTTTTTTGCAGAAAAAATCACCGATAGCTTGAAATTACCTCAGAGCACTCCTGGTATTCAAGCTCAAGTATTTTTATGTTTTCGAGTACTTCTGCTTCGCATGTCTTCGCATCATATTACGTCACTTTGGCCAGCCATTATCACCGAAATGGTACAAGTTATGTTGCAAATGGAACACGAACTTTCTACTGATACCGAAGAGTTCGGGTGAGTAGTTGACGGATCTTAGTGTAGAGATTTTTTTTTCTCGTATCCGGTCGACATGCCTAAATTAACATGCAAAACTCAATCTAAATCTTAATCTACATCTAAATCTAAATACCCTTCTCCTGCAAGTACTCCAGGAATCTAATTGCTTCATCGTCAAGTGCCCCATTTAATTTTCCAGGATCGATTTTTCCTGATGGTTCACACTCAAATAAGTGTCTGTCAGTCTGAACATCGCCGCATTCACACAGATCATCATCAGCCAACTGCCATCTATGAAGGTTGTACTTAGATCGTGTGACTCAGCTCCTCAATCTGTTTAGTGTTTTCCACAGTTCATATTTCAAATATTCTCCACTTGATAGGGCTTCCTGCCTAGTTCTTCCCTTAACACCTGCATTCCATATGCGACATCTATCTGTGCTAGGGGTATCTTTTAGTTCTTCAACGTCTGTTTTCATGAAACTGTGTCTAGATTTGAGGTGGGTTTCTACCAGTTCTTCATATCCATACATAGGATGCAGCGGATTCTTTAGCATCTTTGTCTTCTCTACTATGGATGCAACTTCACATCTGACTGCTGGTGGGCCAACTCCACTAAACTCAAATAGGTTATTCAATGATGTTGGGTGTAAGCACCCTGTCACCAATCTACATGCTTTGTTTAAAGGTATATCGACTTTGCTTGCATGTGCTGAACAACTCCAAACAGGGCAGGCATACTCTCCCACTGAATAGCACAGTGCCAGTGCAGATGCTCTCATGACTTGGGTCGAATTATATTTGTTCTAGCTGCAACTTTCATTTTAGTTGCCTCACAGTGCCTTTTGTAGGTCAAGGACCTATCTAGGGTTACACCCAGGTATTTGGGGTTATCTGCATGCTTCAGATCTGTTCCACCCCATCAAATATTCAATTGTCGTTTTGCTTCACGATTTCTGAGATGAAAAGAGCATGTCTCTGTCTTTGTCGGATTTGGTTTGAGGTGGTTATCTTTATAATATGTGTCCAGTTCTTCTATAGCCTGGTTTAGTGTGTCCTCCACCTCCGCAAACGTATTATGTTGGGCAGTTGGTGCAAGATCATCTGCATACAGAAAGTGGTTAGTATCTGGTCAAATTGGTTGGTCATTGGTGTAAATGTTGAAGAGAATCGGTGACCAAAACACTGCTCTGAGGCAATCCATTCTTTTGCCGCCTCCAGGTGCTGTGTTTACCATTGAGTGTCACATAGAATCTTCTGTCTTTCATCAACATAGTGACTATCTGTGTAAATTTAAAATCCTTTGTAAGTTAGTACACCTTATACTGGAGTACTCGATGGCACACTGTATCAAACACTACTCCAGTGACTTTCTTCTTGTCAAAGCCATCTTAAATGTGCTGTGTTAAGAGTAATATCTGGCCAGTGCATGATTTTCCTGGTCTAAATCCAGCCTGCTATCTGATTAGCCCCTCATCTATGCAGTCAGCCATGCGATTTAGAATGACTCTTTCAAAGATCTTGTATAGATGACACAACAGGGAGATAAGCCTGTAACTCTTTGGGCCATTTGCATCTTTGCCTGGTTTCTATAATGCAATAACATGTGCCTGTCACCATAGTCTTGGCATTTTTGAAGTTTCTATACAGGCATTAAACATTTTTTGGATCCAATTTATTGCCTTTGGTCCGAAATGTTTGATCTGTTCAGTGTACATGTTATCCACATCAGCAGCCTTCCTATTTTTGGACAATTTAATTGCAGACTTCACTCCTTTGTTAGTAACTGGTGTGGCAAAGTTATTGACTTCCACATCCATGCATCTTACCACTTTTGTTCGGATGCTTTTGCTGTCAGTCTTGCCATTCAGGAGTAGTTGATGACTTGATGGGCTACTTGGTTAGCTGTAACCTAAGTGAAATTACTCTGTTGAGTTTTGCCTCCATCAAGTCTCTTCAACAGTTGCCAGGCTCTTCAGCTATCTTTGCAGAAATCCAGATTTTCTACTAATTCCTGCCATTTTTTCTGTCTAGATTCTGCTATATCACTTGCTAATTGATTTCCTAGTTCAATGGTTTCCTCACTGAAAGGATTTTCATTGAATTTTTTAACATACTCCTTATATTGTGTCATGAGGTGCATCTCCATTCCAGAGATATACTCCTTTTTTGCTCCCCTTGGTATATGATCTTTTGAGGCTTTCTTAACTATTTCATTGAAGAGTTCATAATTTTCTGGTATTGGCAGTAGGTTGTCCATCTTTTCTTCAATTACCTGTTTAAAAGATTCCCAATTGGCCTTTTTGAAATTGAATCTTAGAGGTGAGTTTTCACATTTAATTGGGCTGATGACCGCCTTAATTTCGCATATAATTGGCCTGTGTTGGGTTTGGAGAATTGGATCTGCTACCCATTTGTGACATAGACTTGAGATTCACTCTGAAACAAAAATGTTATCTGGGTTACTATATCATTTTCAGCATACCCCCAGCTTACACTATGGCTGTTGAAGTCCATGTAAATTCTACATTTGGTGGTTTGTAAACTGATGAGATTGAGCAGTCTCCCATGTTGATTGTTAGAATCTCGACATTGTTTTCATCAGACAGTGAAGTACTTATTAGCTCCATGTTTAACTTAACTACTAACTAGTATGGCACTTCTATATTTCTCATGGGGTCTATCAATAATAAGTTTCATTCCTTCAATTTTTAGCTTCCGGCTTTCTGTGCACCTGTGTGTTTCTTGAATGGCAATCACGTCTATATTCAGGTTCTTGACCATTTCAGCTAGTATAACTTCCTTTGGCCGTGACAGGTCCTCTATGTTTATGGACATGATCCTTAAGGGAGGTGTCCTTGTCGGAGGCCCTGAGAAGGGCCGTTTTAACCCGGGTGTAGGGTGCATGATTGACCGGTGATGGGATGATTGGCCAGTAGTTGAACTACTGTTTCTATGGGGCGCCAGCTTACCGAGAAAATTTATTCACAGTTCTTAAAAAAAGCATTCGCAGAGGCTCATCCCTTGCCCCCCAGTGTAGAAAATAAAGGGAAGGTATTTCTCGTTAGATTTATTGAACGAGAAAATATTACCTACATTGTGTTATACTAATTTTGTTGTATTAATTATGTAATGTGCATCTTGTTTCACTTTGCAGGTCCCATATTCGTGTGTTATCATCGTTGGATTGGCCATGGATTGTCAACAGTAATAACGGACTTCACGCTAGCGGTCATCCGCATTGGTTGCAGTTGCAATTAGCTGCAGCCAAGTTACTTAAATTAGCCGTGCAATTGCCTGCAGATAGATTACCTCAGTTTCAAATGTAAGTTGAATTAATCTTTTTTTCCCCTAATGGGAGCGTTGAAAAATGCGCGAAAATGGAGCTTCGAACGATTTTTCAATCGTGGAATTTTACAATTTCTATCTTGTACGGTCGAGAAGGAGCCCAAAAGGCAACCTGCCAATTTAAAAAAATGCATTAGCAACCGAAATTTTAGGTTCTAAAACGTATTTTTCGATAAATTTTTGAAAAATATTAAATTTTGGACAAAAATTGTATAAAATTAGCTGAAATTTAATACTTAGCATCTTTTGAACTTCCTGAATTGATTGGAAATAGTTTCGAATCGTTTTGAGCAGTTTTGTAGTCTCCAGCAGATTTTTGAAATTCCTAGTTATAAACCGGTTTGGAGCCTCCGGCAATTTTTTTAGAAATTCCAGTTTCACAAAAAATCGAGAACGTCGAAATATATCATAATTCATAAGCTCATCTGTTAGGAGACCGATTTTTTTCACCATTTTACCTCGAATCCTGGCTTTGAAAACTGAGCCAAAGAAATCTGCATATCGCACGAATTTGACCACTCGACGTTGAAAAATTACAGGTACCGTTGGGCTTTCGTAGGAAGTGCCGCACAGCAATCAGATGTATCGAAGAATCTTTCATTCATACCGCCGAGCAGCTGTGCCGCCGATTTCGTACCTCACGTTGTTAGAATAGCATCTTTGATGAATAATAAAGTAAGTGTTGAAGTAAAATGAATCTAGACCGGACCAATAATCGCGGTCGGTCACCTCGCGTTATACTCTTACTGTCTTAATAACGCAGTTGTTTTAACGATTCATATTTATGCGATATTCGCAGTTCGGAGAATCACCACCGCCTTACACTCAGCTCGCCGATTCGCCTCCAAGTACCGCTAAACTGCTCCCTTCAGCTCGTGAAATTCGCGCTTTGCAAGATCTTCAGCCGTTTTTCACGGCCTTGAGTAGAGGCGAAGTAGGCCACGTTAGCGGCGTTACCGAGCTCGAGGAAGAAATCGAATTGGATTTCTTGGAACAGTTACCATATTCGTCGTCTTCGCAGTTGAAATAAACAGTCCCGGATATAACATATTATTATTATTGGGAATCATTTGCGCTGATAACGTATGTACCAAACAGCACGTGAGGAATAAATGCCCCATCGTGTCGAGGAGAGCTTGTGCAATCGGCTTTGCAGCCACGCATACTATGAAATAACCGAATGAAATTATTATTCTTCTTTTTTTTTCTCTGTTTTATCGCCGTTCACTCGGTACCTATTTTGTTATTTTTTTTGTATTCTTTTTTCTCGTTTTTGTTTTCGATGTGATCTGTAAAAGTAATAAAGAGTATTTTAGATGTATTCGAAATTTTTCGACATGTGGTCCGGATCCGTATTTGTATCGATATTACCTACTCGATTTCACAAGTTTAGTTTTAATTTTGGTTTGTTTTTGCATTTTTTTTTGACCTCAAAACTGATCTGAATAAAAGTTGTCAAATTTTGCTTTTTGGCATTTTCTGACTAATTTGAAAGTCACTGAGCCCGAAAATAACGTTCAATTTTCAACTTTTACATTTTCCTTTGGTTAGGAAATGATGGTAGCAATTCCTCATTTTTTAGAACAGAGAATAAGGGCTGAAAGAAATCAATGTTGTGTGAACTGTGAAGTAAACAGATCAATCTTTGAGGATTTGTACCCAAATAAATCTTATTTGTTAGACGTAAGTTGAAATTTAACTTGAACCATATCAACCTGTTACACACGAAGGGTGCTACATATTTCTATTTACACGCCGTCGCTTACAATTTGACGGTATATATGTACGTATTTATATTACAACTGAACCGCATTCTCTTCTTCGTAAGCCTGTTGAGAGAGGGTGGGATATTTTGTTTAATTAGCCGTGTAATTGCTTACACACGTCCTTTGTACGTAGGTACTCACTCGAGCAGCGAGCACATCGTTATTCAGAAATAAAAAAATTCATCCCAACAGTTGAGTTGAACTTCTAAAATTTATGTAAATTCCCTGAAATACATATGAAGCTTTAGCCTTTTTCTTTAAAAAAGTTGAACTTTCAGGTAGAAAAAAGCTCAATCGATCAAAATAAACAAGCATGACGTGATCAGCGATGCTTACTTAGTGATAATCGACCATTCGTACACCCTGATTGACGCTCATTCGACCAAAAAGCTCAATTTTGAAATAGCACAAATTTTCCAATTTAGATCATTTTCGAGTATAAAAGATGCGAAATAAGACCAATTTCATTAGGAGAATATAGAGTATTAGGAGGTTCGATACTCCTAATACTTGAACTTTTGAATCGATTTTGCGGGCTTTAGAGAGCTTTTTAAGCTGTACGAACTGGACGAATAGAGGGGTTTTTGGGTACGGTGAATTCGTTTTCGGTATTGGTTCTTCCAAAAAGCTCAAAGTTTCCTCCGAAATGAAGCTTTTTTTCAAAAAATGTGGGCTTTCAGGTAGAAAAAAGCTCGATCGATTAAAATAAACGTGATTAACGTGATCAGCGATGTCGAATTAGTGACAATCGACTATTCGTACACCCTAATTGGATTTTATTCGGCTGTAAAGTTCAATTTAGAAAAAGCACAATTTTTCAAATTTTGGTAATTTTTGAGTATAAGAGATGATAAATAAGACCAATTTCATTAGGAGAATATAGAGTATTAGGAGGTTCGACACTCCTAATAATTGAACTTTTGAATCAATTTTACGAGCTTTAGAGAGCTTTTTAGGGTGTACGAACTGGACGAATAAGAGGGTTTTCGGGTATGGAGAATCCGATTCCAGCGTCGGTGCAGTTCAAAAGCTCAAAGATCCATCAAAAATGAAGCTTTTTTTCAAAAAAGTTGAACTTTCACGTAGAAGAAAGCTCGATTGATTGAAATAAACGAGCTTTACGTGATCAGCGGTGCTGAATTAGTGATAATCGACTATTCGTACACCCTAATTGACCTTAAATTGGCCAAAAAGCTCAATTTTGAAAAAGCACAAATTTTCCAATTTCGATTACTTTTGAGTATATTTGATGCTAAATGAGACCAATTTTATTAGGAGAATATAGAGTATTAGGAGGTTCGATACTCCTAATAATTGAACTTTTGAATCAATTTTGCGAGCTTTAGAGAGCTTTTTAAGCTGTACGAACTGGACGAATAGGGGGGTTTTTGGGTACGGTGAATTCGTTTCCGGTGTTCGTTCTTGCAAAAAGCTCAAAGTTACTCGTGAAATGAAGCTTTTTTTCAAAAAATGTGGGCTTTCAGGTAGAAAAAAGCTGGATTGATTAAAATAAACGTGATTAACGTGATCAGCGATGTCGAATTAGTGACAATCGACTATTCGTACACCCTAATTGGATTTTATTCGGCTGTAAAGTTCAATTTAGAAAAAGCACAATTTTTCAAATTTTGGTAATTTTTGAGTATAAGAGATGATAAATAAGACCAATTTCATTAGGAGAATATAGAGTATTAGGAGGTTCGACACTCCTAATAATTGAACTTTTGAATCAATTTTACGAGCTTTAGAGAGCTTTTTAGGGTGTACGAACTGGACGAATAAGAGGGTTTTCGGGTATGGAGAATCCGATTCCAGCGTCGGTGCAGTTCAAAAGCTCAAAGATCCATCAAAAATGAAGCTTTTTTTCAAAAAAGTTGAACTTTCACGTAGAAGAAAGCTCGATTGATTGAAATAAACGAGCTTTACGTGATCAGCGGTGCTGAATTAGTGATAATCGACTATTCGTACACCCTAATTGACCTTAAATTGGCCAAAAAGCTCAATTTTGAAAAAGCACAAATTTTCCAATTTCGATTACTTTTGAGTATATTTGATGCTAAATGAGACCAATTTTATTAGGAGAATATAGAGTATTAGGAGGTTCGATACTCCTAATAATTGAACTTTTGAATCAATTTTGCGAGCTTTAGAGAGCTTTTTAAGCTGTACGAACTGGACGAATAGGGGGGTTTTTGGGTACGGTGAATTCGTTTCCGGTGTTCGTTCTTGCAAAAAGCTCAAAGTTACTCGTGAAATGAAGCTTTTTTTCAAAAAATGTGGGCTTTCAGGTAGAAAAAAGCTGGATTGATTAAAATAAACGTGATTAACGTGATCAGCGATGTCGAATTAGTGACAATCGACTATTCGTACACCCTAATTGACCTTTAATTGGCCAAAAAGCTCAATTTTGAAAAAGCATAAGTTTTCCAATTTCGATCATTTTTGAGAATAAAAGACGCTAAATGAGACCAATTTCATTAGGAGAATACAGAGTATTAGGAGGTTCGATGCTCCTAATACTCGAACTTTTGAATCGATTTTGCGAGCTTTAGAGAGCTTTTTAGGCTGTACGAACTGGACGAATAGGGGGGTTTTTGGGTACGGCGAATTCGTTTCCGGTGTTGAATCTTGTAAAAAGCTCAAAGTTTCCTCCGAAATGAAGCTTTTTTTCATAAAAATTGAACTTTCAGGTAGAAGAAAGCTTGATCGACCGAAACTAACCAGCTTGACGTGATCACCGATGCCGAATTAGTAGTAATCGACTATTCGTACACCCTAATTGACGTTCATTCGACCAAAAAGCTCAATTTTGAAGACAGCAAATTTAGAAAAAAAAGATGCAGCGCTTCAGGTGGCAGAAAATGGAAGTTCTTTTGTTATCGTCAAAAATACATTCAAAGTACCCCTTTCTGTATCCAAATTTCAGGATTTCAAAAGAACTTCTCATTTTCACCGCCTGAAGCGCTGCATCATTTTTTTCTAAATTTGTCTTCTTCAAAATTGAGCTTTTTGGTCGAATGAACGTCAATTAGGGTGTACGAATAGTCGATTACTACTAATTCGGCATCGCTGATCACGTCAAGCTGGTTAGTTTCGGTCGATCAAGCTTTCTTCTACATGAAAGTTCAACTTTTTTGAAAAAAAGCTTCATTTTTGATGGATCTTTGAGCTTTTTGCAAGAACCAACACCGGAAACGAATTCGCCGTACCCAAAAACCCCCCTATTCGTCCAGTTCGTATAGCTTAAAAAGCTCTCTAAAGCTTGCAAAATTGATTCAAAAGTTCAATTATTAGGAGTATCGAACCTCCTAATATCCCATATTCTCCTAATGAAATTGGTCTCATTTAGCATCTTTTATTACCAAAAATGGTCAAAATTGAAAAATTTCAGTCTTTTCAAAGTTGAGCTTTTTGGATTTTGGCAAAATGATAGTCAATTGAGGTGTACGAATAGTCGATAATCACTAATTCGACATCGCTGATCACGTCAAGCTCATTATTTTCATTCGATCAAGCTTTCTTCTACCTGAAAGTTCAATTTTTATGAAAAAAAGCTTCATTTTGGAGGAAACTTTGAGCTTTTTACAAGATCCAACACCGGAAACGAATTCGCCGTACCTAAAAACCCCCCTATTCGTGCACTTCGTACAGCCTAAAAAGCTCTCGAAAGCTCGCAAAATCGATTCGAAAGTTCGAGTATTAGGAGCATCGAATCTCCTAATACTCTATATTCTCCTAATGAAATTGGTCTCATTTAGCATATTTTATTCAAAAATGATCAAAATTGGAAAATTTGTGCTTTTTCAAAATTGAGCTTTTTGGACAATTTAAAGTCAATTAGGGTGTACGAATAGTCGATTGTCACTAATTCGACATCGCTGATCACGTTAATCACGTTTATTTTAATCGATCGAGCTTTTTTCTACCTGAAAGCTCACATTTTTTGAAAAAAAGCTTCATTTCACGAGTAACTTTGAGCTTTTTGCAAGAACCAACACCGGAAACGAATTCGCCGTACCCAAAAACCTCCCTATTTGTCCAGTTCGTACAGCTTAAAAAGCTCTCTAAAGCTCGCAAAATTGATTCAAAAGTTCAAGTATTAGGAGTATTGAACCTCCTAATACTTTATATTCTCCTAATGAAATTGGTCTCATTTACCATCTTTTATACTCAAAAATGATCAAAATTGGAAAACTTATGCTTTTTCAAAATTGAGCTTTTTGGCCAATTAAAGGTCAATTAGGGTGTACGAATAGTCGATTATCACTAATTCAGCATCGCTGATCACGTAAAGCTCGTTTATTTCAATCAATCGAGCTTTCTTCTGCATGAAAGTTCAACTTTTTTGAAAAAAAGCTACATTTTTGATGGATCTTTGAGCTTTTGAACTGCACCGACGCCGGAATCGGATTCTCCATCCCCAAAAACCCCCCTATTCGTCCAGTTCGTACAGCCTAAAAAGCTCTCTAAAGCTCGTAAAATTGATTCAAAAGTTCAATTATTAGGAGTATCGAACCTCCAAATACTCTATATTCTCCTAATGAAATTGGTCTTATTTGGCATCTCTTATACTCGAAAATTACCAAAATTTGAAAAATCGTACTTTTTCAAAATTAAACTTTACAGCCGAATGAAAGCCAAATAGGGTGTACGAATAGTCGATTATCACTAACTCAGCATCGCTGATCACGTCAAGATATCGAGCTTTTTTCTACCAGAAAGTTCAACTTTTTTGAAAAAAACCTTCATTTCACGAGTAACTTTGAGCTTTTTGCAAGAACCAACACCGGAAACGATTTCGCCGTACCCAAAAAGCCTCCTATTCGTCCAGTTTGTACAGCTTAAAAAGCTCTTTAAAGTTCGCCAAATCGATTCAAAAGTTCAAAATTTACGATGCAGCGCTGCAGGCGGTGATAATGAGAAGTTCTTTTGTGATCCTGATTTTGGTCGACAGAAGGGTGTATTTATAACGTATTTTTGACGATAACAAAAGAAGTTCCATTTTCTGCCGCCTGAAGCGCTGAATCATTTTTTTCAAAATTTATTGTCTTCAAAATTGAGCTTTTTAGTCGAATGAACGTCAATTAGGGTGTACGAATAGTCGACTATCACTAATTCGGCATCGCTGATCGCGTCAAGCTCGTTTATTTCAATCGATGGAGCTTTTTTCTACCTGAAAATTCAAGTTTTATGAAAAAAGCTTCATTTTCGATGGATCTTTGATCTTTTTGGCTGCACCAACGCTGGAATCGGATTCTCCGTCTACAAAAACCCCCTCATTCGTACAGTTCGTACAGTCTGAAAAGCTCTCTAAAGTCTCCTACTAAAATTGGTCTCGTTCAGCATCATTTATACTCAAAAATGATCAAAATTCGAAAATTTCGGGTTTTTCAAAATTGAGCTATTTAGCCGAATGAAAGCAAAGTAGGGTGTACGAATAGTCGATTATCACTAACTCAGCATCGCTGATCACGTCAAGATATCGAGCTTTTTTCTACCAGAAAGTTCAACTTTTTTGAAAAAAACCTTCATTTCACGAGTAACTTTGAGCTTTTTGCAAGAACCAACACCGGAAACGATTTCGCCGTACCCAAAAAGCCTCCTATTCGTCCAGTTTGTACAGCTTAAAAAGCTCTTTAAAGTTCGCCAAATCGATTCAAAAGTTCAAAATTTACGATGCAGCGCTGCAGGCGGTGATAATGAGAAGTTCTTTTGTGATCCTGATTTTGGTCGACAGAAGGGTGTATTTATAACGTATTTTTGACGATAACAAAAGAAGTTCCATTTTCTGCCGCCTGAAGCGCTGAATCATTTTTTTCAAAATTTATTGTCTTCAAAATTGAGCTTTTTAGTCGAATGAACGTCAATTAGGGTGTACGAATAGTCGACTATCACTAATTCGGCATCGCTGATCGCGTCAAGCTCGTTTATTTCAATCGATGGAGCTTTTTTCTACCTGAAAATTCAAGTTTTATGAAAAAAGCTTCATTTTCGATGGATCTTTGATCTTTTTGGCTGCACCAACGCTGGAATCGGATTCTCCGTCTACAAAAACCCCCTCATTCGTACAGTTCGTACAGTCTGAAAAGCTCTCTAAAGTCTCCTACTAAAATTGGTCTCGTTCAGCATCATTTATACTCAAAAATGATCAAAATTCGAAAATTTCGGGTTTTTCAAAATTGAGCTATTTAGCCGAATGAAAGCAAAGTAGGGTGTACGAATAGTCGATTATCACTAATTCAGCATCGCTGATCACGTAAAGCTCGTTTATTTCAATCAATCGAGCTTTCTTCTGCATGAAAGTTCAACTTTTTTGAAAAAAAGCTACATTTTTGATGGATCTTTGAGCTTTTGAACTGCACCGACGCCGGAATCGGATTCTCCATCCCCAAAAACCCCCCTATTCGTCCAGTTCGTACAGCCTAAAAAGCTCTCTAAAGCTCGTAAAATTGATTCAAAAGTTCAATTATTAGGAGTATCGAACCTCCAAATACTCTATATTCTCCTAATGAAATTGGTCTTATTTGGCATCTCTTATACTCGAAAATTACCAAAATTTGAAAAATCGTACTTTTTCAAAATTAAACTTTACAGCCGAATGAAAGCCAAATAGGGTGTACGAATAGTCGATTATCACTAACTCAGCATCGCTGATCACGTCAAGATATCGAGCTTTTTTCTACCAGAAAGTTCAACTTTTTTGAAAAAAACCTTCATTTCACGAGTAACTTTGAGCTTTTTGCAAGAACCAACACCGGAAACGATTTCGCCGTACCCAAAAAGCCTCCTATTCGTCCAGTTTGTACAGCTTAAAAAGCTCTTTAAAGTTCGCCAAATCGATTCAAAAGTTCAAAATTTACGATGCAGCGCTGCAGGCGGTGATAATGAGAAGTTCTTTTGTGATCCTGATTTTGGTCGACAGAAGGGTGTATTTATAACGTATTTTTGACGATAACAAAAGAAGTTCCATTTTCTGCCGCCTGAAGCGCTGAATCATTTTTTTCAAAATTTATTGTCTTCAAAATTGAGCTTTTTAGTCGAATGAACGTCAATTAGGGTGTACGAATAGTCGACTATCACTAATTCGGCATCGCTGATCGCGTCAAGCTCGTTTATTTCAATCGATGGAGCTTTTTTCTACCTGAAAATTCAAGTTTTATGAAAAAAGCTTCATTTTCGATGGATCTTTGATCTTTTTGGCTGCACCAACGCTGGAATCGGATTCTCCGTCTACAAAAACCCCCTCATTCGTACAGTTCGTACAGTCTGAAAAGCTCTCTAAAGTCTCCTACTAAAATTGGTCTCGTTCAGCATCATTTATACTCAAAAATGATCAAAATTCGAAAATTTCGGGTTTTTCAAAATTGAGCTATTTAGCCGAATGAAAGCAAAGTAGGGTGTACGAATAGTCGATTATCACTAATTCAGCATCGCTGATCACGTCAAGCTCGTTTATTTTAATCGATCGAGCTTTTTTCTACCTGAAAGTTCATTTTTTTTGAAAAAAAGGCAAAAGCTTCATATTTCAGGGAACTTTGAATTTCCACCAAATAGAACCCAGAAAGCGTTGTTGATGTTGTTGTTGTTGTTGTTAATATTTCGGCTGCATATTATCCTCTACTTTTATAGGCTTTTTCTATTTTTCAATGGCGAGAGTTTCAAATTTAATCGTCTTAGATATGTGATGTGTCGATTTTGGGGTAATGCGAAATTCTTTATATTTCGAAGAAATGATACAAACGTTTCGATCAACCTTGTAGATTATCGAATATTATCAGCAAGTATCTCGTATTTTTCATATTTTACGACGCGGCGACTTTCGTGAAAATAAAAACACATTTTTAAAAAAAATTTATTGGAAATAAATAGTCTTCTAAACAATTTTTTTCATTACTTACTGAAACAAAATTCTTAATAGAATATGGTACATAAATTATACTTAGCGAATTGGAATAACGTAGTTAATTTCAAAACGCTCTTTGGGAAAAAATTACACACTTGAAACGCGTATACAAAAAATAATCGCTGGCCAACGACGATAGGAAGATTTTTTTTTCAAACGTATCAACAATTGAGATCATCGAATCATAGTATCCAACTACAATAATATGTACCTACTTATAAGACTTACATAGTCACTCTGGCTTCCCAGGTTTATGGCGCTCGCTTCCAGCGACGATTACTTTTAACTTATCGCGGAGCTGATATCTCCACTGTAGAATAACGATGGCCGACGACGAGATAAAATAAGGGGAGGAGACCACAAAAAAAAAAGAAAAAAAAAGGAGAATAAATAAGAGAAAAAGAATTATAAAATTTTACATAATACAGTCATCGAGAATACGAGTATATTACACGAGACGATTTCGGATTTACATACGACTCACGAGACGAAAATTGCGCGAGACGTTTACCTATTTTTCGGCGGATTTACGCAGACGATCTGCTGAGACCGAGCGTATCCGGCGATATTGACGACGACGACGACGACGAATACTGGAAATTTATTCAGCCTGAGCATATTGGACATGGACACCCGGAAACCAAAGGTGTTGTTGGTCGCCGTTTCATACGGGCGTACGATTTTCGTCGCTGTCCGAAGTGGCGTACTGGCAAGCGGATAGGCCGCCGGATGACGACGGCCTGCTGTTGAGCGATCCGACCGAGGTGACGGCGGCCGTCGTCGTGATCGGCGAAATAGGGTAACCGAAGCTGCTCTGGTGCTGTTTGGCCTTGAGGCGTAGACTAGCGATGCTGGAAGACATAACGGACGACGGTTCGGCCGCGATGGCCGTCTTATGATGGTGATGGTACATACCGTACGGCGTGGCCGGTGGCCCGTACGGACACGGGGCCGCGGATCCGGCCGGTGGACCGGCGCCGCCACCCAGCGACGACGGCGACATTCCGCCGCTCGGTAACATGGATCCGCCGGCTGCGGCCGCGGCGGCAGCAGCCGCAGCCGCCGACATGGACGACATCGAGGTGTTGGCCGACGGCGTGAAGCAGTTCACCGAAGGCTGGTGGTGATGGTTGACCGCATTCGATAACGGATTCATCGTCCACGGGAACGTCTTGCTGCCCAAAGGACTGGGCACCTTTGTCGCCCAGTTATTGTACGACGAGTACGCCGAACTGTACAGAGAGTCCGTGTCCGTGGTGAACGGTTGCGTTATCAGTCCGTTGAACTGGCTGCCGAAGCCGTTCTTGAAGTCGACCGCGTTCATCGCCGCATTCATCGCGTTACGTTCGCGTTTTCGCCATTTCGCTCGACGGTTCTTGAACCAAACCTGTCAACAAGAAAATACCACCAATTACTTACACGAACAAAATGCTCTAATATTATGGTGTATGAGGCATTAAGATATCAAACCAAAAGGATACATGAAAAGCCAACTTGAGAGCAAAATTTAACGCCGAGATAAAAAAAAACATTAAAATTTTTGACAAATGTGAGAATTCGACGAGTTTTTTGACTGAAAAATTTAAATCGATAACCTCCCAGTCTTCAGGGAAAAATTGGATCTAATAAGGTCTACTCAGATCCGCACATTCCATTGATCCGATTTGACGTTGTCAGGAGAATTTGAACAGATCTGGTTGTATCCAAATAAAGTCCGGATATAGTTAGGTCTAACCTGCTCTGATCAATCAGAACTCAGCTATTGCATCTGATCAGATCTGAACAGCTTTAAAAATGCAAAATTTAACAACTTTTTTAAAGCTCATTTTTAGTCCAAAAATTGGCAAATTTTCAGTAGAAGAAAGCGTCTTTGGGATAATCTGACACCGGAAATGAATTCGCCGTCCCAAAAAACTCCCATAGCCAAATTTCCAGCTCGATAGGACAGAAGAAGATTTTTTGGCCAAAAAAATGTATGAACCCCCTTTGGATTTTTTTGGATTTTTTTGATTTCAAAAAAGTCGAGTAAAGGGTCGTTTTTGACTGATTCGAGGTCGCCGAATCCGAATCTGGTGTCCATTTTTGACGAGAGACGCTGCTTCAGTGAGAAATTGCGACTATTTCGCCGAACACGAGTCTGATTGCAAAACAAACATCATTTTTGAATTCAGCGTGCTCAAATTAGTCAGAATCCGTCATTGAAATTTGCAAAATTCAACAACTTTTTTTCAGATAATTTTTGAGGTCAAAAAAGTGAAATTTTCAAGTAGAAGGAAGCTTCGCCCGTGCGATTGGACACCGGAAATGGAATTCTCCGTCCAAAAAAAAACCCCTAGCCAAATGTCTAGCTCGATTGGCGACAAAACGTTTTTTTTTCCCAAAAAAATGTATGAACGTACCCCTTTGGATTTTTTTGATTTTCAAAAAAATCGAGTAAAGGGTCGTTTTCGACTAATTCGAGCAAGCCTAGTCTGAATCCGGTGTCCATTTTTGTCGAGGGACGCTGCTTCAGTGAGAAATTTCGAATATTTCGCCGAATACGAGTCCAATCACAAAACAAACGTCATTTATGAATTCAGCGTGGTCAAATTAGCAAGAAAACGACATTAAAATTGCGAAATTTGACAACTTTTTTTCAAGTCATTTTTGATGTCAAAAAAGGGCGTTTCCGAGAGAATGCAGCGCTCTGGTGAAAATCTGACTCCGACAATGAATTCGCTGTCTCAAAAAACCCCCATAACCAAATTTCTAGCCCGATTGGTGACAAAAAGTTTTTTTTCCCAAAAAAATGTATGAACATACCCCTTTGGATTTTTTTGATTTTCAAAAAAATCGAGTAAAGGGTCGTTTTAGACTAATTTGAGGTCGCCGAGTCCAAATCTGGTGTTCGATTTGAGCGCTCGCTTCTCCTTCATAGAAGACGAGCGCTTACCTCGGAATCTGAGAATCCCGGATCAATTTTGAGGTTATATTCGAAATCAGCGACCTCAAATTAGTCGGAATTCGTCATAAAAATTTCAAAATTTCACAACTTTTTTTCAGGTTATTTTTGAGGTAAAAAAAGGCAGTTTCCAAGAGAATGATGGACTCTGGTGAAAATCTGACGCCGGAAATGAATTCGCCGTCCCAAAAACCCCCCTCGCCAAATTTCCTGCTCGATTTGAGACAAAAAGTTTTTTTTCCAAAAAAATGTATGAACGTACCCCTTTGGATTTTTTGGATTTTTTTGATTTTCAAAAAAATCGAGTAAAGGGTCGTTTTCGACTAATTCGAGCAAGCCGAGTGCAAATCTGGTGTCCACTTTTGTCGTAAGCGTTATCTTCAACGAGAAATTGCAAATATTTTACCAAATACGATTCGGATCGCAAAACAAACTTCATATTTGGATTCAGCGTGTTCAAATTAGTCAGAAAACGCGATTAAAAATGCAAAATTTGACAACTATTTTCAATCTCATTTTGAGTCCAAAAAATGGCAAATTTCCAGTAGAAGAAAGCGCCGTGGCGACAATCTGACACCGTCAATGAATTCGCCGTCCCAAAAAACCCCCGTAGCCCAATTTCTAGCTCGATTGGCGACAGAAAGTTTTTTTCCAAAAAAATGTACGAACGTACCCCTTGGATTTTTTGGATTTTTTTGATTTTCAAAAAAATCGAGTAAAGGGTCGTTTTCGACTAATTTGAGTAAGTCGAGTCTGAATCCGGTGTCCATTTTTGTAGAGGGACGCAGCTTCAGTGAGAAATTTCAAATATTTTGCCGAATACGAGTCCGATCGCAAAACAAACGTCATTTTTGAATTCAGCAAACTCAAATTAGTCAGAAAACGTTATTAAAAATGCAAAATTTGACAACTTTTTTACAGTTCATTTTGAGTCTAAAAAAATGGCCAATTTCCAGTAGAAGGAAGCGATGTGGCGACAATCTGACGTCGGAAATGAATTCACCGCTCCAAAAAACCCCTCGAACCAGATTTTCAGCTGGATTGGCGACAAAAAGGTTTTTTTCCAAAAAAATGTATGAACGTACCCCTTTGGATTTTTTGAATTTTTTGGATTTTCAAAAAAATCGAGTAAAGGGCCGTTTTCGACTAATTCGAGCAAGCCGAGTCTGAATCCGGTGTCCATTTCTGTAGAGGGACGCAGCTTCAGTGAGAAATTTCAAATATTTTGCCGAATACGAGTCCGATCGCAAAACAAACGTCATTTTTGAATTCAGCGTGCTCAAATTAGTAAGAAAACGACATCAAAATTTCAAAATTTCACAACTTTTTTTCAGGTTATTTTTGAGGTAAAAAAAGGCCGTTTCTAAGAGAACGATGGACTCTGGTGAAAATCTGACGCCGGAAATGAATTCGCCGTCCCAAAAAACCCCCCTAGCCAAATTTCCTGCTCGATTTGAGACAAAAAGTTTTTTTTCCAAAAAAATGTATGAACGTACCCCTTTGGATTTTTTGGATTTTTTTGACTTTCAAAAAAATCGAGTAAAGGGCCGTTTTCGACTAATTCGAGCAAGCCGAGTACAAATCTGGTGTCCATTTTTGTCGTAAGCGTTATCTTCAACGAGAAATTGCAAATATTTTACCAAATACGATTCGGATCGCAAAACAAACTTCATATTTGGATTCAGCGTGTTCAAATTAGTTAGAAAACGCGATTAAAAATGCAAAATTTGACAACTATTTTCAATCTCATTTTGAGTCCAAAAAATGGCGAATTTCCAGTAGAAGAAAGCGTCGTGGGGACAATCTGACACCGGAAATGAATTCGCCGACCCAAAAAACTCCCGTAGCCCAATTTTTAGGTAGATTGGCGACAAAAAGTGTTTTTCTCCAAAAAAATGTAGGTAAGATGAACGTACCCCTTGGATTTTTTGGATTTTTTTGATTTTCAAAAAAATCGAGTAAAGGGTCGTTTTCGACTAATTCGAGCAAGCTGAGTTCGAATCTGATGTCTAATTTTGTCGTAGGCGTTTTCTTCAGCCAGAAATTGTAAATATTTCTTCGAATACGAGTCCGATCGCAAAACAAACGTCATTTTTGAATTCAGCATGGTCAAATTAGTAAGAAAACGACATTAAAATTGCGAAATTTGACAACTTTTTTTCAAGTCATTTTTGAGGTCAAAAAAGGGCGTTTCCGAGAGAATGCAGCGCTCTGGTGAAAATCTGACTCCGGCCATGAATTCGCCGTCTAAAAAAACCCCCCTAGCCAAATGTCTAGCTCGATTGGCGACGAAACGTTTTTTTCCCAAAAAAATCTATGAACGTACGTACCCTTTGCCTTTTTTGGATTTTTTTGATTTTCAAAAAAATCGAGTAAAGGGTCGTTTTCGACTAATTTCAGGTCACAGAGTCCGAATCTGCTACCCGATTCGAGCGCTCGCCCTTCCTTCATGGAAAACTGACGCTTATCTCGGAATCAAAAAATCCAGTCTCAATTTTGACATCAAATCCGAAATCAGCGATCTCAAATTAGTAAGAATCCGCCATAAAAATTGCGAAATTTGACAATTTTTTCAGGTAATATTTGAGGTCAAAAAAGGCTGTTTCCGAGAGAATGGTCCGCTCTGGTGGAAATTTGACGACGAAAATTAATTCCTCGTCCCAACCCCCCCCCCCTCAACCAGATTTTCAACTGGATTGACGACCAATAATTCTTTTGCCTAAAAAATCCATGAACTAACCCCTTTGCATTTTTTTTGGATTTTTTTTAGTCTCAATTTTGACGTCAAATTCGAAATCAACAACCTCGAATTAGTAAGAATCTGTCATTAATCTGATCAAAACTCGGATCTGATCTGATCATGGTTTGATCAGATCTGGGCATTCGCTTAATCTACTGATCAGATCCAACATGGAAAATCAGATTGAATCTGACCAGATTTGAATAGGGCTCTGAAAGGCAAAATTTTGAAAATTGAGCTTACAAAAAAACTTGGAGGAAATGCTTGCTTTTTAAATTTTATTTTTTCCGTTTTCAAAAATAAACTCCACCTTCAGCACTCCTAATTTTGGTTACCGTGCTTTTTTGAACCTATTCCCTCCAAAAAGTCAGAACTTTCCTAGGAACCAGGAAGCAACAAGCAACAGAGGTGTTACTTCGACAACGCAAAAATTCGAATGTAATCTTTCGAACAAATTTCGCTTCCCTCGACTTACAATAAATTGAATACTCGTATCATCGACGACGCACTTGCTCCTCCCTAAATGAACATGCGTCATATCTGTGTGTTCTCCGCTTTAGAAAAAAAAAAAAATCATCACCCGAAAGATATCCGTCCTATACCATAAGGCCCATGGGGATAATCGTACGCAAATTGACCCACTAATCATTCTATTCGTACGCCACATCTCTCACATCGTTTTTACTCGTATGTACTACGAGATATAGATACGTTGACAAAATACCCTTCGCTTTCTGTTGTAGGCAGTATAGGCCCAATAAAAAACCATTTGTTCGTGTGTTCGGTGTTGGTTGCCCTTTCTCTCTCTCTCTTTGTGTCCCTATCCCTATATGTTTGTGTTTTTCACAACTCGGGCTAATTAATTTATTGGTTGTCATTCGGTTAGGCGGATTCGAATTCAAATTCGAAGCAGAGGGAGACGCCAGTCGCAAAACGATTAATTTTACGTCGACGTGCATATTTCCACGTTATACGCGTACGAGGGAAATGCGAGTATCGCGAACGCGTAAAACTCACACCGACAGAGTCATTTTTGCCACACGTCTAGGCTTACCTACATAAATAATATTTGAAAATAAAAACTGTTCGCGAACCGATATAGGTAAAATATCGACAAATACGCGACATTTTATAAATCATCATCTTCATCGCCCCCTTTACATGGGTAGGTAGTTAGGTACTCAATAGAGTTGGAAAGCTAAAATTTAATCTATACCCTAATTTCGGATTCGGATGTTTGCATGCTCTTTCGATCCTGTTGTATCCGGTTCAAAAATTCTTCTGTCGTGGAAACTTTCTTTTCAAGAATAATTTACGGTTTTTTAAAATGAAAATAGGTATAGGTACTGTTGGAGCAAATTTAGCGGAGACCTCAATTTTAGGTTGAAAATCACTCGGAAAAATGTTTAGCTCCGGATTCGTCCCTGGTGGGAAATTTGGATTCTCAAAGAGGACATTTTTGATTGGTGGTTTTTTGGGAAAAATGTCCCACTGAAAATTTTCAAATCCTGACCATTTTTCTTCAAACAGGTTGGGTAAAGGCAGGAGTGAAAAAAATCATAATTTTTTCGCAAATTCCCCCTCTTTGAATTCCCATTTCTCTCGTACAGGGGCATCTCCGGAGCTAAAAATTTTTTTAAGGTGACTTTGTACCCAAAATGAAAATTTCCATCAATTTTGGTCAAAATTATCCCACATTTTTTTTCACTATCTGCCCTGGTGACTAAACAAGAACCGGAATACCTAAAGAATGGTATCCTTGTTAGAACAATATTTACAATTTAGGAGCAAGGAAAGATAGCATCAACTGTAGCAAGCAAAGCAGTGCAACCCTATAACCCGAGTAACAGATGGCGATCAACTCGAGCGATTAATCGTCGCATCGGAGAAGAAAATGACTACGACAATGACGACGATGATGATGATGATGATCGATTACAATAAAACCCCTCTCGGTTTTCCAATGAATCTAAAATTAAGTAATTAAATTCGCTACTGCGACGCACCCGAATACGCTGCGGCTGCGATTTAAATTGTAAATGAATTAATGGTGTAGACCGTAAAATTAGTACGTGAATTTTAATTGTATTTATTATACTCGTACTCGTATACGAGACGATGAGGCCTAGATGTGTAGTTGTGTACTCGCATTCGGAGCATCATCGTCACGACCACGCTTTCGATTAATTAGTCATAGCAATCGTGTTGGCGCTGGCGTGAAATTATCCTGTCAACGGAGGTAAAATGGCATTAAAGTCACAATGATCGAGGGGAGGTACGGACTGAGGAGGGAGGGCATTAAGGCGAATTTCAAAAATACAAATTTCAAAATTGCCGGAATATGGAGTCAAAAAATGTGGAGAGGGACAAGTAGGTACCTGTACCACCTGTAAGCATATCATTTATTCGTTTTTGTGAGAAAAATTCGAAAAATTTGATTATTGTTTCCAACTCACAATAGTCCAAATATGCAAGTCTGAGAGTTTTTTGATTTGTAATTTGGCGTAGCTGAAAGAGTAAAAGGTTTATAGATGACAAACGACTGGTTAATTTAGTGATGTATACATCCCATTTTAAATTGCATTGAACATCAACCCCTAAGAACTTTGCAGCACAAGAGACATTAGGTAGAGTTGAGAGAGTTTCTGCTACCAGGTCTGCCTCCTTGGGGGTTACATTGAAAGGCACTGTTACTGTTTTTTCCAAGTTTAAGCTCATGCAATTTGCATTAAACCAGCAGATTAAGTTTTTGAGAACATGTTCTGTTTTTTTAAGCAGTGTGTCCCAGCTACCACCTTTTAAAAACATAGTTGTATCATCTGCAAACTGGGTTAGAAGTGCATTAATATAAGATGACAAATCGTTAACATAGAGAATAAACAATAAAGGTCCAAGTATGGAACCTTGGGGGACTCCTATGTCTATTATTTTCTCTTCAGAAAAGGTGTAAGTCTCGCCATTTTGGATTTTGACTATTTGTACCCTATTTTCAAGGAAGGATTTCAGCCAACTGTGGATTGGACCTCTTATTCCATATTTTTCCAACTTTCCCAGTAGAATTCTGTGGTTCATGGTATCAAAAGCTTTCGATAAATCACAGAATATTGCCAATGAATTTCCACCCTCTTGGCCAGCTTGGAGAATTTTGTTCAATAAATTAAATATTGCTTTGGTGGTGTTTTTTCCACGACGGAAGCCAAATTGTGTTTCACTTAGAATGCTGTTAGCTGATAGGAATCGTATCAGTCGATTATACAACAGACACTCAAAAATCTTTGAGAATACTGGTGTTACAGAGATGGGCCTATAGTTGTTTAAATTTGATTTTTCTCCTTTTTCATGTACAGGGGTTACAAT
The DNA here is from genome assembly GCF_950023065.1 of Planococcus citri. Taxonomy (NCBI): domain Eukaryota; kingdom Metazoa; phylum Arthropoda; class Insecta; order Hemiptera; family Pseudococcidae; genus Planococcus; species Planococcus citri. The sequence continues at coordinate 71,302,079 of NC_088680.1, forward strand.
ACTTGATTTCAAGCTTTCTGGAAATTTTCCCTAATCTATGGAGTCATTAAAAAGTTCAGCAAGTATATGAGATATGTAGCGATCAGCTTGTTTGATAAGACCTACATCTAAACCATAACTATCCCTGGAGTTGGAATTTTTGAGACCTTGTATGACATTAGAGACTTCAGCTGCAGTAGCTGGGTAGCTATTCCTGAAATTTCGGTAAGCGTGATAAGCCAGTTATGATGGTTAAGGTCCGCAAATAACATTCAGCATTTTCATTTTCTATCACTATACTATCACTCTTATTGATAGACATTAACTGATGAGTAGCCACAAGTTTTCGGAATAATGGAATGGGCACTACTCGTACCGTCATAAACTATTTTCATATTTTTAAAGAACTAACATTTTTAATCCGTATTTTGTATTTTCATCATTTGCTAATACTTTAGGTGCCATAGCAAAATTACATTTTAATCAAAATAGTTGAAAAATCGCAATTAAAACAAAATGAAGCAATAAAGAAACTTCATTTACCTACATCTCCAAGACCGCAACCATTAGTTTTTTTAGCTTAATTTTGGAGTTAACGCGAGTTAACATAAGTAAGTTACCGACATATTACCAATCCGTAACTGTGTTAACTGCGTTTGTTAACGGTTTTGAAACTCTCATAACTCGCTTATCACGCATACCGAAATTTCAGGAATAGCTACCCTGGTAACACAAATATTGAGGAATCATTAGCTAGAATAAGGGATAATGGGTCCAATGTTTGAGAAGAATTAACTACGTTATTCGCAACAGTTGCAAAATGTTGGCTGAATAACCTAGCCATATCAGCTGAGTTGGTATATTTGGTATCTTGGTATGTAATATGATCAATGGTTTGTTTGCATGGTTGATATGAGTTTATTATCTTCCATGTAGTTTTGCAGATATTATTTGAGATTGCAACTTTGTGAGAGTTTGATTCTATATTTGCCCAATTAATCAATTTTTTATAGTCCTTTTGAAGGAGCTTGTATTCAATTTTATCATCTTCAGACCCACCAAATTTCCAATTTGAGTAAGAGTCTAATAGTCTAGTTTTTAGGGTACGTATTTGGGTTTGAATACTGTGAGGATAATGTAAGTGGTTAGGGTTATGATTTATGTAAGTTTGAAGTGGGAAAGATAAGTTGTAGTGGTTCACAAAAATATTAAAAAAATTATAAAATCTTGAATTAATATCACCTATTTTCAGTGCATCCCAATTTTCAGAATCCAGAGAGTGGAAAAAATTTTCAAAATTTGTTTTAGAGAACATACGTTTTTTTAAAAGAGGTTGCTTTGCTGTATTCACAGATTTTTTGACCAGTTTCAAGGATAGGAGAACACTATTGTGATCCGATATATATGTGGTGTATCTACCCTGGAAGAAAACTCAGAATCCCTATTACAGATAAAATTATCAATACAATTTCCAAGCCTGGTGGGCTGATAACATGTCAGCTTCGGACCATAAATGATGACAGTAACAGGAAAAATCTACGAGATATAACATTATCATCTAAAATATTGATGTTAAAATCACCACCAACCACATAATTCTTACCTACTCTTTTCTAAAAACTGGCCAAAAATTTTGCTTTTTCCATAAATTTCCAAAAAATTCTAATTTCTTAGCAATTCTCTTGAAAAAATGTCTTTTTTTGAAAAATCGCAAAAAAAATATTTTATTGCCAATAATTTTCAAAATTTGTCAATTTTTGCTAAAATTGCCAAACTCTTGCTTTCGACAAAAAATTCTCGCTCTTTCAACTAAGTTATTTAAAATTGTTCAAAAATCTCGTTTTTTTTGCTGATAATTGCTAAACGCCCTTACTTTTTTTAAAAACTTCCAGTCTCGCTTCATTTTGCCAGCAGAAATTGCAGAAATGCTGACGTTGTTACCAAAAATTGTCAAAAAGTCTCTTTTTATCGAAAAGTTTTTCACAACAGTTTTTTTTTGAATTTTCGACCCTTGGAACAATAAAATGAAAAAAAAAGTCCAAAATATCTAATCTACCTACCAAAAAAAAAAAAAAAAAACAAACGTAAACATAATACACAGTGTACAAACACGTGTGTAGCAATAAACATTGACTGCAGAGTTCTTCGAGTTGGATGATGATGACGCCTTTGCCCTGGGTGCCATTGCCATGCCAGCGGCCAAACAGAGTATCTGTATTCTGTACACACTGCACAGCTCTCTGTCTCTATACCTAGTCTCCTAAGTTGGCCTAACGTAAGGTAAACAGAAATCCTCGTGCTCGTATAAATAATAATTCGGCCTGATAAGGTCTTAGGTTAGGTGTAACATCGTTTACTTACAGGTATTTTACTCGAGTTAGATAGAGGTATAAGGCTTTGCCACCGAACCGAAATATGTAGGTACATATTTTTTTTTGTTCATCGTTAATAATTCAACATGCATCGGTTTTTACATGATACCTACTCGTATTTGTACGAGTAATTGTAACCGTGAGTAAGCGAGTACACTGCACACATTACTCTCAAGTCTGAAGAGGAGAAATAAAAACTCTACGACGCTTATCTAAAATAAACTCTGCGAATGTACTCGTATATGTACCTACGAGTAGATGTACAAATGCACAATTGTACAGGGTACATGTGTAAATTTACGTATACTTACGAGTAGATAGGAAAAGATATACCTCACACATAAAAAAAAAAGTGTAATGATGAACCTTTTTTCGAGGTATAGCGAAGGAGGGAGGAAGGAAGAGGAACGTGCGCGAGATAAATAAAACGTGTAGAAAAAACAAACAACAATTTATATAATTTTGTATGAAATAATTCCAAAACGAAACCAGGATTCAGAAGTTTATTTCAGAATTTTAGGATAATTTTTTGAAATTTTTGATAGACTTGGTTTTGTTCAAATCGGAGAGTGCCACTTCCAAAAGGCTCCTTTATGAGATTTTGTGCATTTTTTAATTACCAACACTGACCTGAGCAAAAAAAGGGGAGGGAAAGACTGAACAAACATCGCATCAAAACTTAGTAATCGTAACCTCGATCACGATCAAACAAACGATAAAAAAAATCGGCGTCGGCATCGTGTTGATCGTTTGCAAAAGCTGCGGCAAAGGCAAAAAGTGCACCCGTGCTTACAATACGATTACGTCGACCACCTACTCGTCGTAAATCCTACAGCAGTCAAGCGCTTTTGTACATTTTGTTTATTTTAGTCAATTACCCGGTTAATAAACAACGACAAGAAGCGTCTCCGTCTATAGTTGGAAAAAAATACAAAGGCTGATATGGTGAGAGATGCGAAGATCGGGCCGTTTCAATATTAATTTCATCTTTTGTCGAATCGAGTTAAGGGGATCGGTCGCGTGTCAGTCGGCTCGGCGAGGGGATGAACCTTAGCCCAAAGTTATTACATTCTAATAGGATACGTGGGCCTTGTGGGCTCGAATTACCATCCATAATGTATTAATGTACTAGTCACTATATGGTCGTCGTACACGACGCTGACGACACGTTCACTATGCAATAAAGCACACACAGTAAATATACCTACGTACAAATGTACGAGTTAGATTCCTTCCTTTTTAATAGTGAAACTGCTGTCATGTGTGTCTCTGTCTGTGTTTCTAAAACCATTACGCCTTTCGCCAAACGTACGCCCATCAGCCCATGAAACAAAGTATAAAACGTGACATCAGCACGTGCAATCTTTTTCGCCTGCCTTTTCACTCACGGATCGAGATTAAATGTTGCCAGAAGGAATGCTCGCATTCGTTGAAACGACATAAGAACAATTAAAATTACTAAAAATCGAAAAAATACCATGAAACTCGAGTCAAAAACTCACTAAACTCACAAAATTACCAGCTGATAAAAATTATGAAAAATTGAAAAAAGATCACTTAAAATAGACGAAAGTTCGTAAAAATTGCATTCGAATTATAAAAGTTTGCAAAAACTGCGCAAATGTTGTTAAATTTTACTCAAAGAAGTTGGCCAAATACTTGAATAGGTGAAATTGGTCCTCGCTCTAATTTACTTCCTAATGAGCTCAGATGATGTCTCTCGATGAGAAAACATCCCTCAAAAATTTTTGACCCCCCCCCGGCCACTTTTTCGAAATTCATTTTTCAGTAAGTAAATGTAGAATTACACTGTCAATTTGATTTTTTGTTCTAGGGGCCAAAAATTGCAAAAAAAAAACTGTAATAAAACATAAGGTTTTCATTTTCATTTTTTTTTTCAGAGTTAAAATTCAAAATAGACGTTGGGAGCGGCGTAAAATAAATCAATTTGATAAAAAAACGCACAAAATTTACAAAAATAATCACTTTTAAAATTCAAAAATCTGCTCGCGACTTCGGAATTGCTCAAAACGTTTTGAAACTGTTTTCAATTTGGTAATGTTTCGTCATTTTTTAAAGCGAATTTCATTTTCAATAATTCACCAAAAATCGAAAAATGCAATTCACAGAGCTCGTACTTCATTTTTTCGAAAAAAAAATCAACTTCAGTAACCCAAAAAGAGCTCGAAAAAAAGGTAAAAAAGTAACCAACAGAAGTAACCCGATCAAAACATTTCAACAAAGAAAAAAAAATCATTTGAAAAAACACAGAATTGGTTCTTAATTTTCAACGGTTGAATTATTTTGAAAAATTTCTTGATATGTATTTTTGGTAACAACGTCAGCATTTTTGTAATTTCTGGCAAAGTAAAGCAAGAATGAAAGTTTTAAGTAAAAAAAGAAAGAGGGCTTTTTAGAATTGGCAAAAAATTGATAATTTTTGGCAATTTCTGGCAAAAAAGCAAGTCTTTTGAATACTTATTTAGGTTTTTTTTTTTTTATTTTTTTTTGAAAAAAGAAAATAAAAATCTTGAAGATGACAAAATTTTTTTCAAAAAGCAAAAATTTTACAAGTTTAGCAAAAATTAGTAAAATTTTGGAGATTCGCAATTTTTTAAAAGAAACGGATTTTTTTTAATTGCTAAGAATCCAGAATTTTTTGTTGATTCTCAAGAAAAGCAAAACTTTTGGGGAGTTTTTGTAGGCGAAAAAAAACACGAGAATTTCTGACAATTTTTGGCGATAATGAAGACTAAAAATTTCAGCAAAGCGCAGAACTTTTTGGAACAATTTACAAAAAAATGAGACTTTAGAATACTTTTTGAAAAAAGAAAGTGAAAACCTTGAAAGATGCAACATTTTTTTCAAAAAGCAAACATTTGACAATTTTGGCAAAAATTAGCAAATTTTGGAAATTATTGACAATAAAATTACACTTTTTTCGCGATTTTTTATTTAAAAAAATGCTTAAACAGGATTTCTCGACAATTTTTGAAAAAAGTAAAACTTTTGGTCAATTTTTGTAAAAAAAAAAGTAAGACTTTTTAGAATTTTCAGCAAAACAACCGAGAATTTTCAACAATTTTTGGCCAAAATAAAGACTGTAAATTTTAGCAAAAAGCAGAACATTGGCAAAAAATACTTTTTCACAATTTTCGTTGGAAATGGAAAACTTTTTTTTTCAATTTTTCAATCGAAAAGTAAACTTGGCATGAAAGCGAGACTTTTGGATAATTTTTAGAAAAAAATGAAGGCTTCACAGTTTTTGGTTTTATAAACAAGATTATTCGAAATTCGAAAATGTTGACAAAAAATGAGATTTTCGATATTTTTGGCAGAAAACGACACTTTTGGAAAGGTATAACAAAAATGTATAACAGTACGAGTATCTCAAATTATTCACTCATTAATCCCTATTGTTAGTGTTTTTTCTTTAGGGTTGTAGGTATAGATTTTTAATTTTTTCCCCCCATTCAAATGCTCAATTTTTTTCTCATTCATGGTCGATTTACCTACTCGAATCTGACGAGCAAAACAGTCGGTCTTCTGAAAGAACCGTATCTACGAGTATGTTATCTGTAATTTTCGAGAGGGACCTAGGTAAGTAGGTACTAGTAAAATGAATCGTATTTTATCGAAAGCTCGGCGCACAAATACGATTAGGTATCTAAAAGCTCTCCAAAACAAGGCTAGATATACTCGTTACTCGTACACCAGCAGTTCTAGTACGCTCGATAATCAATTATCGAAACATGTGTAGGTAGTTACTCGTACAATGACTGACTGAGTTAGTTGCGGACTATTATGTTTCAAATCTTATCTAGAAAAAAGTAACTCGTAAACGTCGAGTACATAATATAGTACTCGTAATTGACTCTCTTCAGTCTTCGGAATGAATTTCAAAGTCATTATTTAGAAAATTTAGAGCACTCTGATTCAAAGTACATACGTACATACGTACGTACTACGATGGTTGAGTCAGGTAATCGTTTTGATGACCAATATCTATGCACCTGTACTAAGGTATAGAGCCTGCCCCATGCAACATCCACATACCACTATACCAGGGTTTACGACCTCAGAATTTTCAACAACATACCAAAGCCATAGGGATAGGGACGGAAAGAAGTAGCAAAGGTCCTCGAATATTTCTCACACTCTGATCAAACAGTGTCTTGTTGTTGTAGTTTTTTATTCCATTTTTATCACCCTTTTCTTGCCTCTCCGTGTTTGGCTTCGAGTAAACATTAATGCTCCTCAAATATACGCGTACCTATGTCCTACACGACTAAAGGGTGCTACTTGCGTACAATAAAAATTACTAAACGCGAGTCCACCAAGGTAAATTGTAAAATGTAAACAGCGAGAGGACCGGAGGAGAAAAATTTACGATTTACTATCTCGCGATACGATACGATACAGATATAGTTTACTTATCAGTTTTTATATCGTGCGGTTAAAAAGCGACGACAGACGATATAAAAAAAAAAGACAAGTAACTAAGTGTTACATGATGGTAGGCTAAATAATAAGTACAAAATATGTACAAATACATCTACATTCTAACGTGTGAGTAGATGTGTGTGTCTGTGTACATGTACATGTGCTATGAAGAGTATACATCTATCTATACGAGTATAACTGATTAGCGTTTTGACATGTTGAATACGAAGTAAAGCTTGCGCACACTGTGTACTTAATGTTGTTATAGGCCTAAGCTGTAGGTATTTGTAGGCTAACGAAAGTTTTCACTCGGCGCTTAGGCTAGGATTAGCTTAATCGCAGACGATTTTTGCGTCGATCGTTTGGAAAATATGTGTATATAGTCTACTACACACAGACACAGCCTGCAGTATAGCCGGCATAAGCATAAAGCTTAACATCTAAAGATACCCATCGATTACAGATCCGAGGGTTTATATGTCATTGTCGTCATTTTTTATCGACTGCAAAATACACAGGTGTGTTTCTGTTTATACGGCCATCTACGAGTTGTAGGTAGTCGAAATAAAGCAATGGAGGAGATGAAATTATTTTGCAACAAATGCTCGACAATCACATTTTGAGTCACCCTATAGTTGTTTTTTTCGATTTTTAAAAGAATTTTTTGAAATGACCGAAATAGCCCATTGAGTCATTCCACGTCGAATCAGTGACCGATTTTCCATCATTCGTCATACAAGAATGGTACAAGAAAATCGAAGATTTTGCGTTTCAACATGTGACTTGCACACAATTTTTTAAACTTTACAAACGTAGATCAAAAGATCATGCAAAAATTTATCACCTGTCAAAATTTCAAGTGCTAAAGTGCGTTTTTCGATTTTTGGTGAATTTTTGAAAATCCAATTTAGGCCAAAAATGAGGGAAAAAATCAAAATTTCACCAAATGGACCAACAAAGCTGAAATTTGGGATATACCCTATTTTCGACGTGCCAAATCGATTGGAAACGGTTTCAACCCGTTTTGAGCAGTTCTGGAGCCTCCAGCAGATTTTTGAAACTCGAAATTCCCTCAAAATTTCATCAAATTGGACTTGTAAAGCTAAAATTTATTCTAAAAACTGATTTCAATACGCTACGAAGTACTGCAGGTGAATTTCAAGTCGTTTTGGAGCCTCCAGCGACTTTTTGAAAATTCCTAAAGCCTCCAGCTGATTTTTGAGACTTGAAATTCCCGCAACATTAATTTATCAAATAGAGTTGGCAAGCTGAAATTTACTTCGCAGACTACATTATGGTTTCAAATGGTTTTGAAGCTTCCAGCTACTTTTAGGAAATTTCAATTTTCCAAAAAAACGCCATACAAACTTTCAAAAAGTCGCTGAAAACTCCAAACCACTTGAAATCCACCAGCAGTCAACTTCGTAGCGTATTGAAATTAGTTTGCAGAATGAATTTCGACTCTCCATCTCAGTTTGATGAAATTTTTGGGGAAATTTCAAGTTCCAAAAATCTGCTGGAGGCTCCAGTGATTTTCAAAAAAGTCGCTGGAGGCTCTAAAATGACTTGAACCCACCTGAAGTCGTCTTCAGGGGGTGTTAAAATTGGGGTGTAGAGTAAACTTCAGCTTTCCATCTCCATTTGATGAAATTTTGTGAAAATATAAAGTTTCAAAAATCTGCTGGAGGCTTCAGGAATTTTCAAAAAGTCGCTGGAGGCTCTAATATGACTTGAACCCACCTGAAGTCGTCTTCAGAGGGTGTTAAAATTGGAGGGTAGAGTAAATTTCAGCTTTCCACCTCCATTTGATGAAATTTTGTGAAAATTTCAAGTTTCAAAAATCAGCTGGAGGCTTCAGGAATTTTCAAAAAGTTGCTGGATGGCTCCAAAACGACTTGAAATTCACCTGCAGTACTTCGTAGCGTATTGAATTTAGTTTTTAGAATAAATTTCAGCTTTACAACTCTAATTTGATGAAATTTTGTGGGAATTTCGAGTTTCAAAAATCTGCTGGAGGCTCCAGAACTGCTCAAAACGGGTTGTAACCGTTTCCAATCGATTTGGCATGTCGAAAATAGGGTATACCCCAAATTTCAGCTTTCTAGGTCAATTTGGTAAAATTTTGATTTTTTTCCCCTTATTTTTGGCTTAAATTGGATTTTCAAAAATTCACCAAAAATCGAAAAACGCACTTTAGCACTTGAAATGTTGACAGGAGATAAATTTTTGCATGATCTTTCGATCTACCTTTGTGAGGTTTGAAAAATTTTGTGCAAGCCCTACGTTGAAACGTAAAATCTGCGATTTCGGCTGACCTGTCAATCAAAATGACCGCCATTCTGTAAGTGAGGCCAACTTTTTTTTTTGGGCATGTTTGCTTTAAAATGTTCCTTAGGATGTCCCCTTCAAGAAAAAAGTTGTCCCAGTGGATTGGCGGGGGGGGGGGGGGGGTGCAATTACTCCTATTGTCATATGCCGGGCTATAATAATGTTTTCTGGTCAAATTGACTTGATGCTCGATGATACACCAGATCAAGCCTGAGCTCTACGCTGAGGCGTTCCGCAGCCTGACAAGGTTGTCTGTCTGCCTGTTTCGCCTACTCGAGGTCATTGACCCGTCTGTCTAGTTTTTCAAAGTCATCCGTTTGCCCTGCTGAGGTCATTGCCCCGTTGTCTGGCTTCTCAAGAACGTCTGACTAACTGTCTAACCTCTTAAGGTCATTGACCCGTTTGTCTGGCTTAACGAGGTTATCTGTTTTTCAATCTGACCTCGTGAGGTCATTCACCTGTCTGGCTCACTGGCTTTTAAAAATCGTCTGGGTACCTGTCTGAGCTCTTAGAGTGATTATGACCAGTCTGTCTAGCATCTAAAGATAGTCCGTCTGTTCACCTATCTGGCCTCATGAAGTCATTGACCCATCTGTCCGGCTTCTCGCGGTATCTGTCTGACCTTGTTAGGTCATTGACCTGTCTACCTGTCTGACCTTTCAAGGTCGTCTGGCTTCTCAAGGTCATTGACATGTCTACCTGTCTGACTTTTCAAGGTCGTTTAGCTACCTGTTTAGAGATCTTAAGGTTGTTGACCCATGTGTCTGAGTTTTTCAGGTCGTCTGGCTTCTCAAGGGCATTGACATGTCTGGCTGGTTTCTGAAGATCGTTCGTCCGACCACCTGTCTGGCCTCATGAGGTCATTGACCAGTAAGTCTGGCTAAATGTTTGTGCTCTTAAGGTCATTGATCTATACAGTTCACTTTCTGGCATCATGATGTCATTGACCCATCTGACTTGCTTCTCAAGGTCGTCTGTCCACCTGACTAGGCTCTTAAGGTCATTGACCCCTCCATCTGACTTCCCAAGGTCGTCTGGCTACCTGTTTAGAAATCTTGAAGTCATTGACCCCTCTATCTGGCTTTCCAAGGTCGTCTGGCTTCTCAAGGTCATTGACATGTCTACCTATCTGACCTTTCAAGGTCGTCTGGCTACCTATTTAGATATCTTAAGGTCATTGACCCCTGTGTCTGAGGTTTTTTATAGGTTGTCTGGTTTCTCAAGGTCATTGACATGTCTGGCTGGTTTCTGAAGATAGTTCGTCCGACCGCCTGTCTGGCCTTGTGAAGTCATTGACCAGGCAGTTTGGCTAAATGTTTGTGCTCTTAAGGTCATTGACCTATATGTTCAGTCGTTCCACTTCTGGCATCATGATGTCATTGACTCAGCATGACTAGCTTCTCAAGGTCGTCTGTCCACCTGACTAAGCTCTTAAGGTCATTGACCCCTCTATATGGCTTTCTAAGGTCGTCTGGCTTCTCAAGGTCATTGATATGTCCACCTGTCTGACCTTTCAAGGTCGTCTGGCTACCTGTCTAGATATCTTAAGGTCATTGACCCCTGTGTGTTTTTTTCAGGTCGGTTGGCTTCTCGAGGTCATTGACGTGTCTGGCTGGTTTCTGAAGATAGTTTGTCCGACCACCTGTCTGGCCTCATGAGGTCATTGACCTATATGTTAACCTTCTGGCATCATGATGTCATTGACCCATCTGACTAGCTTCTCAAGGTCGTCTGTCCACCTGACTAGGCACTTGAGGTCATTGACCCCTCTATCTGGCTTTCCGAGGTCGTTTGGCTTATCATGATCATTGACCTGAAACCTGACGTTCGGGCTTCTAAAGATCGTCTGCCTATCTGGCTTCTTAAGACTATTGACCTGTCAATAAGGGTTTCTAAGATCGTTGGGTTTTTCAGCAATTTAGTAATGTTGTATACAATACATAAGTCAGATTTGGTATCAAAAAGTCTACTTCAATAAGTAAAAATTCCTCTGTTTAGTAGTTTTTTTCAAGTTTTGAGTCCAGCACATTGTATGCAATTATTTTCAAGTACTTAAAGTCAGATCAACTCTGAACATATTACAAATCCATCTTATGTTTTCTTTGTCAAGTTTCAAAAGTCTTAGGCACTTAAAGGCAGAAGACGTTACAAAGAATTGTACAATTTGTTTTCAAGTTTTCAAAGGTCAGCATGATAGACATTTTGGACGCCCCCCCCCCAAAAAAAACAGCTTCTGTAAAATTCGATCGATTTTCTTCCAAGTTTTTAATAGTCTGACATAATGTAAAAAGGTCAAATGAACTTTTTTCCAAATTTTCAGAAGTCAGCCTCGCTCGGATTGCGGTCTTCAAAATTTTGAACATACCCTCGGCGAAAAAAACATATCCAGAAGAAAAAGTTGAAAACCGGTTCTTATATTAATGCCCACCGGGCAAAATAGATTGAGGCCATTTTCGAACCGATCTAGAGCTTCCAGCAAAAGTTGACCCCCTCCCTCCAGTAAAAACTACGTATTCCTAAAAATGCCATTTGGTCAAAAATTTTTCATGGATCGGGGTGGGAGATGCAATCTCAGAAGGAAAATGCACTACTCTACTGTAAAGTGGGAGGGGGGTTTGAAGTTACTCTCGTGAAATTTTAGTAAATTTTCATGAATATTAAATGGCTCAAACATTTGCTCAAAATCAAGGTGGCCTTATTAGACGTATCAACTCCAAAGGTAATTAGATGTTGAATACTCGTAAATTCTAGACTACAGGTATTAAACATGTAAAAAAAGACTCACCCTAACTCTGGCTTCGGTCAAATTCGTCCACATGGCGATCTCCTCTCTGGTACTCATATCCGGATATCGATTACGAGCGAATGTCGCTTCGAGTTCTTGCAGTTGTTGCGACGTGAAGTGAGTCCTCTGTCGTCTTTGGCGTTTGTTGGTTTTGCAATTATTATTATTGTTTTTGGCGGACGCGGACGACGAGTCTTTCGATGATAACGACGTAATGGTTGTCGTTGATACGTTGATAGTCGAATTACCGTTATCGTTGCCGTCTTCCGATTCGCCGCCGATTGACCTCGAACCGCCACCACCGCCGGCGCCGCTGTTTTCCGTTTTGATTGCAGTATTGCCAATGGAATCTGCTGCAACAGAATATGTAACATACCGTTTCAGAAAATTGCCTCAAAAATAATATCCAAGTTGAACTTTCACACAAAAGTACACATAAACCGTTAAATGGGAATCTATGCGAGACGCAGATCGTTACTTTCCAAGTCCCTTCCTCACAACTCGCATCTTATCATATCTCTCCCAACCGTTGCGTTGGATCTTCCGCAGTCTTTTACGTTTTCCGGGTTGATACTCGTACATATAAATCAATTTCAAATTAATCGCGTATCTTCTATCCTGTCGTCTACATTTATCTGCTTTTAAATAGCGTACAATATGCGACGTTCGCATCACGTAAAAGTAAAAGTTCAAGGCGACTAAAACCTACCGCATGCATGTGCGATGTTTTCGTACGAAATCGAGCCACGAACGTCGAGCCTCTTTCTTCTTTTGCTTAATCCCTTATAATTTCTTTATTTACCTTCGCACGTTTGCGTCGCTTGTTTTGATGAACAGAAAAAAAAACTGCCAGATAATAAATCACCATTTAGAAAGACGCTTGCTCGCTCGCTCGCTCGCTCGCTGCAGGATTAACGCGGAATTTCCTCAAGACTGCCACTATATGCTGAGCTACGCTATGCTATGTACCATAACATTGCTTACTTCGTCTTCCGATTGAACATTAAATAACTAGTGTAGCGAAACAGCTTCAAAAGTAATGCTAATGATACTCTCGAAGTTGGTTGATATCGTTCTTAAAAGGACGAACCGAAATGGGGCTTCTCCAGGGGGGGGGGGCAAATTGGCTAAAAATGCTAGCTGTGTCACCAAAATTTCCCACATTATTTGCTGTTTTACAGACTTTTTTTTTCAAAATTTTTAAGCATACTAATGTTTTTTTTTTTTTTTAGAAATTTCAATCGTGAAACACAAAAGCGAAAGACCCGAGCAGCGAAGCAAGAGCAGAAGCTTTACAAAATTCGTACTTTGAAAATTTTGGCTTCAAAATTGTAGAATTCGAATGATGGTTCTTTTTTAGAAATTTTAGAAACTGAAAATCAAAATACACTCGAGCGGAACGAGGGCAAAAACTTTTGAAAAGTTGGGTTTCGAGAAGCAAAAAAGCGATATTTTTTATGTAAGTAGGTAAGTTCATTTTGCAATAAATATTTTTTAAATCTGAATGGCAGTTTTTTAGAAATTTCAATTTGGGACAAGATCCCCTATTTAAAAAAATAAGTATAGTCAATTTTTCCACCCTTCCAATTTTTAAAACTTTCAAGTTCAAATCAATTTCGCTGCTTCAACATTTGACGCATTTTTTGAATTCGTCATTTTTCAATTTTCTACAGAACGTTTAAAGTATACAATTTTTCATGATTTTGTCAACATAAAATTTTCCAACTTCTAGTCCATTTTTCAAATTTTTTTGAAACAATTTCGTGTGCTTTTGCGCTCGCTTCGCTCGGAAAAATTAGAATTTTACTGCGCAATTTCTCAAAAATGTTTAATAATGAAAAGTTGACTTCAGATTTAGTAATTCAAGAAACATAACCTAACCAAATCAATACCTACAAAATTGGTACCGATGCGAAAAAACGCAAAATAGCGAAAAAAGGTACGAAGTTTCATTCAAAAATACTAAAAAGCACTAAATTTTGGTATTGAAAATTCTTATATATTGAAAAAAAAAATGATTTTTTTGTACCTGATCAATTGTAAATTTTCTGAAGCTTTCGCCCCCCCCCGTTTCGTTCCAGAAAAATCGAAAATATTCTTTTCTCTTTTTAAATTTCATTTTCAAAGGCTTAAAGGCTGGGGAAAAAACGAAAAAATTGCGAATTTTTGATTTTAGATTTCAGTACTAATCTTGCAATAGAACAATTCAATTTTTTGGCAAGTATAAAATAAAAGCATCGTTTTTGAACATTTGACAATATTCGAAATTTCTGTTTCCAATTCCCCCTTCCAAAATTTGTTCGAACCACATTCGACTAATTAGCATGAAAAATACTGGAAGGGATAGGGGGTCTTCGTCACGCCTCTGGATATGGGTCTTCAGACAGGGTAAGTTTAATGACATTTCTTTCAATTTTGGTACGTAATACTCATTCGATTATCGGTAAGAATGATAAGTCATAGTTTACACTAAATCTAAATGGAGGTTTCATTTTCACACGTAGTGAATTTGAATCTCAGTTTTGAAAATGACCGAGTCATTTGGACTTAATTTTTCAGATTTCAAAATATGCTAATGCGATAGTTTTTCTAAATTTTAATCCATATTCTAGTAGGTTAATGCAGGAATGCTGTGATGATATTTTCTTGACGAATAACTCATCAAATTAATTTTTTTCTAGGGGGAGTGGACATATTTCTCATTTTTACCTTCCCACCAATAAATTAAACTTATACCCCCCCCCCCCCCGTGAAAATATAAAATTTACAAACTTCACAATATGCGTATTGAAATTAGTTTAAAGAGTAAATTTCAATTTTATTATTCATTTGATGAAATTTTGTGGAAAATTCAAATTTTAAAAATCTACTGGAGGCTCTAAAATGACTCGAACCCACCAGCAGTCGACTTAAATAACGTGTTTAAGTTGGAGTAAAGCCTAAATTTTGGATTTCCAACTTTATTCGATGAAATTTTGTGGAAATTCAAAATTTCAAAAATCTGCTGGAGGCTCCAGAACTGCTCATAACGGTTTGAAACCGTTCCCAATCGATTTTACAGGTCGAAAATAGGGTATATCACAAATTTCAGCTTTCTAGGTCAATTTGGTAAGATTTTGATTTTTTTCCTCATTTTTGGGCTAAATTGGATTTTCAAAAGGGTCATTCCACGTCAATTGGACCAAGAAGTGATAGGGGGTTCGGGGATTTTTTTGAAATTTTTCCTGCGGAAAGATCTTCCGAAGGGATGACCAATGGCGCGAATCGCAGCCCTCTAGCCCATTTCCCATTTTTAAAGGCAGTCAGGGGGTGTCAAAGTTTTCAGTGAGCCTAAAATATCATCCATTTCAGCAGTGGATTACTCGATAACCGCGATACCTACCAAAATGGAACTTTTTCTCATAGTTAGAGGTTTTGAAAGGCTTTTTGGGGATATCATAAAAATCAGTGTTGCCACTTTTTTTCGCACAAAAAATTAGCTCAAAAAGTTTCAAAACGTAGTTTTCACATCGTTCCGACTCTCAAAAATTCTGAAAAAAATATATTACGGACAACTTTTCATGCTGAACAACATATTAAAAAATTGGGATGGTAACATGTTGCAAAGTTGATTTAAAAAAATTTTAAGTTTGCGAAAAAATGCGATTTTTTGATTTAAAACATGAAAAAAAGTTTTGATAGGTGAAGTTGACCCCTTTGACCCCTTTGACCCCTATTTTTGCGTCTCTGTTGAAAAAGTTATAAAAACCTCTTTCACTCGATGAAATAAACTCCTCGCAAAAAAATAAAAACTCGAAAAAATTCAATTTTCAATTTCAAACATCAAAAAAAATTTAAATTTATTCAGTCGTCTTATTTTGACCTCTTTCTGACGTATTTCATGAAAAAGTTAATAGAAATTACACTTACAACAAATAAATAAAAATTCGTTCATTTTTTGGATTTTTTCGAATTTTGATTTTATTGTGAGGAGTTCATTTCATCGAGTGAAAGGGTTTTTTCAACCTTTTCAGCAGATACGTAAATGGGTCAACTTCACCTAGCAAAACTTTTTTTCACGTTTTAAATAAAAAAATCGCATTTTTTCGCAAATTTTCAATTTTTTAAAATCAACTTTGCAACATGTTACCATCCCAATTTTTTAATATGTTGTTCAGCATGAACAGTTGTCCGTAATATATTTTTTTCAGAATTTTTGAGAGTCGGAACGATGTGAAAACTACGTTTTGAAACTTTTTGAGCTAATTTTTTGTACGAAAAAAAGTGGAAACACTGATTTTTATGATATCACCAAAAAGCCTTTCAAAACCTCTAACTATGAGAAAAAGTTCCATTTTGATAGGTATCGCGGTTATCGAGTAATCCACTGCTGAAATGGATGATATTTTAGGATCACTGAAAACTTTGACACCCCCTGACTGCCTTTAAAAATGGGCTAGAGGGCTGCGATTTGCGCCATTGGTCATCCCTTTGAAAGGTCTTTCCATAGGAAAAATTTCAAAAAAATCGCCGAACTCCCCTACCACTTCTTGGTCCAATTGACGTGGAATGACCCAAAAATTTACCAAAAATCGAAAAATACACTTTGGAACTTAAAATTTTGACTAGTGATAAATTTTTACATGCTCTTTCGATCCAGCTTTGTCCAGTTCAACAAAATTTCGTGGGAGTCCTATGTTGGAAAGCAAAATCTGCGATTTCGACTGATCTGTCAATTAAAATGGTCGCCATTTTTTCAATAAGGTCAACTTTTTTTTGGCAAGTTTGCTTTAAAATGTTCCTCAAGAGTCCCCTTTTTGAAAAAGTTGTCCCAGAGGATCGGCTGGGGAAGAGGGGAATGGTGCAATTACTCCTACCATCACATGTCGACCTATAAGAGGCCGAGGGGTTCACTGAAAATAGGGGGGAACTCATCAAGTGCTCAGGGGGATCACAGCACCTCTAGGTATAGGTATAAATGTAGAAGTTGGAAACATTACCTTTTCGATCACGCATTCGATTATTGCGCGCGTGCAAAAAAGAAGTCGTCTGGTTATGGTCCATGGACGTATTATGTGAATGCGGAGCATCTCTAAAATCACCCGTTTCAGCCCAAACTGTGAACAGAAAAATACACATTTTTCAAGATTAGTTTTTAGGTAAATATCATATATAGCTAGATTAGGATAGGTTATGAGAAGGGTAAAGCAATGTTCAAATGGGCAGGGGCACGTCAAACATTCAAATATATAGTCCAACTAACTGAACCAACTGAACGTGTCTCTGTCTGATGTATCGGCTACATCCGCGTAATAAAACCAAAGTCACCGGTATCTTTTATAATAACCTTACACATAGAGCATATTTTGTCGGTATAGGTAGGTATTTTGTATTTGCCATTGCCATTGCCGTTGCCAGTTCCCACAATTTACCAACTTCCTTTTCCTATCACCATCTTTATCCATACGTAGACGTACGAGCAGAACAATAATAAATCGCAGCGTACGTATAAAAAGGTACGAGTACGAGTACGAGTGAAAAACGTATACGTATAACGTTACCATAACGTATATGCGATACGTACATGTACGAGTACAATATGTTAACGGTAGCGTAGCAGTTATAGGGTTCAAAATTATGTTTAAGTCACGTTTTACATAAATCTTACACTCGTTCTGTTCTGTTCTGTGTGTACGAGTACGAGACTATACGAGTACATTGCTCATCGTTTACACCACCTCCACCTCCAGCTCCGCCACATCCAACAGGGCGACCGTATTTATATAAGTCATTTTACAATTTCCAAGGTGTCGTAATGCGTCTTCTCATACATATATTAGCGCGAAATAGCATTGCCGTCAACGCCAACACCCGCCTGCTGCGCCATCCCTTCATCATTCGCCTATAACTAGCTGCTGTACGAGTAGCTATAGCTAATAGCTAGTGTACGTACACATACGTATACGATTTTTTTTTCCTTTTTTTTTTCTTCTTCATTCCGACTTTTTGACATATTACAAATTATATCGTCATTAACATCGTGTCGTACACGATGCGACGATTGCGTTAAATTTAAACGTCTTTAATGAGTTACTCTGTCGCCTCCTCCCTGCATCGAGCATTTAGCACCGTTTACGACAACCAGTGTGACGACGACTCTTTTGCACATCCCTATCCCTATGTTCTTCCGAATATCAAGTTATCGTACCTACGACCTCCTTTCCACGATCATATGCGTATCAACAGGTGACGTGAGTCGGTGCTTTTGACGTACCAAGTACTTAGAGACAATCATGTAAAAGTGACAAATGGGTATAACATAAAATTCATTCCAAAGGTCCAACGAGAATTTCAAGTTCATCTCCCCATCTCCTGAATTCCGATTGTAAATGTCAAATTTACAAGTAGGTAATACCAACCTACTTGGAATACTTCACACATCTACATAATCCAACTTCAAGACAAAGTAGTTGAATGAGCTGACGTTTACGAGCTCAACCTATATTATTCCGCAAGTTTATGCATTCTAGAGTAACCAGTCGAAATGGACGCACGAAGCGCTAAATTTTAGCAAATCGCCAATTTTTGACAAATTTACGCGAGAAATGTTTTGAATTCGGCGACAAGAATTATCGTTTCTTCGTATTTTACGAAAAGAAGAGGACAATGCCACCTACTACATTGTTGAGTCTAAACACTTCTATTCAAAGAGCGCGAGCGGCTCTTATTTAAAATAATCAACTTTTTTCATCTCACACTCACAGCAAATTGTCGTTTTTTTTTGTGGACAAAAATTTCCTGAAAATTTTATAGCTCTACAACTTGCGAATAGGTTAAGAAAAATTGTAATATTAGTAAAATCTGAAATAAATTTATATTCATTATTAATTCAATAAATTATGATTTGAGACGTTTCTCAGTTCAATATTTATAGTGGAATGAAAACAATAATTTTAACAATTCAGAAGATGAAAGTTTGAAGTGGCCAACAATAACTATAACCAAAACATTTAATCTTAAGGGTGAAGTCGCCCAAAACCGACCACTTTTTGTAAAACCGCCACCAATCGAAGACTATTTCACTTCACAACGTGGTAAATGGCTTAAAATGTAGGTTGAACCTTCCCCTAACTCATATCAAAATTTTGACGTAAATGAATAATCCTTAATATTATGTTTTTTGAATTTTTTCCAAAACAACTGAAAAACGATTTTTCAAAATTTGGTATCCTAATCCTGACCACCTCCAACAGTAAATGGCTTAAAAGATAGATTGAACCTTCCCCCAACTCATATTAAAATTTTGGGGTTATAGAATAATTCTTTATGGCTTTTTGGAATTTTCTTCCGAGGCACCTCAAAAATGACTGTTTGAATTTGGTACCCTAATCCCGACCACCCTGAATTTACATGATCTTATGGGTAGTCAGGATTAGGAGACCCATATTGTTTTACACTTTTGCAAAAATTTTCTATACATACCTGCGATTGATTATATAAAAATGGCAATACCATCAAAATCTCACTTTAATTACGATCACAAATCATATTTAACACCACAAAATTAGTTATAACAAGTTGAAAATTTTTTGCGATAAAAAATGGTGAAAAACAATTTTTTGATCATAGAATTTCGTCAAATTCAATTTATTTCGCGAGTTTTGGCTTTACAATGGCCAGGAATGTCTCAAATTAATTGTCTGTGATAGAATAGAGGAACACATTTATATCACTTTTCAATAGGTAGCGCTAATAATAGACGAGATATACATGGTGGTTGGGATTAGGCACTGGGCAAAATAGGGGTGTTTTACCCTTACTTACCTACAAAATACTGCCAAATATATTATTAATCTTCGAAATATTTATTTTTATTTTTATTCAACTTAATCGCGATTCGCGACATTCCCGAAGAGAAACAAAATATTTTACATCATACTTGCACCGTAATCGAAGCGTAACTATCGCAATTTTAGGGACGTAAGTCCAGTATAACGTCTCAGTTTTTCTTTACCATCCCTAGAGACGGACAGTGATTTTTAAAGAAAAATTACGCTTCATTCACTCATTAACATACTCGTATTTTTTAAATCTTTCACGCCTTGACGCGCTACGAATATTAAGCATTGTATTTACATTACGCCACTCGAATAAGAATAATTGTTGATAAAAATGAAAAAAACGTCGATCGCACGAACGGAATCTCATAACCTTTGCAATCACGCTAATATCCTCGCAAGAGTAGATATCCTACATACCAATTGACCATTTGACATTAGCACGGATTCTGGGAGGCGTTCGAAATATATTTTCTTAATCAGAACTATCCTCGCAACTTATTTTAAAATTATTTTTTTGAAAAAAAAAAAGGGAAAATTTGAATCATTTCACAATACGTAAGATACGAAACAGGAATGAATTCATAGATAACAGAGAATGATTGCTGATTGAACAAAAATAAACAACGTGTATGCTAGCCAAGCATTTCTCATTTGTAATTATTGGCGCAAGAAATGAGCAAAATGAATCATTGAATTATTTTTGATTTCCATTTTTTATGGCATAAATTTAGAAATTTTTGACATAATGTCCCTAAAATTGCATGATTTACGCTTCTATTCACAGTGCAAGTATGATGTAAAATATGTTACAATGCAAGAGACATACACGAAGTTTAACTGCCTTGTGCGATTCACTCCCTCGCCTTCGGCTCGGTCGCGAACCTTCGCACTCGGCAGTAAAACTTCGTGTACGTCCCTTGTATAGTAATATACTATTACATTAAAATTTACATTAATTAAAATTAAGTTCTAAAGGGTACAATTTTCTAATGGGTCTCGTTAATACACCAGTTTTTACTTTAACGTTTGCTGAACGAATATTTCTGTCACTGCTAATGAAGCTGATCCACTACACCTAATCTCCATTCATCTCTCAAAACGTCCTCTTCTATTAAAACAGGCTCTCCAACACTTGGTACTCGACAAACAGCGTTTCTTTGAATAGAACTATCCTTTTTGCATAAATTGGATAAGTAATCTTTATACCAAATAGACCAAAATAAATTATTTTGAAGATTGGCTAATTCAGATCTCATACTAGCAATACCCAATTCGTTGTCGACTGAAATATGACTTCGATTATAAATGAAATGAGCTGGAGTGACGACATCTTCAAGGTCTCCAGAAACATACGTGAATGGTCTCAAGTTTAATACATTTTCGAGTTCTTTTAACGTTGTTTTCAAGTTTTCAAAATTAACCATGCCAGAAACTGATTTTTTTATACATTTCTTCACTGACAGAATCAAACGCTCATAAACACCTCCCCCCCATCCAGGGAGCATTTTCAGGAATGAAGTTCCATTTGATATTTTTTCCTAAATTTTCTCTCCAAATGTGATCGATAAAAGATTTAAATTTTTTAAATTGTGCGGCGTTATCAGAAATATGTAATCTTTTTTGGCATGTTTCTCTCCATCAAGTCAGAGAGAAATATTAATTGAGAAATCCAATTCATCCATTTCCATTTTCAGATAATTATTTTTCAAGGAAAAAAACCTCTCCTATCCAAACGCCGGTGACAATGCTGGCAAGAACGAAACTGAAAGGTTTTGTTGGGGTGGAGGGGGGGGGGGGGGGGTCTGACCAAAAATTTACAGACCAATATGAGAAAAAAAATACCAATTTTGCCGAGTAAAACGAAAAATGAGAAAACAATTCGGCCAATTGACAGTATTTATAAGCAGGTCCAAGTATCCTTTTAGCCTATCATGACTCATAAATTTTGTTTGGTGTTCCTGTTTAATTTTTAGAAGCCTCAGACATGGAAGTTTTTATTCAGTAAAAGAGAAAAAATTTAGCCTTTCAAAAATTCGTATTTTTGATAAGTAGGTAAGTATTAAAGCAATGTTTTTCTGTGTTTTTTTTTTGACATTTCAACTTTAAAAAAAGCAAACAAGGCGAACTGAGGGCAAAGATTTTCGAAAATTTGCATTTTGATGGGTGAAATAAGAGCAATGTTTTTAATACGATGAGTTTGATTTTCTTTTTCTCGATTTCAAAATTTTAGAATATGAACTATGGTTTTTTATAAATTCAAGCTTTCAAAAATGTGTAATTCAAGTTCCCAAGAAGTCACAAAATTAGCCTCTTTATTCAGACTAAAAATTCTCAAAATTTGCCAACTTTTTCAAAATTTGACAACAGGGGGAGTGACCCCCTTGGTTTCATCCCTGAATGCTGGACCTCTTTTGTATAAAGCCCTCCACAACATGAGAAAACATTTTTAAAAAATGAAAAAATACAAGGTTCAATATTATAGGGGGGAGAGGGAACCTCAGGAAAATTTCTGCATGAAAAAAATGGATCATTCAGAAGGATTCTGACCAAGGAGGTACTGAGGAAAATTTTTTCACGAAGTTTTTTCTTTTGAATTTAAAAAAAAATGGTGAATATCAATTTTTTTGTATAATTAAAATTTCAATTAGAAAATTGCGATTTTTTGGGTGGAAGGGGGGAGGGGGAGATTTGAGGTGTTGACTGAAAAGTATATTCATTATTAAACTAATAAAAACGCTATCGAGTGAACTCTCCTTCCCCAAAGTCAGAAAATGAAATGATTTGCGCCAGTTTTTTTTTCATCCCATAATAATTTCTTGGTATAAAGAGTAATGAATTTTGATTTTATAAAAGATTGAATTATCTGAAGAAGGTGTCCTTCAGAAAGTCCTGCTTCCCCCCACTTTTTTCATGATGTCCCTGTTTGTTTGACACTTTGTACCTACTCAATTTTTTCTATTTTTTAATCATGGTACAAAAATTTTGAGACTCCCCCTTAGGAAAAATATTGAGGTAATTTTGGAAAAATAGCTTGTTTTTTTCATAGGTACCTATTTTAAATCAAAATTTTTTGAATTTCCCATTTATTCTTTCCTTATTTTGAAAAGTCGAATTTCTAAAAATTCTCTCAAGTGATGATGAATGGGGGGGGGGGGGGGGAGAAAGAAATCTGAACATCTGAAAATTTTGAATTGAAAAAAATATATCGAAAACATGTTTTCTCAAGTAGTGAAAAAAATCTTCTGTCTTTTTTTCTGTTTTTTAATCACGGAACAAAAATTTTGAGACTTCCTCTTCAGAAAAGGTTGACGTATTTTTGGGAAAATGATTTGTCTTTTCATATTTCGAATCAAAAATTTTTGAATTTATTCTTGACAGTTTCTTCCCTTAATTTTGGAAATTTTAATTTCTAAAACTTTTCTCTCAAGTGATGATAAATTTAGGGGAAAAGATCTGAACATTTGAAAAATGCGAATTGAAAGAAAAAAAATCGAAATGCTTTCTTTAAAAATCACCAAATCATCAAAAAAAATTAAGAAATTTAAAAAAAAATTGAACAAAACTCAGCCATCACAAAAAATTGTAAAATTTGTCAGAAGTCAGAAAATAACC
Source organism: Planococcus citri (assembly GCF_950023065.1). Classification (NCBI taxonomy): domain Eukaryota; kingdom Metazoa; phylum Arthropoda; class Insecta; order Hemiptera; family Pseudococcidae; genus Planococcus; species Planococcus citri. The sequence continues at coordinate 71,325,418 of NC_088680.1, forward strand.
AAAAATTGATGAAATTTCCGTAAATAGCAAATCAGCATCGATGATAAATGTACAGCAGGTGGAATAGAAGTAAGGGCAGGGAGTTGCAGCATGATTAACATTCAAATGACGAGCGTTTTTTACCCGAAAGCAAAGTTCTGTGATAAAGTATACCAAGAATGGACCGTGAGCTAAGGGTGCGGTGCAGGCGTACCTAACACGAATAATTTCTAAATAACATCTACATAATATAATCAACAATGTGGTCATGTACATACATAGCTTAGCTCGCAAAGGGGAATTGTGATGACATCGATTTGGACATAGGCAACTGGGCATAACCGCTATGTTTCGGTGTTGTTGCTGTGGTCTAAGAATACATATATGTACGAAAATACATCGTCGTATCGCAGAAAGAAATAATACTTTAGATGATAATGATGATGAAGGAGGAGAAGGAGGATGAAGAAGATGAAGAAGAAGTTAAAATGAAATGTAGCTGGGGTTCGGACAAACTGCATGGAAGGCAGAGTATGAATGATGATGGTAATATTGGTAATGCCTGTGTACGCACTCGTAATGTATACATTGCATACTTACACTATATACAGTGTACAGTGTACATGTTGTCATCGCGTATGTTACCAATTACCATAATTCATCTAAATTCTAATGCGATGAGAAATGAGAAAATAGATAGGATGCGAGCAATATGCGCCCAATCGTGGGGGAAATCGTATAGTGCCAGTTGCCACTGCCACTGTCAGCTATCCATGTACATTTAAGACGATCACCGCCTAGATGACAAAGTTTTGGGTCCGTCAGATGCGACAATTGCGAATCTGTGCACTGGAAGAAGGGTAGAAGGGCAGAAGGGTGGACCGTGGACCGCTCTATCGCTATCAGTTTTCTGCCAAATAGTTGCACTGGTGGGTGATGGGTGATGGGGTGTAGCCGAGATTCAATCTTATTTAACGACGTATTTCGTCGCAATTACCCGAACAAATTATTTATCTGATATACGATATATAGGGGTGTGTAGTGTGTATAGTGTGTATACTGAATACACGAGTAAGTAGGTACACTGTATATGTAAAAGAAGAAAAAAGAAGGGAGACGGTGTTATTTATGGTGTACCAGTAGCGCGCCCCTTTGCCCTATTCGACGAAACTATTTCACCCTTCGTTAGCTGGGTAAACGCGTTCAAATAACTATTAGTAATTTGCCGGCCTCGGCCGCGCACGACCAGAGGGTGTGCGCTGTGCGATGTGCATTCGGGTAACCTCTTCGTTAACTGCGGCTTAAGGCTTATATTATACTAACTGATGTAAGCGTCTGACTCTGGAGCTGGTGGTGTCGCTGTTTAGCCCTTTTTTTTCGCCTTTTCCTCCTCCTCCACCACCGACTCTATTTAATGCCAAAACAAATAACGATTTAAAATCTCATTCTAGTCGTGATGTGATCAACCACCGATGAAATTAACGTCGCTACCCCAACCCCTGCACGCCACCGCGCCTCGCCGTCGAGTTATTACACCTCGATACGCTTCGTTAAGACGAATTTAACCAATTTAAAAGATTTGCAAAAGAGAAAAGAAACAATATCCAGTCATACTTGATTGCGTCCCGCTCTCGGCTGTGCCAATTGTTTTCGCTTCAAACCACCACTTTATTGGTTGGCAATGTAAATTCCTTAACCCCTGCCTAGTTGAAATCTTAGGTATCCAACCTACCAACTAACTACCTAATGTTTTTTCTTGGAATTCGACGAGTACGCGTATCTTCACGATGTTTATTTAGCAAATTAAAAAAAAAACAAAGATTCAGGATTCATTATTTTTAGCAACTGATGATCAGAGGCAATCTTTTAACCCTATTATTGACCTATCCTTGACAGAATTTAATAAAAATCACACCAACTCCATCATATTTAAAAGACATTTTCTTCTCCTTGATAAGTATGAAGAATTCAGTCATATATTTACTGATGGTTCAAAAACTCAACAATTCACTGGATGTGCAATTATTCATGGCGATGTATCTATCCCCATTGATCTTTCCTCCCTTTGCACTATCCTTACTGCTGAACTATACATGCAATTAAATCTGCAATTTCATATTCCCTTGATTTTTCTTTAAATAATGTTAAAATTTTTCCTGACTTACTATCTGCTCTTTCATCAATAAAAAACTATAAGTCAAAGTATTCACATCCTATATCACTTGAGATCATTGAACTCCTTCAACTCTTCCAAAATAGCACACCCATACTATGTTGGATACCTCTTCACACTCCCAGATTCAAGGAAATGAGATAGCAGATAAAATAGCTAAACAGGCACACCTCCACCTCCCCCTTGCCAACATACCAATCCCTCTATCTGATTTGAAACTCCATTACAAAACACTAATGCATGAAGTATTTCAATCTTCATGGTTCAGGTCCCAAGTTCAAATAAACTCAAAAGCATTAAAAACACCACATCTCTATGGAAAACTTCTGAGCAACTTCAACGTAAATCTGAGGTTCTTTTCACCCGACTCAGGACTGGCCACTCCCTTCTCACTCACCAATTCATATTCCTTAAACAGCCTCCACCATTATGCCCAGAATGCAACAACATCCCCCTAAACATTGCTCATTTACTAATAGACTGCCCTTCCTACCAGAATTAACGCTCCAGACACCTAAATTCTAACCATCTCCAGGTCCTCCTTTCTGACAACCCTTCTCACACAGACCAAGTTATTAAATTTCTAATCTCAACAAAATTTGATAAAAAAATTTAAAATTGTATGTACCTACATACTTAACTTTATTTCCTGTGTATAACCTAATTTTAAGCTTTTCACTCGTAAATACGAGCCTCTAGCCAATAAGTTGCTGCATATGGCTCATTAAATAAAATAAATAAATAAATAAATAAAAATTTGATTTTAATGGCATTAGCATTTTCAGTTTTCAGGAAATTGTAATATTTTCAAAAATACGAATGGGGTTCAAGCGAGGCGAGGGCAAAAGCGCTCAGAAATTCACAATTCTTCATTTTTCAGGACATAATTTTTATATTATCAGAAACAAACAAATTTTAGCAAAAATTAGAAATTAGGTATCGTTTTCGAATTTTTGGCGAACAATAGGACATTTTTTGATATTCCAGCAGAAGTTGGGACTTTCTAGCAGTTTTGACTGGGATGTACTCGTAAGTACTAGAGACAGTTTTTTTTTTTTTTTTTGAATAAATTCATTATTTTTGATGCAAGAAGTCAATTTTTCTACTCTGTAACTTTTTTCGGAGTAAGGAATATGAAAATGATATGCTTGAGCCAAGCAAGGCGAAGACTTTTGAAAAATTATAATAATTCAAGAAGTAAAAACTCGTGGTTTTTAGTCAATTTTTTATTCATTTTTTTCCATAATTTTTTCAACCGAATTTTCAAAAAGCTCTCCACTCGATTTCACGGGAAATTTTTCAAAAAAATTGAAATTGGAAGAAAAGTATGGGTACAAAATATTTTATTTCAATTGAAATTATAATAAAAAACAAAAAAAACAGTAGGTACAAATGAACGAAAAAATGAATTTCTCAATTTTTTCACTATTTTTTCACTACTTTCACTACCTGTTATTATACCCTGTGTTCACATAGATAAGTAATTTCTTCCCAACTTTCCCAAATTTCTCAACTTTTTTCCAACTCACTCAATTTTTCTCAAAAATACTCAACTTTCTGCCTAAATTTTTCAGTTGAGAGAGAGGAAGAGAATTTGGTGAGGCCCCCCCCTCCCCACCGGTTCGGCACGCCTTTGATGATGATACAAAATAAAACTGAGTAATTTTCTGAACCCACGCTCTCCGATTTCAACGAAACCAAGCCTAAGACCCGTAACCAAAATTTAGGTTCTAAAGTCCATTCTTGACAAATTTAGTGTGATTTTTCGAGCCCTCATTTTTTTATTTCAAATCAAGATTTTCATTTCTGGTCAGAACTTTTTTCAAATAACTCCTTTTTCAAGAAAGCCCGCTTTCTATTTCCTAAAAATTTTGACCATTTTGTATCCACAGAGACTCCCAAAGTTGAGAAAAATCAAAAAAGTAAATGAATGATTCTAATCTCAAAAAAAAAAAAAAATCGATCAAAATTTTTTCAATGTAACAAACTCCAAAAACCTGCAGAAGGCTTTAAAAATTCTCGAAACCATTACAAATCTATTTAGCACGATAAAAATAAAGTATCCATAAATCATGTTTCAGTTTCAAACCGCATAGGCTATTTTCTTGATCAAAAATTTTTGGATTTTTCTATAAAAATTGAGTCAAATTTGGAAACGAAATTTAGACCTAGAAATTTGACGTGATCAGATAGTATACTTTAAAGCACATTTTCATACAGTTTTTCCAATAACTAAATCATTTCATTTCAAGATGAATTATTCAGCTGTCGTTTTCAAACCTCCCATGAAATAAATAAGTACCCAACTAATTAAATAGATTTTTAAAAAAATGGGCAGGATTATCTCAACATTGTCTCAACCGATACGATAGCGATACAAGAAGCCGGATTTCGATCGAAGAATACACTATAATTAGAAGAACATATATACGAGTGCGCGCAATTCTGTCACATTTCACTACATTGGACGGATTCCAAATTTTGTTGACTTTTCCACGGGGCTTAAACTTGGCTCAGGCGAAAATTCAACATAACTCCGACTTAATCCCAGCGCTACGATGTAGAAATCTCTAAAATATATGACTCTTTGAAAACTATACTCGTATACGAGGAGTATGTGTATGTACCTAAACACTACCTACATCAGACTCGGGCACGATATCTATTTTTTCCTTCTTCTTCGTTTATAGCTTTTCGAGTGTTTTTGATGCTTCCACCGACACTTTCTATTCTTTTCGCTTTATTTAGACTTGTCATTCGGGTCTGTGAAAGAGTTCGACCCAGAGATCCTTGTACGCGATCATCTCGGATTATATGAGAAAGCGAAAACAAAGGTTGGGATTAATTTGAAAAATATGCTCGAGAATTTCAAATTAAATGAGGATTTCAAACAGTAGTCGTTCTACATAAGAAAACAGACCTACACCCATTTTGAAAATTGTGACCCCCCCCCCCCGAGGGGCTTCCATATCAAAATTGGCGTCTTTCAACTGATAAAAACAGACCTCTTTAGGTCCATGTAGGTAGAAGTGATTTTCCTATCTTTATAATTTTTTTTACTCAAATTACAGTACCTCCTCATTCTAATAAAATCTTAATTTTGAAAAAAAAAACACAAATTGGTTCGAGCGAAGCGAAGGGAACAGTTTTCAAAAAATTTAATTCAGGGAATAATATTTCATCGAGTCGTTTATTTTTATAGGATCATAACTCTTTGAAAACTTCGAACAGTTATTCTCTCAAAATTTCAAAAGCTTTAAAAATTTATGATTTACGAATTTATTTTTATGATGTGAGAAGTTATTTTTCAATTTCGATATTAATTTTAAAAAGAATAAAATATCAAGAAACGTAGAAATTTTTTTCCACTCGATCTTTTTTTCAAAGTCGAACCCACTAAAACGGACAGAATTTTTCAACAAAAATGTTGAACAATAAATTGCCAAAAATACTCTAAGAATCAACAAAAAATGATGCCTAAAATTAGAAAAAATTTCAAAAGTGTAATGAGTAAAAATTGTGTAAGATCACTGAAAATCGACAAAACTTGACAGAATTTCAGTAAAAATGATCAAAAATGCATAAAAAAGTACAAATCAGCCAAAAAATGTAAAATTTTGATAGTCAAAACTTAAAATTTAGCTTAAATAACAAAAAAAACAAACTTTGAAACCCTTTCAAAACAGAAGTAAAAGCAAAAAAAAATTCGTTTTTTGTAGTGGTGGGATATTATCGATATTTATCGATATATATCGATATTTGCCGCCGTCGATATATATCGATATTTTAAATCCGATAATCGATTATCGGAAAATTTTTAAAAATTATGCAAAAATCCTGTAAATAAATTGTGCGAGGTGTTTTTTGCTCTTTTTGAGCATTTTCAGACTTTTTTAGTGTAAAATAGTGATTATCACAGCTATTAATGGTAGCCATGGGCCATGGGCCGTATCTGTAGAATGATGAAATGTTGACATTACGTCATCAATGTCATCATTATTTTAAAAAGCGCCAAATAGGTACCTAGCTAGATACTGAAAAAGCAAAAAGTAAGGAATAGAAACAGCTTAGAGATGACTCAGTTTCTCTTTTCATCAAAAATCAGCTGTTTTATGGTCTTTTTATGAACGTCAAAAACATCCGATATATATCGATATTATCGATATGAAACCTCCGATATTTTGACGATATCGATATTCCGAAATATCGATAATATCCCATCACTAGTTTTTTGAACTGTTTCAAGCTTTTTTTTGGCAAATTGAAATTTAATCCCTTTTTAGTGTAGTTTTCAGCGATTTAAAAGTTTTTTTTTAGAAATATTTTTATATCGTTTTAACGCATTTTCAACATTTTTGCAAAAATGTTGCTGAAATTCCTTTAGTTTGAGGTAATTATAAGCAATTTTAGTGTATATTTGATCGTTTCAACATCATTTTAATAGAATTTCAACACGTTTTGCGCAGTTTTGGCAAAATTTAATAAGAGTTCATCAATTTTGAGTAATTTTAGTGATTTTAATGTATTTTCAGCAGTTTTTTCATCATTTCAACCGTTTATGTGTATTTTCGACAGATTTTCCCGAAATATATATATATATTGGGGGGGGGGGGTAATTTTTGATGGCTGCAAATTTCATGTTTTTTTTAGCATTTTTAAATCATTTTAATGAGTTTTAAACAATTTTTTGTGCATTTTGTAAAAATTTTACTGCTCTATCAGCTTTGGGATTTTTTTGGAAAATTTTCAATGATTCTAATGCATTTGCAAACGTTTTTACATTCTATATCATTTTAAAACGTTCTAAATGCATTTAAACTTTTTGAAGATTCCAAGAGGGTGCGAGACCGAAAAGTATCAGAACATCAAATTCTTGAATACTTTATCGTTAAATCCGGTTTTCGAAAAAAAAATTGACACTAATTTGATAGTTTCTTGAAGATTCGGAGCTTTCTTTTTGATTGGCTGCTTTGACAATACTTTATGGATGAAAAAATCAAACCCACTATAGATGTACAGGAAAGCCCCATTTTTCACGAGGGTTCCCCTGGCTACTGCCCTTTTTCTGGTACATGTGATGAATCTGCCTCTGATCTCAAAGATCGTAGATCAAAATTTACCATTTTCAAACATTTTGGTGAAACATTGGTGGGAAAATTGGGATAGGTAAATTCTGCGCAGATTGCATTTATTCATCTTGCGAATCATTATAGATCGTTTGTTTGAATCTTTCATTCCTCAGACCTCCAGACAGCCATACCATTAACATATACGATACTTAAGTTAATAATGTTCAGTACACTCGAGCAAACTTACCCCTTTTGAGCTTTTCCAAAGGTTCTGGATGAAGCAGCGTGGGCGGACAAGGAACAGGATGATGATGATGGTGCGGATCATGATGCATATGATGATGGTGATGGTGGTGATGATGATGGCCTAAACCGGTCAAGCTGGATTCTTGATGCAGCGACGAATTATTATGCAGGGGTGAGGAAAGCGAATGATCCGGACCGCCGACCACGACCGAATTCGAATTATTAGCTATGGCGACGACGTGAGCGGCATGCGCGGCAGCCGCCATAGCCGCGTTCGATGTGACTAAATCTTGCAAACACAGACTCGACGAATCGGTCAAATTTTCCAATCTATCCATCATATTTATCATATACAAAAAGGCTCAAAGCCCAAAGCCCAAAGCCTAAAGCCGGTTATAACGCCGCACTGATTACGATTACGAGCACGAGTAAAGTGGACACTTTTGCGTCATTTTAACGCGTCTCGCGTGAAAAACTTTCCGCCACAACGATATTTTTCAGGTATTATACGCGAACGTGTAGATAATAAACGTGTACGAACAACGCAAAAATTCATCCGATCAGCGCACACTTTTCTTTTTTTATGACAAAATAACAACCACTCGGAGCTTCATCGACGGCGGCGTGTTCATGTTTAGATAAAAATTTCACCGCTACACTCGAGTCGACTGTTTTCAACCTGTAACATAGGTACACATTACACATATAATAAAAAAAAAAAAAAAAATGAAATGAAACATCGCTACACCTATGTGTATTACAACTAACATCTACATACATATATAACAAGTAGATAGAGATACCTAAGTTAACGTGGTAACGTAATAAAAAAAAAAAAAATTACAACAGTCAATAAATGATAAGGATTTAATTTTAATTTCGTTTAAGGCGCGAGCCTCGCTTCGGGCGCCATCTACACAGCGTGTAACGCCGCAGCCGAGTTTATTTTTCGCAAATTTTTTTCCATTATAGGTATATAGGTATAGCTGATGAGGGGCCACGATTCGACTCGAGTCTCGCGAGACGATATATAGGTAATAATACGTAATACAACGGAGGTGGATTTGTAAAACTTACCACGTAATTAAATCGCCTATCGTGGTAAAGTTGCGAGTATAATTTATTCGTATACGGGTGCGTGGCGAGAAGCTTGGGAGCTTTTATACGAGTATATTCCTCCCCCGGATCGCGGATTATATTCGACGATGGCTATGGCTCCGCAGCCCAGAAAACCCAAAAGGGGGGCAGAGAACGAGCGAGGGTGAGGGTGTTCCGTATCGAACCGCAAAACGCCGCGAAGAAGTTAATCAAACGGATAAAAAGGACAAACTGGGCGCAGGTGCTGTACAATCGATTATGCATAGCGATGCGAAAATTGATGCTTGTAAATTTGCCATGCTGTGCCCTGCCGCTGCTGTTGCCTAGCTCGACGCCCTCGTCGCTTTTTCTTTCGCATTTTGCTCAACGATACCAGAACCCCTATATTCTGTTTTCCTTTCGAGTTTTTTGTTCGCTAACTTTTTGCCGACATTTATACCATACCTTAGCATCGAAACGATCCCTGCACTGCTTATAAGGGGTGAATATTTCGAACTGGCTTTCTGCGATTTGAACGAAACCCAGCTAGATTGAAAGAGCATGTTTTGAAACGTCCATAACCAAAATTTCAAGTGCTCTAGTTCATTTTTGGATTTTTGGCAAATTTTTGAAAAATTAAACATTTTTATTTATTTACCTATTTATTTATTTTTTGAGCAGAAGGAACCCATGCGAATAATTTCCATAACTCGTTGCAAGCACATCGACAACTAAGTACGAAGTTTGGGCCATTTCGGAGTCCCTCAGTGACTTCAATTTTCTCCAGAAACTTCAAATCACTCAAGAAAATCACTGTTCAACGCATTTTCAATCAAAATTGGTCACTTTTAGATTCAAACAATTGGCATCAATGTAGAGAATATGTTGAGACCAAGATGAATGGGAGACAATAATTGATTTTGACATTGACTTCTCACTTTTCTTGCATCAGTACTGGACATTGGTGTTGAATAATGTTGAGTCAACAAGTGACAAATTAGGGATCTCATTTTTTCCATCAACTTTGGCATCAATTGTATGTACCACGCAGGAAGAAACTGAAACGGCAATGTTTGCTGATGACACTACAATTTTGCCAGTTTGTTCATCCTAAGCCCAAATGATAGTTTATTGTGGTTGCAGCTCCTTTACAGGAGATAGTGTACATCTGATTCTATCTGTTTATATTAATCAGTTTATGGCATATTTGATAGTTTTTTTTCAGGGTTTTGCAGGAAGAGTTAGCTGGTGAGTTTGTTGTCAGCAGCTCTGATCATCTTCTACCCCTGGTTGTTTTCCCTTGAATTTTTCCCAGCAACACTAGCATGAAAATACCGTGTTCTCGTATTTTGGGTGCAATATACTTCATTTTCCTATTTTTGATATCCTCTGCTAGTACTTTCCTTTCTTCCACTATTCTTGCTAGGACTTTTGGGTTGATGATAAAGTCCTTCCATGAGATCTTCAGTAGCCTTCCATAGCACCACATCTCAAAAGCGAATACTTTATTTTCACATTCCTCACTCATGGTCCATGTTTCACAGAAGTACTTCAGAATGGTCCATATGTAGCATTGCATACTTATGATGAGTAATTACTCTTCCTCAGACTTAGATTCATCGTTTGATTGCCAAGCACATTGATGAGATTATTGAACCGGCTTCTTGTCATTCAGACAGGGCTTGCAAACCGGATAGATCTCACTCTTGGTTTTGGTTTCAAATTTATGTTTTTTTGAAAATGTTTTGATTTTGGTTTTTTAAATACAGTAAAACGTCGTTAAGTGCCAAGTGCAACCTTGACAAGTGCAATTTCGCGTTAAGTGCAACAAAAATGTAATCCCAGGTCCCAACAGTCAATTTACCATGTAAATTCACTTTCATAAGAGCAAACACTCAAACAGTAACCTTGATAAGTGCAGCAATTTTTTGGCAGTAGAAAGCACTTTCACCTCTATAAGTGCAAAATTATGTCTATAATAAAAATTGTAGGCAAATTTAACCTCTATAAGTGCAAGTTGCTGTACGTTTTGCCTCTATAAGTGCAAAATTACCTAGACAATAGAAATTGTAGGTGAATCTAATCTCTAGAAGTGCAAGTTGCTGTATGTTTCACCTCAATAAGTGCAAAATTACGTAGGCAATGGAAATTGCAGGAGAATTTAACCTTTGTGAATTTGTTTACCTCGATAAGTGCAAGCTGTGGAAAAATAACCTTGCTAAATGCAAACCTCTTCAAGTGGAAAACTCGATAAGCGCAATAATTTTTCCTGTCCCTTGAGTTAGCACTTATTGAGGTTTTACTGTATATTGCTCTTTACTTCCAGTTTTGGTTAAGGGATTTTGATTTCAAAGGAATCAGTTTTGGTTTTTGTTTCAGTTTTTTCCTTTTTTCTCAATTTTTTTTTAGAGGGAAGAAGGCCAAGATGGTGATCAGTGATCACTTTTTCAAATACTCTGTGTATGTGACTAGAAAGCGCCACTTTGGCAGTGACTTTGTCAACTTTTTTATTTTTCATCTTGTATCATTAGTTTTTACTTCATTTTTACCAACAATGCAGTATTAATTAGGCTAATTACCTGAAAAATTCCCCGAGATATTTGAAGCTTTTAACTTGTTCCACTGACAGTCCATTTACAACGATTTCACTGCATATTGGCTCTTTTCCCTCGAAGGCCATCACCTTTGTTTTTGACGACGAGATTCTCATTCCGTACTTATCAGCTGCTTTCTGAAGAGTGTACAGTGCTCTCTGCAAGTCATCTTTGTTGTCAGCAAAGACTACCTGATCATCAGCAAACAGCAGCGTATTGACATGGGTGTCGTTGATGTCTAGCCCTTTTGGCTTGGTTTTCAGCCATTCTTTAATCATGTCATCAAAGTAGATGTTGAACAGACTACATGACATTGGGAATCCCTGTCTTACTCCTCTTCCTATCTTCTTTGCTTCCAACATATTGTTTCCAGATCTTAATCTTATTACATTATCCGTGTATATTTCCTCAATTAGGTGTACTATTTGTTCATACACTTCGATTTTCCTCAGGATTTCAAACAACTTCTTCCTTCATACTTGATCATATGCCTTCTCCAGATCAACAAAGCACATGTGGGTCTCTACATTATATTCTCGTCTCTTCTCCATCAGCAGCTTTGTTGCGTATACCCCATCTATATATTATTGGCTCCGCATGGCTCTCAATTCTTCTTGCTAGCATCTTTGCAAGTATTTTGTAAGCAGCATTTAGTAAGCTAATTCCACAGTAGTTCCCTGGGTCATTTTGGTCTCCTTTTTTGAAAATGGGTATTACAATTACAGTGAGGAAGTCTTCTGGTATGGTCGCACCTGATAGTATTTTGTTGTAGAAAGCTGGCAGTCTCTTCTTAATGGTTATTGTGGCGTTCTTGAATAAATCTGTTGGTAATTTATCACTGCCTGGGGCTTTTCCATTTCTGGAGCTTTTCAAGGCTCCATCTAGCTCTTCCCAAGAGAATGGCTCATACTCGTTCTTCTCATGGTTTGCCGCTTCAATTTCATCATCAGGATTCGACCATTTTTTCACAGTCTGGTGGGGCAATGTTGGCTCTGTGTACCTCATCTTCCGATATTCTTTTGATTATTTTGTACACTTTTGGTTTCTTAATAACCTTGGTCAGAGCCTGCATTCACCTTCATTCCACATTTCAATCCAGCGCTGTTTATTTAGTTGATCATTACCTGCATTTGAGCTTTGGTTCCAGCAAGAATCATTTTGTTGTCTGCATAACTTATTTCATTGATTCCTTCGTCATTGATTTTGAGTCCCATTCTCTCAATTCTTGCTTCTCTCATAATTTCCTCTGCATACAATAAGTTGGACAGCCTAGGTGATAATGTGAATCTCTGCCTCACACTTCTTTTTATAGCACATCCGTTCTCTGAGTATACATTTCCAATTATGATGTTTGCACTATGTTCCCATTACAGATTCCTTATTATTTGCAGGTCTTTGTCTTCGACATGGTACATTCTTTAGAATCTTCAACATCTTCTCATGGTTAACACAATCAAATGACTTTTCATAATCGATAAAAGATGCAATTATATACCTGTTAGCATTCAGTGATCTCTGAATGACATTGACGCTGAATGATCACTCTCAGTAAGTCTATTGCATGTCTGGTAACTTTCATGGCTACAAAGCCATATTGAGTTTCACTGAGGTTCTCATCAATCTTCTTTTCTATTCTGGCATTTATCTTATGATGGAAAGTAGCAGCTTTATGTGTGACTCATTAATGCGATGATTCTGCACACTGAGCATTTTTGCACAATACTCTTTTTTGGTATTGGTCTACAAAGTTCACTGCTTTGAAGTCCTTTGGTAGCACACCTTCATCATATAGGCTACTTCATTTATCATTTTCAAAAGCTCCTTTTCATACCGTGGTATTATATGCTTGATCAAGTCTGCTGGTATGAGGTCTTCTCCGACTGCCTTGTCAGCCTTGTGGTTTCGCTGCATTCCTCAGCTCCCACATTTCTATTTGTGGTGCCTCTTCAGTGGATGTAACTTCAATTTGAGCTGGTTGTGCATCATCTCCATTATAGTTCATCTATATGTATTGTATAATCTATCCAGACCTCCTCCATATCTTGATCATTGATGCAGTATTTTCCATATTTCTCCCACTTATATATGCTATTCTACTTCTCTTTTTCTTAAGGGTGGTCATCATTTGTTTTATCTTAGAATGCAATTCTCTGAAGTTGTGTCTTCTATCCAGATCCTCAATTTCTTGACATTGGGAATAAGTCTGCTTAGCCAAACCTGCCTTTAAACCCTCACACCCCCTCCCTCCAACTCAGCTAAAAATTCAACTCAATTTGCGACCAATGTATATTTTTTTTTGAACAAAATGCACAAAATTCAATAAACAAAAATTGAATCGAGTTGATGAAATTTTATAAAACCTGGCAAAAAAATCATACTAGTCAAATAACCTTAACAAAACATAGGAGAAATTTCAAATTTGTAAGATAGTGTTAAACACCCCATGGCAAGAACTCAAAATTTAAAAAAAATTGTCAAATATTATTGTTTTAATGTGTTTTTTATCAATTTTTGGTTTAGGCGGTTTGTTGATTAGAAAATATCAAAATTAATGACTGTCCACTGTCCAGTTCAAGGGTTTTCAAAATGAGAGACCCAAAAAAGTACCTCACGGTAAAAAAAAGGGGGTTTGAAAAAGAACGCGCTAGAAAGGCTCGTCACCATTACAAAAAAACTTCAAAAAAATCTCCATAATATAACTGAAAAATATCCAAAAAAAAAATGACCCAAAACAAAAAATTACTGATATCTACTTTGCAGGGAGTTGGAGAATGATTGGTTGGTACCTACCTACACACCTGCCTACGTTCCTACTTAAGAGTTTGCAAAATAATGAACAAAAATTTCCCAACTTCCGCTCGCTTTCTAATGAAGACTAATCAAATTCGATCATGGAATACTTCATGAATGCTGGAAATGGATGTGTATTGTGTACCTACTTGTCTAAAGAAGTGGGCGGAAGTTGGGAAATTTTTGTTCATTATTTTGCAAACTCTTAAGTAGGAACGTAGGCAGGTGTGTAGGTAGGTACCAACCAATCATTCTCCAACTCCCTGCAAAGTAGATATCAGTAATTTTTTGTTTTGGGTCATTTTTTTTTTGGATATTTTTCAGTTATATTATGGAGATTTTTTTGAAGTTTTTTTGTAATGGTGACGAGCCTTTCTAGCGCGTTCTTTTTCAAACCCCCTTTTTTTTACCGTGAGGTACTTTTTTGGGGGGATATCACCTATTTTTTCTGAAGATGGTGAAGAGTTTATGAACAAAATATTGGGTTAGATTTGCATTCACTTTCACTCAAATAAATGGTTTCCTTAAAAACCTTGTGGAGGCGAGGGTTCAATTCTTTTCTGCACTCTGGAGATTTTTTTTTCTAGTAAATTTTAGGTATTTATTTATTTATTTATTTGTCAAAATTCCAACATAAAAACCTGCTGGAGACTCCAGAACTGCTCAAAATGGTATGGAATTATTTCCAATCGATTTGAATTGTTTGAAATAAATTTACATACGAAATTTCAGCTTTCTAGCTCAACATGGTGAAATTTTGATTTTTTTCATTTTTTAAATAAATTATTTCTTTTACATAGATTTAAAAACAAAACAGAACCAATTTTAAAGGTTGAGATTCAAGAATATAAAACGCAGTGATAACAATTTTTCAATAAAAAATAATTACTTGAAAAAATTTTTAAAAATAGGTACAGGCGGGATTCGAACCCAGGGCCGCCTGCCTGCGGAGCCGAAGCTTAAGTCAGGCAGCCACTGCGGCTGCGTTGTGGATCGCGCGTTTCAACTCCATACAACGCGGGATGCGCCGAATGCAACGTACATGATATGTTTTAAATCTAACGGCCATTTAGATTGGTACAAATTGACGTTTCATTGAGTTATTTGAACAAAGCTGCAGACTTTTAGACTGAATTATTTCGAATGAGCTTTGGGATATGGATTATTAAAAGAATAGAGAAGTGCCTTTTGTATGTTTTAGCTCACTTGCAATAATAGTTTCTGAATAATAATCGTTTAAAATTTTCAAATTTGGAAAAAAAGTGGTTAAAATTCGTTTTTTGAAAAATCCCTTCGTAGCGACCTGAATTGTGATTAAATACACCATCATGCAAAATTTCGTTGAATTTGGCCGAGCAGATTTTCTGAAAAGTCTATTGAAGAAAATGAAGAAAAAAAAACAGTGAGAAAACGACATGTTTGAAGATCTCGTTCACTTTTGGTATTAAACCTACAACTTTCAAATTTTAGTATGTTGATAAGCTCGTCGAGATCTTCAAAATGACATATTAATCTTTGAAATTGGTGCAGTTGTTTTTGAAATCTGAAGGTACTAATTTTCGCGTTTGTTGGTCTCGGAAGAATAGGCGTTTGCGGTAGCGGCGACGTTCTTTTTCCCAACCCCCTCGCCGTGCTACCGCCCGGCCTGATCATGCCATTAAAATCAAGATGCATAATTTTGTGCTTCTTCAAAAACAATTGAAATTTTTTCAAGCTTGAACTCTCGTTGCAGGGGGAGGAAGTGAGGTATTGACCTAAACTTTCGAATTTACATGTTCACAATCACATTCGAGCCCACGGCTTTTTCTCGGCTCAAATTGAGCATTGAGGTAAAAATAAATTTGCCCCATTCCTCGAATTAAAAAAAATCAACGTTCTAAGTGGAAAATGTTGAAAAAATTAAAGCAAACGATCTAGGCAATTTGAGCACTATAGACAATAAGTCTGCACTCGCAGCCCTCTAACACTTGAAACCTATAAATGTACCAAACATAGGCTACCTATACGTGCCACACATACGAATACACCACGAAAACCATCTCATAAAAATCCTCTCGCTAGAATCATGCACATGGTAGATAGAGATACAGCCACTCGAGGAAGAAGAGGAGAGAAGAAGAGTGAAAAAGTAAAAATATATAATAAATCACGATGACACCGTTTCAACTGCCATATACACATAACCCGCGCATCTAAATCCTTAGGCTTAACTCGGGCTCTGTATCTTTATAGATAATATGTCGTCGTGTCGCGTATGTATACAACTATACAGGTATGGTATGGCATGGTATGTGCGAGAAGAAGTGCTTATGCTCGCGCCATCATCATTTCTACTTACCTGCGAGACCTTGAAATTAACCAAGCCAGCTATTGCCATGCCAGCGCCACCGAGAGCATCTCCAATTTTTAATTGGAAAACTCCGATCAGGGTACTCGACTATAGAATATAATACGAGTAACTACGCCAGGATTAATATACGATGATGATGGCGGATTACGAGAGCCCTGCAATAACTCACTCAAATTCTGATACACCTTATCATCAAAAATGAGAGAAAGTTTGTTTGAAAAACACTTAATCGAGTTTATATACCAGTACAATAAGCGATGGCAATTGACTTTCAATCGAATGATTCGAATTCGATTATATTTAATCATCGTATTGGTAAGGTAAACCTACTCGTATTTGGGGATACCTATCTTACGCAGTAAATTGGCTTTAGATAGGTACCCTGTAGTTCTTCACTTCCTCGGGGGCCTAACAATGAAATATACTCGTATCCATTTTCCATCACTTACGTACATACGTATGGAAACGATAAGGTACACATACTAGGTCAAGACCTAATAATCTCTCGACTGCTTTCGATATAGAAGAAAAATCTTCTCTTTCACCGCCGAAACGTGCACAACGATGGAATTCGCGTCGAATTTCCGCAACGACCAACGACAAGAAAAAAAAACACATTCATTTAACCCATTAATACCGAACACAATCTCACATAATCCGCGCTAATCATGGCACGACGCGATGTTTGGATTAATGGCGGATTTTCATATACGAAAACAATATTTGACGAGTAAATTACCTACTCGGATCGCGGTGTATTCCTCTACATATGCCATCATTTTTCCTCCTCCGTATACATGAATGAGCGTTATAGGGATAGGGTAGAAGCCTTGCCACACCAACACCGTATACACGCGCCTGTCGTAATTTTTTCCGTACACACTGGATATTGGATAATCGTCGCTTTAAGTCTTTGTTTGGGTTTAGATTTACACTCCTCGAAGGCGCAAGTTTACATCTCAAATGCATTATCATTGTTTTCGAGAGTTTTGCCAATCAAGTTCACTTCGTGTACTCGTATATATAGGTACAGTCACAATATGCAAGACAGAGTGCAGATTTCTCTATTTGAAGAGCTGAATTATAGTTTGATTACGATTAAATGCATGGCAGAGATCTACGGTGAAGAGGGAGGGAACCGTTCAAACATCTAAAGGCTTAGCTTTTTTTTAAAAAAAGGGAATCTTCAGGCACCTCCATGATACCCAGAAAATTTTAGCAGCAACTGTTTTTCCAATTTTCAACGAATTTTTGAAAGTTTAAGAATCTTTCTTCTTTACTAAAAAAAAAAATTACAATTTCAGAAGGCATACTAAATAAAAAAAAAAAAAAAAAAACACAAAATTTATTGAAATTCATTTTTGAAATAATGTGTTCTAAAACTTCCAAAAATCAAAAAAACTATATCTAAGTATCGTATCCTATACACAATCAGGGTGTCTAAAGAAATTTCAAAATAAAAAATCAGGACTTTAACAGGATATTTTTTAAAAACTTTGGATTTATTAAGAGAAGAAAGGGGAATGGGCGAGACAAAATTTTACGTTATAACTTGACTTTTTTTTGATTTTCCAATGTTTCCAAGCATCCCAAGATTTTTTTCAAGCAAGCAGATGTCGAAAATATATGTAATTCTATCATTTCAATTTTTGACTTTATTGTCCCCTTAAAGGTTCACCTTGCTAATGTAATGAAATTGGGTAAATAAAGAACTTTTTCTAACATGGCAAATTTTTAAAAAATGTAAACAAAATTAATGGAAGATTTGAACGAAATTTCAAAAAAAAATACATACACCAATTTTTCGAAATAGAACGGCGAGTTTTAAAGTATCTAAAATAAGTAACAGATGAAATAACAAGAAAGGAATAATTTTGCCTAATATTCAAATAACGTACCTATAAAAATTTTAATTTCACCTTCACGTCTGGAATTTTTTAATTACGGAAAAGAGAAACAATTGAAATTCGAATTATGATTTTTTTGAAAAATTCAGAAATTTATTATTTTTGCTTCAAAATTTTAAAATTCGAATGATGATTTCTTTAAAATTTCAAACTTGAAAAAATAAAGTAAACGAGCCCGATTTAAGGGAAGTCAAATGCTTTCAAAAATTCACGTTTCAAGAGGTAAAAAAAAGTTTCTGAATTTGAACAATAAGTACTTTATTTGAAAAGTGAGGGCAAAAGCTTTGAAAAATGTGTATCTAACTCAAGATCTAAAAAAGTCGACAAATGAACCCTTTTCTACGAATTTTTTTCAAAATTCCGGAAAAAGGAGAAATTAATTTGATAAATTTCAAGTCTGATTGAAAAAAGCAGGACTTGCAGAAGCGTTAGACACATTGACAATATTTTTGAAGCAGCCTCAGTGACCTGTTGTAACGAAAAAACGAACTAAAGGTACCAAAGTACTCTAAAAAGCGACCAATTTGCGATGAAAATCAGGCTAAATTTTCCTAATTTTCTTGAAAACTGCGTAAAAAGTAAAAACCTATTAGGTAAATTGACAAGAAAACACTGAAAAAGCATTTAAAATCATCGAGTATAAAATTACCAAAAACTGATGAAATAATTTCAGGAAAATTTGACGAAATTTATAATGAAAACTGAATAAAACATCGTTAACGTATTTTTTTTTTTTTTTTTGGGTGTTTATAATTACAAGATTATTACACCCGTAAGGGGGGGGGGGGGTTAAATTTGGTTTGTGAGGTTGATGTTTTTTATTAGGGAGATGAATTTTTGTATTTCTGAGGGTAAAAATGAAATTAGCACACATTTATAATTTGACAAAAACTAAAAAAATTGCACAAGACGTACCCCTAGTTGAAAATCTATTGAAATGAAAAAAAAAAACACACAAAAATATCATTAAAATCATTTAGAATGATCAAAAATTGGTGAAATTTTGTTACAATATCCGACTGATGAAATTTCGTTCAAGTTGAGCAAATTTCTCAACATTCAGAGATTTTTAATTAACACGATTTTCACTAAATTAGTCCAAATTTCGCTGAAATTTCATTTTCAGACCACGGAAAAAAAATAAGTAGTTTCAAGGCAGTAAAAAATTTTCAAAAAACCTTTGAATTTTGAAAAGTGCAATTCTGAATTCTGCTTTTCAAATTTGCAAACTGGCACTAAGCAGGCTTCTAAAAACAGCTCATTTTAGGGGCCACTCGCAAATGGCTCTCTAAATGAAAAAATACGTACAATTGTTGCAGCTGATTCACACTTCTTGATATTTTGTGTATTATTATTACTTTTCTTTCTAGTCCATAGCCTCTGAAAATATACTTTTTCTTATTCAGATCAAAATATGGTTCAGGAAAAGTATGGTTGCAAAAATAGGGATAGTAAGAATAGAAAATTTTCAAAAATTTCAGCTGCAGCATTTTCGTTTTTTTTTTTTTTTGAAATGTTTTACGTTTTTTTTTTTCTTGAAAAGTTTGAACTCAAAAATAAACTTACGAGAGACGAAAAGTTCCCAACATTACAATTTTTTGGGTTTGAATTTCATTAATTAGGCCCCAATTTTTCTCAGCTCTTTCTCATCGTTACTCATTGACTTTCCGAATCAACTTAACTTCACTCTTGATTTTTTTTATGGGGAATGAGCTAAACTCGAATTTTTAAGTCTCAAACTAAAAAATGAAATTCATAGGAAGGAATAAAATGCCTTTTTAATTGGTCTTGGTCCGGAACAAATAATAATTTTTTTTTGAAAAAAATGACAGCTGAGTACGATACCAGTAAAATTGCTTACACTTAAATTCATTCTTGGAGAAATTCTCCAACATTTCAAAAAAGTCGTGTTTCATCAAACATTTGATATTTTTGAAAAGAAGTAATTTTTGGATGAAATTGATGAACATCTATTCCATAAATAATGCTGAGAATTTGACAAGTGATCAACACTCCACCTCTTTTACACAAAATACCACACTTCATCTTATCAGCCTTTCTGGAACTTTCGATAAAATTTTGATTTTCTTCATTATTTTAAATTATTGATTCCACAAAAAGCAATACCTATTTTACTTCTTTCCAAGACGAGATATGTCAATTTCAACGTCATCAACATTTTTTCCTTCAAATTTACAATTTGTTACTTGAAAAAATGGTACATATTTAAAATACCTACTCGAGCCTACGTTTGCTAAAATTATGGATTGAAAGCAATACGAATGCTTAACTTTCCGAAGTCCACCTGATCAATTTTCACAACTTTCAAAGAAATTTTGTAAAAACATTCGAGAAGAAGATCAAAATCAAATGCTTTGAAATGATGAAATTTGATTTCATACATTTGACACCTAACTGAAAAAATGAATTCATTAATAATTGTTAACGAGACAATTTTTGGAAAATTCAGTCATCCGACTAAAAAAAATTGAAGAAATTTTTGTAACATTGAAAAAAGAAATTGGAGCGGCTGAAGTTTTTAATCGTAGTCTTTTGTTGAATCAGAACTGAAAAATAACATTGTTTCATAAAAATTCTAATAATTGCCTTTTTGGAATAAATCGATTAAAAAATAATAATGGTTTTCCTGCACATTTTGAAATCACGATTACAAAATTCTTTTAAAATCAGCTGGAGATTTTTTAGAACCGAAAATATGTACCTATAAAGTTGCCCAAAAATATATATCTCAACAAAACAAAAAACGAGAAAAGTCATTTATTTTAATATTTTTTTTTCAAATGGAGAAATTTTGGATTTAAAACATCGAAAAAATAATCCTAGTTTGAAGCGATGAATTTTACATTGTATAGTTTTTTCAAAACTGCGAAACTCAAAAATTATCTGGAAACTTCAAATCAGCTGAAACCTTTACCAATTGATTTCAGGGCCGAAATAAAAATAAATTTAAACCCATAGGTAGGCTATTAATTTTCTACAGCTGAATTCTATCAAATGAAATTTGGTCTAGAGGAGGTTTTTCTTAGGCTGGACTGCTTTGTACCTACTTCATGCCTACGATTTCTAGGCAGTGAATTTTATCTGCGCAATTTTTATTTTTCAAACTCACGAACTAATGAAAGTTATGTGAAAATACCTGATTTGAAAAATCAAGGATACCTTTCCATCGCAAAAAATTGCCAACAATGTTAAGTAACTATAATATTTTCTATAATTTTGAAATATTTTCAAAAACTTTCAAACCACTAAGTATCACCCATGTTTTGAACCCCTCAATTTTACAAAAATTTCCGTCTTCGCTTCGTTCGAGCTTCACAGTTTTTTGTTTTTTGTTTTTTTTTTTTTTGGAAGATTGCTGCACTTTAAAAATGAGTACCTAGGTATTTATTGCAATTTTCAAGAATGCCAAAGGATTTCCTCGAATTGAGTAGAGTAGGTACACATTTTCGAAAATTTTTGCATCGCTTCAGTATTCGAGTTGATTTTTCTATTCCAAAATTGAATTTCTAGAAAATTATCGTTCCAATTTAAAAAATCAGAGAACTAAAAAAATGAACTTTTCACATCAAACTCACCTAATTTGTACCTCTAGCACAATTTCTCAAATTATACGAGTAAATGTAGGTACGATGAGAGCTTTTGCCCCAGAGCTTCGATCCCCCCAATTTGGTTTTCTTTTCAAAAATTGAAATTTCCAAAAACCTATAGTTCAAAATTTAAAAAATATCAAGACCAGCTCTAGCAAAATCAAATTCTCCCTAAAATTTTGAATCCTTCAAAGCTCATGCCCGACATTACCTACGTTTTGTAAACGTTTCATTATCGAATTCTTCTTTCGGTTTCACACTCCAGGATCATTTTTCAAAATAGTACACTAAATCGTGGGCTCAAAAGTCAAAATTGTACTATCCGAGAACGAATCGGAATTGCGAAAAATTAGAGCAAAATATTCTTCGTCTTCCTCTTCGACCGTAGTATAGTAGGACAATCAACATCGAACCAAGTTAGCACACAGAACCAAAACACACGCAATAAAAAAGATAAAAAAACATCGTTTCAGGAGCTGCTGAGCTAATATTCGCGAGCAAATACGACGTGATAATTTGATAAGGAAGCTCGAGCTGTAAATTTCATCATTCTCATCGGGTACTGGTACTATTTGGATCCAATTTATATTATATTTGATTAATGACGAATAATCTACCCGAGAGACTGAGAGAGGAGAATTTTTTTAAATGCGCAAATCCTCGCCCACCATGCAGAAGGAGATGGCTAACACCAAAGTGCATAAAACTTTCTATGTAGATCAGTCTTCGAGTCTTGAAACCGGTTCGATTTGCTCGCAGATGAAGAATAAGGATACCTACGTATACTATAAGCTAGGTAGGTATAAAAATATAGTATCAAATTACCGGTATTCGGTGGTATTATAGAGTCTTTATAGATGCGGTGTAGATGGCCAGCAATAAAAGCGTTCTATTCGCACGTGGTTCCGGGCGCACAGACGACGAGGACGACGACGACAGCTTCAACAGCACACAAATGCGACATCGGTCGTAATCATCGATAAATTATTAGCATCGCGTCAACCACCATCTATACGTATACGCGGCCGCGATCATCGACGTACCAAAAATCAAACCAATAAAAAACCAAAATTGAAAAAAAAACAAAAAACAAAAATAACGAGTAAATAATAATAATAAAAAAAAAAAAATGAATAAACAAAAATTGGCGTGTGCGTGCGAAGAAAAACACAACAAACGAAACTATAGAAAAAGTAAAAAAAAAAAAAAAAAAGAAAAAAGGAAATAAAAACGTTGATATTATAATGCGTTTGGATATAGCTGCCGACGAAACAGCCTATTTGATCTCATTGTCTTAACTTTAACAAATTGACCTCGGATTATTCGGCGGCCGCAGTCTGAGCCGTAGGCTTTAAGAAAAACCCTTTTGATAGAGATACTCTACGGTGTAGTAGTCTAAAGCCAGAGCTTACAGCGCGAAGCGACGCGGCATCGGCATCGATAGGACCGCCGCGCGCGGTCGCGGCCGAGGCGCGAGGCGCGCACCCGAAGGCGCGGCGGCGGGTCGAGGGCGTTAGCAACCGCTCTGCCGGTCGTATAATAATTAGCTGTCGGGCTCGGTTATCGCGCACGGCGCACTGCCGGCGCTGCTAAATACCGACAACATCGCCGGCTCTCTGGCAAGGGGACACAGTAATCGAGACCTCGTCGCCAATAACGTCGACTCTGCCAACCATTCTGTACGTCGAGAAGGCGGTATCGCTCTCCTTTCGCCATTCAAATACCGCGGCGAGTCTCCGCCTTGAGCTGCGGTACTGCACGGCTTCCCTGCAGTACCCTCGGACCCCACGGTACGCCTCCATTTTTCAAAATATCGCGCCGTCGCACCTTCCTGTGCCTGTGTACTGCTGTACTCGTATGTACTCTACCGTTCCACCGTCGTCGTTTTGCTCTTTTTTGCTCCTGCTCCTCGCCGGCCTCTCCATCGACGACGATGACGACTCAACGTTGCCGAATGTGCGCGCTCTCAGTTCTGCGACCCGCCGCACCAAATATATCGAGCAAAAAAACAAAAATCGAAAACAGAAACAAAAACAAAACCAAAGACTCGTATCGTCGTGCAGCAGCTTACAATTGAAGCTATACAGCAAATAATACAGCTTGCATGGTTAAATTTCAAAGTTGTACACGCAATATAGTGTACCTATATATCTGCTGAAAATGTGTCGCAGCATTTGATTGAATCCACCGACGTTCGTAAAAATCGTAAACTATTCGCTGCCGATACTTGGCAAATGCTCTACATGCAGTTTCTGAAGGTTCTCGAAGTCGTGCCTCAATAAACAGCCCCATAAAAACACACAAAAAAATGAAAAATTCACTCCACATGCCTACAAAACAGAAAACAAACGCGTTAGTAAATGTAGTATGTATATGCACCTAAAATGGTACCAACTGAAGAAATATACTCACCATATAAGTATACGCATGCGAATATCCTTTTTCCTCCAAGTCCTCGAATTGGTCTCTCGTATGCACTCCAGATCGACATCATTACTTTATTCCACATCAGCGATGTCAAATCAATAGCTTTGGAGCATCGATGCGTACTTTGAGCCTCGATGAAGTTCAAACTCATTCGTTATTCGCCACAGGTTGGTACATCCTTTCCTGAAATGTGAAAAATACAAAACGAAAATGAATACAAAACATTCCAAACGAATGAAATAAAATTTCAAGAATCACGATACGGTAGCACGATGAAAATGAATTTTAAAAAGATTGTACGATTTGAATTATGAAACTTAATGCAGAAAGTATTTTAAAAACATTTTCACAGAAATTAATAAAAGAAAAGTCTGGTGATAAAAAAAATAACAAAAAAACATAAAAATTACTGTCAGGTTGATTTAAACTTGGAAAATCTTTTTTTTTCTTTTTTTTTTGTGGATGATGCATGAGGAAGGAAAGTTTTGAAAAAAAATCTCTTTACCTCCCCAAGGGGGGTAACCTAGAAAAAAATGGTGTCAATTGTGTGAAATATGAAATAGTGTGTTTTCGATATCGCTGAACCAGGGGCGTAGCAAAGTGATTTTACAAGGGGGGGTAAATTTTAAAAAATGCCAACTTTGTAATGTTAAAAATGCCAACTGCAAAATCGATTAAAAATTTGCTCAAATAAAACAGCTTTGCTTGTACTTTTTTTGCTCGGGCTAGAAATTGTGATTTAAGGTAATACTCCCAATTTTTGTATTTGACCCAATGTTTTTATTTAACATTACTGGAAATTTAAAAAAATTGAAAATTACCTAACGCAATTTTATTCAAACTTTTATGTATAATTGGGGAGTAATTGCATTGAGCTTAAACAAAAAACGAAATGGAATTGACCCAAGCAGAGCTAGGGCAAAAACTTGCAAAATTTTATAACTTGAGAATCTGAAAAACGTCATTTTTCAAAGTCAAAAATGATATTTTCCAATCTTGATATTTTTCAAATTCGAGACTTACTTACCTAATATTTTTGTAGAAATTTAGAATTGGGAAAGTGAAAGCAAATGGCCCGAGCGAAGCGAGGGCAAAAGCTTTTAACAATTTGTAACACAAAAAACCGAAGAACGTCATTTTTGACGATAGAAAATCATTTTTCTGATCTTTGCATTTTTCAAATTCTTGCAATATTTTTCTAGAAAATGCAACCTTACTGTGAAAAAGGAAAACAAATTAGCCCGAGCGAAGCGAGGGCCAAAGCTTTTGGAAATGTACATTTTAAGAACTAAAATAGCATAAAAAACTATTACAATATGTAATTGTTTTATTTGGAATTTTGGAAAAATAAATAAGCAAATGAAAAAATGAATCAAGTATAAATTTGTCAACTAAGTAGGTGCAACATTATTGGTCAATTTGGGAACTGAGTCCTCAGGTATTGTATCATGCTCGCATCAGTTGGCAAATTTAGAATAAGAATAGCCGAATTAAATTTAAATTTAAGGGGGTTTATTCTGTTGGTTTTAATTCTCTTCTATACTCAATTAAAAAATTCCAACTTTTTAAGTAAACAGAATAAATGAGAATTGTTGATTTTCGAACAAAATGAATAATTTCCTTGAAAAGTTGGCAATTTTGAGTTTCCAATTCTCAAGTACTCAGTTGGCAAATCAAAAATGTACCTACAATATAGGTACATTACATTTGAAATTAATTGTATGTAGTTGGCAAATTCAATTTAATTTTAACAATTGCAAATTGTCAACTTTTCAACTAGATAATAAGTAGAAAATAAAGTTGACAATTGTGAGTTCTGAAGTTCTCAGTTGGCAAATCAAGCTGAGTCAAAAACGCCAACTTTTCAACTAATGATTAATTGAAAAGTTATCATTTTGGAATTTTCATCCTCGTAAACTCAAAAATGCCAACTTTTTAACTTTTCAAAACCTGCCGGGGGGGGACCGTCCCCCCCAACCCCCCGCTTGCTACGCCCCTGCGCTGAACACGAATTTAGCCGTAGTTTTTCAAATTGACCTCACTCATGGCTCCCAGAACCTCCCGCAAAAAAATTGTTGGAGGCCATAAATGGGGTCCAACCAAAAATCTGACATCGTATTCGTATTTAGCGTCACCAAAAACATACTATGTAATGTGTCGCACGAAAAAACCCTATTTTGAACTTTGACCCCCATTTGGGGAGGTGCTGGGGGCCGTGGATGGGGTCCAATCAAAAATATAACCTCATATTCGTGTTCAGCGTTACCAAAAACATATAACTCGATATATCACAAGCCCCAGATTATTTTTCAAAAGTTTTGCCCTTAATTGGGGGTGGTGGTGCTCCCCTTCAATCGAGAGATCCCATCTCGAAACGTGAATATTTCAAAAAAGCATCAAAAGGTACACCTATGGAAATTTTTCCAGAATTTTAAATGGTTGCTCCCACTTACAGCGCCAATTTGAAATTTAAACTTTCAATTTGAAAGTTCAACTTTCGAATTTTGAAAATTTCAAAATGCTTAAAAAGTTCAAAATTCAAGACCCTTTCGAACTGTGAAATCAGTTTTGATGAAAGTATCATAGTTTTGGACGAATGGGCTGCTGAAGTTGAGTACCTCGAGACAATGTGAAAATAATGGAAGCCCCCCCACCCGCCCCCTGAGGGGGCTGGGAACAAACTGATTGCGGGTTTCTTACTTACTGGATGGGTAGATATTGTAAAAAAAATTTGAGCGAAATCGAAAGACATGACTCAAAAACGTTGGTCGAATTGACATGACATGACCCTAATCTAAAAATTTCCCATTTTTGCGTCAGAATTCTTCTAAATAATCCCCCTTCAAAGAAAACATTTTTCATTTTCTGGATCCCTCAAACAATCCTGGTTTCCTTAAATGGAGTACCTACCCCAAATTGAAAAAAATTCTCCAAGTTCCATTTTTATGTCAGAATATTCTTCTCAATTAATTAATTTTGAAGAAAAAACCTTCCTCTATCCTCCCGCAACAATGAGTTGATCTCCTCGTGAAATCCTCTAAAATTGGATAAAAATTTAAAAAAAAAACAAAAACAATAAACTAAAAGTTTTTGACAATTTTTCATTTTTGGTCAGAATCTTTCTAAACAACTAATTCCAAGAAAAAATTTCCCTCGAGCTAGAGCGCCCCAACAATATTGATTCCCCTGCATGAAGCCCCTCCCCCTTCTTCTGAAAAGAGAAATTTCATTTATCTATCTATGAGATTTTACAGTTCATTCGAATTGACTCGAATAAAGCTCATCGAAAAATGAATTTTTCTCGAGATGATTTTGAATGCTTATTTCAAGTTCATATCATTCTCGTATTAGGTTTTTAACCATGTTTTATGCACTTTTTGCTAGATTTTAACAATTCTTGGTCGAATTTTATAGGAAATTGAAGCAGAATCTTCAAAATAATGTTTGAAACATAGTGGCAACTTCAGGTATGAAACTAAAGGGGGGAGGTTCCGTCTCCCTTCTGGACATCTGGAAAGTTGGAAAAAATGGCCAATTCGTTTTTTTTTTTTTTTTTGGCACAATTATAGGAAAAGTTGACATTATTCATTAAAAATTGATGAAAATTTCCAACTGTTTAGAACTGTTTGAGAATGCAAACTGACGACTTGAGAGTGAATTTTTTAAAAATTTCTAAATAATTCACTCTCATAACTGTGACAACTTGAGAAAAATTTTCAAAAAAATCGACAAAAAAATGACAAATTTTATAATTTTGATGAGTCACTCGCGCAAAATTGTTGGGAAATTTTGAAAAATTGATAATAAAAATTGGAAAATTTTGTGATTTTGATAAAATTAAACGCTTTGAAAAAAATTTGAAAATTGATCGAAATGCTGAAGCAGAAAAACTTACCTATTATGAATTTGAAGTAAATATTCCAAGGATAGAAAAATTAACTTCTCAGTTTAAAAAATAGGTACTCAATGTTTTACTTATTGAATTGCATAAATTTTCGAAAGATTTGCTAGTTTCCAACTGAAATTTCCAAAGTACAGTCATTCAAATTCAAAAAATATTGAAGCCAAAAAAATAAACTTCTCGCATAAAAATATCATTTTTTCAGTTCTCGAAACACGAATCTTCAAAAACTTTTGCCCTTCAATTTTCTGTTTCATAATTGAAATTTGTAAAGAAAAAAAAATTCAAATTCAAAATTTCGAAGCCAAAAAAATATAGGCTGAACATCTCGCGTGAAAAATGAAAGAGAAAAAAAGGATTTCTCTAAGCTAGCATCTTTTTAGGGAGCTTGCATTTCGGACCCTTAGAAAAAATAAAATTGAAATCACCGCGAACGGGAACGTGTCCGCCCTGAACATGATCGAAGTCAAATTATTTATTTCAATGTTTTAGTCAAAAAGCGAAACGTTCAAAATTGACTGAATTACAGTGAAAGCTGCAGAATCCCCTGGTTTTTCATAAACTGAATATATTCGTAGGTGATTAGAACTTACCGCAATACTTTTCATTGGAACAGTTCGCTTCCATCTTTCTATATACGCATAAACCAGTTACTCTTACTCGGCAAATCTCTAAGGGGAATGCGTTGAATTGATTTTCAGCATTCATTTGAAACAATCTACTGTCGTGAGATGTCAGAAAAAAATTCATGTTCATTTGTTGATTGAGGAGTAGAAACGGCGTATGAACTCGGATTCTTCCATCTTTTCACTTCTGAAAAATAATAAAACGGATTGTTCATGGTAAGTCAACTTGGCCATAATTAAGTAGATATAAATAAAATATAAAAGTCACATCATTAGTTTTCCATATTTTGTACTTGTAGAGTGATGACAATTGAGTAGAACTCTCAAAGCAAAAGTTTGAAAATTTGTTTTAAATCTGAAATTTTACCTAGGTAGGTACTACGTAGGTAGATGTACCTATTTAATATTTTAGCTCGCAATTTCCACTCATCGTCAGTAGAACCCTAATAAAAGTACACTTTTAATCAAAATTCAAGACCACAGAAATGGTCTAAAATTAAATGGACGGGGACGCAGAATCTCAAATACTCTGCTCGTTTCCAAACGGTTTCAAAGCATTTTGAGCAACCAGCAGATTTTAGGGGAGTTGTAATTTCCACGAAATTTAGCCAAATAAAGTCGAAAAACTGAAATTTTAACACGTCGAGTCGATTGAAGGGCGTTTCGAGCCAAAAATGAAGCTTTGCAGAATTATTCAAAAATATCCTCGCAGCTCATCAAAATGAGCTGAAATGAGCTGCGCGAGAAATTCAGTATTTCGACAAAAATGCGTTTGGAGCATTTAAAAAATACATTATGAGTAAAAAAATTGGGTCCTGATTTTAAAATGAAAAAAAAAAATGGAAGCAACCTATCAAAATTTCCTAAAATTTTATACTTCAACCAAATTTCTTTTTGAGCAAGGCTAAAAAATTACAAGCCTAAAATTGGTCAACGTAAACGATGTTTGGAATATTTTGAAAAAATAGTCAAGCAGCCTCTCAAAATAGGCCAAAGTTTCGTGAAAAATCCAAATACTGAGACGAAAATATTTTCTGAACGATTTTGAGCTCAAAATTTATTGGTTATGATTTGTGGTCAAAATTCTTCAAGGAATTCCAAACCTTTGGGTAAATTTCAAGTTCAAAATTGAGTGATAATTTTCAAAACTTTTGAAACAGTGTCACGCGACCTCTCAAAATAGATTAAAATTCGACGAGCGATTTACCTACATTATTGTGATGAAATCATTTTCGAGCGATTTTGAAGAATTTTTATTAGCGCAATATGAAGTTGAAATTTTTGCGTTTTTTGAGAAAGTTGCACGCTTCCTTTCAAAATGAGTTAAAATTTTAGCAGAAAATCGAAAATTTGTGTCTGAACTTTTTTGAGCCCTTTTTATCGAGTCCGCAATAGCGTCGATCAACAACCAATTAAATTTTAAGTATGCAATTTTTCAAAAAAATGCTCAAAAAGGTATCGATACAAATTCGTCCTAATTTTCTCACAAAATGTTTACCTACCCATAAGTATAGTCCGGCATATGACAATAGGAGTAATTGCACCCCCCGCGCACCGCCGATCCTCCGGGACAACTTTTTTCTTAAAGGGGACATCCTCAGGTACATTTCAAAGCAAACTTGCCCAAAAAAAAGTTGGCCTTACTCACAAAATGGCGGTCATTTTGATTGACAGGTGACCCGAAATCGCAGATTTTGCGTTTCAACATAGGACTTGCACGAAATTTTTCAAACCTTACAAAGGTAAATCGAAAGATCGTGCAAAAATTTATCACCTGTCAAAATTTCAAGTGATAAAGTGCATTTTTCGATTTTTGGTGAATTTTTGAAAATCCAATTTAGGCCAAAAATGAGGGAAAAAATCAAAATTTTACCAAATTGACCGAGAAAGCTGAAATTTGGGATATCCCCTATTTTCGACATGCCAAATCGATTGGAAACGGTTTCAACCCCTTTGGAGCAGTTCTGGAGCCTTCCAGCAGATTTTTGAAACTCGAAATTCCCACAAAATTCCATCAAATTGGAGTTGTAAAGCTGAAATTTATTCTAAAAACTAATTTCAATACGCTACGAAGTACTGCAGGTAAATTTCAAGTAGTTTTGGAGCCTCCAGCGGTTTTTTGGGAATTCCTGAAGCCTCCAGCGGATTTTTGAAAACATCAAATTGGAGATGGAAAGCTGAAATTTACTCTATACTCCAATTTTAACCCCCTCTGACGATGACTTCTGGTGGGTTCAAGTCATTTTAGAGCCTCCACCGAATTTTTTGAAAATTACTGGAGCCTCCAGCAGATTTTTGAAACTCGAAATTCCCACAAAATTCCATCAAATTGGAGTTGTAAAGCTGAAATTTATTCTAAAAACTAATTTCAATACGCTACGAAGTACTGCAGGCAAATTTCAAGTAGTTTTGGAGCCTCCAGCGGTTTTTTGGAAATTCCTGAAGCCTCCAGCGGATTTTTGAAAACATCAAATTGGAGATGGAAAGCTGAAATTTACTCTATACTCCAATTTTAACCCCCTCTGACGATGACTTCTGGTGGGTTCAAGTCATTTTAGAGCCTCCACCGACTTTTATGAAAATTACTGGAGCCTCCAGTTGATTTTTGAAACTTGAAATTTCCCCAAAATTTCATCAAACTGAGACAGAGAGTCGAAATTCATTCTGAAAACTAATTTCAATACGCTACGAAGTTGACTGCTGGTGGATTTCAAGTCGTTTTGGAGCCTCCATCGACTTTTTGAAAGATTGTATGGCGTTTTTTTGGAAAATTGAAATTTCCTAAAAGTAGCTGGAAGCTTCAAAGACATTTGAAACTACCATGTAGTCTGCGAAGTAAATTTCAGCTTGCCTTCTCCATTTGATAAATTAATGTTGCGGGAATTTCAAGTTTCAAAAATCTACTGGAGGCTCCTGTAATTTTCAAAAAAGTCGCTGGAGGCTCTAAAATGACTTGAACCCACCAGAAGTCATCGTCAGAGGGGGTTAAAATTGGAGTATAGAGTAAATTTCAGCTTTCCATCTCCAATTTGATGTTTTCAAAAATCCGCTGGTGGCTTCAGGAATTTCCAAAAAACCGCTGGAGGCTCCAAAACGACTTGAAATTTACATGTAGTACTTCGTAGCGTATTGAAATTAGTTTTTAGAATAAATTTTAGCTTTACAACTCCAATTTGATGGAATTTTGTGGGAATTTCGAGTTTC
This sequence comes from Planococcus citri, assembly GCF_950023065.1. NCBI lineage: Eukaryota > Metazoa > Arthropoda > Insecta > Hemiptera > Pseudococcidae > Planococcus > Planococcus citri. The sequence goes on from NC_088680.1 coordinate 71,357,369, forward strand.
AAAAATCTGCCGGAGGCTCCAGAACTGCTCCAAAGGGGTTGAAACCGTTTCCAATCGATTTGGCATGTCGAAAATAGGGGATATCCCAAATTTCAGCTTTCTCGGTCAATTTGGTAAAATTTTGATTTTTTCCCTCATTTTTGGCCTAAATTGGATTTTCAAAAATTCACCAAGAATCGAAAAACGCACTTTAGCACTTGAAATTTTGACAGGTGATAAATGTTTGCATGATCTTTCGATCTACCTTTGTAAGGTTTGAAAAAGTTCGTGCAAGCCCTATGTTGAAATGAAACGTAAAATCTGCGATTTCGGCTGACCTGTCAATCAAAATGGCCGCCAGTTTGTGAGTAAGGCCAACTTTTTTTTGGGCAAGTTTGCTTTAAAATGTACCTGAGGATGTCCCCTTTAAGAAAAAAGTTGTGCTGGTGAATCGGCGGGGCGGGGGGTGCAATTACTCCTATTGTCATATGCCGGACTACACCATAAAATAAATGCAGATACAGATGCAGAAGAATCTGATGTTGTCGATGAGGAACTGATAACTCTCAGCAATGATGAAAACGATGAACTATAAACTAGATTTTCAAACTGATAATTCTCATCCATTGAGATTATTTTCCCAACACGGGCAGTTTTACAAAAAAAAAAAAAAAAAAAACTGGAGGAACTAAAAATTTACTGAAGGCTCCAGAACATTTTGAAATTGTCACCAACCAACTCGGGAGGATGAAAATAGGGTACAAACCAAATTTCAGCTTTCCAAGTCAATTTGCTGAAATTTTGACTTTTCTGATAATTTTTTTCCAAATTTGAATTTTTAAAAATTCGCCAAAAATCGAAAAGCGGATTCCAGCGCCTGAAATTTCAGCTGGTGGTATATTTTGGGGGTCCTCTTTCGATTCCCCCACCCGATTTTAAAAAAATTTATGTCGGTGGGATACTTCCCTTGTAAGATATAAAATGGTATCTAGCTATATCGACCAAGTACACTATATTATACTTGAAGCATGTAGTAAACAATAAAGTAGGTATATCCACGCGCACGATACAAAAAAGTAAAACAAAAAAAACAAAAAAAAAAACAGAGCGAGCTCCCTTCTGCTGCTGCTTCTGCTCCTGCACACGGCAAAAGGATTAAGCTGGCAAAGAAAAAAATCCCTCGTACGACGCCATCGTGTATTTCTAACGTACCGCTGGGAATTGGAAATTACGGGGTACATCGTATACAATGTAGCAGTATAGCACTTTACTACGCGGTTAGCAGCGCATTAAAATATAGCAACGAAGACAAAATGTGTGCGGTCGCAAAGGATCAGCTGAGGAGGTACGACGAGTACGAGTAGATATTGCGAAGGCTGGAAATTGGAATGACGATGGCAATTACATGGCATGGCAAAGCAAAGCAAAACGAGCGAGCGAGCACGAGACCCGGAGACCGTCCACATAATATATTCAGGATCATATAAAGGGTAATGTAGATTTAGTAATTAAAATTGGCGTCGTCGTCGTCTTTTCCTTAGAATAAAAGGGAGCCTTGGCTGGTGGCTTTCGGCTTCGGCTTCGGCTTTGTTTAAAATTCTGCGCTCGCAATGGAGCGGAGCAGAGTGTTCGGGTATTCGGGTATCTCGACCGTGTACTTTTCGGCTTTCGGCTTTCGGCTGTATGATAAACTGCGTAGTATTCGGTTTTGTAATTTGTGGATTACGCCGGATATATCCAAAGGTATACTCGTATAGCAAGCATATAGCATACCCTACACTCTGATTTTCTGTATAATACGAGTACGTATGATGTATGCTTGTATTGCTCGTGCCCCCGTACGTCGTACTGGGTATCCATTGCTGGCATGGTTATATGGTTGCAAAATTATTTACTCGCTTACAGCTTTTACCTACCTACATATAACTTATAACCACGAGTAAGTATAGCCCATACCCCATAGCCTACGTTTGACGATAGCAATATCAACTTAATCGATTAAATTGTATATACAAGGCCGAAATTCCGTCGACGAAACGACGCCATTATTATTTTTTCAATAAAACTCTCTCCGCTCGCCACCTTCAGCATCAGCAAACTAGCCCGCAGTTTTCTCTTTCACTCTTTCCATCTTTTCGTGTACCTAAAAAAAAAAAAAAATGCACGACGACGACGACGAAGAGCTTATATACTACGAGTAGGTATACCTCATCTACCCGACAAAAAGCACTTTTTTACGTGCCACCCTTTTGGCAGAATGTTTACCATTACCAGCTTATATTCGTACAGCGTACTTGGCACGAGAAAAACAGAGAGAAAAAAAATGAAAAAATTCCCATCGTTGAAGAACACCCTTGTTGCTTTAACCAGTCAAATGGTGCGTCGCGTCGTGTCCCGTTCACCCCCTCCCCCTCCTTCCACTCCTCCTTTTCCTCATCCTGCTGCGTACCCCAACAAGAATGAAGAAAAACTTATCGAGTCGACGATGCCCTCTTCGTTTTTTCTTTACACTTTAGAAGTTAGTTAGTATAGGTACAGTATAGAATGTACACCCCGACCAAAATGTTTGGTTTCGGAAATTGCCATCATCCCTCATTGCGTTGTTGCCATTTTGGATTGCAACTTCCATCGCCATCGAGTGAAATTAACGATCGGTCAATTTGAAATTGTAACTTTTGGGCTCGAATATTGTAACATAGAATTTTCTCGGATTCCATTTTTCGACCACAGGCGTAGTTTGGAGGACCGCAGGATTGATTTCAATAATTGTCCACTTTCGGGGTTAATTACCTAGATACCAATTGCCATAAGGTGAACATGAAACATCAAACAAGTAAGGAAGTTTATTCTTGAAGAGAAATCATTTAAAAGAACTCTGAAAGGAGATGGAATTCAAAACATGTCCAATTGTCCACAGACATCAACTTTTCAAACTTTATCATTTTTTCCAAATTTGGAGGGCTCCATACAAGTCATACAAGAGATCCAACATCATTTGGGGGCCCAAAAAAGTTTTTTTTTCAGAAAAATGAGTCATGTAGAATAATTATTCTAGTGTAGAAATGAGATATTTTCAAAAAAAATTTTCCTGATTTTGATTTTTTTTCAACATGGGTTATTCCACGTCAATTGGACCAAGAAGTGGTAGGTTGGTTCGGCGATTTTTTTGAAATTTTTCCTGCGGAAAGATCTTCCGAAGGGATGACCAATGGCGTAAATCGCAGCCCTCTAGCCCATTTTTAAAGGCAGCCAGGGGGTGTCAAAATTTTCAGTGAACCTAAAATATCATCCATTTCAGCAGTAGATTACTCGATAACCGAGGTACCTACCAAAATGGAACATTTTCCCATAGTTAGGGGTTTTGAAAGGCTTTTTGGTAATATCATAAAAATCAGTGTTGCCACTTTTTTTCGTACAAAAAATTAGCTCAAAAAGTTTCAAATGTAGTTTTCATATCATTCCGACTCTCAAAAATTCTAAAAAAAATATATTATGGACAACTGTTCATGCTGAACAACATATTAAAAAATTGGGATGGTATAACATGTTGCAAAGTTGATTTTAAATAATTGGAAGTTTGCGAAAAAATGCGATTTTTTGATTTAAAACATGAAAAAAAGTTTTGATAGGTGAAGTTGACCCCTTTGACCTCTATTTTTACGTATCTGTTGAAAAAGTTGAAAAACCACTTTCACTCGATGAAATAAACTCCTCGCAAAAAATCAAAAATCGAAAAAATTCTATTTTCAATTTCAAACATCAAAAAAAGTTTAAATTTATTCAGTCGTCTTATTTTGACCTCTTTCTGACGTATTTCATGAAAAAGTTGATAGAAATTACACTTACAACAAAAAAATAAAAATTCGTTCATTTTTTGAATTTTTTCGAATTTTGATTTTTTTGTGAGGAGTTTATTTCATCGAGTGAAAGGGTTTTTTCAACTTTTTCAACAGATACTTAAAAATATGTGTCAAATGGGTCAACTTCACCTATCAAAACTTTTTTTCATGTTTTAAATCGAAAATTCGCATTTTTTTCGCAAACTTTCAATTTTTTTAAATCAACTTTGCAACATGTTACCATCCCAACTTTTTAATATGTTGTTCAGCATGAAAAGTTGTCCGTAATATATTTTTTTCAGAATTTTTGAGAGTCGGAACGATATGAAAACTACGTTTCGAAACTTTTTGAGCTAATTTTTTGTACGAAAAAAAGTGGCAACACTGATTTTTATGATATCACCAAAAAGCCTTTCAAAACCCCTAACTATGGGAAAATGTTCCATTTTGGTAGGTACCGCGGTTATCGAGTAATCTACTGCTGAAATGGATGATATTTTAGGTTCACTGAAAATTTTGACACCCCCTGGCTGCCTTTAAAAATGGGCTAGAGGGCTGCGATTTGCGCCATTGGTCACCATCCCTTCGAAAGGTCTTTCCACAGGAAAAATTTCAAAAAAATCGCCGACCTCCCCTACCACTTCTTGGTTCAATTGACGTGGAATGACTCAACTGTGAGGGGCTCCTTATTAGGAGGCCATTATGTTTTGAAGAACCTGAGAAAGTTTTTTCTAGAAAAGGAGATTATTCAGAAAAATTCCGACGCAGAAACAAATATTTTCCATAAATTGAAATTTTTTTCATTTTTTTGATTTTTTCAACTCGGGGAGAGGGCTACCGACATTACTTTTTTGAAGACGGGGAAAAAAATGAAAAATAACCGCAATAATTTTCTCACCCGAGGCAACAATTTTGCGGGATGGGGAAGTGGAAAATTCAAAATTTGCGGAATATTCCAATGTGAATTTGAGAAACTGATAGCCTCGTATTCATTTTAGTGTGCAAAAATAATATACCTACCGAAATTCCGAAACGATAAATTGATATAAACACCAAGAGCAGGGTGATTTCGAGAAAAATATGAATTTGGCGCGTGCCCGCACAGTATGCCACCGCCGCCTGGTGCGAATTGTGATGCATTCGTTCGGGGTCTGATGTTGGCAGAGTCCATCGTTACGAGGGAGCTACTCTATTATAACTGCAATATTTTCAACGTATTTAATTAATTTTTTCGAGCTCGAGCATTTCAAAATATGTACACCAAAATGCGTTTTTTGATTTTCGACGAATTTTCAAAATTTTAAATTTGGCCCATTTTCCATGAAAACACCTGAATCAAACTGTAATCAAATTAACGTGTAAAATGCTCACTTTCGAGCGATTACCTATATAGTTTTGAACCTCTCTATATAATCGATTGCTCACAATTTCGGAATGTTTTGGAGCCTCCAGCGAATTTTCAGCTTCTTAGATTTTTGAAAAAAAATTCAGCTTCAATTGCTTTTAATCTCTTTATTTGGTTTCAGCGAGTCAATTAATCTAATGTTCATTTTTTTTTTTTTTGGCAGCGATTTAGCTACTAAATTTCAAGTATTCCTTTTGCACACTGAAATTTCAAGTTTTTCACGAAGTGATTATTTCCACATTCCGCCCCTCGTCCAAAATTTCACCTTGAGCGTATGAAAAAGCTCGCGCAGAGAACCCACTCAACCAATAGACCGTTCATCGGAACACTCTCTCGCACTCGCAATCAGTACAAAAATAGCTTTAAAGCACTATACTTTATAAAGCTTCGGTCGGATAGGTTGAAAAAGTTTTCGTAACCGATTTATCTACAGGTTCACCAATAACAGTGGGAGTGGCTAACGAGTGTACGAGAATAAAATTTTCAACTCGTATATTAGATAGGTACGAGTACATATTACGAGTATATAGATAGAAAGATGGGAGAGTGGAGACGGACATGGCATGTAACTACTACCAGTATGTATGTACATTACGTACATCTACAATCTACATACTGTAATTGTACAAGTGTACGCGTACATGACGCCATTACGTGCTCTAGACATGTTTTTTTTTATGGCATGGCATTTCATAAATATGCGATTTTCACGCGTAACAAGACGTGGCCTATTCGAGCAGCCATAAGCCATGTACACTGTACCTACAGTATTTATGTAGATGAACTTGTACGCGTGTACTTGTAGCGCACTCGAACCACGCTCGCGCTGCCCTCTGCCCAAGTGACGAGTGCTCGTGCCCAAGCCCATAGCCTTAAAATTGGTTTTAATGACACGTGTCGTGTGATGCAACACGACGACGATGCTCAACTATAGGCCTATAGAGTATAGACTATAGAAAACATAAGTTACCATTCCCATAATCTACATGTACATCGCTATAGTGAAAGCAAAAACGACCGGAAAATCTTGGCTAATACAACACGTTCGAATGTTTTTATTTGGAGGCAAGTTCTACACCGTCTACCCCCTAACCGATCGGTGTCAGGATTAGTAATCTAAACAGAGGGGATGCACTTATAAGTGCTAAGCGGCGGCATCGGCATGCTGTAGTTCTTATTCACATCTCTCATCTCACGTATTTACAAAAGATGCTGTGATTGCCGAGTATGGTATCATTTTCCCAAACTTTAAACTTGGATCGGATCGAGAGTCTTGTGAAGTATACGTAGGTAGCAAATTATCCAGAAAAAAGCATCACCGAGGGAAATAATCCACACAAGCCCTACTCAGATTTTGAAACTGACTAGTAGTACGTCGACTCGACTCAATTAATACATATATTGTGTAGCAGCAAAATTGAGAAAAATTACGCATAACTGTGCAGTTTTGTTGAAATGTTAGATACCTATACGAGTGAAAAAATGAAGAAATTCTGCAAAATTTCAGCCAAATATTCGAGAATACCTCAAGAATGCCATAAAGTACAAAAAATCGAATAAAGTGGGGAAAAACTAATCAAATTATACTAAAATAAAAATGTAAGAATAAATTTTGAAGAAAAAAAAATTATTCGAAGCATCCAAATAAAAGTAAAACTGACAATGAAATTCGTCATAGAATTGTGAAAAAATGACAAAATTTAGCACGATTTCGCAAAAAATTCGCCAGAATGCCGTCAAGACCGTTAAAAAATGAATAAAAGTTTATGGAAAATGGCAAAATCTAGAGAAATTTTGTAAAAATGCTTCAATTTGAATGAAATTTGTTGAAAATCAAAAAAAACTTGATAAAATAGTGTGGAAACTTTCACTAAATTTTACAAAAATCTGGTAAAATTGGAACAAAAATCATCGAAAGTTATCAAAAATTAGGCGAAATTCCAGTAAAATTGAACAAAAACATAAAAAAGCAGCATTAAAACATACTTATTGATTAAAAACCAATAAAATATCTTGTAATTCGGTCAGAAATGACAAAATCACCTTATGAGTTATCATTCTCTATGTAAGTAATGTTGGTTTTTTTTTTTTTTTTAAAAGTACTCTTAATAAACATGCAGATGCATGTATTTGAAAAACCACCTAATGAGATATAATTTTCCAACTAGCTAAAGTTGTTTTTCAAAAAAGGATCATTAATAAACTTGGAGATGCATAAATGTGATAAACCACTTTATGGGATTTGATTTTTGGAACTAGCTAACGTTGTTTTTTTAAAAAATACCCCAGATAAAACTTGCAAATGTACGTATTTGGAAAACCACCTAATCAGATATAATTTTCCAACCAGCTAAGGTTGTTTTTCAAAACAGTATGATCAATAAACATGCAGATGCATAAATGTGATAAACCACCTTATGAGATATGATTTTTATACTAGCTAACGTTCGTTTTTCAAAAAATACCCCGGATACATCTGCAAATGTGAGTATTTGGAAAACCACCTAATCAGATATAATTTTCCAACCAGCTAAGGTTGTTTTTCAAAACAGTATGATCAATAAACATGCAGATGCATAAATGTGATAAACCACCTTATGAGATATGATTTTTATACTAGCTAACGTTCGTTTTTCAAAAAATACCCCGGATACATCTGCAAATGTGAGTATTTGGAAAACCACCTAATCAGATATAATTTTCCAACCAGCTAAGGTTGTTTTTCAAAACAGTATGATCAATAAACATGCAGATGCATAAATGTGATAAACCACCTTATGAGATATGATTTTTATACTAGCTAACGTTGTTTTTCAAAAAATACCCCGGATAAATTTGCAAATGTGCGTATTTGGAAAACCACCTAATGAGATCTGATTTTTCAACTAGCTAACCTTGTTTTCAAAAAAACACCTCAAATAAACGTATTGGTGCATGTACTTATTTGGAAAACCACCTAATCAGATATGGTTTTCCAACCAGCTAAGGTTGTTTTTCAAATAGTATCATTAATAAACATGCAGATGCATAAACGTGATAAACCACCTTATGAGATTTGATTTTTAAACTAGCTAACGCTGTTTTTAAAAAATACCCCGGATGAACTTGCAAATTTGCGTATTTGGAAAACCACCTAATCAGATATGTTTTTCTAACCAGCTAAGGTTGTTTTCCAGAAAGGACCATTAATAAACATGCAGATGCATAAACGTGATAAACTACCTTACGAGATTGATTTTTGAACTAGCTAACGTTGTTTTCAAAAAAAACCTCGAATAAACATATTGATGCGTGTATTTGGAAAACCACCTAATCACATATAATTTTCCAACCAGCTAAGGTTGTTTTTCAAAAAAAATATCAATTATAAACTTGCAGATGCGTAAATGTGATATATGTACAACCTTATGAGATTTGATTTTTAAACCAGCTAACGTTGTTTTTAAAAAAATACCCCGGATAAACTTGCAAATGTGCGTATTTGGAAAACCACCTAATCAGATATGATTTTCCAACCAGCTAAGGTTGTTTTTCAAAAAGTATCAATAATGAACATGCAGATGCATAAACGTGATAAACCACCTAACGAGATTGATTTTTGAACTAGCTAACGTTGTTTTCGAAAAAATACCTCGAATAAACATATTGATGTGTGTATTTGGAAAACCACCTAATGGGTATGATTTTTCACCCAGCTAAGGACGTTTTTTAAAAAAAAAGTACTCTTGATAACCATGCAGGAGAGTAAATTTGAAAAACCACCTTATGAGATCTGATTTTTCAACTAGCTAACGTTGTTTTTCATAAAGTACCTTGAATGAGTAAACATGCAGATGCAAGTACTTAAAAAACCGCCTTATGAGATTCAATGTTCCAACTATGTGGCTAACATTATTTTTCAAAAAATACCACGAATAGACATACTGATGCATTTATTTAGAAAACCACCTAATGGGATGTGATTTTTCAACTAGCTTAGCATGTTTTTAAAAAAAGTACTCTCAATAACCATGCAGATGCATAAATTTGAAAAACAACCTTATGAGATTTGATTTTCCAACTGGCTAACGTTGTTTTTTTTTTTAAAAAAAAAACTCAAATAAACATGCAGATGCAAGTATTTGAAAAACCAGCTTATAGAGTTATGATTTTGCAGCTAGCTAACGTTGTTTTTGAAAAAATCACAACTCCCAAGTTGGGTTTTCACATGTATTTGATCATTTGAACTACAAGTAGGTATGTATTGAAAAACAGCGATAACTTGACGCATATTCCTGACTGATAGTGGTTTTAATATTTTTTGTCCAACTTACAGACAGAGAGTAGGTATTTTCCCAATTTTTAACAGTTTTAAGTGATGGTTTTTAGGACGTTTTAACTAGACTTTGTCAAGTTTTTAATGCACATCGCTCATTGCTCAATTCTGCTAAAATTTCGTCAATTTTTGTAGTAATTTTCAGTAATTTACGGAATAGTTTAGTTTTTGCGTATGTACAATTCAAACGAAATTTTTACAAGACTTTCGTCTTGTAACAGACATGACGATAAAAAATCAACAAATCGTTTTGTTTCCATCCCGGACGGGCCCCCATTTATGTAACCAACATGACGATATGAAAAGTAAAAATCGTCATTAAACAAAATCATTTATAAAGAAAACATGAAAAGTACATGAAACAAATAGATATTATAACCAACATGACGATATGAAAAGTAAAAATCGTCATTAAACAAAATCATTTATAAAGAAAACATGAAAAGTACATGAAACAAATAGATATTATATGAATTTCGCGAATTCGCGTACATAAAAAAATTATAAGAAAAAGTACATTGACGAACCAACGAATTGAAAAAGAATGGAAAAAAAAAAGACAAAATTTTAGCGAGTACATAAACAAAAATCAAAAAACCGAGCACGGCCAAATATTATTGAGAAAATTCTCGAATGCCTCGAAAAATTGGAAAATTTATCGGATAAGTTTGGAATCATAATTTTGGCCGTTGCATATGCCCCCTGGCTAATTCAAATTTCTCAAAGCAAGCTTAGAGAAAATTGAATTGGCCATAGATGAAAATAGCAAAATTGTGAAATAACAATAACAATAAAAAATTAATTAATCATTAAATCACATTTGAATTACACAAATTATGAATACAGAAAAAATATAAAACAATATTATGAAAACGAAAACGGGATAAACATTTGACAAAACTGCGTAATAGATAAGATAAAGTAAAGAGAAAAAACAACAGAAACAAAGACATTACAAGGAAAATTGGAAAAAGGAAAGGGAAAAGAGAGTGACACCAACGTGAGACTCGCGTAGATGGAAAACAACGAGCCTACACCATGGTCTGCCACCTTCTCTGGAATGTAAGGCTTGGACAAAAGTCCCTCACCCCATTCCAGAGAGTAGGAAAGGAAAACAAAGGAAAAACAAAAAGATTAATAGGAAAACTAGGAAGAAAAATAGGAAAGTTGGAAAATTGGATCAGAAAGATGTGCATAGAAATGCCACTAAATCAGAAAAAATTAATCATTTTCATTTCGAGAATAAAAATTAATTGATCAGAAAAATCAATAACTTTGAGCAGTTTGAGCGAATAAATTTACAGAGGAAAGCGAACCATAAAGACCTAAAAAACATTTTTTCCTTTTGCGTTTCAGATAAATCAAAATAAATTTCAAAATCGATTGATCATTGAACATTTTATTATATCCACAAAAATTATCATCCTGCAAAGGTTTTACAAAAGATACAGACTTGCCCCCTGCATGAGAAAATGCAGTAAAATAAGAGAGATCAGTTTTATCAAAAATCATTTTTAAATAACGTTTTGTTATACTGATGATTATAAATTTTGTATCAAAATTATTGACAAGTTTGAAAAAAGGATTTATAAGTTTGATTTCAACTTCAAGATCTTCAGACACGTTGGATTTGTGAGAGTTCTCACTTATAGTTACATCTAAAACTAGTTTATCATGAACTTTTGGAATTTGCGATCCTAAATTTATCAAGTTTGAAGTTTGTGGTCTAGTAACACTATTTGAAGACGACTCAAACATGATTGGCTCAAAAAATATTTCATTTTCTAGTTTCAACAAATCAAACTCAGAAAAACTTGGACTGAAAACATAGTTTTCCGAATCACAACAAGCTTGAGATAAAATTGAGGGTTCAGATACCTCAACTATGTTAATATTTTCAATCTCCGAAAAATTCTCAACTGAATGAGCCTTTTCATATATTTTGATCTCACGAGTTTCAAACTTTGGTGAAAAATCAAGACAAAAATTATCTGAGTTTTCTGCTTTGGGAAAATCATCAATGATTTTAAATTCAGTTTTCAAAGAATTATGAGTGAAATCACATGCGTGATTTTTGTCTGAGTTCAAAATTTCAAGTTGGAAATTATTTGTAGTTTTGTTCAAAACTTCCAAAGATTCGCTCGATACTTTTGCCTCACAAAAATCATCCATAAAAGACATATCGATAATTACATGATCGGGTTTTTTGTGAACTCTCAGACCTATATGGTTTAAATCGAGATAATTTCCATAAGTTTGTTCGTAAACTTGAGAAACAGATACAAATTTAGGCTCAATAAAATTATTAAAATCCCTATTTTCAGAAGGACACTGTTTTGTATCGCTAAAATCGAGATAATTTCCGTAACTCTGTTCATAAATTTGAGTTGAGTTCGTAGAAACGTAATTATCGGTTGTATTATTTGAAGACAAATAATAATTACCTCTAAATGTTTCGATAAAATTTGATACTGGTATTTGAGGTAAACATTGAGAGAAAGGCTCACCATAACTTTTTTCATTATTTTGAGATAATAAATTAGACGAAAAAGAGGTCTTTTTACCTTCTAATAAATCTAGGTGATTATGGAGTCTAACCAAAGTTTTAGTTAATGTAAGGAGACAATTGAACAATTTTGGATTATTTGAGAATTCCTCCATGTCTTTCTTTGATCAATCAATTTTCAAAAAAAAATAGCATAAGGTAGGTAGGTAATTACTTAATTACGTAATATCGTTGGTTATAAGTATGCGAAAATGAATTGACAATTTATCAAATAAAACATCGTGAATAAATAAAAATTACAAAACCGTATTTTTTTCGAAACATAAATACCATGTATACTTGAATACCAAACGAAAACAATGATGTGATGACGTGAGAGGTGATGAGCTGAACGAAATAAACGAAAACAGCAAAATATTATTACCAATCAATTGACACAAGTGCTGGTGGTTCAGGCTGAGAAAAACGACATCGATAATTGCAGAAAATTGAACGAATTTGGCGAATTATGCAGACTCATTTGACAGAAATCGAAGGTAGTGACGTAGTATCAAAGGTTGATGCATTCGGCATACTCAAACTCCGCGGAGAAAATGTAGTCGTAGATATGTACAGATGTTTGGATCTTGGTTCAAAATTTCAACCAAATGATTTTTTTGATCGAACATTTCTTTTAAAAAGTTGAAAAACAAAATATGTAAAAAACGAAATAACAAACCGTTTTGTTTCCATCCCGGACGGGCCCCCATTTATGTAACAGACATGACGATAAAAAATCAACAAATCGTTTTGTTTCCATCCCGGACGGGCCCCCATTTATGTAACCAACATGACGATATGAAAAGTAAAAATCGTCATTAAACAAAATCATTTATAAAGAAAACATGAAAAGTACATGAAACAAATAGATATTATATGAATTTCGCGAATTCGCGTACATAAAAAAATTATAAGAAAAAGTACATTGACGAACCAACGAATTGAAAAAGAATGGAAAAAAAAAAGACAAAATTTTAGCGAGTACATAAACAAAAATCAAAAAACCGAGCACGGCCAAATATTATTGAGAAAATTCTCGAATGCCTCGAAAAATTGGAAAATTTATCGGATAAGTTTGGAATCATAATTTTGGCCGTTGCAGTCTTCCATGTAAAATTGATGATGTTCAGTAAACATTTTTATCCAACCAGTTTTCTTTAATTTGAGGCATTTTATGAGAAATTCATTTTAATTCTGGCGATATCTGATCGTCTGTTATTTATTTCCTACTGTTTTCATAAATTACAAATTTTTCAAAATTTTCAGCAAAAATTTTCCATTTAAGTTTTAATTTTGTAGAATAATTTCAGTGAATTTTAATATCAATTTCACACTTGTTTTGGGCCCTCCTAGTTCAGTGTAATTTGAAATTATCTAGAAGAAAATTGAAAACTAGCTGAATAGGCTACCTCGAAATGTTCCGAGGGTGATTATTTTCTAGGTGTGGGACTGTGGGTGTGTGTGTGCGTGTGGGGGGGGGGGAATAAAATGAACAAACTATATTCGCACCAATTCGTTTGCTGTGTTGGCAGCTATTTTGAAATTTCAAAAATTCACTAAAAAATCTAAGATTAATTTTAAATTATCTAACTTTTAAATTTTGGTTAAAGTTGAGCCGTGACCCCCCCCCTTCCACCACCAAAAGTTTGACAATCCTTCGCATTGTATCGCCATCCTCCAGAAACGAATAATTTCAACGTTTTTTTCCGAGATATAAATTTTATTAAGGCTACCTATATCAACAGATTGGAAAATGAGTGGAAAAAAACAGCAAAAGACAAAAAGAAAACGTCGAGAGATGGATGAATGGAAATGTCGCGTGTATTCTTGGTTTATTTAGACCGGATGAAGTTTTGGCCTTTCGTCGCGTCACCGTGCCCGTACGTATAGTAACCTTTATTTTTTGATTAAATTTGAAATTAGTAAAGCGAATAATGGAAGGCGTGCCACGCCAGCGTCGGTGTGAGCGCGGGCGTCTGTGTGCGGACTTGGGACAGATAACGATTTTACTGGTATATACGGCTTAATCGACTATGACAGTTACCACCTCGCCAAAGAAACCTTATATCCTTTTAACGTTGTGTAATTTATTTTTCTTTTCGTATGCCGGTTTATACGAGTAAATCCGCTCGGGGTGTACTTCGCAGTGTCATACTCGTATACGAGTAATAACAGTATTAAGGGACAGGGAGTACCATACGTCGTATTTATTGCTTAGGTACTAGGAGTTTTGAATTTCTTTCTCCTCCAGACTCTAGTGTAGTAGATGATGTTTGTTTTTGTTTTTTTTTCTCAACATACTGGTACTTTGCTCCAAAAAAACATCGAACAGGTGACGAATAGTTGGACCCAACTCGAGGGGATTTATAGGGTGGCGGTATTAGCATCGTGATGCATATTACGAGTAGGTATCTTCCATATCATCGGCGCAATATTTTAAATAATCCTCGCGTCTTTCGTCGCATTAACTATAAAGATATAGATTTTTCATGTCCAGATAAATATTTGACTTTCTGTATGCAGCACTAATCGACACATACACATATGCGCTATAGGGTACAATATTGTAAATAGTATTGTAGTTTCCGAAAGTGATGGTACGACGTACGAGTATATTACACGTTTATTTGAAGAATATACGTTTACGTAGTCTGTCTATTTTTTCGATGATGTGTGGTGTGCAGTGCTGTGTATCTAAATTTACTATCTACTGTGCGTAGTACTCGTATGTACTGTAGTACCATATATATTCTGTATACTCGTCAGATACCTTCATAAGTATACGAGTGTAATCAACTCGTACTCGTATATATAACCTCAGATTATCGTAGATACCATTAAAATAATCCCCGAAGCAAGTACAAGACGTATCGTATCTCTTCTGGAGTACCTTACCTACTCAATATACGAGTATAACACCAAAGATATGAGAATGATATACAGCAGTGTAGACTAACGTTGCAGACTTGGTTATTGCGAAAATACCAGAGTTGCACTTTTATCGATGAGGAAAAAAGCCAAATAGCACCAACTTTCCTACACAAATTGCGTTAATTTGCATGAAAAATTTTCCAACAATATTTTTTAGCATGTATATCTGAAAACCGCCACAGGGCTATATCGAGGTCCATGTTTTTTGGTAATTCTTTGCTTTTTCCTGCTTACACAATTTCTCCCCACCTTTTCCAAATTTCCCAACTTTTTCCCAAAATCACCCAATTTTATTTATTTCGAAAAAAGTGATCCAAAGTACATGAAAAAAAATCACCCAATTTTTCCCAAAAATTGCCATATCTGTCTGGGAGTGTGAGACACACTCCACCCCCTCACCTCCACTTGATCATGCCTCTGCTATGATACTTCCCTTGTCTCAGTCTCGTAATAGAAATCAAGCACATTATTGTACAAAACGAGCTTTAAATCCTGGAGAAGGAGAACCAGCAGCAGCTTTGCGCTCAAACACGCAACAGCGAATGCATACCTAGTAGAAGATAACGACTAAAAGCACCCACTAACTTTATACGCAATATAAATGAACTTTTGCACTAGATAAGGCTCCGATTGTACGTATGTAGACTAGGTACTCGTAACTATAGATAGATAAATCTTACGTGCACGTGCTTCGCTTTCTCAACCAATAACTTTTCTTTATTCGGAATTCTACACCAAGTGTAATGTGCATCTTATACTTATTTCTCATTTGCCCCTTGTCATTCCACTCATACCCTGGGTACCGTTTGTGTAAATTTACTGTTTTGCGAGCAGCTAGCTTTAGACAGACGTGTGCACCTCGAGCAAGCTCGTTTGATAACTGATTTGAGAACAAAAATTGCTGAGAAAACGGGACCGACAAACTTTTTGAACCTGACACTGGGGAATCGAAAGAGTATCCCGGAATATACCATCGCAGCAAAAATTTCGGAGGCTTTGGATTTTTGGTGACATTTTGAAAATTCAAAGGATTGAGAAGGCTGGAATGAAGGTTCCAGATTGGTTCGAAACCATCACCATCCGACTTGAGTGGACTTGAGTGGACACAATATGGTAGGTATCTATTTGTCTTCAACCAAATTTTTAGAAAGCTCTCCATTTGACCCCCCCCCCCCAACACACACACAAAATTAACAAAATCAAATTTTTCACAAGAAATTTTTCAACCAAAAACAAAAAAATGAAATTGATAGAAAATTTGTATACAAAGTATTTCTCAATTTCAATCAATTTTTTCTGTAGATAATTGAAGACTTTTGTTGCGCGTTTGAATTTTTGCATTTTTTCACTACTTTTACTACCTGTTACTAGATACCCTGTATTTTGAAAGGAAAAAAATCACACTGGAGTTATTTTGGACGGTTTTTAGACCACTTTCTAGAAAATCTTAAATTTTCAAAATATACCCGAAAGCTCCAGAGCAGCCTGAAACAACCTCCAATCGACTCAGCATATCTACCTAAAAAAATGGATTACTAATAAATTTCGTTTCAACAACTCAATAGGGAAAAATGTTGTGGAAATTTCAATTTTCAAAAATCTGCTAGGGCGGTGCTCCAGAACTACCACTGAAAATGGTTCGAAACCGTTTCCAATCGATTTACAGGGTTGAAACCAAGGCACACGCCAAATTTCAGCTTTCTCGGTCTATTAGGTAAAATGTTTATTTTTTTCCACTTTTGACCCAAGTTTGAATTTTTAAAAATCCATTAAAACTCAAAATCGTTTGTGAGCTCAAAAATTTGATCTACTTAATGCTTCCAAATTCTTATTCGGAAAATTAGATCACCTCAATTCAAACCTGATTGTCAAATTCCGTGATTTTAGAATTTTTTTTCTTGATTTGCCATTGAAAATAAAAGGTTACAGATCTACAATTGACTTGTAACTTTTCTCATAACAAATATAAAATTACTCACTAATTCTCATACGCGGGTTCATAATCAATCATTTTTGGAAGGAAATTTGTACTCACCTGAAACAAAGAAAAATTAAAATGGTTTAGTTAGTTATAAAATTATTGGCCAATCAACAGGTAAATATATGAAATAATAATGGTCGAAGGCCAATGTAAAAATTCTGACGATCTCTTTGTTTAATAAATAGCCATAAATTAATATTCACAAATACAGTATCATATAAAAAAATTGTAAAATTAATTGTGAAAATCACTCAAAATTATCAAAAATTGATGGACCATCAGAAAAAAACGAAAATTTGAGAAAATGTCTCATTTGGGTAAAATTTTGCACAGACTGCTTACAAGTTAACCTCTTGAGGTGTCACTTCGATATTTGGCGAATTTTTGAAATAAGTCCCAAAACTAATATTAATTACCCAAATTAAAATTTCACCATTTCCAGCCATTCTGGAGCCTCCAGCGCGATTTTTCAATTTCTCCAGAATTTTGAATTTGCTCCAGAAGGCGTGAATATGAAGTTGCGCAGCTAAAAATCGAGTTATATATTACACTCGACCTGTTTAACGAGTTTATCCACATTAATTGAGCAAATTTTGACAGTGACACCTCAAGAGTGGTTTTTTGAGGTGTCACTCTCGCTCCAAAAATGCTGTAAATGGTAGAAATTGCGCTCCGGGGGTTAGTTCTTGAAGAAATACAGCGATTCGCGCAAATTTCAAAAATGTCCTCACAAACGGTGATCTTTTGATTTTTTGGATTTTTCAATTTTGAAAAAAAGCTGGTCAAAAAACCACTCTTGAGGTGTCACTCCCAAAATCGGCTCAAATGTAGATAAACTCGTTAAACAGGTCGAGTATAACACACAACTCGATTTTTAGCTGCCCAACTGCATATTCACGCCTTCTGGAGCAAATTCAAAATTCTGGAGAAATTGAAAAATCGCGCTGGAGGCTCCAGAATGGCTGGAAATGATGAAATTTGGATTTGGGTAATTAATATTAGTATTGGGACTAATTTTGACCATTTTTACTGATCAAGTACGTACTTTTTATAAAAAAAGCATAAATCGCCAAAAACAGTCAATTTTGTATTTTCAAAAATTCGCCAAAAATCGAAAAATGAACTTGGGCAGCTGAAAATTTGGTTTTGGGGGTTTTAGACTATGCTCTTTCCAAAAATCACGGTCCCGTTCAAATCGGAGTGTGACAGCTCAAGGGGTTCCCTTATTAGATTATTGAAATACCAAGAATTAATCAGAAATTCTCAAAATTGAATAATAATTCGTCAAAACTGCAGAAAGTGTCATGAAATTTTTCGATTTGACCCCCCCCCCCACCTACCAATCCGCATAATTGAAAATTAGCAGATTTTTTCGAAGAAATCACTACTTTTTTCAATCAAATTTTTATAAAGCTCTCCACTCGATCATCCCCTCCTCCCTCACACACAACGGATTTTTGGAACTACACATAGTGTAGGACTACACTTTAGAATAATCCCTACTTGAATTTTTTCATATTTTGTAAGATTGGAGAGCTCATCGACGACATTTATTTGGGGGCTGACAATTTCATGGCATGATTTTCTCACCCGAGATAACAACTTTAGGGTGTAGGAACGGAAAAAATGATTTCCATCATAATAATAAATAAAGTAAGTACACCCAACCATCTACTCAGGAATATACGAGCAAACGAGCATTGTTTAAAACCCTGGGGAATGCGGAATGCCATTCCAGGACTCAGAAGGGCACCGTGAACGTGCCAGTCGACTCGATTTTCAAACGCAGGTACCCAAATAATCGTACGAACATCATCGTGTACCGCGTACATGTATAGGACCAGCAGCATCCAGCCTCTGTAGAGGCAAGTGGTTGAGTGTTGAGTGATATGCGATGTAATTTAATAATTACTCGCGGTAGAGTAATTCCGTCGTGTCGACGTCATTTCTCTTTTTTATTACGACTGACAGCTCGCTGCTCCTGCTCTGGCTGCTGCGATCACTGGTGAATGAAACTGATAATGATGAAGGCGTCGTTGTTGTTGTTGATGCTGCCGTTTTTCACGATGCCGACAACGCCTATCAAGTCGCACCGAACACAAAAGCCGACGATCGCTCATTTTCCCACAACGTATTTCAGCCGCATCAGTGGGCACCTAAAACTACACCCCTAGCCCTACTACACAGATACGTAGGTACGCGAATTCGATACGATAGCTTGGTCTGAAAATTTACGTAGTACATCTCTGTACTATTCGCGATAGTAGTAGTAATAGTGGTGCTAGTTTAGGCGTAAAAAAGTGCCACTTATTTAGCGACCGACGACGACGCTGAAAAGTGGAATATGCGTCACGTCAGCTCGCCAAATATCAAATAAATAACGCTATTGTAAGCGCATATGTGTATTTACGTACGCCGAGCTGCAGACGTCCAAAAAGGGTATACGTTTTCAAATTTACCACCTCGTCGTATCGTATGGTGTTTTTGCTATTTCTCTTTCTCTTTCTCTCTCTATTTTTTTTTTACCAACTCGCTCGTAAACCACAACGCCCTATTCGCATAAATACTCGTACTCGTACATACGAACTAGAGCTCACAGTAGAGCTACACTAGCACTAGGTAGGGACGGAGCACAGCGAGAAAAAAAAATGAACATTAGTCGGAAAATTTACGTTATTCAACACGTGAATGTGATGCGATGCGATATTACTATTGCCAACACCACCGACACCAACACCCCGTAAAACTTTTATTTCTTTCTCGCTTTTCTATTTTCACTGGCATTGGAAAATATAAAGATATGCGTCGTCGTATAAGTAGATACCTACTTGTATGTAGTTGTACAGGCCTGAAATACACACCATGTCTCGCCTCCGTACATACTTTTATATTTTTGCATTAATCAACAAGCATGCTAAATGTTACGTGAATAAAAGAGTAAAAAAAAAAACTTCCAACGAACCTATCGCGCATCGCTGAACAGTGAACAGTAAAAAAATAGCAACAACACCATATTGTTATTTTCTCAGGGCGCGAGGAGCATAAAAATCTGTCATACGCGATACGCGAGCGTCGAGTTATAATATCGCTGCGTCAAGAGGCGTTGAATAGTTTCGCAATTAGCGTATCCTTGTGAAGAATCGATTACGCTTCGTAGGGATTCTGGCTTAATTATTTTTTCATCGCCGTCGTCGACCAAAAAAAAAAAAAAAATGTATTACAGCGTGCAGCGTGAGCGTAGAATAGAGTAAACGAGTAAACGAGTAAAACCACACCTTTCATATACACGCCAACTAGGCGATTATCCTGCCAGCTTCACTGCTTGATCGTTGTCAAATGGTAGCAGAGCACGTTTATTTACAAGTTCCGTGTCGTTATAATTTACGTATAAGTTACCAGAGAGCTTTTTGTCAGCCTAAATCCTTCATATACGCTACGAAATGAGCGATAAATGTTCGAATTTTTGTAGTCTAGAGATAGGTAGAGAATTAGAGATTGCTTCGAAATTTAATTTTGAGCTGCCCAATTTGGTTCTAGATGAAATTTGAAACTTTCCAGTTGAAATTTATTGAGAAAAAAAAAGGTGCATTTCTCTGATGAGGCAATTTTACCAAATTTTTCAATTTTCACTTTTTTATTATCTTTGGTCTAATATTTGAAACACTTTTTGACTCTATTTTGAATTCGCCTAAAAGTAACTGTAGGTAAATGATTTGAAAGTTGAAAAAATTACCTACCATTGAAATAATGAAAATATCTGAAAAACCACCTAATGAATTTTGAAGACGACATTATCCAAAATAAATCCCAAAAAACTGCCTGAAATAATTCAATATCGGTTAGGTATTGGTTAAAATTCGAAACAAGTGAAAAAAATGTACGTTAAAGATTGTTTACGAATTAGGTATTAAATAAAATTGTCGCAAAAATTAGATACTCTAATCAACAGTAGAGTAAAAAGTCATTGAAACTACAAAAAAAATATCACGAATTCGCCTCGAAATATCCTGCAAGCGAATGGAATTTATTGAATTTGTACTTATAGTCCAAGAGCTATACCTACTGCGATTGCCCCGAAATAACTGAAAGCTGGGACTGGTCTCAAAAGTTAGTATACATACCCCTATTTTAAAAGCACTCGGTCTGCCAATCCGCAGCTGCTGCTTTAAAGCTCAGAGAAAGCTCAAAAGATCACAATTTTGTGAGGAGCAGGATGCCCATAACCGCCTTGGCGATTATTAGTATAACTCCCTTTTTGCACAATATTACTCGATCTATTTATAGAGAGAGACTTCGTTACTTGCTCTCTCTAAAATTATACCTATACTGGAAGTAAGGGGAATGTGGGGGATTCCCTGCTTGTGGATCCGGCAACTGTTGCAAGATCACGAGCAAGGCTCTTCACTTAGCACTGGAATCTCGAGCTCTCTGGAGCTAAGTCAATGTTGTAAATATGTATTCTCGCTTCGGCACCGGAAAATGTGAAAGTGCATGTTTAACCCACTTCTAACGTGGTAATTAGTGTTTCCCTGAACATATTGATTAATTCTACTTGATCAATATGGTTCTTTTGGATGCATATTTGATCACCCCGGGCATCAAAGGCATTTCTCACAATATATCAAACCTCGTGTAGTACGTACCCATCAAGTACCAGGATTTAGTGAGTACATCGATTGGATAGGTAATATGTACAGTGTCTTTGGTAAGTATTGAGAAATACTTATTTGGGCCTGATGGTTCCCTCAATTAATAATTTATAGTTTAGTGTTAATTAATTGAGTTAGTCGAAGTAGGAATATTATATTTATGAGACCTACCCAAATTAACTCGTAATAATTGTAACTACATCTCAATTATTGGTGTTATTCTGATCAATTAAGTATTAGGTACTCACTTAATACGTAATTAATCGGAATTCTTATATTTATCCAGATTGTAAGTGGCAGGTAACGTGCCTGATCATTTCATTATGTTCAATTGTGTAGTTTGTAATTGCCCTCTACGCACCTTCTTATACTTATGTAACTAATATTTAATAAAGACATTTTAGTAGTCATCACAAATGTGTTTTATTATTATTAGAGTACATACGTGATTAGTTGGGAAGGATCATCTACCCATATCGTCTCTATAGCTATCCAGGTAAGTGGTAATTATTCTCCTCTTAGGGAATAATTATTGTCCCGATCCAGTAGGAATAAAATACAACTATTCCCACCATCTAGGTAATTCCTAAATAAAGTATATCAATTTTTCTGAACTTTTGGCTGAGAAAACTGATGGCTCAAATTGGTGCCAAATTATAGCATTTTCCCCGCTGAATCCGAATATGTAGGTTTGCCGACCCTAAAGTGCTGTCAAAAAATTTCATCTTTTTGGGATAAATTTGCATAAAAAGCTATAAGGTGCACCGGGGGAAGTTGGAATTCGGGGTAAGTTAGAAAACTTGCTCTAGCGCCTAGAGGTTTATATCTGGCGAAGTGCCACTGAAGGTGACTCAAGGGTACTACCCCTACTTCATCACGGCATAAAAATTTTTGCAATTCAGTTTCATTTTAGATGTCTTTGGTTCAATTGTATTTTGTTGTTTTGAACTTATTTTGAATTTGGTCTAAAATACAGACTTTCTATTTCTTAGTTTTTCGCATATAGCGGACGAACCGTGCGTCCTAGTGAAAATCTGGTGAGAGTGATCTCAAAGAGAATTAAATTCTCTACAATTTTGTTTCTATGCAATTTTTCTAGGATGCTCGGTTTGTGATCTACGCCTGTGCAAAGTTTAACCTGTTCTGACTTCCCCCAATTGGGGTAAGTCAGGACAGTTTATATTTTATTCCACTGAGTAAAAGCTACTGTGTCAATCGCGCTCAAATTTTTACCATAGGTTAAGAACCCTTATGGGAACCTACATAATAAATTTGATCCATTTTGGTTCATTAGAAGGGGAGTAACAGCTGGTCAAATTTGAAATTGCAAAAAATCATTCTGACTTGCCCCGGTGCACCTTACTTAAGATTGGTTTTAAAATGATTTTCAAGCAGTTTAACGAAATGCTCTCTAAGGGTAAGATGATTTTTAGATGCCAAAATTTTTCAAAATTTTCATTGGGGGGGGGCAAAGGGGGATGTCGAGAAATTCGCCAAATATGGCCTTATTATACATCAAAATGTATGTTTTTTGGGCAGCAGGATTTGATTACGGCAATATTTTTTACATCATTCGGTTTCCTGACCCGCAGCTGCTGCTTCAAAGTTCAGCGAAAACTCAAAAGTTCACAATTATTCTGAACTTTCAGTCAAGAAAACTGATCACTCAAATTAGTACCCAAATATATAATTTTTCGCGCTGAATCCGAATACGTAGGTCTGCCGACCTTAAAGTTCTGCAAAAGCTCCGCCAGACTGGTTTAAATGGGGAGTAAAGACAAATTTCATGTTTTTGTGTTTTTGGGCTAAATCCTTTATAAAAATTTACAAAATTGGGTTAAAAATTATTCTCAAGCAGTTTAATGGAATGCTCTAGGGCTGAGAGATGATTTTTAGACAAATTTGCCAAATTTACTCCATCTTTGAATCAGTCTGGCGAGACTGATTTTTTTCCCCCAAAACTGGGGGCTCATCACGTAGCTTACAAAAAAGAAAAAACCAGATGCCCACTCAAAAAAATTGAGAATTGAAAATGAGGAAAATGGAAAATTTTTCAACTTGTAAAAGTTGGATTGATGGAGAGGGAGGGAAGGGCATACATATTTTGAGAAAAAATGGTATCGAGACTTGAATATTATAGATTATTGCAACGAAGGCTTCATTTCGAAAAATCAATTTGGTAGGAGGAGAAGGGGGAGGGGAGGGATAAAAATCTCACGAAAAATATATGTATTGGGAAACAAAATTTCAACACGTAAACTTTTTTCCCTTCCAAAAAACTCGAGGAATTTATCAAATTGAGCAATATTCTTTTGACGAGAAAGCCATTTTTTAAAAATTTTTAAATTGAAATTTTAACACGAATTATTTATTGAACGAACGAAGAGGGAGGGGGAGAGTTGGGTCTGTCCAGAATTTTAGAGACATTAATTCACGTAACGTCGACTTGTGAACACTTAAGTCCATTTTTCAGGTTCTGGTGAATTTTTCAAAAAACGAAGTTTGCCCAAAAACGGAAAAAATCGAAATTTTATTACATTTAACGTAAAACACCGAAATTTGGTATGTACCTATTTTTCAGCACTCCCTCCATTTACTGAAAACGATTTCAAACTGTTTTGAGCAGTTTTGAAGCTTTTAGCAGATTTTTGAGAATTTAAATTTCCACAACATTTTACCAAATACAGTTGAAAAGCTAAAATTTATTTTACAGGTTAATTTCAACTTGTTGAGTAGATTGAAAATAGTTTCAAGCTGTTCTGGAGCCTACAGCCATATTTTAAAAATTTCAGTTTTTGAAAAAAAACACCCAAAAACCCCGTCTAAGCGTTTAATCAATGCAAAAGTTGAATTGGGCAGGTTTTAAGGCGTTTTTTTCTCACGAAAATTTGAATTCTCGAAATAAAGCTTCAGGTTTCAAATCAGCTGACAATCACCTAAAATTGATTTAACATGTTGAAATTAAGTTATAGAGTAAATTTCAGATTTAGACTTCATTAGTTCACTTTTTAAAAATCTTCTGGAGGTTCCAGAAATGCTCAAAACTGTTCAAAACAGTTCCCAACCAATTTATGGTATGTAGTAAGAGGGGGGGGGGGGGGAGAAGTGAAAAAAATGGGAAACATTCCGGGAATTTCAGCTATTTTGGTCAATTTGGTGAGATTCCGATTTTTGGTCCGAATTTAATTTGCAAAAAAAATTCCAAAAATCGAAATAATAAAAATGCATTTTGGCACTTGAAATGTCGAATGTTGGTGCATTTTCGCGTTCTCTTTTGATTTAGCTTTTCACGGTTCAGAAATTTCTCTGTCAATTCAAATTCATTTCTTGATAGAAAAAAATTTGATCAATTTCCAATACCTAGATAATTCGGAGTACAATATTTTGATTTCACTAGGATTGATAATAATTTATTATTTAATTCGCTTTTGGATAAATTATTTTCCCTCCACTTTTCTCATTTCATGGGTTTTCCAAACCAAATTTATACGGATTTTCAGATCTTTCAAAAAATCAACTATAGATCGCCAAACTTTTTCCGGGTGTTTATAAAAATTTTTAGGATGAGAGGAATCAGGTTCGGATAACTTTGGTTCTAAATTCGTTCTAGTTTAAGAATTGTTGCATTTCCTGGCGACAGTTCTCAAGAGAGGGGTTTGTTTAAATACTCCATTAATTTATAAAGAATCGGCATTCGAGTAATTTTTGGACATTTTGGCATGATTTAAAGCTGATATTTTCACCCTGAAAACTCAAAAAAAAAACTTGTAAAAAAATTTCAATCAATTTTGGACTCATTCGAGAAAATTTATAAGCACCAACATTTTCAAAGACGACAAACATTCGCTCAATTTGATTCAAAAATATTATATCGAGACCACAAGTACATATTTGGAACCTAGGGTCAGTTCAGAGCGAAGACGAGGAGCTGTTTGAAATGATTCAAGACTTGAAAAATCAGCATTCCCTGTTCGCTTCCAAGAGGATTTTTCGAAGCTCTACACATTGAATAAATTTGGCAGCAATTGAAAACTTCAAGTTTCAAAAATCTGCCTTACGCTCCAGAACAGCCAAAATGGTTTGAAACCGTTTCCAATCGATTTGACAGGTCGAAAATAGAGTATATCCCAAAGTTCAGCTTTCTACGTCAATTTGGTAAAATTTTTATTTTTTGTTCTCATTTTTGGGCTAAATTTAATTTGCAAAAATTCGCCAAAAATCGAAAAATACACTAATTAGCAATTATTGAAATTTTGGCCGGTGATTAATTTTCGCATGCTTATTCGATCTGGCTTTGTCTAGTTCAATAAAATTTCGTGCGAGTCCTATGTTATTGGAAAGCGAAATCTGCGATTTCGACTGATGTCAATCAAAATGGCCGCCATTTTGTTAGTAAGGCCAACTTTTTTTTTTTGGCAAGTTTGCATTGAAATGTTTCTTTAGGATGTCTGCTTTAGAGAAAAAGTGGTGCCATTGGATCGGAGGGGAGGGGGGGGGAGTTCTCTGAAAATAGGGCGAACTCACCAAATGCTCGGGGGGATTACAGCAACCCTGATTAACTACACGATTGGGAAAAAAATAGAACAAAAAATAATGCAAATACGAGTACTTCAATGCCAGATAAATTTGACATGAAATACCTGCTAGGATATGAGTCATATTGAGCGAAGATGTTACCTACAATGATGTAACTGTACTACTCGTATATAAGATGTAAGCTCGTGACAAACATAAACCTCCTAAACATACATTCGTCCTCCATTTAGATAATGATTTTTTACGTAATGAAATTTTCATCTACGACTATACGACTACGACTACGAGCGCTGTTGAGCATACGAAACACTAGACTGAGTGATAGTTTCGCGATTCGCGTGAAAAGCAAATAAATTGCCACCTATTTAAAGCGTCGTGGTACAATTCGACGAATATACACGGAGGAGATACCCATACTCGATGACAAATCTACGTTGAAAGATTAACTCGCGAAAAAAAACTCCATTTCGCTGATTGGTTTTTTTTTCCGCCACCGAAGTAATCCCTTATAGCATAACTTGTATCGTAAGTGATTAGAATAAAGGGTTAAAACACGTAACGTTAAATTATTTACTAATTGATGCGTTAGACCCGGCAGACCGCTTTCGCTAACTCGAAAATATATTAATAGGTTTTTAAAATACGCGACGACGAGACGAGCGAAGGCCGCGAAGGGTGAAACGACGCGATTCGTTATTCTGCAATAATATTATGTACGTCGAGTAGTAATATTTTCAATATGCAAATCAATCGCAGTTCGCGGAGCAGCGCAAAGGCGGAAAAGGTTTGTCGTATACGATTATACGACTTGTACAGACTACAGAGTAATTTCGCACGTATAAACACGCGCTGCTGATGAAGGAAGGAGGAATTTAAAAATTGCTAGTTTGCTGGCGAGAGGCAGAGGCTCGGAGCCGTTAAAATTCAATATGAATTAGCGGATCGCGCCGGATCCGGCTTCGCAAACGCAAAAGGGCTGTAAAAGGCAACGCTGCCAGCACCGTTGAGGAAAAGGTACGTAGGTTAGGTACTCGTAGTCGTATTTATACGTAAACGTATACAGCATAGACTGGAAAATACATTGTATCGTATGTATACGTAGGGAGAAAAAGGCAGCAGGGGCTGCTGAGGAGTGCAGGGCCGAAAGGCGAAAGGCGAAAGGAGCGCAAAAAGACCCAACCAGCCCCGCTGCGCCTTGAAGAAAATAAAAATAACGACGAAGGGTAGATGATACATCAGCTTTTTTGGCAAAAGCTCTTCGGCCGGGCTTACTCTGGCGAGCTCGGCTTCGGAGTTCGGGTACGCCAGCTATATAACATTAATCCGAGTGGATTAGCGCGAGAGAAGGATATCGCAGCGAGCAGCGAGCAACGAGTCAGTCGAGTCGGTATAACGTTAACGTAAACGTAAACCTAACGTATACGTATATACGTATATTCGGAAAACGAGGAAGCATGATAACAATATAAAGTTGCGAGCCTAAACGCCGGTGTCGGTGCCGGTTGCGTTCCATCAGAATTGAATTGGATTGGATTGGGGTGCACTGGGCTGGGTTCACAGTTGGGCTGGGCTGCTGGGTTGGATTTGCAATCGGCTTCGGGCTTCGGGTGTGTTCACGTGGCCGTCGTACCGGTACCTCGAACCTCTCGTACCTACCTACGTTGGCAAGGCGAACTCCGACTCAATTTCTTTATTACCACCATCCACCGAGCACCGAGCACCGACTGCTCTCTACCTCTACTCTACTCACCATCTTCTCCAACGACGACGAAGACTTACATTTCTTCATCTTCTCTATCGCTAGTTCGCTATATACACGCGGTATACCCTGCCACTCTATACCTTACCCTCAGAGTTCGTCTTCTTACTCACTTACTCACGTTCTCGTATCTCGCAGCCAACACACTCTCACTCTCACTCGCAAAATTTCACCCTAAACGACGAAGCTGCCACAGTAGTTGTACCCCTCTCGACCCTCATCGCCCCGAGTTGCGCATCTTTCTCGTTCGTACGTACGTACGTACGTACGTACGTATCTCGAGCTTGCGACTCACACAGCTCACAGCTCACTGCTCAGTCTTTCTTTCTCTCAGTTTCTCACTCGCCTTTCCCTCTTTTTCTTTAGTATATATATGTACTCGTACCTCGTCGAAACGTCGCTAAAGTTACCAGTTTCGGTTTACAACATTTATACTACAGCTAGGCTAAGGCTAAGGCTACGTACGTCTTCTTGCGTTGCGCCATGCAATTCACGTTTCGTGCCAAATAAACTTTTCCAAAAAATAAACGCCAAGAGAGGAGTTAAGCTCGTTATTGCAATCCTCCTTACCAAACCGACATACAGTATATACGTTTATGTGGATGTATTTTTTCATCAAGCGTGTGAGGGGTAGATCGCTTCACTTACAAACACACTCACACACACACACACACACACTCGTACACCAGAACCAGACAATGGTACTCGAAATTACAAATACAGAGCATGCAATTTGACGGCGTCGCTGGTAATTTTTTTTTGTCTCGTCATCGTGATCAGCATTCGAATTTTTTTCGAGTGTTCCATTCGTAGGTACTTGAAAAAAAACAAACCGATAAGCTTTATCAGTTCGAAATTTTCGATTGCTCGACATAAATCAATTAGCTGGCGAAATTATACACGCCTCTGCAAATAATCTCGACGAGTACGTTCGCGTGAAATTTAAAAAATTATCCATTTTTCGATGGCTTAAATTTTCCATCAGTTTAGCGACACGATAAATTAGGTGATCGATTGCCTTAAAAGCATAATATGTAGGTATAGGAGTAGGGTGGAAGGGGGTGGGGGTTCTGGGATCATACGTACTGCTTCAATGATCTACTAAAACCGAAGATTTGTAAGCATTACTTACGTTACGCTGCCGTTAAAAACACATGTAAGATGAACAAGTTGCCAATCTTGAAAACTGAAGGAGAGAACACGCTCTCAAAAATTGAACAAAACCAATTCACATCTGTATAAATGGACAACAGAAGCATGTTTTGAGAATTTTTTTTTTTTTGATTTTCGCAATATACTCAAAGGGGCGCGCCGAAGGAGAGAAGGGTGGGGAGTGCCTCCACCGGGCAGAAAAATTCAGGCGAAAACCTGATAATTTTTGAGGAAAATTGAGTGACTTGGAAAAAGTTGGAAGAAATTATTGTGCAAGTAGGAAAAATCAAAGAATTACTAAAAACCATGGGTCTTAGTTCTTGAATTTTATAAATTTTCAAAAGTTTTCGCTCTCGTTTCGATCGGGCCAAATCATTTTCCTTTTTCATTTCTACGATCAAAGTTGGAGAGTAGAATTTTCTCACATCAAAAATAATGTTCATCTACTTGAAATTTTCAACCAAAAAGAAAAAAAAACAGTTCAACTTCTACTTACTACTCGTACATATCTAAAAACATCCTATTTCTCCTAAAAATTCCAAAACAATAATAAAATTTCCAATTTTCGTCAAAATTGTTCGTTTTTGAAGATATAAAAATTAAGTATGTCCTGAAGGGGAGATTTGATTTTTGCAGTGCAGTTTTTCAAAAACTTTCAAGAATGAATAATTTTTTTCAAGAATTCCAGAAACATAACCAAATCAATGCCTACAGGGTTGGTACCCACTACAAAAAAGTGCAAAATAACGAAAAAAGACGAGCATTTCAATCAAAAATACCGGAAAGGAAACAATTTTGACGTTGAAACTTCTTATATTAAAACTGATTTTTTTGTACCCCACAAATTATAAATTTTCTGAAGCATTCGAATTTGATTTTCAAAAACCAAAAAGCTAAAGAAAAACACGAAAAAATTGTGAAATTTTGATTTTGGATTCCAGTACCAACCTTGCAATAGAACAATTCAAATTTTTTATCAAATATACTTAAAAGCATCGTTTTTGAACATTTAAAATTTTCCAACATTTTTGTTTTCAACTCCCCCTTCCAAAATTTATTCGAACTACATCTGACTAATAAGCATGAAAAATACTTGTGAGGAGAGGAGGAGGGGGGGGGGTAAACAGTTGGGAAAATTTCAGTACCCCCTCCCCCCACGACACATAACTTTGTCATGCCTCTGGATATATTTTCTGTTTACTTTCATTTCAACCAATTTTCAATATTTTTTTACAACATTTTTCTCAATTCTGCCTTTTTTGTGTTTCTATACATACAATTTAAATAGTTTTTAAACCAAATAAGTGAAAAAACAGATTTCTTTTTGAGAAAATTACTGAAAAATTTGTCAAGATGACAATACGAGCCAAGAATAAACGTTGGCTCAACATTGCAAAATTCAAGCAAATTATCAAAATAATGAAAAAAAAAATATCAAATTCTCTGACAATAGAATAAAGTTTTGCAAAAATTACGTAATATTGAAAAAACTGTCGAATTTACGTAAAAAAGTTTTAAAAAATGACTCAAAAATGCATGAAATATTGACGAACTGACGTAAGCAAAATCTCTCTAAAAATACTTCGAGATTTGTTAAAACGTCTTAAAAACATCTGAAAATCTTTAAAACTGGTTGAAGGAGGGAAAACGTCAAAAAATGGTGAAAAATGAGAAAAAAATAAAATTGCTAAAATATAACTTGATCAAAAATGGAATGTCATAAAAATTACAAAAAATACGACAAAAAAGTATTTATAAAATTGGTCTGAAAAATCGTTCATGAAATTTCAGTAAAATTAGCACGAAATTTCGCAAAAATTTCGAAAACATCAATAATTATATGTGTAAAAATACAAAAAACTACCGAATGTTGACAGCAATTTTTGCAATTTGAACAGTGATCTTTTACAAAAACCGATTCTTTGAGCTCACGACAACGTTGAATTTTGAAAAACTACCAGCTCCTAACTCTCAAAAAAATTGGTGCCAAAGTTGAAGCCCCCTAAGTTGTAAAAAATGAAAAATCAAGAATGATATTTGGAAATAGACATTAATTTTTCATCTAACTTGTCCATAAAAATTTCATTTCCACTTCAAAGTTCCTTTAATATCTTCTCGAGGACCCTCCTCCATCTTCTAAGCTTTTGGTGCCTACCTTCGAATAAAGCTCTCGAAAATATGAAAAAAGTAAAAATTGAAAGCTGTAAACAAATTCGAAGATTTTTCATATGATTTTCGTCAGAATTCTTCTAAATCACACTCTTTTCAAGAAAAAAAGCCTTCCTCGTACTCCCCCCCCCAATTTTTGCCCTTTCGTACGCAGTTCTCCATAAAATGGAAAAAATCAAAAAAATGAAATAAATTACGAACTTTTTTCATTTCGGATCAGAATGAATCAGCTCTGAAAGATTTTTTCAATGGTTTTTTAAAAAAAGATTTTGAAAATTTTCCAAAAATTCTTACACATTTGACTTTTACTTTTGGTCGATTTTTCCCAATTTTGAGGTATAGGTACTCTATTTGAGGGTATTAAAATAGCTCGGAGGAAGGGAAGCTTTTAAGTGATTATTTTAAAAAAAAATTAAACAGAAGTTGGAGGTATTTTTCTCCACTTTTTTTCAACTTGAGAGCTCCAAGAAAGTCTTCTTTTGAACTTTGGGGAAATCGAAGAAAAGTAGGAACAAATTTTAGAAATTAAAAAAATGAAAACCAACAAATTTGAAGGGATGAGGAGCAAAAGGAAACATGAAAAAAATTGTAAGGTTTTTGGAGATGGTGAGTCCGAACTCCGGCTTTATTTTTTGATCAGGCCATTTGAACACCCCCCTCTTCTCCCCCCAAAAAGTCACCTCAATTTTGTCCCTAAGATGTAAAAAAACAATAATGTGGTGTGACATATCGTGTGTCAGGTTTTTTAGACCGTCAAGTCCGAATATCTGCATAGTTTTTTGATTCAGCCCAATCAACCATCTCTGCAGGTCCACTAATTTCGATCATTAATTTTTTTCTTCAATTTTTCGAACTTCCCAAAAAGTATTAATACTTCGCATATTCAATTGTACATCAATTTTACTCTCGATTAAACCTTTCACAAGTTAATATCTGTGTTATGCATCAAAATGCGCAATCTCGCACGCAGGAAATCACTCACACTACAAGAGCAAAAGGGGCGAAATCACAGTTCGAGCTAATCAATCCGACCAACCCCTGGTGAAAAATGATGAAAAATTCCAGCAGTTAATTTAACGCTTGATTAGATGCGGCAGCTTATGACGTCTCGGACGTGCCGCGTGCGCGTGCGGTGAACACATACAAATACATATAAAATGAAATATTCGTACACCATGCAGCAGACTCATCTTTACGACAACGGGGGTGATGATCTGCGATTGTGTGTGATGAGGGGAATGGGGAATGGGGAATTTGAAAAAATCGCCTTCGTAATTATTGAAGTCACGACTGGCTTAGATAAATCATTTCATCGTTATGAGATCGCGTCGAGTCGGGTTAATAAAATTGCTAATATCGTTTACATTGGCACGGGGTGGCAACTGGTATTGGTAAAATGGTAATGTAGTCGGTGACTTATGAAAAATGATATATACATAGTACAACATTTCATGTAGCTTTTATCCCCTATAGTTTTTTTTGCTAGTTTGGTAGCTTGTGGGGCGGCCCTGCTGCTGCTGCTCACGCACTGTACACTGTACAGTGTACATAAGCAAAAGCACAACACCTCGCGCCACGATATTATCTCTGCTCGCGCTAATGTCACCACCATTTCTCTCCCTAAAACCTAACACTGTATTAAACAATACAATGTTTGCAGTGTTTTTGCTCTTTCATATGGTAATGCGAATTGCTACGTTTAAAATACTCGTATCTATTTCTCGCCGCCGCCTTCTCCCCTCATCTGCTCCATTCTTACACAACAAACCCCACAGTCCATATTATACACATCGGTTCCAACCAAAGCATTGTCTATTTTCTTTGTGTTATTCTACTCGACTGGGCGTTCCATCTTCCTTTCTTTTTTCTCTTTTTTTTTTTCAAATTCGATCATATTTTTATACACGTCATTGTTACGATAATCGGTTTTCTCTTTTTTTTATCGCGCAAATGCGCGTGGGCCTTCCCTTGTTGACAAACTGTGCGTTGGTCACACACGCCTATGAAATTTCACACGCGATGAGTGGACTCTAAAACGTTGACCGGACTTTTTGAAGGTTCGAAGAACGCGATGTTTTGATTACACCCCTCCCTCCTCTAAATTCAATCAATCAATCAATCAATCAATATTTATTTATTTCTAAAATATTTCGAAATTACAAAATACCCCCCCTCCCTATGCGCAACTACGCGAGCGAGGGGGCCTCCATGGTAACATTGTTTATGTGAAAAAAATTTAGATAGATAGATAGATAGCTTTTATGTATTATTCGGTTCAGCGCTTTGCGCTATTCACGAATTTGACAAAGATTGAAGGAGGAGAGAAAAAAAAACAAAAAAAATGAAAGGGAAACAAACCAAAAAAAAAAAAAAAAATAAATAGATACGTAATTAAGCAAATGAAAGAATATAAAACAAAACTAAAAGCTAAAAATAATGAACACACAGGAAAGTTTAACGACAAATTCATTTATCATCCTAGAATAAAAAAATGAGTGCATCTACAGTAGTCTGTAAGGTGTTTTCGCTCTCCAGTAACCACTGGACTAGTGCCAGCCGAGAGCCCAAGCCTCTACTCATCTTTGCGTTAAACAGAGTTGGCAAACACCACGGAGCCTGAGCACCAGATCTTTCTCGTCAGTACCTAGGTAGGGGAGCAACGGTGTAATCAATTTTCCTCCCCCTCTCATTCACATAAACTCTAAATTTGGACCTATTCCTTTGTATATACCTAGTCAATTGCCTGGACTTGATAAGAGTTTTTGAATAGGTAGAATTTCTAGTTTTTGAAAATTGCCTTTTTTTTACCTACAGTGCTCCTAACTGCCCATTTTTGTAGAATATGGATAGGTTCTAAGTGACAGTCCACTATCCCCCCCCCCCCCAGATGAACAAGTCATACTGGAGCACAGATTGATAGAGAGCGTAATACATTTTTACCATGTGTTGAGTGCCAAAATGTTGTGCCAGGAAGCGAATCAAATAGTTTAGTTTTTTAAGTTTAGTTTGTAAGTATAAACTCTGTCCTTTCCAGATCAATTTGGAATCAATCATTATTCCGAGGTACTGAGTTGACTCAACTTGTGACAGGGGCATGCAGCCACATGGAGCCCCACAATCCAGGCATTCATGCATGTAGCACCTAGACCCCAAGTCAGGGAATCCCTATAGCCAAAACTTGACAATTTTGATTTGGACGAATTTGGTTTTAATTTATGTTGCCAGAACCAGCCTCCCAATAATTTCAAATCTTCATTAATAAACTTGACAAGATCATCTTGATTCTTGGCTCTATTTACTAAGGTTGTATCGTCTGCAAATCCATTATAATGTCCCATTTAATTTTAAGGTAAGTGCAGGTAATTACGCCAAGCTAAGGTTTGAGGTCATTTAGTGGGGTTAAAATGCATCTTTGGCAAAAATGTGAATGAACCACCTCAAAGTACATCTTATTGGCTACCTTTTCCAAAAAAAATGTTTTTCCTACCCCTCCCCCAATATCGCCCATCTCCTCCTGAAAAATTTTCACAAAAGTGGCGTAATTATCAACACGTGCAGGTAATTACGCCACCGCCCCAAAAAACTATTTAAAATCGATGAAAACATTGGTAAAAATCATTTGTCATTTTGGGCATCTTATTGGCTACCTTTCCCTTAAAAAAATGTTTCCATTGCCCCTCCACCTATCCCGCCCCTCCATCTCTGAAAATTATTCACCAAAGTGGTGTAATAGTCAGCATATGCAGGTAATTCCGCCACTCTCCCCCCCCCATTCAAAAAAAATTATTTGAAATTGATAATAAACATCGCTAAAAATTATTTCTTAGCATTTTGGACAAAAATGTGAAAGTCCTGACAGAGTTTTGTTAAAGTGGCGTAATTTTCAACATTGGTACTTTTGTATATTTTCATTTTTCAACATTTCGATGCTTACTTTCAGAAATAACAAAAAATTGTTTATCGCATTGAAATTGGCATTAAATTTACTACAGGAAACATATCTTCGATAATTTTTTTCGCCATTATTACAAATTACAGCACTTGTCCAAACTGTGATCAATTTAACATGACAATTTTTTTTGGCATCAAATTTACGAAAAAGCGAGCCACAGATCAGAAAATTATCCGGTCCACAGATATTTTTGGTTTTCCTACCTTGGTTTTAACAGTACAATCACCTAAAAATCGTCACATGGAGCCATCTACCTGTTTACCATGAGAACTGATGTAGTGGCGTAATTGCCAGCGTGGTGTAATTAGCTGCACTTACCTTAGTTCAAAAATGTCATTAATGTAAATTAAAAAGAGGATTGGTCCCAGTATGCTGCCCTGTGGTACCCCATGCACTACAGGTAAGAAATTTCCAATTTTATTCCCAACTTTAACAGCTTGAGTTCTTCCCTCCAAGTAGGATCTGAACCAGTCATGCTGCATGCCCCTTATCCCACAGTTCCAGAGCTACTGTTAAAGAGTCCCAACATCAACCGTGTCAAATGCCTTACTGAGATTGAGGTATGCCGCCGCAACACTATCACCCGCATCTAGATCATCGACTACCTCAGTAATATGATCAAATAGAGCATCACTGGTACTCTTCCCAGACAAAAATCCATACTGCTGTTTTGAAAAGAAATCTTTTGAATGCAGGAAATTCAAAATTTGATTTTTTACAACTTTTTCAAAATTTTTTGATAGTACTGAAAGAAGGGAGATTGGCCTGTAATGTTCCATAAATAATTTACTCTTGTTCTTATGAACAGGGACAACAATGGCCTTTTTCAGAGACCATAGAAATCTTCCTTGATTGATTGATTTGTTTAAGATGTCAGCGATAACTGGTTGGGAGACTTAAGACCTCAGCATGAATCTCATCACATGTCACTGGAGGGGACCCCAGAGCCAGACTAACTATTTATAATTTTCTTGGCTGGGTAAGCACTATTTGTTTCAAGGTTTTGGAATTCATTTGAGATTTTATCAACAGAGTCAATAAAAAATTTATTAAAATACATACATTTGAGACCTTAATTTCATTTCCCTCAACCAAAACCTCCTCCTGATTTATTCTAATTTTTGTCAGTTTATCTTTCTGCTTCCCCCTGATCAAATCTATATGTTTCCAGTACTTCCTTGGGCCATTTTTACATTTCTCCAAAACCCCAGAATGGTAGACCAATTTATCCCTCCGACTCTGGTGAACCACTAATTTTGACATTTGTTCATACTCCCGAGTAATTTCTAAATTTGTGGGATTTTTTAAAATTTTTTTATATAATTTTGATTTTTCCTCAGATAAGTAGGCCAAATAAGCGGAAGTATATGGTGTTCTTTTTTTAAATGTTTTTTTTTATAAGTAACTGACTTAGTACAGGATGCCATCAGCGACTTAAGCTCATCCAGAAACAAATCGCACACCTCATCCACATCCATAGCCCTAAAAACATCTGCCCAAGCAACAAGTCTCATTTTGAGTGTCAGAGCTTTCCAATCTGTAATCTCAAGATTACACAACTCTGATGACAATGTGGTGTCTGGGGGCTGAGCATGAGCAACTTCAATCTCAAGAGAATAATGGTCTGACACATCTGTCTTTATAATTTTGCAAGTAAGCCCCAGTACCCCCTCATTAC
The DNA here is from genome assembly GCF_950023065.1 of Planococcus citri. Lineage (NCBI taxonomy): Eukaryota > Metazoa > Arthropoda > Insecta > Hemiptera > Pseudococcidae > Planococcus > Planococcus citri. Next base: position 71,394,259 of record NC_088680.1, read on the forward strand.
AGTCCAACCCCCTACAAAATACATGGTGAATGCAGGTGCTAGTGTCAACTGTGACTCTTGTGGGCTCTCTAACATGACACTTGAATCCCTCAGAAGCCAACATATGTACTTAAATACAAAGAATTTTCTGCAGTATCAGTACTAACATCGATATTCATATCTCCTGTTGATAATTGCTAATTCGGATGCCGAACCAATTTCCTGGGCCAAATCACACACAAATTTAAATTTAAATTGGCATCTACGAAAATAAAATTCTTTGACGCTCAACAAGGAATTTCAAGTTCAGGGGTAATCATAATTTCAACATTTTTTCCCAGCTAAAACAAATCCTCTCCACTCAAGAAAAATTCATGAAACATGAAAAATAACCGACCCTACGTGTGAGAGGAAGGAGGTGAATTTTATCGGATACTTTGATTACGAGTATGTAGGTGGTAATTATCTAAAATTCCCTGATTTTAGACTGGAAATTAAAAAATTCTCAGATATTTCCTCGACTTCTCCAGAAAGGCTAAAATTCGCCATTTTGCCAAAAAACGGACACTTGGCGTTATTACAGATTATGGCAGAAATAAAATGAATATATATAGCCTACAGGTACTAGAAACAAGGTGATATCGATATCATGGAGTTGGTTAATGCGCTGGCGTGTCTTCATCGTGCTGAATTAAATACTCCCTTCTTGCCGGGTACGCCGAATTGCCAACCGAAGCGAAAGTTTCTTCTTCGGAAATTAAACGAGCTCGGTGTGGTTTCACGAATGAACACTCGGCTTTTGAAAACACCTCTACCCTGTCGCATGCCACGACCTCGTACTCCGGCTGCCTTCGCTTTATAGAGTAGGCAATCGATCTCGCACCATGTCAGAATAATAAAATTACGAGCTCGACTGCTCGAGTTGGCTGTCAGTGTCACGACGACGACGACTCGCGATTAGGTATTCTTTTGAAAATTAAATGACAAAATCCGACTGTTTGAAGATTTTCAATTCGCGAATAAAATAAATGACGAGTTTTCAACAGCTACGAGCGAGAGAGAAATGAATATCGTTAAGGGTTAGGCTTATTAACAGCCTGCCATGTTTCATACTTTCAACTTGGTTGAAAATTACTCGAAATGAATACACCAACCGTCGAGAATCGAGTTTGCGCGCTGAAATTAGGCACAAATCGCAATTCTGGTTTTATATTTTGGTATAAAAATCAGAAACTATAATGAAAACAACAAAAAATGAAAACATTTAATACAAAAATGAGATAGAGACAAAGAATAAAAAAAAACTTCGATAAGACGAATAAATAAATATTTTTCTACACGGGGGAAAAAAAAGTTTGAAGATTAAAAACATAAATTAACTAAAAGTGGAAATCGGAATTTGGATCGAGCTTACAACCGAAAACAGGAGCTTGTTTCATAAATAAATAAATAAAATTAATAAAATACTCCAAAGACTGGAACAGAATCGACTAAACTGCCACAGCTGCCAAATGTGATGTTGAGACGAGACTAAGTACCTCACACAATCGAAGCATCATCTTCATCAGTCATCACATGACGAAATTATCGCTATATTTGCCTCCTTCGTCATCGTTATTGATGTTACTGCTGCTAGTATCGATATCATTATGATTTATGTTACCATCTTCGTTATCGTCATCGTCTTCATCTTCGTTATCGACATCGTCGTCTATATCGTCTTCATCGTCATCTTCATCATCGTCATCGTCGTCGTCGTCTTCGTCATCATCGTCATCATCATCATCATCATCGACATCGTTGTCGTTAGTAATATCGTTGTTATTACTTAATACGACGTTTTCTTTGCTGACTATGTCGTTTTCGTGGGTATTACTAGTTTTATTGGTAATACTTTCTTCTTGTTCGATAGCTGTGGTTATTTTCGCGTATAGATCTCTAATAGGAACATTTGCGCTGCGAATATAAAATTACGCCTTCGTTATTTTCATCTTTTCTCGAATAGCTTTGTTAGTGCAGCGTATGTCTATATATGTACAAGCTTCGTTAAGGCATAATTACCTACCAATGTATTACAGCGTGATATTTCTACGCACAATCAATCACCGATGCGATTAAACTATTAGGCCAAAATCACAACAACCGGGGTATAAAACTGTGCACAAGCATTTTTTTATTATTACAGGATTACAGCGAGCGAATGATACAAGGAGCTTCAGTATACGAATACGAACCAATATTTACTCAACAAAAAAGCAACTGAAATTCAACAATACACAAACCGAGCTTCACATGCGATGAGGTGAACAATTGCTGGGTCACATTTTACCCATTTATTATAAATGAAGAAGCTTTGAAAGTGTAGTTAAAGTTACTAGTGATGGTATACTTAGTTGTAGATGTAATTATGCAAGCTGTGCGTGATTTAATATGAACCCAAATGCAACACCAACAACAAACTGACAACTTCTTATTCAAATTCAACGCTTCGAAACCATCAAAAATCGGTATTTCACACATTTTTGCAATTTTGGGGAGAAATAAGGGAGGCACTGAGGCGTCCTATGCAAAGAGTAAGCTGATATTCGAACTCTGCATCCTTTAAAACGTGTCAAACGACGCGTCGCACGTTATTTTGAATTTTGACTGATGTTTCAAACACTCGGGGAAGGGTACAGAAGGGTCGTATCAAAAAAATAAGTAAATATTCGAACTCGCCATCCTCAGACACCTAACAAACGATACGTCACACGATATTTTGAAATTTTTGGAATTTTGACCATGTTTGGGGCAGGAAGGGGCGAGCACGGAGGTGGGATCGAAAAATCAAGTAAATATTTGAACAGAGCACCATCCATCGTAACCCTCGCAATTAAACGATGTGTCACAAGTTATTTTGTTTTAATTTGCCATTTTTCTGACACCGAAGGGGAGGGGGTCAGAAGGGTTGAGACAGGAAAATCCAAAATTGAACAAATATTATTTGAACTCGAAACCCTCGAAATTTCCACTAACAATGCATCACACGTCATTTAGATTTAAATGAAAAATAATGATATTTTGACTAGGTATTATTGGGACATTTGGGGAGGGGACAGGTAGGGTGGGGGGTCACACTCAAAAAGTGAGCGGATATTCGAACAAACCAAGCAAGCACTCTCGAAAACTGAACGAACTTTGCGTCACTCCTTATTTTGAATTTTGTTAAAATTTTGATCACGTTTAGAACACAGGGGCTGGGAAGTGGGAGGGAAGGGGAAGTGTAGAGTGATCCGTTTGAAAAAAAAAGAACCAAGAATTTGAACTCAAACTATGTACTTCGAATTATTAATTAATTAATACGTCACTTAATTTTTCAACTTTTCATTAAAATTGTGTATTTTTGTATAGGAACCTTACAGATGATGAATGAGATCCCATTTTGAAAATTAGTACATGGTTGGTAAGTAGTCAAGTTAGGTAATGAATACTTAGTTTCAAATGTTCAAATGTTAACCTCGAGTCATGTTTAGTCAAATCAACCAACCTGGTTTTGATATTGGGTTTAGGTCTCCCGATCTTTCTCAAAATGTTTTTGTAGATCCTGATGAATCATCACCTTCAACTTTAATTTTCATTTTAAAAAAAGTAAGTAACTTTAGTAACCAAAAAAGTGACAAAACGCAAAGAAAACATTTTAATAAAGAAAAAATGAAAAACAAAAAAAAACAGAACATTACAAGTTGAAAATGTTTTGGTTTTTAATTTTAAAGAATTGAACTAAATTCTGAAACTTTCTCATATAAAAACGAGACTTTTTGACAATTTTTAAAAAACGGCTCTTAAAATTTTTTTTCAAATGGTAATTTTCAACAATTTTGTTAAAAAGCGAGAATTATTTACATTTATGGGCAAAAAGCAAAATTATTTGGAAATTATCATGACCAAAAAAATAATGTATTTTTTGGCACTTTTTGGATACTTTTTTTAAAAAAAAAGTTGACATTTTTACTAAGTAAGTACCTAATTGCAAAAAAACTCAGCATTTTTTTTTTTTTTTTTTGAAAAGTGAGACTCGACACTTTGATGTAATTTTTAGCGATTGTAGGTAAAAAAGAATGGTTAAAAATTTGGAATTTTCGGCAAAAAGCACGACTTATGGACAATTTTAACGAAAAAGTCAAGACTTTTTGAAATATTTTGCAAGAAACCGAGAATTTTTGACAGTTTTCGACGACAGCTAGACTGATTCGAAAAAAAGGGTGGATTTTGGATAGTTTTTTTTTATTGGGAAGGGGGCGGAGAGAGGGATGAAAATTGTTAATAAATATTGGCAAAAATTTTTAAAAGACAAAAATTTGACAATTTCGACGAAAACCAGTAATGAAATTAGTTTAAATTGTTTTTTTTTAGCGATTTTTTTCAGTAATTTTTAAGCAGAAAAAAAATGTTTGCTGAAAAGTTGGAATTTTTAGAAATTTTTGGCGAAAAGCTTGACTTTAAAAATTTTATTAAAAAGCAAAAGACAAAAAAAGAGGATTTTGGATACTTTTTTAAAAAAAAAGTAAAATTAGCAAATTGCAAGAAAAATTAATAATTTTTTTGAAAAGTGAGATTTTTAATGCATTGTTTTAGTACATACACTTCTATCTAATTTTTGACGATTGTAGGTAAAAAGAGAACCTAAAAATGAGAAATTTTCGGCAAAAAGTAAAAAAAGAAGACTGATAATTATAACAAAAAGCAGATTTTTTTGGCAATTTTGAAAAAAAGCGAGGGTTTGGATAGTTTTGGGCGGGGGGGAGGAGAGGAGGAAATGAAAATAGTTAACAATTCCAAGCAGTTATTAAAAGGCAAAAATTTGACAATTTTAGCGAAAAAGGTGGGGAAAAAATTTTGAAAAAGGTAGAATTTTAAATTTTTTGGCGAAAAGCTAGCATTCTGGGAAATTTTGGAAAAAATCCGAGGCTTTTGAATAGCTTGGGAGGGGGGGGGGGGAGGAAATGAAAATCGTTAATGATTGCTAGAATTTTTTTCAAAAGGCAAACATTTGACAATTTTAGCAAAAATTAGCAATGATCTTTTTTTTTTTTTTTTTACTAATTTTAGGCGAAAAAATTTTTTAAAGAGTCAGAATTTTGCAAATTTTTGGCGAAAAGCAAGACGTTATGGCAATTATTGACAAAAAATGACGCTTTTACTCAATCTTTGTTGAAAATGGGAGTTATCAAATTTTTCGATTAAGCACTCAGAAATTTTGACATTTTTTAAGCAAGAAACGAGACTATTTTGCAATTTTATAAAAAACAGAACATTTTTTTACTATTTTCTGCAGAAAGCGAGGCTTTGACAATTTTAGCGAAGACAGGGTCACTTATTGATAAAATTTGCATTTCTTTCCCTCTATTAAGATGCATGAAAAAATAAAATTCATCAAAATTTGTACAAAAAAGGTAGGTACTCGTAACTGTAGGAACTAACTTCGGTAACTCGTAGCCCTGCATTTTGCAAACTTCTAAAATAAGAGATCTCCACACAATACCATTTTGTACAGCAATCATATTAACGTAACGGAAATTCCACACAGATGCGGTGCTTACAAAGCAAAACTAACATAAGTATACAAGCGTGCACCAAATTCCAGACTGTACAATGTAGCTCTAGCTACCATACAATGAGCACAACTCTCAACGAGTAATTCCCACCATTGCGATACAAATACCAAAAATAAATAATCGAATAATTTTTCACTGACCTTCTCAAAGACTGTAACCATTCTTGGAATCTGTAAGGTCCATCCGCGGATACGGAAAATGCTTTGTGAGCCAACTGGGCCATATTTATAAACTCGTCTTCTTCGTACTGCGCCATATTATATAATTTGTTATGCAAATACTGGAAAAACCTATAAAAAGAACCAACGAATCGAAATAATTATTCGTGCAAAGTGACACGAAAATATAAAAATCTGTTTCCAGTACAACGATGAGAAAATAAACGTACATAGTTTCACATTTACTAATCAGGTTTCCAGCTACCGTACAAATGTAGTAATGTAACATGGAAGGATTACAACGAGCGAAGTAGACAGCCGCGCCGCAGGCCACTTCGTACAATAAAAATGGATTGACTAGAGTATTTTCGACTACTACACAAAAATGATGTACCCATTTATCACCTGAAATCATCGCGCAATCTCTCGTTAATAAAAATCAAATAAATATGATTACAAAGTATTCTACGAAACGATCAATTTACCTAATAATTTAGCTATTTGCATCGTTCTATTGATATCAGCGGTATAATTCGGTAGACAGTGGAATCTATAGTGGGCTTTCTCTTCGTTAATTTCGTTCACCAGGTTTTGGAAAGCCATCATCGATAAACGATACGATGTCAATAAATAATGCGTTCTTTTCTGCAATGTTTGAACATCATTCGGTTATAACAAAATTTATTCTCTAGTTAGAATATGGAACGATGAGGCGTCTTACCATTAAATTAGCGGGCGATTTCGACTGGCCTGATAAAGCCAAAATTGAACAGTTTGCTGTTAAATAGGATACCGAAGGTAAAGGACATTTGGACGGATTTGCAGTAGCTGCTTTGGCGTTATCGTTATCTTCCAGCTCTTCCATTTCATCCTGTCACATAAACGAATACATTAGGTATAGGGTATTTCGTCAAAAAGGTTATCAAATGATGATGGAATGTAATATACCTTGACATAAACGTTATACCATAATTTTGATATGTAAAATAGAACGTCTGCTTGAAGACTGTGCGTCTTGGCGACATGTTCTACTTCGCAACACGCTTTTTCTTGCATTTCGTGTCCCAAAGTCTGGCACTAGGGTACGAAAACACGAATTAAGTTAATTTTGCAAATATCAACGATCGTAAATTCGAGAAAACTTTCATTCACCTGATTAATAGCTTGAATTATTTCGTGCGAGTTCAATTTATCAGCGTGAGATAAACAACTGAGAGCTAATTTTGCAGCCAAGTTCACCACCACACGATTATCTGATCTGGATCCTCTATCAGCCAAGCTGTTAGCTTCGGACGGTGTCAAATGACCAGGCCAGTTCTCTATGATGAACATTATGGCCGGAGCTCCGATATCTATTGCTAAACCTACGAAATTGAAAAAAACACAGGTTCTGGTAAGAGAATCAGCATGATTTTTAGCCAAACAAATTCAGACTGAGCTTGAGAATTGAATCTTACTCGTGAGCATAGCAACGTGCGGAGAATAGGATCTGGACTCCCAGGAAGAGGAAGCGTTATTAGAGATACCTAATCCGTACATAGCTAACTGCAGAGCACACATGTGCAGCACGTGATTAGGTGTTTTCAAGTTGCCACTTTCGGATTCTCGAACAAAAACAGAAGAGGCGAGATGACCACCGCTGCGAAACAATACGCTTTTAGCGAGTTCAGTCACAGAATGAGCCAACGCTTCGGTTGAACGATTTCTATACACAATGCTGACCGGTCGTTTGCAGCCAGTTTTTCCGCTGTAAACAGAATTGCACATTAGGGGGGGGGGGGAAATACTCTCAGTAAGCCATAAAGCGCTGACGAAATACATACCATTTATTCTTATTAGACTTGGACGCGATCAACGCTGGTCTGGAGCTGTTATTTTTCATATTATGTTGCACCATTCTACCTCCACCTCCTTTAACAACGTACGATCCTTGAGGAAGCGGAGGTCCTCCAGGAGGCACTTGCATGGGTGCAGGAAACATACCGTTGATAGAATGCTGAGGTTGGGGCTGCATCACACCATAAGGCGGAGGAATACCAGCAGGCTGCATCATCTGGGGCATCCGTAAAGGAGGCACATTCGATCCGGGACCCATAGGCATTTCTGTTGGAGCCGGTCTAATTGGCCTAACTGGCATACCACCAAAAGGTAAAGTTGAAGGAGATGGCATCGCTCTGACGTTATGCGCACCTGGCATAATACCACCAAATGGATGAACATTCATCTGGTTTGGTGGTCCGGCCACAGCTGGAGGTACCCCGGCAACCAGAGCACCTTGAGGTGGTGGAAGGACACCGCTTGTACGACGGTGAGCTGATGTTGAAGGTTTGGTGGGTTGAGTGGCTGAAGAAGCTACTGCAAAATGGGGTTGTTTAGGATACGGCCAGACATCTTGAACGACGTGAACTTTAGATGGCTTGCGTTTGCGAGCTTGTTTTTCAGTGATCGCTTTCAGATGTTCCTCTGCAAAAAAATAACAATGAAGATGAGAAAATTGAAATCCAACTTGAACCAAGTTTTAAATTGAGTACATTTTGGCAAAGTTTGAACAATTTTGCGAGGTTAAAATGCGTTATTTCAAAAAAATTGATAATAACATAACTATTCTGGTAGATTATTTTATGGGAAACATTTTTTGTAATAACATTTTTTAAAAACACGTTATTTCACGAGCTTACTGCAAAAAGCACTAAATCGATGTTGGTGAAAAACTTGCCTTGTTTGGTTTTATCTTGATAATACCATAAGTGTAATGGTTTCTTCATGTTTGGATCGATTTCTTGATCAATGATTACATCCATAATTTTAAATACTTTCTTCGGCTCGTCTTTGTACAAATCTAGCATTCTTAAGGCCAAATCACATCTGCAAAAATAAAATTTCAAACATGAAGAACTAACTTTTCGAGTACACAACACTACCTAATCCATAAAACAACTGCAATTACCTCTGTCGTCTCAATCCTTCGATCAGCAACGAATGTTCATACTCGCAAACATCGGGTTTCAAACTCAACGACACAAGAGCAGCTTCAAAGCATAACGATTCGCTGATCTCTTTCGATAAACTTTTGCTTTTGCCGTCAGGTCCGTTGATCATAGTAACATCCAAAATATAACTAGTCAGCGCATTCGGCAGCAGTTTATGACCGCGAGCTTTATAAGTTCCCGCTTTTAATTTCTCCAATCGTACTCGTAATATTTTAAATTGCTCTTCCATTAGTGGGATTTTTCTGAGGATATCAGCAATATCGTTCTCCAAATGAAATAGTTTCACCTTGAAAAAAAAAAAACACCAACAATTATTACGATAATTTTCTCAAAATATTTCGATGTCGTCAACGCATCATACCTCTAACGGTTTAATGGAAGCAGGAGCTCGAGGAAGTTCTAATCCAAGTAATCCGATTCTGAAGGCGATATCGTAATGCTCGGGACAACTCGACAGTAAATTCAATAAAAATCTGTACAATTCCATTTTCTCAACAGCCATAAAAGTGAGCCTATGAGCTACAGGGTTGATGACTGCTTGACCCTAGAACATTAATAACGAGAAATTTGTAAACAATTTTTTTTTAGTACATTTCACAACTTAAACATTATTATCATCACTGTATACTAACTCGTCTACGTTTTGGTTTGACAAAAGCTCCGCTACACATAACCTTTTGATCGGGTGGATCACTAATGATATCTTCGGCAATAAGCCTAGCAATATAACACGCTTCTTTGACATGCCCAAATGCCCATAATCCTTCAGCTCTGGCGATTAAACTCTGCATAACTTTGTCCATCTCGGAAAATGACTCGAAAATCGCATTATGAGGTCCGATAGTATGTGCTGGATGTTGTCTGGTGTCAAAAAATGCCGGAATATTTCTTTGACTGTGACTGGAACCGTATTCCAAGCTGTATTCCTCCATCAAAGAATCATAAACTTCCCATTCGAGCTGTGTACTGGGTAAACAGTCGTCAATGTTGAAGGTATCGTAGTTCTGATTACTGTCTTCGATCGGGTTTACTGCGCAAATCGAACTATTCGCCATTTTACGACGTATGTAATAATTCACATTACGTTCGTGGGTAATTTTCTCCTTCGTGTGGGGAGATATACTGGAAGAGTTGGCTGAACCTGGTAATTCGCCACCTGAAAATTTATTTCACGATTTGACAAAATTATAAAAAAATTATAAACTCATCTCTCAAGCTTCTTCACTCACCATATTTCAAAGAGTGAAGATTTTTTTCCGAGTTCGACGATGCCGACTGGTCTATTGAATTCATATTTGTGTAACTTTCCCCGTCGTCTGTCTCATCGTTGACCCAAGTATCAGCCATGGTAATTAAATGAGTTACAAAATGATGAACTTCGTCTCTGAAATTTGAAATTCAAAATTCAGTAGAGTATTTGAGAACGTAAGTTTTGAAAAAAAAATCAATAAAATAATTGTTTACCTCGAAGAAGAGAAATGTTCTTTTAAATACTTGATAGTTCTCGCATCCAATAAGTCACTAGGAACTGGGGATTTGCTGATGATTTTGGAGACAACATTACGAATCCGTTCAACATGAATGAAACATGACTGCAGAGCATTAAGTAACTAAAAAATATGTACAAAGGGAAAAATCAGTATTATTGCAAACAGTTTCTGGAAGAAGGGGCAGTAAATTTAATCTTACCGATTCCGTAGGATATTTGATATACTTCAAGTATTTGATATCTATACCAAAAGTGAATGGGTGCGATTCGTACATCCACAGATTGCCTTTCTTGGTACCACATCCAACACGATACGTGATACCTGGAAAACAACTTTCGATAAAATATACTCTGACCTATTTCAAACTTCAAAGCAGGCAGCACTGCCATGAAAACGAACCTGGCAGAGGGAAATTAACCCACGTTAATTTGCAAGCTTCCACGCAAGGTTTGAATCCAGGAAAGTTGTGCAGGTCGAAAGCCGACGGTGTATGCTTCCAGTTATTCCAAATCTGTTTGCGAGAAATCAATGCAAATTAATTTACTAGGAATTATTTTCAAATTGATTAAACGAACAAAAATTACCAAATCGATTATCTTGAAATGCCAATCTTTGAATTTCCAACACAATGAAGCACGTTCTTTCGGAGATATTGCAGGATTCAAAGCCGCCAGTCTCCAAAGAGATACGATTTCATCACATAAACGAGCGGCAGAAGCTTGATAAATATACGAATTACTGTTACCGTTGTAATAATATTTTATTTGATAACCGCAATCTCCATTTAATCCTGATTTGTTGGCGAACCACCACAAAACCACCTAAATAAAAATTGTATTAAAAAACCACTAGGATAAGTAAGTTTTTATTTATTCCCACTCTATTTGGAAAATTAGCATCAGTACATACTTGAACACAATTGGCCATCTCATCTGTGATGATTTCCAGCAACGGGAGCGCATTTCGGTCATTTTTACAAAACATATCTCGAACAATCGATAATAAATTCCATATCGAATCCGGTTCTCCAATCTTCATAGGACGCAACATACTATTATACTCGTTTATGATTGCAGGAATGTTATTTGTTAACATATTTACATCACTAAACAAACAACGCCGATCAGTAAACTCGAACAGTCCATAATATCATTTCAAAAAAATTAAATTTACCTGAAAACCATCGGAGGAACATTGCCAAATCTATTAATTTGCTTTTTAACATTCAAGTGCAATTGATGATCATCCAAGCACCACATAGCATGCTCAAAAACAGAAGCACCAGCTGTTGTATCCGGAGCTCCGCTCACCTAAACCATATTTAAAAAAAAAAAAAAATCAACAACAATTCGAGGATGATAATTGTACGTTACATTTAAATCGGGCAAAATTACCGTATTAATCGGCAGTGGTTGTCCGGAGTTCAGATCGTCCAATAAACGTTGGGCAGTTTGTAAATATTGCTCGGGTAAACTACTAACTAAATACTGAGAAAACTTTTGCAGCTGATCACGATTTAATTGCGTTAAACTTTCACTAATTGGAGGCCGCAGTTGTACTTTTTCAGGCTGTAAATATTATTAAAATCGCAATTATTCATCTACAATACAATCGAGAACACAAAAACAGTCTAGAATGTACTTACTTTATAAATACGTAGTAAACAAACAGCTACAATATGACAACACCATAGAGGAACTGCTTTACACGTACAAATACAAGATGTGATACGACGACGATCAAAGCTAATCGAAACGCTGAACTTGTCACCAGTACTTATTCTTACCGTAGCATTCAAATGAAAACCTATATTCGTAACATAATTCAAAATAATTAAATTCATTTCAGTCTATACTAATTTAACGAAGTGTTTCACATTCAAAATCATCAACTAACCAATTTGAATGACATCGAAGACATTCTCGTTCTCGAATAATATCTCTCCTCGAAGGAACTCGTCGTCGTTAGAATTAGCTAAACAAGTATACAAACAAATATCATCATCCCACTCGGGGAAACTCCAAAAAGTGATCCTTTGTTGCAACTCTTCAGGAACTGGAGGTTGGAATTTTTCCACCATTTCAAATGGTATATGCATAGCTACACATCTAGCAGCTAGTTCGGTTAATCTGAGAACACTTCCACCTAATTAATGCAGAAAACAATACAAATTTCAGATTTCCAGGGACCATTTGAAGAAAGTAAACAAAGGCTGAGGATGATGTCAATTTACTTCTTTTGAACTCGATGCAACGGAATCCGCGACGCAATTTTGGATGCTCCGAGCGTTTCCATCCTTTCCAATTTATATTAACTGTTTCGACGTCCGGGTTCCATTTTTCAAACGCTGTTTCTTCTTCCGAATTTAAAGATTCTTCGGGGTCCATTTCACTAGAACGATTCCTTCTCAGTGATCCATTATCCATCAACCGGTTGAAATTAGGCGGACTCAGATTATCCATACTCGAACAAAACGCAAAGGATCGAATACTGAGCCGAAATTAACGAAACAGACGCATCTTTATTAATTTTACCACTGAGAAAGAGTGTAAAAAGAATTACATTTGAGTAAATTTTCATTGTTTTTTACAAAGAAAAAGATTGATAAGAAAAATCAAAAAGCAACGATCATATTTGAGTTTACTGGATGAAGGCGATTTAGCTACAGTAGCAACTAGCGCTCCATAAAGTTTGGTGGACACTTTTTGAACTTGAAAAATATTTTTTATTTTTTTAAAATTTTTTAAAAACAAACCAGAAATTTAGAAATTTGAGAGATTATATTGGAACTTGGAACTAATTATATTGTACTATAGACTATAGATTGATAACCAAATGAAAAATCAAAATAGAAAAAAATAATTTCGAAAATTGAAGACAGCGTTTGAGCGTTGTGATTGTGAAAACAAAATTTTTTCGTTTTCGTTTTGATTTTTGAAAAAATTGAGTTTTCATTAAGGGCCGATTCCGCATACTTTTTTGCATAAGCAGCAGGCGCTAAAATTCACACGTTGCAAGTTTACTTAATTCAAGTACATTTACTTTCAAGTACTTGATCATGTCTGATCAAATAAATTTACTTGTATTTATTATTTTTCATCGTGAAATGGAATGGATAATCCGCCAATTAATTGAAAAGTCAAGTTACTTGCGGTTGTTTGAATTGAATAAACTAGCCACGTGTAAACTCCAGTTGTCACCTTGCATCTTCAGATCTGGAGATCTACTGAACAGAATTGAATGAAATTTAAAATATATATACTTTGAAACAATTAAAAGAAAATGTCGGATGGGATTTTCATTTGATTGAATATTTTTCGTAGAATTTGAAATTGAAAATCAACGAAATTTGAACACTTTTCAATCGTTGTTCATTCCAAAACTATTCAAGTAATTAAAAATCCCCTCCGACATTTTTTTCTAATTGCTTCATAGTATCTATATTTCAAATTTCATCAATTTTCGTCGGATAGATCTCGAGATCTCAACACTCGAAAATCAGGCGGATCGGGTATGCAATCGTGTATGCGGAATCGGCCCTTAAGTTATGTTTTGTATGGTTATTAAAAATAACGTTTTTTTTCGTTATTCTGTATTTTCCTCAAATCAAATTTGGCCAATTTCAGTGTGTGTTTTTTTTTTAATTAAGGAAAAGAGCAATATTAAAACAATTGAAAAGTGAAAACGTGAAAAATATGCAGAAATGAGAAAACTGATAATTTATCCCCTATAATAACAATATTCTGACAGTTTTCTCGTTTTTTTGATGTTGCAGGCTGGAAGTGGCCTTATTTGAGAGATTTTGTAAACCTGGTGACTTCTGGTGAATCAGTCACCAAGATTCACCAGAAGTCACCATAATTATTCACCAGAACGTTGAAAAGTCATACTTATTTCATACCCTGGTGACTTGGAAGAAGTGCCCATATTTCAGCAATTTTGTAAACTTGGTGACTCCTGGTGAATCTTGGTGACTGATTCACCATTCACCAGAATTCACCAGAACGTTGAAAAGTCATAATTCATACCCTGGTGACTTTTTGGTGAAAAAAGTGGCCTAATTTGAGCGATTTTGAAAATCTGGTGACTTCTGGTGAATCTCAGTGACTGATTCGCCAAAAGTCTCCAAATTCACCAGAAATCACCAGAATGTTGAAAAGTCATATTTCATTCTCTGGTGACTTTTTGGTGAAAGAAGTGGCCTTATTTGAGCGATTTTGAAACCTGGTGACTTCTGGTGAATCTTGGTGACTGTTTCCCCAGAAGTCGCCAGAACGTTGAAAAGTCATATTTCATACCCGGGTGACTTTTTGGTGAAAGAAGTGTCCTTATTTGAGCGATTTTGAAAACCTGGTGACTTCTGGTGAATCTCGGTGCCTGATTACCAAAAGTCACCAGAATTCACCAGAATTTTAAAAAGTCATATTTCATACCCTGGTGACGTTTTAATTAAAGAAGTGGCCTTATTTGAGCGATTTTGAAAACTTGGTGACTTCTGGTGAATCTCGGTGCCTGATTACCAAAAGTCACCAGAATTCACCAGAATTTTAAAAAGTCATATTTCATACCCTGGTGACGTTTTAATTAAAGAAGTGGCCTTATTTGAGCGATTTTGAAAACTTGGTGACTTCTGGTGAATCTCGGTGACTGATTCCCCAGAAGTCACCAGAATTCACCAGAACGTTGAAAAGTCATACTTCATACCCTGGTGACTTTTTCGTGAAAGAAGTGGCCATATTACAGCAATAAACCAATTACCAATCAAACCTTCTAAATCATTTAAATATGAAACAGTGTCTGTTCACATAAGAGTATCACTGCATAAGCATTTCAAGTAGTCCAGAAATTTGCGCTGAAATAGTGTATGAAAATGTTCCAACCATTGTACAAAAACAGCCTCCCCAGTCGACCTCTCAAGTGTTTCCAACGTCGTCGTTACGGTCACAAGGTGTATTTGAGCTGTAGTAGAAATGTTCGCGGCGAATAAAGTGTCCGCATGATAATATGTACCACCAAAATACCTACATCGAGACTACAACTGCTGCAGCCAGTACATCGACCAGTGTCAAAATGACCACTGCCAACGCTACATAGGGAACATCTTTTGTTCAAGACACCTAAATAGGTAATAAAATATACGAATAGGCAATGGCCGCGGTATCGACTACACCTAATTATATCGTATTCTTCCATTTTCACCTCGTTAATACTGTTCAAAAATAGCCGATACGAATAAATTTGCTATAATCTGGCGCGCAAACACTCGTGTTGGTAATTACGATAAATAAGCGCATACGCAGATAAGAGCAACATTTTCTGGAAATCATCCACTTGCAAACAAATGACACTCATTCAGTCATTCTCAAAAAATTAAATGAAAATTAAAAACGAACTTATTCGACTCACAATTTCTTCGCAAAACGTCGACTCAAATATACACGACGATTCTTCCGTTCGCTTTTCTTACAACGATGAACTTATCGATAGCCAAATCATACAAAGGTCTATCTCTTCGTCTTCGCATCACGCGCTGCAACTTGTACATAAAAATAATTGTAAAATTTCATCGATCTCAACTAATATTTGAAAGTACCTACACCCTACGACATAAATAAAGAACCGTACATGTTCGTCGAAACGCTCGCAAAACGTTGACATAAAATATACGACGATTCTTCGGTTCGCTTTGCTCACAATGATCAACTTTTACGACTTTGGCAACATTGATTCTGTAATTCTACAGCTACCCAGCGAGCAGGTAACGAACAATTGCTAAATCAAACCTTCGTTCGTCTCTTCATCTTCGCATCATGCCCTGCAATTTGTAATAAAATTATAGGCAAAATTTCATCGATTTTAACTAACATTTAAAGTATACCCTATCACATCACACATCACATACGTACATAATGCAACAATACACCTTATACCTACATGTACATTTATATATAGTTAATTTAACGAAGCTATAAAACCCGATCGTAACATCCGCGTACAATACAATACACTTGGGTCGATTATTAATCGACCGACAAGAAATTTTTCGAGATGATAAACTTCGCAACGCTAACAGAGTAAATCGATCGAAACGCGTGATTACGAAATGAAAAAAATTTCGCGCAGATAACAAGACTAAATATTATTATACTTGGCGTAGGTACGTAACATTCAAGTATTTATTTTCGAACAAAACATACAGAATGAGCAGCACACAAAATAAAATATATTAATAAATGTTTCCATTTAATCAACAATTAAATTAATCGTAAGTTAACATTAATTTTTTAACAATCAAAAAAAAAAAGAAAAAAAAAGAAATTTATACAACAAATTTATATTACGGCACTTGAAAAGATTCTCCGGCCCGCCATGCTCTCGATGAGTAACCGGCTGTCTTCTCTCATTTTTTCTAAAACAATCTGCGAACAGAATTTCAATTCGTCAATTAGATTATATTTGCTGTTATATTGCGCTTCAAGCTATGAAATCATAAAATAGCGAGGTACAAGTCTACAAGACTACATATTTTACATGGGTAGGTGTACAAATTACAATTGTGAATACGTCAAAGAACCGACAATAAAACGCTAAACCAGCAATAAAGTTCGATTGAAAAAAATGAAAAAAAACAAGGCTTCTTTTCGGCAATTTCAGCAAAAAAAAAACAAGAAAGTGATTTTGACAGAAAAGCAGGACTTTTGAATGGATTTTCATTTCAATATTATTTTAATTTTGATAAGGAAGGGGAAGAAGGGATGGGTTCATGGGTGTGCCTAGTCAACGTTGAATGCTGACATTTTGATGGAAACCTTCAAAACATTGAAATTTTGACGACGTATAGAATTCGTAAATGGAAAAATACGTAGCTTAGGGCAGGCTAACGGAGAGGGAGTACGTTTTACTCACTTTTCTAAACTTAGGGTACGATCAATGAACCCACGAATGTCCGTTAAAGGTCGGCTGACCGTGGCTGGCGGTCGCAGACGACGTATTCTGAGTGGTTGGCGGATTCTGGCCGGTGATGGCGGCGCCGAAATTGAAATCTAACGAGCCTCCTATACTCAACTCGTGCCTGATCACTTCGTCGACATTGCATTCGAAATCGGTATGCAACGCTTCGATGTTGATGTTTAAATCGTCGAGTAAATTTAAACTTTGATCCATTCCTGTTAAGTACTGGGTAGCGGGGCTGGAATTTGAAGATCTTGTAATAGGTGATAAACTCTGCGCAAAAGAAAAACATCGTTTTTAGTCGTCGTCCTATAAAACAAGATGAGTCATGTCGTAAGGTAAGTAGCTGTCTCAATCGTAATAGTTTACCTGTTTAATATCGGACAAAAGCTGACAATTACAAGGCTGCCCCTGATGCAGCAAACAATTCTGACTCGACGAAGTGGTAACTTGCTGGCCGAAAGGTATCCGCGAAAATGCGGCCGTCGGCTGCACTGGCGTCGGCGTTTGCGCTTGCGGCTGATAAGTCGAATACAAAAACGAATCTGAGCTATTTATTTTCATACTTTGTTCTAAGTTTCCAGCTAATTGATCGGTAGGTAGGTAATTGTTGAAGTTCATCGTCCATTCTGGTTCAACAGCCGGAATCGGCGATAGTCGACTGCAAGATGATGCGTTTGACGACGCTCGCGTACGAAAATCAGGGCTGTAACATACCGAAAAAAACAAACATCAGTCATCATTCGTACATACCAACACATTATCAAATTAAGGTAAGTAGCTAAGTACATAGGACCCTATCATATTCGTCACTTTTTGCCCATACGCAGTTTTTAAACAAAAAAAATGGATCGCAAATTCTCCACCACGAAGCATCGAAAACCAGATAAACTGGCCACACTACATACTACATCATATCATCGCATCCTGCTAAAAAGCTGCTCTTCAAACGTGCCACTGCCACAACCACAGCATCGCCCAATGACGTAAAACTCGACAGGCAAACAGCAAATCTTATCTACGAGTACATTCTGCGCGAATTTTAATGAATCGAATCGAATCGAAACGCGTATCCAACAATAACCATACAGGTAAAAGGTAGCTAATAACTCGTACGTATGAATCTAAAGCATGTACCATGTACCTCTACTTCTATCTCTACCTGCAGGGTACATCTACATTCATTCTGGATACTGGATACTGTATCGGAATATTCGAGCCCACACATTTTCTGTGCGTTGTGTGTATTACTACTCGTATATTAAAATTTAGGTACCTATATCTGTCATTTCACAGCACAAAGGGCCAATTGATTAGTAAGGAGGAAAATCGCGTTAACGGTCGCACAATGTCGACCTCGTCGAACCCGGACACGTGCGATTTTTTTCTATTTCACGAGCGCGTGTATGTATGTATTTGAACGGTAGCACGCGTATTTTTTGCCCATATTATTCGGTATCGTTCCAAATTTTCAGTCGTCTTTCAACGTTACACAAAACTCGACTGACAAGTACCGAAAACTCACTTACTCGATTGGGCTTGGTTTCAAGAATTACAGATAATCGAATGCTCAATTATCAAAAAGCAGGAGTGCAGGAGTTTTTCATTGTAAAGTATAACGTGTTTCAATTTTTTTTTTTTTTTTTTTTTTTTAAATGAAATGAGGATGAAGGAGATTGTTTCCTCTGTAAAAAAACATCTAAATCATGGATATGTTCTTTGCATTCAAGTTAACATGTTAAAAATGAAAATTGTCATAGATATCAAGGATTACCAAATTACCCTAATTTACTAAACATGGCCCTAATTTAGCAAAAGTAACGAAATATTTTCCAAAAATTATCAGTAATTCGCCGAAAATGTTCCAAAATGAACATAGAAAGTAGAAAACACTGTAAAATTGGCCAAAAAACAAATTTCAAAATTGATAAAATTCCACTAAGCCTGGTCGAATATTTGCGAAAAACTTTCAAAAAAAAAAAAAAAAATTGTAAAAAATCCATTAAAAAGTAACTTACAAACGATTAAAATATACAAAAATCCATGAAGCATCCGCCAATTTGATCAAAAAATAACAATCCCACGTTAAGGGTTATATTTCCCCATTTATGTAACGTTGTTCTTCAATAAAAAATATGTACTCTCCAAACAAATGGGTCTATTTGAAAAACCACCGTATGTATACTTAATTTTCATCGAGCTAAGGTTGTTTCATAAAAATTGTTCCAACATTTTTGCAATAATGGATTATTTTAATCTTGATAATATTCGATCAATTTTTCACAATTTTCAAACTTTTTTTTTTCAGTGTTTTGAGGTATTTATTATGATTTTTTTTTCAATTTTTGCTACGTTCCGTCGACTTTTGTACATTTTCACAAATTTTTAGCACTTTCCTGAAAATTTGCTTCAATTTAATATTTTTTTAGTCTATTTCTTCTTAGTAAATTTTAATGATTTTCATATCAATTTTGTCGTTTTTCTGGCACTATATTATTATATGATTTTTATCCAGTTGAATTCTATTTCTTTACACATTATTGGACCCTTTCAGTAAATTTTTTGCCATTTCTGACATTTTTTGCAAAATTTTACAATCTTTACCCAGGTATTAATAATTTTTGATTGTTTTTATTACAGTCTGAAAAATTTTCAACGTTTCGTTTCAATTTTGTCAGTTTTTAATCAATTTTAAGACAAATTTCAGCGATTTTAATCTCAATTTTCAATCTATTTCAAAACCTTTTTGTAATTCTCCCAATGTTACATCATTTTTCATACATTTGATTACGTTTTCGTGACATTCGACCATTTTCTGTTTTTTCGGTCAAATTTTGCAATTCATTTTGACCAATTTTTGTAACATTAATAAAATACAATTTCGGATATGGCAACGGCTTCGTCAGTATATCAGCCAATTGCTGTTCAGTTTGAATATGCTGAACATTGATCATGTTTACTCGAATTCAGTCATGGATGAAGAAGTACTTCCACTGGATATGCTTCATTCTGCTATGGAATTCGACATTCTCTGCTATTCAAATGGCATTTTCGTTATCCACCAATAACACAGGAACATCGGACAGATTGATTAATTCTCAAAATAATCTCGAAATCCAGATGGATTCCTTCGGTGCTTCGTTAGCGGCAGTCAACTCAAGTCAGCTACCAACTGCTGTCCTTTGCTGATCCAGGAAATCACCACATCAGCATACTTGATCAGAATGCCGGTTGTTGATCGAGATGTAGTAGGACAGCCAGTGAAATCTGTGTCACTGTAACATTCTAGCTGTTTGACAGTTGGATAGAACTTATACACCAACTTGAAGTTTATCATACTGTTCAAGTAACAAATAATGTGTTTCAAACAGCTAACATCTTTGGATGATGGATTTTTCCAGGGATCTCGATAATACGCCAACTGCGTATGAAATATCAAATCGAGTACCTCTGGCTGGCAACATACAGCAGCGCACCAATTGCTGATTGGTAGGGAAAATCAGATGTTTTCTCAATGTCTGATTTTGTAGATCATTTTACAATTGGAGTATCTACTGGCTTATAGCCAGCCATTCCGAATTGCTTTGTGATTTTCTCGATATACAGCGATTGATCCAAGGAAATATCTCTGTTTGATGATCAAGATATTCGAATACTAAGGAACTGGTCTGCTGTTCTCAAAACGATCTTAAATTCGGACTGCAACGCGTCAATAAATGCGTCCATCAGCTCTTCGTCATCTGAAGATGCAAGTCCGTTGTCAACATATAAAGCTAAAATGAGCTTACAAATTTTCCCATTTCGCATTATGTAGAAGATGTACACACAAGGATTTTCTTTACTTTGGACAAGACCGAGTTTTAGCAAATTGAGCATTCCAACACTGTGGTGCTTGTTTCAAACCATACAAGCTGCTTTTCAGTTGACAAACTTGTTTCGTACCATCATTATAACTGTCAGGTTGCCACATGTAAACTTCTTCCTAGACCTTTCCATTCAGGAACGCTGCAGAGACATCAAATTGACGCACAATCATATTTTCTGCCACTGAGATCACTAACAACGATCTTATTGTATAGAGGCGAGTTACAGGTGCAAACGTTTCATTATAATCAACTCCGGGTCGTTAACTG
This sequence comes from Planococcus citri, assembly GCF_950023065.1. Lineage (NCBI taxonomy): Eukaryota > Metazoa > Arthropoda > Insecta > Hemiptera > Pseudococcidae > Planococcus > Planococcus citri. Next base: position 71,415,554 of record NC_088680.1, read on the forward strand.
CAACCTTTTACTACCAATTGAGCGCGATATTTCTCGATTGTACAGTTCGAATTCGTCTTTACGCGGAAAACCCATCGATTACGTAATACAGGCTTTCCAGGAGGTTTAGGAACCAAGTCCCATGATGTTGGAATGCTCGATTCCATGCTTTCTTGCTAAAACTCGGTTTTGTCCAAAGTAAAGAAGATCCTTAACAACCATTTCATTAAATTTTCAAGCGATTGTTGCAAAATTTTTATGATTTGCCCCCCCCCCCCACAATAACAGCTACGTTTGTTCATTTCAGCTCTAAAATGAGATACTGAAAATTTCATCTAAAAAAAATTTTAATCGGTTCTTGCTACAATATTTTTTGGACTTTTGACTTTTGAGAAAAAACAAAAAAGCAAATTATGAAACTTGCATTTTTTTAGTCGAATTGATACGAAATAACCCCATAATTTGCACCAAGTGTTGAAAAATTTTGGAGGTAAACAAAAAGTAAAATTCCTTTTTCGAAAGATACGTTGATTATAGTCGAGTCCACTCGTAGCAAAGGCAAATTATCTCGATTAAATGTAGAAAACGATTCTTCGTTAAAAGTGCCGGTGAAAATGGAAAATTACCAGAGTTTGTTGCGGTTAGGTTACGTATTCGTATACATAAAGGTTTGACAACGCATTCACTCGCCAAAGGTTCGATTAACCGCGTTCATGTGGGATTGCGGATTAATCACGGAGTGGCTATGGCTTGGCGAAGGTAGGCCATCTGTTGTACTCGCACCGGGTAGATAAAACGGAGAGTGGCAGAATGGCAGAATGGCAGTATAGGACAATAAAGGACGTCCTTAAAAGGGTCTCGATATAGCCTACACTCGAACCTATTCCGATACGGTGGTAAATATTCGATTTACCTACTCGAGACTCGTTAAATTTCGCATTTAGAAAAGCTATAGGAAAAGTTGTCGAAAAGCTCGCAAGGTCGGTATCGTATATATATATATACAGTTGAACGCCCACGTTTGTTTCGCTTTTGCGGCTGACGTGCGGCCTTTGATCGACAAATTTCACCTGTTTGAAAAAGGCTCTGGCTCTTGTGAGGCGGGGCCGAGTGTTCGTCAACAAGCCGGCAACGTAGAACGAAAAACTTGCTGGGGGTAGTCGTCGTCGTCTAAATTGACAGCCGTTAATGTTTACTTTTTGCTGGCAGCGTGGCGTTGCTACAGTGAGGGGGCGAGGAGGCAAGGAGGTGAGAAGAAAGGGGTGAAAGCTTCGACATTGACCTTTTTATGGGAAGATAATTTCGAGGTTGGCTCGATATAGTGTTTGAGCTAGAAATTCACCGTACTCATTTGTTACCTGTCGTATCAAAATGTGTACCTATGTTACTTTCCTGCTGATACTCGTATGTCGTCGTACGACTCTAATAAGATGAAAAACTTTCATCAGATGAAGCTTACTCGTACGTAGTTGACTTCGTTTCGTTTGCAACAATTTTTGAAAAAAGTTATCGTGTGAAACGAAACTTTCGACTAATGCTTCTGGAGTATGGTATTGAAAATTTATAATTTTGTGTTGTGTTACACTGAGAGCTGAGCACCGGCGTATAGCTGGAAATTTTTACGAGTAGGTCGAGGCCGAAAAAAATCGAAAAAGCTCTATAAATACATTACCTTGTAAGAGCTGAATTTTAATTTTTTTCCCCATCGAATTCCAGCAAATCGTACGAGGGTTCAAATGTAGCTGTTTTCAAGATTGAAATTCACGTGATTTTTCGATCCCTTCCCCTCTCCCTCGCCATCATATCGAGTAGTTATACCGGGATGAGAACTTCGAGGGATATTTTTTGGCACGAAAGGGCCTCGGGTACGTGTAATTTACAAGACGAAGAAAAAGCTGACACATGGTGACGTAAAATCAGCCTACTTACGTACGTTCTCGGTTCTCGTACTCGTATTTTGACTTTGACGTTGAGGAGGGACATGGTGGGGATGGCGTGAGGTGTAATGCGTGCGGTGGCCCGTTATAAACGCCTTCGTTCTTCGTTCCATATACAAATATACACGTTCGCAATATGTGTGGGACTAGGATAGGCAGAGGCTGACGAGCAGGGTAACAGACGAATTTTCCACGCTTTTCGAAACGTCGCTACGACGACGACGATTACCTACTCGTATTTTACTTCAGGGGGAAATTTTCCCAGTAAGAAAATTGCGTCTCGACGACGATGGAATAAAGAAGAATATGACAACGATGAACATTTTACGCAATTTTTTGCCTCGCCGTTCTCCGTTCCGCTTCGATACGTTTGTGTAATTTGTCGAAAACTCGAAATGGGTTTTCCAGTCGTCGTCGTACGAATACGAACAGTCCAAACACTCTACCTACGTCATTTTAATTTACTTACGTCAATGTACGAGTACATAATGCGTACATCGCATCAGGCCACCGATGTTGTTGGGTAATTCGATAAAAGGCGAGAGAGAAAAAAAAAGAAGAAGAAAAGATGATGCGGTGTAATTACCATACTTATCGATTAGAGAAGCTACAAGTACCTATACTCGTATCAGCTTTTACATATTATTTATCGCGTTCGAATTATCGGTTCACAGTTGCCGAACTGTGCAGCTGCTGCTTCGGCGCTTTACCTTTGATCGTGAAAATTACTCATCTCGTACCTCTGTGTGTGTGAATATACGAGTATGTGGAAATTCACGCGATCATAAATCGTAATAACATTTACACAATTACACATACATACCACACACTACACAGATACCAGTACTGTACGATTAAAATGACCGATAACTGTTTATTTTGGATGCGATTTGATTTTTTCATGTTGCTATAGTTCGTACTCGTAGGGTAGGTAGGTAGTAGGTAGGTATAATGATTGTGTATCTGGCGATGGCAATAAAAATCATATCGTCGATAGTCGCCGAATCGTGTACTTTATGACGTCATAGTCGAAAAATATGCATATATATCGGTTATTGCGTTCAAACAGGGTTACGAGTATTTCGAGTGTACCATAAAAGCTCGTAATTTAAACCTTATTGTATCGATAATATATGTACTTTGCAAGATTTGTGCGCTTCCAATTTATGGCGGATTTTAAAACTATTTTTGAAATTTCCAACATCCACTCGCCTTCGGCTCGTTCCGGTGAACTTCGCACTCGTCAGTGATCGCGCACTTCATACTCTAATTGTGGTAGTCCTGATTTTTTATTTTGTTTCAATACTAAAAAAGTCCTGATTTTTTATCCGAAATTCAAAAAAAGCAGGTTTTTTTTTTGCAGAAATGCAATAAAATTTCGATTTTTGCCAAAAATTTGAGTATTGATTTTTTTTTTACCAAAAATTCAAAAATGCCATAATTTTTACCTAAATATTCAAAATATTTTGAATTTTTTACCAAAAAACTAAAAAATTTTCAAATTTTAGACAAAAATTGAAATTTTTTGAATTTTAGGAAAACATTGAAACTTTTGTAAAATATTGACCAAAAATTGAGACTTCAACGGTTGAAAAATCGAGACATTTTCGAATAATTACTGATAAAAATTGTGACTTATGTATTCGTTAAAATTTTGAAAAAAATCACAAGTTTTTGAATTTATCGGTTAGAAAATTCAAGATTTTCTCAAACTAGCAAAAATTGGAGTCAAAATAAAGTGTCAAAAAGCGTAAATTTTCGGCAAAATAGTCAATAAGTGATTCGGTCATTTCTAAAACCCCATAAGTCACAGATTTTTCGTTTTTCACTTTTTTTACGATTTTGATAGTATGTGGTGAGCTCTATCGGCTGGCGGTGGAATTTTTTTGTTTCGACCATTTTTTCCTGCCAAATTGCTCCGATTCAAAATCAAGTCATTTTTAAAACCCCATAAGTCCGGACTTACGAGGTTTTAAAAATGAGTTGGTGTCAAAGCATCATCCGTACTATCATTTTTTCGAAGTTATTATTCGATTTTTTGTACTTTTTTCATGTTCTTTTTTTTCAATAAAACACTTTTCTTTTTATAAAACAGCCAAAAAACTATTCCCAAGTGAACTGTTTTCAGTCCTTTCATTGAATTTCATTGTTTAGAAAGGTTTAGAAGCTTTTTAGGTCCTTCAGATGAAATTTTAAACAATATTCAGTTACAAAAATATCGGTCATTTTTAAAACCCCATAAGTCCACGCACTTCAAGGCGTAATATAGCGATGATGGCAAAACTTTTGAAATCCAAATTTGACCCAAAATACGTATTTTTGTATGCCCTTTCCATTTCTGATATCGGTTTTCACTTTAACGCGTAAGAATTTGCTTGAAACAGTTTTTTGTCTCTCCTGAAAAATTTAGGTCTTTGGACTTATGGGGTTTTAGAAATGACCGAATCAAGTGTCAAAGGAGCCAATTTTTACCAATGTCAAACAATTTTGTTCTTGCCAAGATTTCCCAAAAAAACACTACTTTTGTCAAAATTGTCGAACAATTCACGTTTTTTGTAAAAATTGTCAGAGAGGGTCAATTTTTGGCGAGTTGGCGAAAACTTTTTTTATTTTTTTGTCAAAATTCTCAAGAAGTAATTTATTGATGAAATAGTCAAATAAAACGTCAAATATTCGTCATTTTTGCCTTGCCTGCAAAAAAATCCTCTTTTTGATCCAAAAATCATGTTTTTTTTTTTTGCCAAACTTGCTTGTTAAGGTTATTTTATTTATTTATTTTTTTTTTTGCCAAATTTGCCCAAATCAAAAAGAGTCAAAACACTGTCAATTTTTGGCGAAATAGTCTTCTCGTTTTTTGTCAAAATTCTTAGAAAGTAATTTTGTAATAAAATAGCCAAATGGTCTAATTTTTATATCAATTGATTAGAGATTTTTACTTTTTTGCCAAAACGTCCAAAAAGTATTGATCTTTACTTTCCTTGCCTGAAAAGTCCTCTTTTTGTTTAAAAGTTTGTCAAACGAAAATCCTGTTTTTTTACAAAATTGTTTTTTTTATCTCAAATTCTTTCATTTTTTTCAGTTTTTGTAACAATTTTTCGATATTTTTGAAATTTGGTCACCTATATAAGTATCTACCTAGAGACTTTCGAAGTTGAAAAAAATCAAAAAAATTGAACTTTTTTTTTTTAATTCAGTCTCTCAGATTTCTTTTATTATAGTTGTTTATGACTTCTCTTCCAGAAAGAAACTTACGACAGGGATCAAGTAAGTTCCACTTTTTCATCGTGGAAGTGAGGGGGGGGGCCAATTGAAAGTATCAAACAGTGATTTTCTGATGAAGCAGATGGACCAAATCTAAGGATTTGAAAAAAATGCACATGAAAATATTCATTTTTTTCAATTTTTCGAGGAATGGTTCAAGTTCCACCCTTTTCATCGTCGTGTAGAAGGGTGAAAAATATTTGGCACTTTTTCTAATGAAAATGGACCAAATTTGAAGGTTAGAAGGTAAAAAACGAAAAATTTTAGATTTTTCGGATTTTTTATATATTTTGAGAACTTAGAGTGGGTGGAGGGGGTTTTCTGGCACGACTTATTTTTTTTCGAATTTTTGGAAAAAAATCAGGTAGATTTCAGAATTGAGACCGGCTTTGAATTTCTGTAAAAGAATCGAGATCTTTTTCAAATTTCTGGCAAAAAGTCATAATTTTCTTTAAAATCTTAAAAAAATCACAACTTTTTTGAATTTTTGGCAAAAAATCAAGACTTTTTAGAACCTCTCGCTTCAAAAGTAAGATTTTCTCAAATTTCTGTCAAAAATTCTTTCTCGGCTAGAATCAGCGACTTATATCAATTTCTGGCAAAAAATCTGGACTTGTTGAAATCTCTGCACAGGTTAGAAAATAGAGACTTTTTCGCATTTCGAGCAAAAATCAGAACTTTTTTTTCAACTCTGTCTGAAAATACCCAGAGCTTTTCATTCTGACAAGACAAAAATCATGACTCCTGCGAAATCCAGAAAAACAATCGGAATTTTCTCAACTCTGGTAACAAATCGAGGCTCTTTGAAAATTTTCGTAAAAAATCTTGATTAAAATTACGACTTTATTTTTCAATTTTTGGCCAAAAATCAGGATTTTTTTCAAGATCTTTGGTTAGTAAATGGAAACTTTTTCAAATTTCTGGCAAAAATCAGCACTTTTTTGAAATCCTAAAAAAAATCAGGATTTCTTTGAATCTTGCAAAAAACGAATTTTTTTTGTTGAAATTTTTGGCAAAAAAAAACTTGTTTATAATTTTGACAAGAAAGTAGGTTTCTGAAAGCAGTGTACATTGAAGACCTATATCTCTCTTCCAGGGGAACCTCTCCAGCTGGATTTTTTCCAAGTGACTTTCAACTCGAAATAAAGGTCTTGGCTGAATTAGGTCAAAATAGTCCGCGTTTTTTTCCTCGTGATCCTTCGCCCTAATTTTCGACATTTATCAGCTTTGCCTTAAAACAAGGAAATTGCACCATTTCGGTGTTTCACGTGAAAGGAAATTGGAATTTTCGCTCGAAGTAAACACTACACGTATCACATCGCATCGTTTATCATCGTCATCACTACGATAGTTAAAGAGTCAAATTGTACGTTTAACTCGCAAAGGTCAAAAACCTCGAGACGACTTTTGAAAATTGGATAATAACGATACGACGACGAGAGATAATCACGCGGACGTTGGCGCAAACGGTGCCTGATGCACACACGCTCGTGCTGAAAAAATAATCGTTATCTCGTTATACGTTCGTATTCTTGGCCGGGAGAAATTTATTCGAATGGGCGAAAGAAAGAAGAATAACGTGCGAAGCTTCGACTTCGGCGTCGCCATCGTCACGTACCTATACACGCTTTAAGGTCACTGATAATTACAAAATAAAAGAGAGAACCAGAAAAACGACTGCGACATGGCGATAGTGGACACTGGACAGGGCTGGGGATGGCGGGACGGAGCGGAGGGCAGCCAAGCCAAGCCAAAGCATCGCCGAGCGTAAACTTTCGCAATACCCGTCGTCGTCGCTCCTCGCTCATCACCACGTCCGTCCGTCAGGTCGAATAAAAAAGCTCGCCCGCTGAATTTCGTGGTGGTATTTTCATTAAATAGACGACAACGCGACAAAGGCAGGCAGGCTGGCGCAGCGAGAGGAAAATTTTCGCATCTTGTTCTGTAGTATAGTCTTTTGCGGTGCTGTCGGTGCCGGATGAGCCGGCCAAGGGTAATCAAAATCATCGTGGAGATATTGCGACCGGGATAGGGACAGGGATAGGGACAAGGATAGGGAAACTTGGACTCGTATTTCATTGAACGGCGCCTTGTTCTTCGGCTAACCCTGCGGCCCGCACCCGATGTCGCCCTACACGTTTTGCGAGCTTTTATGACGCGCATATGAACCGTACCTCTACCTACCCCCGTCCCTCATTCCCCATTCTCCATCCCCATCCACTGTCTGCGTCGTCGTTCGTTTCCATTCGCAGTTTCGAATTGCCATTGAAAAACTTGCTACGACGTAGCGCCCCGCACTACACCCGCCTCCCTCGTCCCTTCGTCCCTTCGTCGTCGTCGTCGTAGACCGTATAGTTGTATGTGTACTTCGTATACGCGAATACGCGATTATGACCTCATCGAGCATGAATTTTACTCCATTCGTAAATTTCTCGTGTTCGTATAATGGCAACACGAACACGACCACGACCACGACCACGAGTGACGCAGTAGCAGTAACAGTATAGACAACACACCGCAAAACACAAATAAATACAACGAAAACATAAACCATGCGGTTTGCATTTTCGTGAAAAACCAAAACCAAAAACAAAACTCGACTCGACTGCAAGGGCAGAATTACGCCAGACAATTTAACATGCATCAGGTGTAAGATACACGCACGCAAGCCATAGACAAGTTGCAAGCCTAATTAGACACCCTGTAGTGCATAATACGTATACCTAATGGTACCTTACCTATACCTACGACTACGTAGATAGTCGACAGGCATTAGACAAGCACACATTAAAATACGATCGAGGCATTACGTAATCGAATTGATGCGTCTACGATTCTGCATACGTAATTAATTACGTATCACGTACAATAATTGCACATCAACTACGTCTACGTACACCGCACGTAGGTAAATCTATAGTCTCTAGGTAGGGATACCTGGACCTACCCGCACCAAAACCAGAACATGCACTAATAGTGCATTATTACGAGCGTAGTCGCGAGTCGGGCTGAAACGTTGAATCGAAAATTTGAAACACAACGTAACTACGAGTATAAGATTTTTCAATTTTTCTCTCAAAAACAAACGAAACTATTTTCCTTCCCCTAATTTCTGTATCCTTTTCAACTTTAAATTGAGTGAAAAAACCGGGTGTCCGAAGTCTCAAGTATACCTACTATACTCGTACTTATCCTGTTATCCTACTTTCGCACCAAATTTTAACCAAAATATGTATTCGAAAAGCGCAGATTTTTGAGTTACCCAAATTGCTAAAAAAAGATCCGGTTTTTTACTCCTCCAAAATTGCCACAAAAATCTTGTTTTTGGAAAGAGTAAAATCAACGATTTTGTCGAAAATGTGCCCCTTTTGGGAATCCTTGGAGCTGAAATATTTTTCGAGTGAATTTTCAACTGGAAATGAAGTTCTAAGAATGAATTATTATATTATGATCAAAATCCTGCAACTTTTTTTTTCACCATACAAATTTTTTTCTTCATTTTTGAAGTTTTGAAGGCTCAAAATATGGCATTTTTTCATACCGGAAAAGAGAAACAAATTGTTCTGATAACCAGCGGGGGGGGGGGATCGAATGCTTTCGAAAGGTCGGATTTTGAAACGTGAAAAAACAATATTTTTTTCATTTCTTGTTGGCAAAAAAGGGACTCTTTTACAGTCCGGCATAAGAGAATAGGAGTAATTGCACCCCCCCCCCCGCCGATCCTCCGGGACAACTTTTTTCTTAAAGTAAAGGGGACATCCTACAGAACATTTTAAAGCAAACTTGCCCCAAAAAAAGTTGGCCTTACTCAAGTGCCTTACCGAAATTGCAGATTTTGCGTTTCAACATAGGACTTGCACAAAATTTTTCAAACTTTACAAAGGTAGATCGAAAGATCATGCAAAAATTCATTACCTGTCAAAATTTCAAGTGCTAAAGTGCGTTTTTCGATTTTTGGTGATTTTTTGAAAATCCAATTTAGGCCAAAAATGAGGGAAAAAATCAAAATTTTACAAAATTGACCAAGAAAGCTGAAATTTGGGATATACCCTATTTTCGACACGCCAAATCGATTGGAAACGGTTTCAACTCTTTTTGAGCAGTTCTGGAGCCTTCAGCAGATTTTTGAAACTCGAAATTCCCACAAAATTCCATCAAATTGGAGTTATAAAGCTAACATTTATTCTAAAAACTAATTTCAATACGGTACGAAGTACTGCAGGTAAATTACAAGTCGTTTTGGAGCCTCCAGCGACGTTTTTTTGGAAAATTGAAATTTCCTAAAAGTAGCTGGAAGCTTCATAACCATTTGAAACCACCATGTAGTCTGCGAAATAAAGTTCAGCTTGACAACTCCATTTGATAAATTAATGTTGGGGTAATTTCAAGTTTCAAAAATCTACTGGAGGCTCCAGTAATTTTCAAGAAGGTCGCTGGAGGCTCTAAAATGACTTGAACCCACCTGAAGTCGTCTTCATAGGGTGTTAAAACAGGGTATCTAACGGATTTTTTTTTGAAAAAATCACTACTTTTTCACTACCCTTTTTCAACCAAATTTTCAGAATGCCATCCACTCGACCACCGCCCCCCCCTCCCAACACAAAAAATTACCAAGTCAAATTTTTCACATGAAATTTTTAAAAAAATTGAAACTGACAGAAAATTTGTAATTTCAGTGAAATTATTGAAAAAAAAAACAATACAAATAAACGAGCTCATTACATTCGTTATAAGACAAGGTGTCAAACAAAATTTCAAAATAAAAAATCAGGACTTTTGCAGGACATTTTTTAAACACTACAGATTTTATTAAAAAAAGAAGCCGGAGGGAGGCAAAATTTTACATTAGAATTTTTCGCTTTTTGTTTTCCAATGTCTTCAACATCCCCAGATTTTTTTCAAGCAAGCGGATGTCGAAAATATAATTTTATCATTTCAATTTTTGATTTTTTTCACGCTAAAGGTTTGTGCTCATGTAATGAAATTGAGCGAATAAAAAACTTTTTTTTAACAAACCAAATTTTTTATTTCGAGAGGGAGGTACATAATGTAAAAAACAATGATTTTTTTGTGTGTTGAATTGGTTAATTATACCTAAGAAGTTTATTACGTTGCTTCAAAATTTTTAAGTTCAAATGATTTTTTTTTTGAAAAATTCAAAATTGAAAAAAAAGCAAACGAGCCTGAGCAAAACGAGGGCAGAAGCTTTCAAAAATTCATGTTTCGAGAAGTGAAAAAAAAATTTCTTCATGCAGGGAGGAGTTTATTTTTCTGATTCAAACTTTGAACATTTCTTGAATTTGAACAATAATTTCTCATGGGGAAAAAGCATAAACAGCCCAAGCGAAGCGAGGGCAGAAGCTCTCAAAAATGTGTAATTCAAGCTCTAAAAAAATCGACAAATGAGCTCTTTTCTACGGAATAAAGATCGAAAAAAAGGAACGAATTTGAATTTTTTTCATTTTTTCACTACCTTTTTGACAAAATTCACTACTTTTTCACTACTTTCACTACCCATTTTAAAAATCACTACTTTTTCACTACTTTCACTACTTGCAGTACCTGTTAGATACCCTGTAAAATTAGAGTGTAGAGTAAATTTCGGCTTTCCATTTCCGTTTGATGAAATTTTGTGAAAATTTAAAGTTTCAAAAATCTGCTGGAAGCTCCAGTAATTTTCAAAAAAGTCGCTGGAAGCCCTAAAATGACTTGAACCCACCTAAAGTCGTCTTCAGAGGGTGTTAAAATTAGAGTGTAGAGTAAATTTCAGCTTTCCATCTCCATTTGATGAAATTTTGTGAAAATTTAAAGTTTCAAAAACCTGCTGAAGGCTTCAGGAATTTTCAAAAAAGTCGCTGGAGGCTCTAAAATGACTTGAAATTCACCTGCAGTACTTCGTAGCGTATTGAAATTAGTTTGCAGAATAGATTTCAGCTTTACAAGTCCGATTCGATGGAATTTTGTGGGAATTTCGAGTTTCAAAAATCTGCTGGAGGCTCCAGAACTGCTCAAAACGGGTTGAAACCGTTTCCAATCGATTTAGCGTGTCGAAAATAGGGTATATCCCAAATTTCAGCTTTTTTGATCGATTTGGTAAAATTTTTATTTTTTCCCTCATTTTTGACCTAAATTTGATTTTCAAAAATTCACCAAAAATCGAAAAACGCACTTTAGCATTTGAAATTTTGACAGGTGATGAATTTTTGCATGATCGTTCGATCTACCTTTGTAAAGTTTGAAAAATTTTGTGCAAGTCCTATTTTGAAACGCAAAATCTGCGATTTCGGCTGACCTGTCAATCAAAATGGCCGCCATTTTGTAAGTAAGGCCAACTTTTTTTTGGGCAAGTTTGCTTTAAAATGTTCCTTAGCATGTCCCCTTTAAGAAAAAAGTTGTCCCGAGGATCAGCGGGGGGGGGGGGTGCAATTACTCCTATTGTCATATGCCGGACTAATACCAATTTTGGCAAAAAACAAAACATTGATTTGCCAATAAAAAAAACAATTTTTTGACTAAAATGAGGAAGTTTCAAAAATTTTGGACAATTTTGAAGACTTATTTTTCAATTTTGAACAAAAAATGGGACTTACTCGCAATTATGGCAAAAAATAGAGGATTTTGACAGTTTAGGCAAAAATATTGTAACTTCTTTTTACAATTTTACGAAAAACAAAACTTATTCTTCGGCAATGAGAAAAAAATATTTTGGTAAAAAATGAAGACATGTCGGACATTCGGCGAAAATTGGGGCTTCTGAAATTTCGCATTCGAGAGCCTAAGAGCCTTTAAACCTTTTTTCCAGCCATTTTCAAGTCTCTCGTATCTCAAACCAGAATACTCGTCTTAGTTTTTCACGGTTTTCAAAAAACTAGAATCCACCACGTCTCATTTGGTTTTATAGCTGGAAAGGTCGATTAAACGTCTTCCTCCTGGCGCAGAAGCCCCCATAGCTTTTACACTTGAAAATCTGAATTCAAACCGATCCTCAAAATCGTTTCTCTCCTCTTTCGCGTCAACAAAATATCACCGTTTGAATGCCTGCGCGTTTAGGGTAGGTAGGTAGGTAGGTAAGGTACTACTTGAATGTTACGTAATAGTGAGCGAGTGAGCAGATGTTCATACATTGCACGTGTAGTAGCAAATATGTACCTCTATAGGTAGTGTACTCGTGTCTCGTAGCCAATTACCCGCATCTAATTCAGTTCTTATAAGACGAATGTCGGTGCACTTGAATGAAACGCAATACGCGATTGAAATATCAACTTGGCATTACTAATTGTTAATTAGGCAGGCAGGTACTACACGCGTATGCACCAAGTGAAGACAAGTTAGGTTAATTTTTCTCCACAGATACCTATCTATATGAATAAAATGTGACTATCGAACGTACACAAACCACAAACGTAGGTAGACAATTTGCGTAACTACGCGTAAGTATGGAAATGCACCAGCACGGCAACATGGGAGGGCAAGTTCACGGCGAGATTTTCAGAATTGATGAAACACGACGAAACAATGCCAATTGTACGAGTGTATTTCGCAAATACGAGTAAAATTGATCGCGTTTATACGGTCTTATCACTTGGATAGCGTCCATGTAGCGCATTTATACTCGTATACGAGTAGTAGCATGCCCGTCATATCTCGTTATAAATTTTACAACACGTAAAAAATATAAACTACGTCGTATTTGGCGCGCTGAGTCGCGCCACACCCCATCCACATAGCTTTGAAAACCCAACGACAGCCGAGCCGAGCCGAGCCGTTTCATTCTGATTCTGTGCGAATAGCGAATACCAATATCTAGGTAGATACCTAACCTACCTACCCTCTTGGTATTGCGGTAATCGACGACAGCGTATACTAAAAATACACCAGCTGAAAAACTCAGAAAAAGAATCGACTACTACGTCACGACGACGACGACGACGACGACGTAGAAACTTTTGAGCAGTCGAGGAAAATTGAAAAGCTCCGCGCTAATCCCTGTCCCTCCGACAACGACGGAACCAATTTTCAATTCGGATGCGCGCGACGACGCTATACGAGTATAGACTGAACCGTGAACGAGACGAGAAAAAAAATTGCGACTCGATTGTGACGAATGAAAAATTTCGTCGAAATCGGGTACACTGTATAGATATACGAGTATATTATAGCTGTAGACGGAGGGTATTTTCAGATCCCCCCCCCCCTCCCACCCTGCTTTCGTTCGCTGTTTCTGCTTAATTTTCGTACACTTGGCGCTATACACACAGACACACATCGACATATCTACAATGTAAATACGTACAAGCTCGCTACGTAAAGCACATTACTACGTACCTATATCTACATTATACCCAAACACACAGACACAAATACACATTCATTAAATTTCATATACGATACGTAGAAAGTCGTGACCTTAGTTAACGCGTAAGTAACACGTACTGGTATGTATATTGTATATTGGTGTACGTACGTAATGTACAGTACGTATACTATACACTATACACTATACACCAATACGTCGTACGTATTTGTACACGAAAATTTCGGCGTTCGAAGTGAGAGAGAGAGAGAGAGAGAGAGAGAAGTGCGGTGGGCGCGGGCGCGCCTCGTCCGCGTCCTGCGTCGTCGTCCGCGACCACGACCACGACCACGACCGACGAAGGTAAACATCAACAAATTTGATGAATGAACTTGGCCTTGGTTAGAGAAAAAACGTGTTTTCTGCGCGAATTTTCCCGCTAAAAACAAACGCCGAATGTAATTTTGGCCGGCGCTTGGTGCTCCTCACGACGAGACGCTCTAGCGGGCAAAATGAGTAATTTCGCGGGCGTCCGTATCCGGTATCCGGGGTCTCACAACTCGCACTCCTAACCCTACATAGTCACACGACAAATTACGCATCGACCAATCGACCACCTCGATCAGGTTCAACTATGGGCAGGAGATGGCTGCAGGGGCGAAGAACACGTCGCGTTGTTTGTAAACAGTACACAGGTGAAAAACATGCTTTAATTTCGCATCGTCGGCTTATATTCGGGTGTTGTTGCTACGTTTCGTGGTACTGTAAGTATTTTCTTAAAATCTTTCTTTCTCGTAATCAGCTGTAATCTATATTGGTCAAAAATCATCTCGAAACTGTTCGCAATTTTTACTGGAAATTGAAATTTCCAATGTTTCAAAAGTCACACTCGAGATGAAAAATTTCACTATTCAAGATTAGCTTACTTGAATTTGCCAAAAATTGAACCAAGTAATTCTTAAAAAATCTCAAGTTGGTGTGATGCAAATTTCGACAGACTCGGAGCAAAAAACATTTTCATGTCAAAAAATAATAGAAAAACGACCCACCACAGAATCACACTAGCACTTGATAATATTTATACTATGTACATTAGGGTGTACCTTATCATATGTGATGGAACATTTTTCTTCGTTTTTTTTTTCGCTCACATCCTCTAAAGTTGTTACCTCGGGTGAGAAAATTACGCCATGAAACTTTCAGTCCCCTCGGTGGAAAATTAAGTGTTGCCGGTGAGCCCCTCTAATTTTACAAAATATGAAAATATCGAAATATCGGAGAAAATTTTCCAACTCGCGAACTTTGTATTTCCAACAACTTAGTCAACCCCCCCATCACCACTCATGATCATCTTGTGGATCAGAGGGGAGAGCTCTAATCTATAACTACTTACTTGGGAAAAAAATATTTGTTCAACTCCCTGAAGTTATCGGGTTTCATGAGAAAAATGTCTCCAACCATTTTAGTAAAAATCAGTCGTGCCGGGAAGCCCCCTCCCCCCCCCCCACCTGAAGTTCTCAAAATATATAAAAAATTTGAAAAATGGTAATTTTTTACATTTTTTACCTCCTAGTCCTAATCTTAAAATTTGGTCCATTTTCATTAGAAATATTGTTGAATATTTTTCACTCTTCTACACGATGAAAAGGACGGAACTTGTCCCTTTCTTCAAAAAATGAAGGAAAAAAATTTGATATTTTCATGTCTACATTTTTTTTTAAATCCTTGGATTAGGTCCATCTTCATTACAAAATCACCGTTTAATGTTTCCAAACACCCCCCCCCCCCCCAACTTCCACGATGAAAAAGTGGAACATAATCCCTGTTGTAAGTTTCTAAAAATAATTTTTGATCTGTTGAAAAATTAATTTCATAGTTATAAAGTTACAATTTTGGATTTTCAAATTTTATTATACTTGAAATGAGTTAAACTACGTAGTCCAGTTCATTGTGTTGGGAGATCAAGAGATTGATTTCAGTAATTGATCACTTTCGACGTTAATTGCCAATTTCCATCATGAAAATGAAACATCTTGTAAACAGGTAAAGCGTTTTTTCTGGAAGAGAAAGTCATTTGAAAGAAATCTGAGAGATTAAATTTAAAAAAACACTAATTTATTCAATTTTTAAAAGTTTTTTCAACTTTGAAAGTCTCTACATAGGTGATCAAATCTCAAAAATATCGAAAAATTGCAACAAAAACTGAAAAAAATGATAGAATTTGGGATGAAAAAAAGCAATTTTGTAAAAAACAGGATTTTCGTTTGGCAAACTTTTAAACAAGAACTTTTCAGCCAGGCAAGGTAAAAATCAATGCTTTTTGGACGTTTTGACAAAAAAAAAAAATTCTGACCAATTGCAACAAAAATTACGACAACTTGACTACTGTATCGAAAAATTTACTTCCTGAGAATTTTGACAATAAACGGAGATTTTTTTAGTAATTTTGGCAAAAGCAGTGGATGTTTTGGGCAATCTTGGCAAAAACTGGACTGTTTGATAATTTTGGCAATAATTGACCCCTTTGACAATTTTATCGAAAATGTATACTTCTTGACTATTTTGCCGAAAATTGACGGTGTTTGACCCTTTTTGACGTGGGCAAATTTTTCACAAAAAAACTTTGGCAAAAAACTGGATTTTTGGAACAAAAAGAGGACCTTTTTAGGCAGGTAAGGCAAAAATGACCACCATTTGACTATTTCATCAATAAATAACTTCCTGAGAAATTTGACGAAAACATACTTATATAGGTAGATATTACAACTTTTCGTCAACTCGCCAAAAATTGCCTCTCTGACAATTTTTACATAAAAAACTTGAATTTTTCGACAATTTTGGCAAAAGTAGTGGTTTTTTTTGGGGAAATCTTGGAAAGAACAGGATTGTTTGACAATTTTGAAAAAAATTGGCCTCTGATGATTTTACAAAAAATGGAAAATTTTCTGACACTTATTGACTATTTTGCCGAAAATTGACGTTTTTTGACACTTTTTGATTCGGGCAAATTTGGCAGGAAAACACAGGATCTTTGGAACAAAAAGAGGACTTTCTAAACAGATAAATCGAAAATCAATTTTTTTGGTGGTTTTGAGCTGAAGAGTGGGTACAAAAAATTATGAGAATTGGCGTGCCTCCAAAAAAGAAGTGAAAAAAGGGCCCGTTTGGAAGTATTCTGCTCAGAGATGAAAAATTTTCAATTAATTTGTACCTGCAGACATCAATTTTACACCAATTTCGATATTTTTCAACTTTGGGAACTTTATACAAAAGAACCAACATCATTTGAAGGACCCAGGGAGTTTTTTTTTCAAAAATTTGCTAATTTAGAAAAATTCTGCCAATAAAAATAATTTCCAAAAACAATTCTACAGACATCAATTTTTAATATTTTTTTATGTTTTCCAAATTTGGAGGACTCCGTACAAAAGAGCCAGCATCAATTTAGGGTCCAACGACAGTTTTTTCTTGAAAAGAGGGTTACATAGAACAAATTCTAGAAGGAATCGAGATAATTTCAAACATTTCCCCTGATTTCGATTTATTCTTACTCTCTCTTTTTTTGTGGTTTTTTTCAACTTTATAGGAGCTCCTTGCTAGGTGTCTATTATGGTTTGAAGGGCCAGAGAAATTATTTTCTCAACCTAGGTAACAACTTTGGTAGATGGGCGGTGGGAAATTCCAACTTGACAAAATAAGGTACACCCTACGTATACTACATACATAATTATGTACTTATATGACGGATTATACAACTCACCTAGCTTGGAAACCGAGCAATGGTGAGTCAGGGAAGAGATCAACGGTTTCAGAAATTGAAGAACTTGGACTAACGTTAGTCTCAGCGAGACCATTCCGTAAAGCATCCACCTTCTTCTTAACGCGTCCTCGGCGTTTTTCGAATTTCGACGTTTCCATCGAGGTGGCTCTTCGACGCGTCGACTTGCCCGGCTTGGCGTCCGGATTCAGCATCCACCACGACGATTTGCCGGTGCCTTCGTTTTGTACGCGCATGAAACGATTATGCAACGATAAATTATGCCGAATGGAATTCTGAAACACACAAATAAACATCGAACGTGTATATAAGTTAGCTGCTCGCAAGGAATCGTAATTCGTAATCGTAATCGTATGACCGAGACTAGTTAGCTATGTAATACATTTATGTACATTTTTGTAGCCAGGTAATAGGTGTATTCTACTCGTATAGGTATACACTGTTGCATCGAGAAGCACAAGTACACGTAACTTTCAACTACGTGAGTTGCAATCGTAAACTTTCAGCGTAATGCACGCCGCATATCTCCTGAACAACATACTCGCACAATTACACAAAAGTATATCAAGCTTCGTCACTATACTCGCTGATTAGTCTAGTGTATACTGCATACAGCATAATAATATGAAGTTTCGATCGAAGCTGACATCGATAATAAGTTCGTGTATGTACCTCCACAACCACGTGCTAATTTCACGAATTCCTGAACCGAACATTCGTCGTGATATCGAATACTAAACACAAAGTTGAATTGTTTTCCTGTTTAGAAACAATTCAGGAAGCAGACACTCCACAATTCCTTCAATTGAGTTTTGAACAAAATTCTGGAACCTTCATTACCTTCAACAATTTTTATCATTAATTTTCTGCGGAAAAGTCGAATTGTTCTGGAATCATCTATGGGAGGAGGGAGAAGGGGGGGGGGGGTTCTCTCCAGCGTTGACACAAAATCGAACTGTGCGAAAAAGGCACGAAATCATTTTTTTGCAACTGGAAATGTTAAATAGTCAAAAGGCCCAGAAGGCACATCTAGTCCGGCATATGACAATAGGAGTAATTGCACCCCCCCTCCCCCCTCGATCCTCCGGGACAGTTTTTTTCTTAAAGGGGACATCCTAAGGAACATTTTAAAGCAAACATGCCCAAAAAAAAGTTGGCGTCACTCACAAAATGGCGGCCATTTTGATTGGCAGGTCCACAGGTCAGTCGAAATCGCAGATTTTGCGTTTTAACATAAGAATTGCACGAACTTTTTCAAACTTTACAAAGGTAGATCGAAAGATCATGCAAAAATTTATCACCTGTCAAAATTTCAAGTGCTAAAGTGCGTTTTTCGATTTTTGGTGAATTTTTGAAAATCCAATTTAGGCCAAAAAATGAGGGAAAAAATCAAAATTTTACCAAATTGACCGAGAAAGCTGAAATTTGGGATATACCCTATTTTCGACATGCCAAATCGATTGGAAACGGTTTCGACCCGTTTTGAGCAGTTCTGAAGCCTCCAGCAGATTTTTGAAATCTGAAAATTCCCACAAAACAAAATTCCATGAAATTCAAGTTGTAAAGCTAAAATTTACTCTGAAAACTAAATTCAATACGCCTTCAAGTCACTTTAGATCCTCCAGCGACTTTTTTGAAAATTACTGGAGCCTCCAGTAGTTTTTTTGAAACTTGAAATTCCCGCAACATTAATTTATCAAATGGACTTGGCAAGCTGAAATGTACTTCGCAGAGTACATGGTGGTTTCAAATGGTTTTGAAGCTTCCAGCTACTTGTAGAAAATTTCAATTCTCCAAAAAAAACGCAATACAACCTTTCAAAAAGTCGCTGGAGGCTCCAAAACGACTTGAAATCTACCAGCAGTCAACTTCGTAGCGTATTGAAATTAGTTTGCAGAATGAATTTCGACTCTCCATCTCAGTTTGATGAAATTTTGGGGAAATTTCAAGTTTCAAAAAACTACTGGAGGCTCCAGTAATTTTCAAAAAAGTCGCTGGAGGATCTAAAGTGACTTGAACCCATCTGAAGTCGTCTTTAGAGGGTGTTAAAATTGGAGTGTAGAGTAAATTTCAGCTTTCCATCTCCAATTGATGAAATTTTGTGAAAATTTAAAGTTTCAAAAATCTGGTGGAGGCTTCAGGAATTTTCAAAAAGTCGCTGGAGGCTCCAAAACGACTTGAAATTCACCTGCAGTACTTTGTAGGCGTATTGAATTTAGTTTTCAGAGTAAATTTCAGCTTTACAACTTGAATTTCATGGAATTTTGTTTTGGGGAAATTTCAAGTTTCAAAAATGTACTGGAGGCTCCAGTAATTTTCAAAAAAGTAGTTGGTGGCTCCAAAACGACTTGAAATTCACTTACAGTACTTTGCAACGTATTGAAATTAGTTTTTAGAATAAATTTCAGCTTTCTATCTCCATTTGATGAAATTTTGTGAAAATCTAAAATTTCAAAAATCTGCTGGAGGCTTCAGGAATTTTCAAAAAGTCGCTGGAGGCTCCAAAACGACTTGAAATTCACCTGCAGTACTTTATAGGCGTATTGAATTTAGTTTTCAGAGTAAATTTCAGCTTTACAGCAATTTGATGGAATTTTGTGGGAATTTCGAATTTCAAAAATCTGCTGGAGGGCTTCAGAACTGCTCAAAACGGGTTGAAACCGTTTCCAATCGATTTGGCATGTCGAAAATAGGGTATATCCCAAATTTCAGCTTTCTTGGTCAATTTGGTAAAATGTGATCTGTCACGAGAAAACCAACCTAGTGTCCATAACGTAAGTTTTACAGGAAGGGCATTTGAAGTTTTGAGTCTATGTATCAGGCGATCTAAAATTTGTAGGTACGTGAAACTTGCACCACTTTTGGCCCCCATGAGTGATGAGTGCCAACATAACCCGATATTTTTTTTTCAGAATCATCACATTCAAGGTTGCCAAGTCTAATAATCAAAATTTCCCAAAATCGATTTTTTCGATTTTTTTGAATTTTTTGCCAAAAATGTTGCAAAAACTACCCAAGTACATATGAATTATTAATGAAGAATCTATATATATTAAAAGAAACTTGAAAACCTATGTCCAGTCCGTGTGCCTCTCCCAGTGGACCAATTTTGCTGATTTTTGTTTTAAAATTTCCCTTATGACGCGTAGATATGTCATGAAACATTTAGAATCCAAAATTTTTTAGTTTTAGCCCAAAAAATTAAAAATGCACAATTTTGGACAATTGTAACTTTAAGCTTTCATTTCGCAGCAGAATATTACTCATTTGCTAGGCATTTTTCTTATCATCAAAATTTAAAATGATGCAAAACATCCAGCTTATACTTTGCAACCAACTATTTCTCCTTCTAACTACTCATTTGGTTCGAAAATTCATGATTTTTGAAGAAGTGAGGAAATCTGAATAAATGAAACAAAGGAAAAAGATAGCAATTGAGAATGAGAGTATGTACTTCCAAGTATATAGGTAAATAAATTGAGAAAGTAAGTAAACCAGAAAAAAAAACAGAAGGAATGAAGAAAATTAATATGGATATTTGAAAAAATTGAAAAATAAAATAAAAATTAAGGTAAAAGTCATGAAAAGTAATGGAAAACAAATGCATAAGGAATAAAAGAAAAGAAACAAATTAATGAATTAACAAAATCTAAATTGAAACCTCATCAATCTTGAAAAAACTGAAAAACCAGGAAATAATTGTAAGAAAAGAAAATGTAAAAACAAAAACGTAGTTATGCCCAACCCTAAAAAAAATTTATTGAAGTGAGATAAAACAAAATGAAGAGTGATATTCCAAAACTCGCTATGTCCATTTTTATCAAAGTTGGGTTTTTAGTGGTACCTGGTAGATGAAGTATTAACTCACATTCCTACATCATCAACCTACCAAAATGAGGTGTTAAACTCACCTAAATAGCCAATTCACTAAAAATTTAAAAAAAAGTAATGTTCCAAAACGCGCTTTGTTCATTTTTATTGAAATTTTTTCAGCAGTATTTAGTGGATGAAATGTATACCTACACTCCTACATCGTAAATCCACCCGAATAAAGTGCTAAACTCGCCTAAAAAGCCAATTTACCCGTTTAAAGGGAAACTGTTTTTCCTCTCTCCTGAAAAGTTGTGAAAATGGACAAAGCGAGTTTTGGAATATCACTCTTCAAATATGTATGTGACGGCATACAAAAAGGTTACCCCAACCAAAAAAAACCAAAAAAATGGATTTTTTTATTTGCTATTTTTATGTAAAATTGACCATAGAATACGATAAAACCATCGCCAGTTCGCTATCTTGACGTTTAACCTGTAAAAAATGGCTCCAAAGTAAGGTAGCTCCAAGAAAAATCTTTAAATTTTTTTTTTTTTTCAATTTACTACGTTGAAATATTGCTAATGAAAATACTTTTTGAAAAATGGAAAAAACGCTTAAAAAACTTTAAAACGCGGTTTTCTCGCTCGGGGTAACCTTTTCGTATGTCGCGTCACATATGGTTGAAAAAGAATAAAAATGAATTCATGATGAATACATAAATGAAAAAATGAGCAAAAAATAAAACAATAAAAAATGATAACAGAAAAGTTATGGGAATTTGATAAATCCAATACAAAATGATTCGAGTTATATGAAAAAGGAATGAAGAAGAATAAATGTTAAAAATTGATGAATAAAAACAAGAAAAAATGATGATGATGATGATGATGATGATGATGAATGTAAAAACAATTGGAGAAAAAAATTGAAAGATATCAAAACAAAAAAAAACTAAAATTGAATGAAAAACTGACATCAAGAAAAAGTGCAAAAATGAAACTGAAGACAAAAAATTGAAAGTAAAACATGAAAAAAAAGAAAAAATTATAATAATAAACATGAATTTAAAGAAAGAAAATTGAACGACATCTAAATAAAGAAAAACTGCAATTGAATAGAAAACTGAAACTAATAATGGAAATCTTGAGATCAAGGATTTTTTACATTGGAGAAAACCATTACCAGTTCATCAACAATTTTGAACTTTCAGGGGAAATATTTTCAACTTTTTTGAGGGGGAGGGTCGCGAGTTGGGGTTGGGGCTGCGGAGCAGCCCAGGGAGCGGACACCCTAGTAAGTTATTATTATTAAATTTATCACGTTTCTTAACAAATTTGTTCAAGGTGAAAAGAGTTGATTTTTCCAGAGTGAACCTCATTCAAATTTCAAAAAAACGGCCTAAATCCTACAAATGCGAGCCGATACCACAAAAATTTGCATGTTGACTGCCCCAGACATACATTTCGAGGAAATGAAAAGAAAATTTTTTTTCATTTTTTTGTAGTTGCTCAATTTTTTTGACCTTAAATTTAGGGTTAAAAGAATCGTTCGCGAACGTTTTTAGCACCCCAGGCAGATTCAGCACTTTGAGTACTACCAATATCCTTGAACATTTTTTGACTTGGACAAATTCGAAAAAAAAACAGAACTTTATCAGAAAGTTTGGTTGGGCAAGTTTGCTTTAAAATGTTCCTTAGGATATCCCCTTCAAGAAAAAAATTGTCCCGGAGGATCGGCGGGGGGGGGGTGCAATTACTCCTATCGTCATATGCCGGACTAATCCAGAGCTTGAATCTCACACGGGTAAATTTTTAGGAATGAGAGAGGGAAGAGGTCACAGGTTTCTCAGAGTTGAGAAAAACCCACATTTCCAGACCCCCCCCCCCCCTCCCACATTGCTCTAAGATGCTTCTTCCAGTATGACGTCAAGTTGACAAAATTCCAACTCACTCGTTTCATCGAGGTGCAAGAAAAATTCCATCCGATATCCGGGTGGAAATGATCGCATCGCACTACATGCATATGTTTTTTTCTACCAGTTCTAAGTTAGGTTAGGTTAGGTATTAGCCAATACAGACAGGTAACAGATTATGTATTTGCTCCCTTTCGTATTTCTCCATCTCCGTTCATCTACGCATTATCAACTTCACGAGCTGGTGTTGGCGTCAAGTTACCAGTAAGTTGAAAATTTCAATTATGTAGATTAATTTTTTGCTCATTTTCGACGCACGACGTACGACGGACGACGAGTCGACGATATACCGAGAAGTACGCGGTTTTGTTTTTGTAAATAAAATCTCGCCGCGCTTATTATCATTTAAACCAACACGTGAGTAATACCGTAGGTTTTTTTTGTTATTTTCGCAAAAAAAATAAAATAAAAAAATTGCAAACTGCGTCTTTCTATGTGTAGTGTGTTTACGTAATATACGTAATCATAACACGACACACCTTTCCATATCAAACGTAGCTCGATGTGAATTGGTTAGTTTACGAATATATTTGTACGTAGGTACGATTACTAGCCCTTGCCAATTTATGTAGGTACCTCAACCCGTATCAAAATTCGTAGCTGGTGTTGGCAGTGGCACTAACTAAGCTATAGCTAAGCTATCAACTACGAGTACAAAACTATCGCTGACTAGTAAAGGAGGTTATCTTTTATCACTTTTTTTTCACTTCCTATTGCTTACTTTTTTTCATGTTAACATGTTTTTTTCCCTTTTCGACATTGAAAAAAAAAGTAAAAAGGCAGAAGGAGGGGTGCAGGTACGTGGTACGCTTATCCTATCACTATCGTAGCTGACGTAAGACTACGTTTATCAGCAAGTAGGTACTTCAACGAGCTGGTTTCCACGTCAAAGAATCCAAATTTTTGTTTTTCTCTTAATTTCGACGAACCGCCGATCGAGTCACGAATTTGAATCAATAACAAAATGGCAGCTAAATGCCGGTGTCCTTGAATCGCACAATTCTGACGTAACGCTCTCTTTCATTTATACAGCATAAAAATATTGGTACCTATTGTGAAAAAGGATCGTTATTTTGGCCGAAATTTTCACATTTCTTTCACCCACCTCGAACAACTCGAGAAAAAAAATAATAAAATACGCGTAATTTTCAAAAAAGACGCGCGCACGTCAATACCACACTCTTTTCGAAACACAAAGCGATTCGAATATACAAAAAAAAATTCAAAATTCAGCTCGAGCCGTGGTCAAAAAAAAAAATTCTCGTTTGTACGCCAACGAGAAAAAAATGCCCGTTTCAATTAAAGACGATTTTCACGAAATTTCCACATCCGTTGATTTGGAAACGCCTTCAGACATTTTCGCTTTCGTTTCCGATTAGAATATGCAAATTTCAACCATTTTTTTCATAAGGCCGCTTTGAGACGTCATTTTTTACACTTACGTAATTGCTTTTTGCTTTTTCATTTTTATTATTTTTATAAAGAAGACGAGAGGGAGATGGGGGGGGGGGAGAGAGAGAGAAAAGCGTAGAAAAGGTAAGAAGAATAAGCGAGACCGAGCGCAGCGTAGGACGATTTTACGCCATTAGACATAAAAACGCTATGCTACTTTTCGTTTCGAAACAAAGCGAGACAGCGAAATAAAGCATTTGTACGATATATAAATGAAAATTCACTACGACGTAGAAGAAAAACTTGTTGGCAAAGACGATGAGGAATTCGTGTACAGTAATGAAAATTCTTTAAATTTTACGCCCCGCACTGGGAGCCTTTTTTTTTCTTCTGTTTGGTATAGAAAAGTAGTACTTACGAAGCTTTTCAAAAAACGTACACGTGATATTGGTGCTGAATTTGGTTGACATTACCCCGTGTTGTTTTCACAACCCAACTCACCAAACTTGTCGTCAGAGGTCAGTGTCACTCTGATGGTAGTGTACTCGTATGTCGTATGCGGTATGGGGCCACACGCGCGCCGAAGACCAAGATATGCGAATCCGAGTCACACGACATATTCAATTATGTTCTAGCCAGTGAAACTTGCAATAGATACCTGAAAAATTCCCATCGAAGCGATTTTTGCTATACTGTCAATGGTACCATTTTGATCAACATACTGCAAGTCAAATACCTCTTCTTCCTTATCCCTCACCCTCACAAAGTATCTATCTCATCTTTTCAGAGTTTGTTACGGTAAATCAGAAAAATGCTTAGATCTTCGATCACGGTATGCCATAATTATTGACTCGAAATTATTCCTAAGAATTTTTAGCCTTCAGTGAAACTGGGGGGGGAGGGGAGGGATCACGCTACTCCAAAATAGTTTTATTTCAAGTACAAACCAGAGCACGTCCAGTTTTTGTAAAAATGTACAAAATGTAGCAAAGACTGCATCAAAATCATGGCTTTCCAGCAAGACCACCCCCCCCCCTCCACGCCCAAAAATATAAAAATATCAAAAAAGTGTCGTAAAAACTGAAAAATATGAACGAATTTGAAAAAAAAATTCAGAATTTTGTATCCTCAAAAAAGAAGAGACAAAAAACCTGACCAAGTGACCTAAACATGAGAAAAAGTATTAAAATTGATTATTTTGCCAGAAAATGCGAAAAAGGTGTTGAAAAAAATCAACTAAAAAAATGATGAAACAGTGAAATTTGACAACTTTCAAACGAAAAGTACCATAAAAATTATTAAAAACCTACGCAGGCATCAAAAAGTTATGAAAACTCAATAAAATAGATACCAATACTGCCTCACAACACCTCAAATGTAATGAACATTCAGCGAAATTTGACAAAATATATACTTTTGAAAAAACTCGAAAACATGAATATAAAATCATCACAATTTTTTTAAATCATCAAAGACTGATGGAAATGACATTTCAGCGAAATTCGGCATTAAAATGTGCTAAAAACGTATTGAAATAATTTACATACAGTACATCATTGAAAAAAAAATTCACAAATCAAATGTGATGAAACGAACTAAAAAGCGACAAAATTTTAGTTAAACAAAAAAAAAACACGATAAAACAAAAAAAATCATTAAAAATTGAAAAAAGGTAACTAACAACTGCAATTTTCACTCGAGTTTTTGATATTTAGGTAACCTCAGAATAGTCAAAAAACACTACCAACTTCAAAATGTAATAAAACATGCCAATTTCAATTTTTTTTTATAAAACATTGTGGGTTTATACCCAAATATGGACATTTTTTAGTAAAAAAATCGTTGATTCCATTTTTTTCAATAATATTTCGGTTTCCACCCTCTTCATCACAAATAAACTCAATTTTCTGGTAAGAAAAAATTTCTACAAAAAATTTCCAACCCCAATTTGCCACCCCCCTCCTCTGAAAAAATTGCTACCGTGTGAAGTTGCATAACTACTTCATTTTATTAATTTTTCTTTTGTATTTTCAGCGTGAAAACAGGGTGTCTACCGGCCATATAAGTCATATGTACTTGTGACCAAAAATTCCTTGAAAAAATTTTAATTTAAATTTCATGTTTAGGTAAAACGTTAATGATGTGAATTTTCAAGAATTTTGTTTTCTGTATTAAAAATAATCAAATTTGGATTTTTTAGCCTGTAAAAATGTTTTTGTGTTCAACTTGAATGTTGAAAGTGAAATTTTTTTTAATTTTTTAGTGAAAGGAGGGGGGCTTTCCAGCCAATTGTTCAGTTCGCCAACGGAGTTTGATTAAAATCAGCTACTTTCTGAAAAGTAAATTCCTCTATTAGTCCGGCATATGACAATAGGAGTAATTGCACCCCCCCCCCCCGCCGATCATCGGGACAATTCTTTTCTTAAAGGGGACATCCTAAGAAACATTTTAAAGCAAACTTGCCCCAAAAAAAGGTGGCCTTACTTACAAAATGACGGCCATTTTGATTGACAGGTCAGCCGAAATCGCAGATTTTGCGTTTTAACACAGGACTTGCACGACATTTTTCAAACTATACAAAGCTAGATCGAAAGATCATGCAAAAATTTATCACCTGTCAAAATTTCAAGTACTAAAGTGCATTTTTCGATTTTTGGTGAATTTTTGAAAATCCAATTTAGGCCAAAAATAAGGGAAAAAAATCAATATTTTATCAAATTGACTAAGAAAGCTGAAATTTGGGATATACACTATTTTCGACATGCCAAATCGATAGGAAACGGTTTTGACCCGTTTTGAGCAGTTCTGGAGCCTCCAGCAGATTTTTGAAACTCGAAATTCCCACAAAACTCCATGAAATTGGAGTTGTAAAGCTGAAATTTACTCTGAAAACTAAATTCAATACGCTACGAAGTACTGCTGGTGAATTTCAAGCCGTTTTGAAGCCTCCAGCGACTTTTTGAAAATTCCTGAAGCCTCCAGCAGATTTTTGAAACTTCAAATTTTCACAAAATTTCATCAAATGGAGATGGAAAGCTGAAATTTACTCTACACTCCAATTTTAACACCCTCTGAAAACGACTTCTGGTGGATTTCAAGTCATTTTAGAGCCTCCAACGACTTTTTTGAAAATTACTGAAGCCTCTAGTAGATTTTTGAAACTAATTTCCCCAAAATTTCATCAAACTAAGATGGAGAGTCGAAATTCATTCTGCAAATCAATTTCAGTACGCTACGAAGTTGACTGCTGGTGAATTTCAAATCGTTTTGGAGCCTCCTGAAACTTTTTGAAAGGTTGTATGACGTTTTTTTTGGAAAATTGAAATTTCCTAAAAGTAGCTGAAAGCTTCAAAACCATTTGAAACCACCATGTAGTCTGCGAAGTAAATTTCAAGTTTCAAAAATCTACTTGAAGCTCCAGTAATTTTCAAAAAAGTCGCTGGAGGCCCTAAAATGACTTGAACCCACCTGAAGTCGTCTTCAGAGGGTGTTAAAATTGGAGTGTAGAGTAAATTTCAGCTTTCCATCTCCATTTGATGAAATTTTGTGAGAATTTAAAGTTTCAAAAATCTGCTGGAGGCTTCAGAAATTTTCAAAAAGTCGCTGGAGGGTCCAAAACGACTTGAAATTCACCTGCTGTACTTCGTAGCGTATTGAAATTGATTTTTAAAATAAATTTTAGCTTTACAACTCCAATTTGATGAAATTTTGTGGGAATTTCGAGTTTCAAAAATCTGCTGGAGGCTCCAGAACTGCTCAAAACGGGTTGAAACCGTTTCCAATTGATTTGGCATGTCGAAAATAGGGTATGTCCCAAATTTCAGCTTTCTCGGTCAATTTGGTAAAATATTGATTTTTTCCCTCATTTTTGGCCTAAATTCGATTTTCAAAAATTCACCAAAAATCGAAAAACGCACTTTAGCACTTGAAGTTTTGACAAGTGATAAATTTTTGCATGATCTTTTGATCTACATTTGTAAGTTTGAAAAATGTCGTGCAAATCCTATGTTGAAACGCAAAATCTGCGATTTCGGCAGACCTGTGGACCTGTCAATCAAAATGGCCGCCATTTTGTAAGTAAAGCCAACTTTTTTTGGGGCAAGTTTGCTTTAAAATGTTCCTTAGGATGTCCCCTTTAAGAAAAAAGTTGTCCCGGTGGATCGGCGGGGGGGGGGGGTGCAAGTACTCCTATTGTCATATGCCGGACTATATCTTTTTGAATGTTGAAATTCAAAAAATTGGCTGAGTTTGCTTGTATCGGTAAGTCGAGGTAATTATTCGCACATATGTATGCCTCAACGAGTAGGTACTAGGTAGGTGGATCTGGGTACGCAGTGAATAAGAAATTTGTGCGCATCTATACAAGTAATCGTGTATGATATGTACGTAATTATAAGTCTTAGCACTGAGCAGTGTGTATCGTCCACCGTGCATTAAGTACATAAGACTGTACTTACTTATACGCTACAATACGACGATACGAACTTGGAAGTAAGAGGGACGAGGGACGAGAAACACAGGAGGAGGCAGTTGGCGAGTGTGGAGCAGCCGTGTAATACCTACCTATAGAGTACTACCATTACTGCGGACTACTATTACTACTACAACTAAAACTGAAACTACTACGAGTGCGAGTATACGAGTAGAAGAAGGAGGTGAAGAATCCGCGTCGACTGACATTGAAAATATTGAGGCAAGGTGAACTTTATACCGAAGTTACGTAATGCACACATACCAAACGATCGCAGTCATAGATACGGTGATTATTACGATTTCGATGAATTTCTGTTTCTATTCTACTCGCAGAGATACTCCTATGTACTTGTATTTGGTTGGAGGAGTGGAGGAGGTGTGCGTTTTGTCCTCTCGCATATTTGCGAATGAAAAAAGCTGCTCTTTTGTGGACTCGAGATTCCGATATTGGGCAATTTTTTTGTCACTTTACTTTTCTCAAAGTCTAAGATGAATAATGCCAAAGCTATTTTAGTGTAAAAATCTAATCAACTTGACGAGAGACACTGAGCCAGCCAAGTCTTATTCCACACCGCGTACTATTCGACTAATACACATAATCGTCGAATGGGAAAAAAATTCACACGTTCAAGGTTAACTTTACGCTTTACCAGCTTTGTCGCGATGCGGCGGCGGCGGTGGTCACTCAAAATTAATCCGCAGCAGGGTACGGTACGCGATAACGATAGGATTTCAGATGCTGCGTAGCGAAGAGAGAAATGAAGAGGAGAAGGGGTATAAGGTGACCCGAACCCGAGAATAATTAATTCGAAAGATGATTCGTGTACGTGGCTGGAATGAGTAAAGCGCTAAGTAGCCTGCTGTACGAATTATTCGTATACCATACCGTGTGTAAGCCGAAGAGTAGATTTTCATTACGAGCGCGTTAATTGACCCTCTCAACCTGGTAACCGAACCGAGCTTTTAAACAAGGCTGATGACTTGGTTTTTTCACCATCTAGCGACAGGCGACTCGACTCGATTTGCAAAATTAACGCGGCGTATATGGTTTTGATAACGAGGTCTTTTTTAATTACCCTACAATACTGTAGTACTAGAGTAAGCGTGAGCATGAGCGATGGTGATGGCGATGGCGACTGTATAGTCGATCGTACTAGAACAGCGAGTAGAGAGGTATAGCTAAAAAGGTGTTTTTGAAATATTGAAACGTCCGAAGGGTTTATTAAATTTTCGAAATATCGCAACCTAACTGCTGTAACGACCTTAATAATGATATTCAAATTTGTACGTTCGCTACTCGCTAGTGCCAATTACAATGAAATATAGCCTTCGTGTATGTACGAATAAGTCTAAGTACTATGTACGTCTACGAAGACGTACGCGTAGTTTTTTAATTACATATATATGTATAAGTGTGTACCGCCGATTGCCGCCCAGTCCACTCGGGAGCCGTTCAAGCTCGACTGTGTCAACTGACATCAGAGTCAGAGGGATCCGTTCGAAGGCAACGTTTACATTTTCCGTAATTCTGTCGCCTCGCGTCATCATTTGCTTTATTTCCTACATGCCATATGATAGAGTCGTTATGAATTGAATCAATGAATCAAACATATAAATTATCAAAATAAGAGCACTAAAACGAATGTAGGAGTCATTATCCGAATAGATGAAACGATAAACGGGGAAGAACAGAAAATGTGTCAGTGAAATGAAATCATAATTTTCTTGGACTTGGGACCCAACAATGAATAACGATAAATAAAAGCACGCGAGTGTGATGAGTTAGAATATGCTTGACCAAATACAGCGGAGAACTTCCATTTTGAGTTCATAGTCGTACAGAAAAATTTTCAGACAATATGGGTCCTCAAAAAAATCTATTTTCGAATATTAAAAAGTGAAATGTGCAATTTTGCCAAAAAAAAACACTACTTTTATGGCAGTTCAGGTAAAAAATTGACTTTTTGACATTTTTGGCAAAAAAAGGAACTTTTGACACGTTGGTCTCCAAAACAGCTCTTGCAGAATGTTCGGCTTTTTTTTATGAAAATTTTGGTGAAAAACAGGATTGTTTTGAATTTTTGCCAGAATACATGACTTTTTGGACAGCGAAGACAAAAATCAATATTTCCTAGATGTTTACGCTAAAAACCCAGAATTCTTGTGGAATTCTGAAAAAAATTGAAAAAAAGGGCTTTTTGACATTTTTGGTCAAAAAAAAAGGACCTTTATGGCAATTGTGGCAAAAACATGGCTTTTAAATGGCAATTGAAAAAAAACTTTTTGGACAAAAATTTGGACTTTTTAATCATTTTGTCAAAAATTATGACTTTTTACAATTTATTTCCATATTGACAAAAAATGAGACATTCTATAAAAATGTTGGCAGAATGTTCTGGAACGACGATTCAGTAAGGGGTAAAGTTTACGTAGTTTGAGGTAGGCATCATGTGATTTGAGAACGATATGGTTTTTGAGAGATAGTTTCTGGTCCAAGTGTACGCCGAGATATCTAACTGTTGAAGTATTCCATGGTACCACAGTGTTATCGATTAAGATTTCTGGAGTCGTTGAGGTTTTGCGAAGTGTGAAGATTTTCGTTTCACTTTTAAGAGGATTTAGCTTGAGTTTCTAGTGTTCAAACCATGGTTCCAATTCATTGATACCAGCTTAAAGTTGATTACGAGCAATTAGAAGATCATTATTTTGGCTGAGTAAACACGTGCTATTTCATTATCAGCCGGTTTAGGAATATCATAGCAGTACATATAAGATGAACAATGTTGGACTCAATACAGCGCCTTGCAGTACACCTTGGCTGATTCCTCGAAGCGAAGATCTTTCATCGTCAATTTGAACATAAAATTTCCTATTTTGAAGGAAGGAAGAAATAATTTTACGTAGAAAGGTGGGTGTTTCAATTGTAACTAATTTGTGAATTAAACCGCAATGCCATACAGAGTCGAAAGCCTTTTTGATGTCTATAAAAGCTGCAGTTGTGAATTGCTTCTTTTCATAGCCGTTGTTAATAAGTTGTACCATTCGATGCAACTGATGAACTGTGCTCATTTTATTACAAAAACCGTAGGAACTTGACAGAGGTGCGCCGCGCTAGTGTCGCCTTGTTTCTGATTGGCTGATGAAAAGTCCCCGAATAAACATTGGAATGTATTGTTGTGAAAATTGAAGGAAAATTGTTGAAAATAGCTGATAACAACGGGACATTTCGTTAGTTCCGGTGTTTTTTACTACAATTTCCTAGAGCGCGACAGTTGTCTTGTCAAATCCCTATACTGAAAAGATGGCAAAATCTGTTCCTTTTTCCGAAAGTCCAAAAGATGTTTACGAATGATTTTTTCAAGAATTTTGGATAGAGAAGAGAGAAGACTGATAGGTCTATAATCATTAGGAGACAAAGAAGGAGATTCTTTTTTGGATAGCACAATTACTTTGGCAATTTTCCAGGTGTTAGGAAAGTAACCAATTTGAAGACAAGTGTTGAAAAGTGTTTTGAAGCTTGTTAGGATATTTGTTGGAAGGTTTTTAAGCATAATGTTACTGATGTTATCTGAGCCTGGTGATTTCCGGATTTTGATTTTTTTGATAATATAGCGAATTTCTTCAACTGAGATTCTACTAAACATTTTGCAAAGATGATAGACTTTACAAATTTTGGAAAAAAGTCTAGATTTCTTGCATTTTTTTTCAAAGAACAGTACCTACTTTTAGGAGATTTACTCGTAGGCAAAAAACCAGAAATTTCTTTATAATTTTGGCAAAAATTGGAGTCATTTTTCCTAAAACAAGTTGGGTGGGATCTAGAACAAAAAAATCACGTTTTTTTTCTCGAAAATGCTCTCAGTCTTTTTGAAGTCATGCATCTTCCTTGCAGAGGGCACCTCCAGAGCTATAAATTTTTTCAGACTGATTTTCAACTCAAAATGAAGGTCTCGCCTGAATTTGAATAAAATCCTCCCATTTTTTTTTTTTTGGATCCATCCCCAATAGGTATGTACCTAAACCTACCCATTTACCGATTACAATGCATTCACTATATGAATGCATTATACGAGTACATTATCAACGTACATTGCTAGATGAAGCGTGCATAAAGATTGCGAATGTGAGTTAGCTTCTCGATGACTCATTTTTTCATTTACGTATGATAAGCTCGTAGGAAACTGCGATGATTCTTTTTTATCAGACAATGAGGAGGCAATGAAATGATGAGCTAGTGTTTCCTAGGAATTCTTATCAATTCAATGTGTGGGAAACTGAGAAACGCGTCTATGATTGTTGAATTTTTTCGTGACAATATTGCGAATGTGATGAAACAAAGAAATGCGTTCAAAGTTGAAAATGTGCACGCTGAAAATACTGAATTGGCTGTACGTTTTTTTGTTTTTGTTGAAAGAGACATACCAAAAAAAAATTTCCCCCTTGAGCCTTTCCCTAATCATGTACTCGTATGAACTATTCGTTCCTAATGGAATTCACAAAACCATGAGGGGTATACTATGAGACCCCAAAATTTCGGTTGAAATGAAATGTAAAAAATGTAAAATATCGTGCGAAATCTCGTTTCATACGTTTTCGAGTAGACCGTTGAATGCGAACATCAACTCATTATTTCAATTTGACCCTTCCAAAGCCCTCGTTGATGTTGCCGTTGGCCCCTCAGATTTCCTGAAAATCGAAAACCTCGCGTAACGTGGATTATTTGGAAGCACTGAAAACGAATATCAATAAATTTTTCAAATTCGACCCCTCCAATTCCGCTATTAGCCCCCAAAAAATTTCCTAGAAATTGAAAAAATACAAAAATTTGCGCTATGCAATCAAACACACCGGAACACAAAATGCTATAAAAGATAGCATAAATACGTGGAAAATTCGCCAAAAACCTTTTTTAAACGATACTCGCAGCATCGCGTCGACGACGAAGGAATGTCGCTGTCGGATGGGGGGGGGGGGCACATTAACCATTAATCTGCGGCTACTGCTGACGACCATCAACAGTGATCAGAGGAGCAATGATTATACTCGTACCGGCAATACCAGACATTTCCATTGGACGATTAATCATCGAGAACGTCACAGCGTCGTCGTCGCGTCGAGTCGCATTCGTGGAAATGAGTCTCGCGCGATCGCGGTCGCTGCTTCGACGACGCAGTTAACGCCTTTGTAATCACACAAGGGGTGAGGAGTACCGTAATTAGTGTGTAATATCAGCACATTACGTAGGTACGTGCCGATATAATGTGCAAAGAGAGGTGGTACATCATGCATCACATGAAGTTGATCAGCACGACCGACGGCGATGTGATGACCGCTGGACCACCCATCCATAATATGCGACTCTATCTCCAAGTCAAAATACGAGTAAGTATTGCAAACCATCGCAATTCGCAACCCTTCGAAAAGCTCGAAAAAAATTGCAAGCTGGGGCACAATTTATACACAAGCCATACGCTGGTTCGTGGTACACGTTCAACACACACACAGAATGTACACACGTGTCAAGGACGTTCGTCAAACCACGAAGACCTCAATGCAGTAGCATGGCAGTGGCAGTGGTGCTGGCGCTGGCGCGACGACCTTGCGGGTAGGTGTCGTTGAATGGCGATCGCGTTCCCAAATTTACCGAAGACGGACGAAGGGTATCGTAGACGAGCTGGACTCGGTTAGGTGGGTGGGCTGTGATCGCGATTACCGTTTTTTCACGTGCTACACCGAACACCGACCGACCACGATATCATTGCTCGTGTCTGTCGTCTGTCGTCCGTCGTGTTGAAAAAAGCCACTCGTCACTCGTCACTCGACCTTACTCAACAGTCGACACAGTTCGACACCCAAAAGACTCGCGAACGCGATCCACGATCCACCAAGCAATGACCAACTGCAGCTCGTAGCTCCTACGAACGACCTCGGAATCGTCAAATTGCGGAAAATGTGCGCTCGGTGAAACATTACACACGTATAATATAGGTATTAGGTACTCGTAGCTGGCGAGTCTATTCTTAAATTTGCCTTCTTGCCTTCCCATATGGATGAGTAGTTGTCTTATATGTACGATGTGTACGACACGAGGCTGGTTCAATTTCAAGGATACTATACGTAGACGTACCTCAGGACTCGCCACCGACCGGAATCGGCAATGCGAGGAGCAGTGCGGAGCTCTCGTACGAGCAGAGTAGATCTATCGACACGACGCGACGTGCTATCCCATTATCTGCGGCGC
The DNA here is from genome assembly GCF_950023065.1 of Planococcus citri. NCBI lineage: Eukaryota > Metazoa > Arthropoda > Insecta > Hemiptera > Pseudococcidae > Planococcus > Planococcus citri. The sequence continues at coordinate 71,450,693 of NC_088680.1, forward strand.
AATTTTTGCCATTCTCAGCCCCCTGCCTGCCTCTGCGTCCAAGTCTGCGTCTGCTTCCTTTTGTCGTCTCTTTCATATAGGATAATGTACTACAATTTGGCCACGTGCAAACGAATAAAGTACCTACTACACTAACACATCGTATACGTATACATACATCGGTACTCTCTAAATTTAAAGCAGTCAATTTCACTGCTTAGCAGTCACGACATTTTGCCTTTTTAAAGCAGTAGTTTTTTTTACTGCAAAACAGTGAAAAATTACTGAATTGGTCAGTCAAAATGACTTTTTACTGACCAATTCAGTAATTTTTCACTGTTTTGCAGTAAAAAAAAACTACTGCTTTAAAAAGGCAAAATGTCGTGACTGCTAAGCAGTGAAATTGACTGTTTCAATTTTAGAGAGTATCTACTATCTAGTATCTATCTCTGCATGTGATAGAAGACCAGACTTGAGCTCGACGTAGCTCAAGGCAAATACGAACTACCTATTCGTATAAATACACGAGTATACGAAATTATTCGGCGATTTTTCTCTTATTTTTTTTCGTTACCTTCATGTTGAAAGTAAAATACCCTTTGTGTTATGTCAAAATTTCACTCAGAAACAATAAAAATGGAAAATTTCGTGAAAAATCGAAACAAAAAATCATTTTTATTATATCAAGTTTTTTCAACTTTAGGATGAATTGACAAATTTTCATCAAAAATCCCCCTCCTCTCGACTGTAGTTTCATAAATATCTTGCAAAAAACATGACCAATTGGTGAATGCTTTTTTCCTGATTTTTTGATATCCGAAAAAAGGCTAATTGTTGCTCTAATTACCGACGAAAGCCTCGTTGTTTAGCGAAATTGTTTTTCTAAAAGTGTTGAAAAGACGAAACCAAAATCCGCCGCATTGGACCACAATAATACAAATACGGTTTTGAGTGCGTTTTTGAAAATCAAAGGGCCAAAAAATGAAAAAAAAAATGAAAATTTCAACAAATTGACCTATAACGTTGGAACTTGGAATTTTGTTTCGACCCCCCCCCCCCCCCGAATCGACTGGGAACGGTTTCAAAGCATATTGAGCAGTTTTGGAGGCTCCAGCAGATTTTATGAGGGTTGCAATTCCACGAAACTTGGCTAAATAAAATTGAAAAACTGAAATTTCAACACGTTGAGTTGATTGAAAGTGGTTTCAAGCCAAAAATGAAATGTTGCGGAATTAATCAAAAAAAATAGCTGCGTGAGAAATTCGATACCCTACTTCGACAAAAAAGATTTTTTAGCATTTTTCAAAAAAACCGAGTCAAAAATTATGTCCTTATTTTACAAGTTTTGAAAAGCGCAACACACCTTATCAAAATGAGCTACAATTTTGCGAAAAACTGAAATACTTGAACAAAATTTCTTTTTGAGCAATGTTGAAAAATTTTCAAGCTTGAAATTAGGTACCTAACGATTTTAGGATTTTTTTGAAAAAAATTGTCAAGCGAAAAGGGTAAAGTTTCGTGAAAAATCCAAATACTGAGGCGGAAAAAATATTTGAGAAATTTTGAGCCCAAAACTAGTTGTTATTTTTGGTTAAAATTTTTCAAGAAGTTCGCATATTTTGATGAATTTCTCAAGTCCAAAATTGGGAATTTGGGTCATTCCACGTCAATTGGACAAAGAAGTGGTAGGGGGGTCCGGCGGTTTTTTGAAATTTTTCCTGTGGAAAGTCCTTCCGCAGGGATGACTAATGACGCAAATCGCAGCCCTGTAGCCCATTTTCAAAGGCAGCCAGGGGGTGTCAAAGTTTTCAGTGAACCTAAAATATCATCCATTTCATCAGTGGATTACTCGATCACTGCGATACCTACCAAAATGCAACTTTTTTCCATACTTAGGGGTTTTGAAAGGCTTTTTAGTGATATCATAAAAATCAGTGTTGCCACTTTTTATCGTACAAAAAATTAGCTCAAAATGTTTCAAAACGTAGTTTTCATATGTTTCCGATTCTCAAAAATTCTGAAAAAAATATATTATGGATAACTGTTCATTCTGAACAACATATCAAAAAATTGGGATGGTAACTTGTCGCAAAGTCGATTTTAAAAAATTTAAAATTTGTGAAAAAATGCGATTTCTTGATTTAAAACATGAAAAAAAGTTTTGATTGGTAAAGTTGACCCATTTGACCCCTATATTTACGTATCTGTTGAAAAAGTTGAAAAAAACCCTTCACTCGGTGAAATTAACTTATCACAAAAAAATCAAAATTCCAAAAAATTCAAAAAATGAACAAATTTGTATTTTTTTGCTGTAAGTGTGATTTTTCTCAACTTTTTCATGAAATACGTCAGAAAGAGGTCAAAATAAGACAACTGAATAAATTAAAACTTTTTTTGATGCTTGGGATTGAGAATTGAATTTTTTCAAATTTTTGATTTTTTTTTTTTTGATGAGTTAAATGGATGATATTTTAGGTTCACTGAAAACTTTGACACCCCCTGGCTGCCGTTGAAAATGGACTAGAGGGCTGCGATTTGCGCTATTGGTCAATTGGTCATCCCTTCGGAAGGTCTTTCCACAGGAAAAATTTCAAATAAATCGCCGAACCCACCAACCACTTCTTGGTCCAATTGACGTGGAATGACCCCTTTGGGAGATGATTTTCAAAACTTCTGAAAAAGTGTCAAGCGACTTCTCAAAATAGATTAAAATTCGGCGAGTGATTTTAAAATATTGCGACGAAATCATTTTTGAGCGATTTTGAAGAATTTCGAACATAAAATAAAGTTGAAATGTTCGCCTTTTTTTGGGGGAAGTTTCATTGCTTCTTATAGAAAAGGGTTAAAAGTTGACAGAAAAATCAGAAATTTGTGACCAAACTTTTTTGAGCTCATTCATCTTAAAAAGGGGAGTTTTCAAAAAAAATTGCATTTTTCTAAAATTTTGGAAATCCAGACTCACCCAAAATTTCACAATTTTTTTTATGAACTCAACCAGGAGGCATTTGGGAAATTTATGATATTCAGTAAGGAATTACTGATTTTTGTTCACCCCCTCCCCTCCCCTCACCCCTCGTAAATCAAACTAAATGCTCGATTTGATGTAAGAATCACTCGATTCTCTCGGTAAGTTGAAGATTTAGCTGGCTAGGAAAAGAGTCACCTGCGAAGAAATTCGGCCATAATGTCGTGACCGGTGCGACGAACTCGATTTCATTTCTTTTCTGCTTGTCTGTTGTGTAAAATGAGACTCGACAAACCGCTGTCAAATTTTCAAAAGGTATTTGACTCGTTTGAAATACAACGTCGACCTTGGCAATTTTTTTTATCGCGCGAATATTCAATCGCTGAGAAGGGGTGGTGAGGTGCGGTGCGGTGCAGATCATGCAGTGCACAAAAGCGAGAGAAGAAGTACACGCGAGATAGAGAATAGAGTGGATTGGAAGCGAGGAACGAGGAGGCGGTGTAATTTCTATAAATAAAATTCGCGCAGCAGATACGATTTATGGTGAATTTTTTTCATAGGTAGAGGTATGTACGAGTAGTATGTAGTCGTACATACTTGGAGTACCTGAACGAGTGTATGTGTGTGTAGATATTGATGATGGTGGGAGACGCGGGCACGGGGGCGGGCGGCGCGACCGTGTACTTGGCTTCGTAATCGCAATCGAAATACTCGTACTCGCCTCGCGTAATTACTCGTACGTATTACGCAAACGATACTCGTACGTCCGTCCAGCTTTATAATTTCGATGGAGCGTGGAAAAAAGCGGCGGCGGCGGCGGCGGCGGCGGCAGTGGCGAGGTGAGCTCGGAACGGTATATAATTTTTCCGAAAGACGTCCGCGAGGACCGCGACGACGAAGAGACGAGTGCGGTACCGAATTACGAAAACGAAACCGAAACGAATGCTAGGGGGAGGTCGTCGCAGGGGAACAGAATCGGACGGATAATTACAGCAGGACGATACGACGATGTACGTATAATTACACCGACTCGCGAATGCGTGATTGCCATTGCCATTGTCAAGGAGGACGCGAGTACCGCAACCACGGTCGTGTCGTATTTCGCAATGAGCTGAGAATCGACCGAGCCAAGCAAGACGGTCAAAATCTGTATCTGTGGCCAGGTTTTCCAGAGCGAACGGCCAACAACGGTGCGCAGGGCCAGAGATGTTGAGGAATGGACGCTTGGACGCGGTGGACGAGCTGATCTCGCGTCTAGTACCTGCGTCTAGTCTGGGAAAACCCGTGCCCGAGCCAGGTACCGCACCTCGCCCCAGCCTTCCGGCCTTGAAGGTCGCGAACGCGATCGCGATACGTGTAATGGTAATGGCGATGGCGATGGCGATGGTAATTGCCTAGGCTATCTGGTATCGTGTACCAGTACTCGTATCTACGTATATTATGCTGATTGCTGATGCTCTTGCTCATTGCTCGATGCTCCGATGCTCGTCCTATAGGTTTGTGAACTGGTTTCTCCCGTGGTCCATGGTCCATCGTCCATCGTCGTTCATATTCTGCGCCATGGCATGGGCACTGCGCACTCGCGCGCAATCATCTTCTTTCGGCTTCTCATCAGATTGTTACGATATGCGATACATGGAGAGAAGAGTAGCGGTGAGGCGTTGATGACCGCGACCATCGATGACCCGCATTTTTCAGATACGCGATTTTTGTCCTACCACTCGTAGGTATTTTTCCACTGACCAGTTTTGCAGGCAACACGTGTGATTATACGAGTATGCTTGAAAATGTGATCGAGAATCGAATAACTTCAAATTACTCGTAGCTAGTAAGAAGGGCTAATTCGATAAATGTCTTTCAAATGAACGATTTCGATGAGTTTCTTTGAGACCGCAACTTTTTTCCTTAGGTATTAACTAGTTGCAGATTATGCTGCTGTTTTAGTTTTACGTATGATATGTACGGTAGGGTGTATCGAGAAAAAAAATATTGAGGGATTTCAACCAAATTCTGTATAGAGATCTTCGCATTGACTTTCCAGTTTAAAGTGTCCCTGAAAAAATTTGGACTCAGGGGGTGCCCTTGGAGAAGAGACATGGGCCCACAAACGATTTTTTTAAAATCGTTTCAAATTTTCACAGTATAAAAAAATACCTAATCAACAGTGTCCGTAAAATCACCGACTTATACAGCAGGTACATACTCGTAATTTGAGCAAAATCTAAAAAATACATCCTCAAATATCAAAACAATAGCATAAAGTCACGAAAAATTGATCAAACTTGGTCAGAAGCGGATTTTTGCTAAAAAAAATTTGATGACATTGTGATAACGTTTTTGAGTCATTTCTTTCGATTTCGCTCAATTTTTTTTTACAATATATACCCACCCTGTAAGTAATAACCCCGCAATCAGTTTGGTCCCAGCCCCCTCAGGGGGCGGGTGGGGGGCTTCCATTATTTTCACATTGTCTCGAGGTACTCAACTTTGTAGGGGGAGATTAAGCAGATCTGGGGTGCTAGTTACTTCGATCCTTAGCTTCTAGGAAAGGATTCACGAAAGTAATGAATCTCTCTACATGAACAGGACCCTCTGAGTACCATTGGTTCAGTCCGAGAACCTCACGGGGGCCCAACCCTAGATATCGGTTGGGGTTTGAGCCAGAATAAATAAAACTCGTAAATTGGGAATTTACTCCTTGTTATTTCCTCTGGGTGAGTGACCAAGCCACCAATATCATCATAGGACGAATTTGAGTGTTGGGAAACGAATATTAATTACGTAAATAAGAACACAGATCTTCTTCAAGTACATCTAATTATCTCAAATCACGAGAAAAGAACAACATGAAGTTGATATCTCTTGAGAGTAATTATTGGAGAAGGAAAGGGAGGTTGAGAATTACTACAAATTCGTAGCCTATTCTCGGATTGGTATTTTTTGGATAAAAAATTAATAAAGAAAAGATAAATACCTGGGATTGTGTTGAGTTGGGAAGACAATATAATTAATTCCAACCATACTAGGAATTAATTAAAAATTGCTTGTTGTATGGTGATACACTTCCGGAAGTTCCAATACACCTGACTTTATAGAATTAATGATTATAGGGAGTATCACAAGTCAGTGTGAAAAGATTCCCTATCCAATAAAATTGGACACGTAAATAAGAGGCACTTCCGTAAATAGTGACCCCTGAGCTCCATGTACTTGGCTAGTTTCATCCACTGCGTTATAGAACGAATAGAATTAGTAGAATGAATATTCTGACCCCCGAATCCACACTGGTAGCCCCCTAAGCCTCGGAGAGTCTAGGAGAGCTGACCAGGCAGTTCGGCAGTACATTGGATACTGACTGTACAGTGAAACTAGCAACTATGAGCTTAGGGTAAAAATGAGTCTGGACCAAGCAGCAGAGGCAGCGGATGCGCGCGTTTCTAGGCTATGATTGGCTGAATATTATGTCATGAGATCGCGGAAATACCCATGTATTGATAGTATCCGCGAGCTGAATATTCGCGTCAGGTTGGGCAATATAGTAAATGTTTTTTCTCCCAGTTAGGTAGCAGAAAAAGCTGTTTTTTCTCCCTCTACAAATGCCCCGATTTAGGTGACAGATGAACAAGGGAGAAATATGGTACGTAAATCAATAAGAAGCGGGAGAATAGAATTAATAGAATCAATAATCTTCATATTCAGCATCAATAATCTGCGTGCCCAACCTATCAGCTAATCAATAGAATCAATAGAATCAATACTAATCATCCGCGCCCACTGCCCCGAATTATGTAGCATATTTACGTGCTTGTGAAGTGTGTACCGGAAGTAATAGAATTAATAAGGAATCCCTACAACTCAACCAAGATATTCCAGGGATAAAGATAGAAGAAAGATACATGGAAAATTAAACTCAAGAGTAAAAAATACAAAGCAGAAAAAAACATAAAAAGTTACAAAATACAGTAAGTGAAAAATGCAAAAGTAGCTAAAGTAGAGAATAAAAAATAACAACAATATTTACAGTATGAAAAAATGAAAAAAGAATATCAGGTATTTTCGTAAATAAAAATTGAAACTTGAAAATACAATAGAAAAATATGAACTGGAAATATTCAAATGTATGTAAAAATTCATTTCCATGTATGAGAATAAAATTGTAAAAACTCATTATTAATTGTAACATTTTTTTTATTTAGGAGTACCAATGGGAAGAATACATACCGCATTGAAATCGTGCAGAGTCAACTTACATGAATGCAGAATCAGTGAAGAAGGTAGGTCTAAATTATTTACTGTATAATAATCTAGCTTCTTGGTATGTCGACTGAAAGCCACTATGATATGTGGTAGGCTATCATAAATTGAATTCTGATGATGAATTAATCGAACTAATATAATATTTTCGGCTTGTTTTCCCTGGTACTCGTGTATGGTGTTTACAGGAAATCCTCTGCTGGCTAGTATTTGCTTTTCGTTTTGCGTAAATACTAGGTAATGAGAATCAATAGAATAAGGCAAATTATTGACGTTTTTCAACGTATGTAGGTTCATTTCGTCGTATACTTGTGAAGTAGACAGCATTCCGTGTTGATAAAATTCCGATAATAATGCTGTGGTGGTAAGAGTGCACCGAAATGAAATGTTCAAAAATTCTATTTCCGCAATTAAATACTCAGGAATGCAGGAAAAATGGATTGATGGTATAGGCGAGCGATTGATGTACTGTATTTGATGTCTGTCTCCGACTAAAATTACTTCTGAAGCTCGAGCTTTCTCTACTGCAAATATAATTTGGCCAAAGTGAATTAAGAAAGCTTCATCAATAAATATTCGAGAGTAGCGAGATGTATTTTGGCTCATCAAATAAGAATCAATAGTTCGGTAGTTTCGTCGTAGAGTAATTTCATTGATTGAAAGTCCATTTTTCTCATTAAAACGCCTGCGAAAATTCTCTGCACTGTCTTTCGTTGGGAATAAAACCAAATCACCATTATTTTGAATATTGTTCAAAATGTATGTAGTTTTACCGCAACCTGGAACGCCTTGAACTAATTTGAAGCGAGGAATTAAAAGATGTTGAAGATTGATATTTTTGCACGCAAAGAATAAATCATAATCGCTGAGGATTCGTGTATCTTGCGTAACTACCAACTTGTTAGAATTAATTTCGAACGAATTAGAATCAATATCTGAAAATTTGAGTAAATTAATTCCATCACAGGCGTATTTGTAATTACTATGTCGAGGTGTTTGAGTAAATTTTTTAGAATTGATATCGTAGATTCCCAAGTCAAATTTAGGTAGAGTTAATTTTTCTGAGTTTTCGCATCTATAATGAATAATGCTGGCATTCCACAGTGCTGAAACAGAATTTTGGTACCAAATGTTGATTTGCTCATTTGCCGCATAGAATACATATGAATAAGTATTTTCTTGTAAATCAGCCATTCCTTCAAAATTGATAGAAATAATAGAATAAATAGAAATAATAAATCAGGTTCGAACTAAAAGGTTGTACTCGTTGTAAATGAACAAATGACTAGAAAATAGAAATAATATACATATTCTTTGGAATAATAAATAAAAAATAAATCTTGTCGCCGGGAAAAATAAAAAGAAAAAAGTGAAAAAATAATACTAGCTTTTGATTGGCTTGAAAATTGAGCTATTTTTTCGTTTTTATGACGTAACCAGCGTTATCAATCACCGAACTGTATTTATCTATTTTATAAAAAATGATAATTGCGAAAATATCGATAGAATCAATAATACATGGTAATTAATACAAATCATTAACGTCGTTTTTCAGCTCTTCTAAAGCTCGGAGAGTTCGGTCGCTTGAGGTATGGTTTTCGTAGTCGCTTATCAGCTAGATATGGAATCAATCCCAGCAAGATTTCGAGATGGAAACTCTGCGGTAGTACTGGAAGATCATTTTCGGTTGGACCCTGTTTATCGATTATTGTCTCAATTTCATGAAGGTAGATGATTCGTCGTGTATTACTGAATAATACAGCCTTGTATCGGAGCCAAGCGCGAAAATCTTTGCAAAGCTGGTCATTTTCCTTAGTAAGTATAGGTGGTAAAAGTATGATTTTTGATACGTGCGTATTCTTAATAAAACATATCAGCTGCTTCGCATCTTCAATAATATCATCCAGCTTACGTTTGTCGGCAATGTCACGATGTCCAATTGATAGTATGATATACTTCGGCAGCACAATGACAAATTTGCGCAAGTTCGATTGTAAATCTTTAATTGAGATTGAACGATTGATGAACAAATTGTTAGGCAGCTGATTGATAAGGTCAATGTTTCCTGCTACAGCATCGTCGACTATGCCATTAATGATTCCATCGCCAATTAACCAATGACTTTGTAGAAAATAAACAGGTTCGGGTCGTCGATCTGAACGCTTGAGTTTTCCAGCCACTAAATAGAAGTAAAATTGTGGCTCATGACAGTAATTTGCCATATCGCGCGGAATTTGTCTATCTAAATAGAAAGGCAGTTCCGCTACTAAAGAGTGAAATGTGGCTGTTGTCACAATACCATTTTGAGGAATGCGCAGCTTCGAAAATACACCATATGTTGGTTTATGATAATATGTAATAGGCTGGTTCGGTCTTATATCAATTCTGTTGATTTTTAATCGTGCATTCTCTCTGTTTACAGGTATAATTGGAGCTGGAACAGGCGCTGCTTCGTGTACGTGTGCTGGAGCCGATGGCTGGAGTACTGGATGAAAGACTTCTTCGAAGTTGATATCTGATGTAGTCGATGAAGCTGAAGAAATCGAGTATTGATCGCATTGACGTGGAGGTACATATCCAGATGTTGAGGGCTGAAGGTCGGAATTTTCGGCGACAAAGCTTTCTAATGCTGCACGTAATTTTTCAACTGTAATCGTATGTTTAGCAGACGTACCGGAATCAGATGGCAGCGGCGAATCGATTTTGGCTGGAACAGCAGCTTTTTCATCATCAGAGCTCGATTCGGACAGATTCATCTCAGGAATGGCGATCGCTGGCATCGACGCAGGAGCGGAGGTTTGTAACGTTTTGATCAGCTTATCTTTTTCTCGAATTTCTTCGGTTAATGCTGCATTTTGTTGTAGAAGCTGTCGAAGTTCTGAAGCGAGCTGAGAATTACGTTCGTGCTGAGTATTCATCGCGATATTCATCTCAGTGAGCTGAGCTCTGGTAGCGTTATTGATGATGAGACGAATGCTTTCGGCGATTGGTGATTTTTGAACGACGATTTCACGTAGCGCTTTGATATCAATATTCGCGACGCACTTTTTGAACGGACAAGGTATTTTTCGCTCTTTAAGAGTTTTTGTTTTAATCATAAAGCACTTCAAGTGCACCAAATGGTTACACTCCTTACCAGTGATTAATACCGCAGGTCCAGTGGCACCGGACGGAGGAACAGCGAGCGAACCGTCACAGAAAGGGCAGACAGCTATCGAGAGCTCACAAGTATGATCAATTTCCGCGTTGGCCATAGCACTGGCAAATTAATTAGAATTAATAATTATGATTATAGAATGAATAACTGGAAAATCGAATAAATAAACGGCCTGAGTAACGAACGAACTGAACTAAGACATACAATCCTTACGAAGAATAAATTACTTATGAAGACAGAATCAGTACTTGCGTAAATTCCTGGTGCAAAAAATGGCCTAAAAGGCTGACGATGGAAGGGATTATCTCGCAAATATCTTGTTAAATGTTGGGTAAAGGGAGTAGAAAGCTATCTGCGATAGCTGTAGATTATCGCTAGATGTCTGGCAAATTCTATATTTAATCCCTTATCTATTGTAGACAGCATTGTTAGAATAAGTGCATTTTAGAAGATATATTTGTTGATAATTTCTGTCTGTATGCTATTTTTATCCTTGAATAAATAGAATCAATAGAATCAATATCGTGTATTAGTAAATTTTCTTTTTGACGAATTATTTTCCGCAAATTCCACCTTTTCAGCAAATAGAACAAGTTAAACTCTGTCAGGATAGGTAAAATGTACTCGTGGACATTCTCAAAGCAAAATGAACAATCTCCGAGTTGGTAATTAATGATATCAACGTTGTATGATGTTAAAATAAAGTCGAAATATAATATTTACGCGTTCACGATGAAATAATAATAAATAATAACTGAAACTTCTTTGAAGAGATGAAATCAGGGAACTATGTGTACAAAATGGCTAAATAGAATTAATGGCAATCATTCCCAGTATTATTATTCAAACGACGTATCGTAATATCACCATTCTCTTGAACATATTAAATGATAATTATTTACAGGTTAAGAACTCAAGTAGAATCTTCTCTTTCGAAATGATACGATATAAGGAATTACTCTTAGAGACATACATTTCTAGATATGTTGATTTCACATCGTAAGTAATTGAATTAATTGAAGCTGTAATTGAACAAATGAAACAATAATGTTCATGCCATTTTTTTTTTTATTTTTATCTTCGGCACAACAAAAGGAACATAACTCACAGCTATTCAAATTGCAATAATAACAGAATCAATATAACATAGAACAAGTAGAAATAATATTTGAATAGGTAATTCAAAACTCAAAAATCAACGAACTTAGAATTAATAGAACTAATATAAACTGGTAATTTCGTAAATACCTGTCAGTAAGAAAAATGCGACTAAAAATCCAAATTAATAGAAATAATACACGAAGACATGTAAAAAGAATAAAGGTGATATCGAAAATCGAATGCTCAGCCGAATCGCCATGTCTTCATTTCAAACTTAGAAATAGAAAAAATAGAAAAAATAACAAAATTCACAAATTCAAACAACGAAAAAACAGAAAACAAAAGATTTACGCAAATGACGGGTATAGAATTAATCGAAGTAACGCAACATATGAGCCAAACGGTAAATGATATCGAAGTGTACGAACGGATGCGCATATGTGATGCCGGCGAGGTCAGCATGGTAAGGCTGGACGCGATCTACTGTTTCTTCCAAAAATTGCAAATAGGTAACGCGGGATCTGTCTAATTGAGGCAAAATTCCTCGCTGCCATTCGCGATAAGATCGACGAGTCTCCGCATCTGGTCGTCGGTCAGCAATGATTATCGGGAGGATGAGAATTCGCTCCACGCGCTGGTCTAACAAAAATTGAATCAGCGCTGACGTGTTTATTCTGGCCGTGTGCTCGGACTCAAGCGTTAGGTCGTGTCCTCCCATGGCCACTACGCAGAATCGAGGTACGTTACGAGCGTGCTGTTGGATGTTATGGCGAAGTCGTTTGGCCGAAAGAAAACTTCCTGCGAAGCGGCTACGGTCCCAGCGACTTTTCAACGTTGGATCTCGTCTCAGCGGTTCTCTCGCAACACCGTGAGCAAGGCCGTCGCCAATCACCCACCACCCGTTCAGGAAAATATGGGTGGTTGGACGGCGGTCGTCCGGTGACCAGCTCGTATAAACTGAAGAATACATCTGCTGGCTATGCAGAGTATACTCGTGACGAAGCTCGCGCTGAATCTGCGGATTGAAAGTGTAGCCAGACTGGTTCAAAATAGCCATAATATTTCCACGTCGATGTGGAAATACAGCGCTCTGGACGCCACCATCGTAGACGCGTATTTCGCGCCTCGTTCTAAAGTCTTCGTACGGGGCATCTTCATCATCTAGCAGCGGTTGGCCTCGAGGTTGATGGTCATTGCGCTGTTCGGTCGCATTCCGCATAACGTGGTTTACCAAGACGTTATTGGAGTTGTAAAATGAAGAGAAAACGTTACGTGTACTAGGCCGGAAAGGCTCACGAAATCGCGATGGTCCGGCAACGTTTCCTACTTCTCCCAGTTCTGGCGCTACTAAAACTGGTCCAGAATTCGATGGGTGAGGCTCCTCGAGGTTTATATCGTCGAGATTAGGAGCAGATGGAGCTGGAGCACTGACCGCAGTTGGAACCGACTCTGGAATTACACCATCTTGAGCATCTCGCTCTTGGTCCATACGGCGTTGCATCTCTCGTTCTTCTGGAGAATAAATAGAATTAATTAGAAACAATTGATCAAAATCACGATTAGGTAAAGTAATTTTAGAGTTTGAGATGCGTAAATTTGCAATAGAATTAATAGAATTACCGTTTGGTTGAACAAATCCTTCTGCAAACGCTCGATCAATTGGTTCATTAAGGTCGTTGCGCTCATCGACGTCTTGACAATCGTTGGCTCCGTTATCGTTATTTGCGCAATTATCTGGAGCTCGATCTTCTTGATTTTCGGCGGCATGAATAATTTCATTTCCAGCAGCCTGATTATCGTGATTTATCATCTGATGCTGCGCATCACCGATGTCGTCGTCGTCATCGTTATCTCGACGGTTGAGATCGTCTTCGAAATCTGGGATTATAAAGCACGTATCGGTTATAAAATTACTCCATCTTGGAATATATCGATGTGGGCTGTAATCAATATAATTACCTTGGTAATCCTGCGCTGGTCGCCTAAGTCGAGTAATTTCACGTTCTAAATCTGCGATTCTTCCGGTCATAATTTCATTCTGCGCTACCGCATCACGAAGCGAATCATTTAATGCATTGATGCGCTCACGCTGGAAATCAATGGTGTCGCTGAGATTTGCGATTCTTTGCCGGTGTCCAGAGTTGGTGCAAATATTGTCAGGCGTCTCGTATCGGAAAATAACACTGTGATAGTGTTGTCGAATCAAAACCGCGCCGCAACTTCGATGTTGACATTTTGCGGGGAGATAGCGGTAATTACCGGCGGGCGTACGCTGCTCAGTTAAGCTTTTAACGCACTCGCGATGATAAGTATGTGGACAGGTTTCATTTCGTACAGTTTCTTGTCCTGCCACGAACTCCTCCCCGCAGTACTGGCATACCGGAACACGATACCTTTCCATTGGCCTAGAGGACAGAAAAGAATCAGTGTCAGATGAGTTATCGCTGGAATCTTCGATACTTATAGATTGGATAAAATCCGTTGGAAAATCTAATCGAGAAAAGTTAGGTTCGTATACACGTATATCATCCATATAGAAAGTATTACACAGCGAATCAAAAGTATTTTCCCATAGCCCTTCCTTAAATCTGGCTCGATCAAATTCGCGCTGTCTTAAGAAAGATGAATTTTCTGGCTTCTTGAATGAGTATTGATTGCCATTCCATGTGATAAATTTATGAATATTCATATCGATAATAGAATTAATAGAAGTAATAGAATAAATGGAAATAATCAATACCTTTTTTACGAAAATCGTAGCGAACAAACGAACAAATCTCAGCACAACAACCAATGATATAGCAGAACGAATAAACTGGAGAAATAGCAGTGCGTAAGTACAAGTTTCACGAGTGAAATAGAAATAATATGAATAAATAGCTGGTCAATTTACCTTTCCGCAGATTTCGGTTCAATAATCGTCGAACAAATTAATATCTTCGTCAATTGAAACAATTAATCACAGCAACTAGGTTCGATGCTAAATGAACAAAATAGAATGAATAGAATTAATCGTTCGTCTGGATTTTTGGTTGAAATAGAATTAATGTATCGTACCAGTAACAAAATGAAGCTGGATCATATCGTGAATAAATTCTTGAACAATTCGGTTCACCAATCAACGAAAATCTGCGATGAAACACTCAGATTAATAAATTGACGATTAAAACAGCAATGTACTTAGGCTAGCTATCTAAAACACACGTACAGAACCGAAGTAAATGTTGAATTTTGATTTACTCTTTCCCAAATTTGAAAGATTACTTCAAATAGAAAAAATAGCACGTGAAAATTTCGTAATTATCTTCAATTTGAATTAATTATTAAAACAATGGCTGTCTAGGTAGCCTGAAGCACGTGGTGATATGGTAGGTACGAATGTTCGTGTGTTTTACAGCAGAATCGGTGAACGATGCAAATTATAAATGATTAAATCAACACTTGTACTTACAATTCAATAGAATAAATTATTCTCCAGGTATTGCGACGTATTTTTCGCGTTGAACACACGAGATGGCGAATAAATGGCTGGAATTTTTCAAACTAGTTTAAATAATCGAACAAATATGAAAAAATAGAGTAAACGAACCAAGAAAATACAGCATTGCGTAAATCTTACCGATTATAGAAATAATAAGAACGAAATTAAACTTTGAAAGAATAGAAAAAATTTCACCACGTTAGAGATGTACGCACTAAACACAAAGAGAAGCAAAAGTCGAATGATGAAATGGTAGGTTCGATGCGTATGCTTTGGCTGTCGTTGCTATTTCGAGGAATCAAGATAAGGATCATTTGTACTCGAAGCCTGATTTCTTATCGCAACCCCCTACCCTCTGTACGTATAATATCGGTCTGCGACCGTCTATTTTCATATACTAAGCAAAGATTTGCTTGTCGATGATGGTTAGGCGTAGCTTGGTTCGTGGATAAAAATAGAAGAAATATTTACAAGGTCGTATTTTTGATGATTTTATTTGATAGATTAAAATAGAAATAATACACGATTAATGAAATGAAAATAAAATTACATTTCTTCGTCTGGAAAATTACGCAATATGTACATGATGAATAAATTGAACAAATATCAATCAACCGGAAATTGCGCAAATATCGGTCGAATTCATAGTTGGTTAGCTTCTTCTAAAGATTGAGTGAATTTTACGATGCGGTATGCCATTTCAGCGTAGATCAGCGGGTTTGAATAATAGTTTCCAGCTCCATCTTTGTAGAAAGGATCAGCTCTATCTGAAATTTCTTCTAGGCTAGTCGCATATTTTAAAATTGGTGGGTCCATCGCGATTAAATCGGTACGAAGCCATTTTCGAAACTTTCCCCGGAGCGAATGATCTGGCAGAATATTTGAATTAATATTTGGTAAAATTAAAATGTCTTCGACGCCTTGATCCAATAGAAAAGCAATCAGCTCCTTTGTGTTATAGCAACATTTATTGAACGTTTCTTTCAGTATGTCATGGCAGCCGATAGATAGGATGATTCTTTTTGGAACTAGGATTTTATGATGCTTGATATTATGCATCAAACGCTTCGCTGAAATATTCGTACCGGACACCTTTGAATTATCCCACATCTTTATAACCCTTTTTTCTTCTTTGACAGCATATCGTGCAATTGCATGCGCGATGCCGTCGCCAATCAGCCACCAGCCGTTAATGAAACAATGCATAATGTGCATACCGTCGTACCTGCTTAATGAAATGTAGCGGCTTATGTAGAAATGCTGCTGAGCGTACGTGTAGTGGTCTTGATAATCTGGCGGCATAATTGGACCGTAATCGCAATTTTCGCTGACCAATTTGTCTTCTAAATTATCCCATGTAATTGGGAGGAAAACATCTTGATAGCTGCCATCAAAGCGACGAATTCTGATGATATTTTCGGCTTTATTTACGTAGCGAAGCGGATAACAGTTGTCCAATGGGTACATTTTTCCAGAAATAGAAATAATAGAAAAAATAGAAATAATAGAATAAATTAAAATTTTCTTCTTTGAAAGTATATTTACAAAGTTCTGCAGCAATGAGTAAATATTTACGAATCAGTAGAATGAATAGAATGAATAGCAGTAGAATCAATATTTATTTATATTGGGACGTTCGTGAGCAAGAGATGTTAGCTGAAGTCGGTTGAAAAATATAATAAACAGCTTTTGAAATGAAACTTGCGAGGTAGGTAGAAAAATAATCAACATATTAGGACCGGAGGGTCGGAGGGCATTTGCGACCAATCAGGAAGCTCGGATAACAACTCAACGAATTTCATTCGCTGCTCATGGTCGAGCAGGTTTAGAATCAAAGAATTAACGTGTTTAAAACGCCTTCTACCTGTCCGCGGCCCGTCTTCAGGTGCGTCAGTACCTTCGTCGTAATTGATATTTTCGCGCTTGCGCATATTATATCGCAAATTAGCTTGCTGTTGAATATTTTCGCGAGATTTTTCATCTGGAACTACCTGAGATAAAACAGCATCAAATTGTTTGGAATCATAATCATTATTTTTCTTACGAAACCGCTTACGAATCTGAGTAAATTGATCTAATTTTTCCTCATCGTTCATTTCGCTGAATTTGTGAGTTTTCTTCTTTGGTGGAGCTTCTAGCTCTTTAATAAAGTTTTCCAGCAAATCTCGATGCTCAGCAAATTGCTTCATTCTTTTCTGTAAGGAGCGATCATCATATTTGGAGCGCAATTTTGGTTCTTCGCGTAGCTGCTTAAGATGATGTAGGTTGAGATAGGTCGTAATTTGACGTACGTTGATAAGCCTCTTATCAGTCTTGTCAGCAATTTTTTGAACTTCGTAACAATTTTTCCCCGCGTGAGCCACCACTACATATGGCCCAAACCTTTTTGGAAAAAGTTTAGCTGAAGCTCCTTTATCTGCCGATGACAGTCTGTGATTGATTATCATGATAAGTTCACCTGGCTTAAATATTCGCGGGTCACCAAAACGCTTATTATGTTTCTGCTCCCGGGATTGAAAATCTAGCTCACGCTGCTCCTTAATATATCTGATAAGAGCTTGATGATTCGTAAGTTTATCAGCTGCTGCGATGTCAAATTCAGTAGTATATACAGCTTTACGAGCGAGTCTATCAGCGGTGAAGTTGCCAAAATCAGTCTCTCGCGCATAAACATGAGTAAGTTCGAATAAATCAAATTGAGATTTTAGCTGGATGATTTCTTTAAATATTTCTTGATGATGAACTGGCTTCTTTGCAGAGTTTTTCCAGTCGTTATCAGTCCATTTAGAAAAAGTATCATTGACAGCTGATGTTAGATATCGGGAATCAGAAATTACGTGTAATCGAGTAATTCCTTGCTTAATAGCAATTTTCATTGCGGTAAGTAGAGCGATAGCCTCAGCTAAGTTATTAGTAGGTGTATAATCTTCGTGGTTGATTCTTTCGGAAACATTTTGTTTACCTTCAGGATGCCAGCAGATGCCAATTCCAGCGATAGCGTCATCTGAACCGTTGTTAGCGCAAGCGCCGTCGATTGATACCCAAACAACGTTATCAACAGAAGTGTAAACATTGTTGAGTAGGTCAAGTTTCGAGTTCATTAAATCTTCGCTAGTGATAGATGGTAAATCTTGACGTTCTTTCTTCTCCAGTAATTTGCGTAAATGATATTTGGCATTGAATGTTACTCTTCCAGTAGGAAGGTCGGTTTCAAATTCTGCAATTTGCCATACTTCGTCTGGAGGAACGTTGACATCATTCGGAGTATTATTAATTTCTTCTTCAATTTCCTTGACGTAAGTACTCCATCCATGGTGTGAATACGCACCATCTGCATTGACATTCATTTTAATCCGTAAACGGTCTCCAATAATGCGCATAGTTCTCTCAACCAAGTTTGATTGAGGATTGTGCGCTGTTGAGTGTCCAATCGCTATCTTGTATTTCTTCAATAATTTACGCCAAATCTTGTTGGTAAATTGTGTAGCGTTATCTGTGATTATTTTACGAATTTTATACTTTTTTGAATGAATCTCTTTAATTACAGCCTCCATAGCGCTGGCACCAGTTTGCTGAAGAATATCTTGAAGTGGTGATAACCAGACCTTTCCGGACAATACATCTTTCGATACCAAAAGATATTTCGGCTGATTGGAATAATTTGAAATCGGTCCAAGAATGTCTACCGAGATTACATCAGCAAGTCAGTATGAATTAGTATATCCAAATTCGAGTGGTTTCTTTTCTGAATAAGTTTTATTTGCTTTACAGTGCAAACACTCGCTGGTGATAAAACGAATAAAATGCTTTGCATTGGATGAGTAGTACATACGACGGAAAATAGCTTCAAGCTTGTTAGCTCCAACGTGGCCGTAAGTCTCATGAAGAAATAGAATCATGTCTTTGAAGATTTCGTCAGGCAGCACTGGAACACGGCTCTCATCTGGGTAATTGAAAATTAATGTTTCTTTGTTATCAATTACTTCAATTGAATAACGTTTAGCTAGGTTATTTTTAATTTGTACTCCTCTCGCGTCTAAAACTTCATCTGATGTTTTTAATCGACGAAAAATATCTGCACATTTTGGATCACGTTTCTGAAATAAACTGAGACGATTGATATAATCCAATAAATGAGAACGAATGCGCAGTGAGAGGTCATTTTCTTCGGTAATAAAATTTGAACAATTTGCACTATTGATCGTAAGTTCAGGAGCCTGCATTCCGAACCATTTCTTGTGTCTTCTTCGTAGGTCGTAAATCAAATTGTAGCAATTAAACAGCGTAATCCATCCAGCGGCTTTTCTGTGAACCTCTGCGATGGTTTCAAATTTATGCACAATTGAAAGTAGATCACTACGAACATGAATTGTTCTGCCATGGAGCCATAGTTGAAGTTTTTTGATGCTTTTGGCCAAGGTATACATTTCTCGTTCAATTAAAGTATACTTCTTTTGATGCGGCTTAAAACTATGGCTGGTAAATAGAATAATTTCGTCTTGTCCTTCGTAGTTCTGATACAAAACAGCATTCATAGCATCATTAGATGTGTATGTATCTAGGTACAGGTCTATCTTGTCTCGAGCTGGAACTAATTCGAAGTCTTTCGTATATTCTTGCTTCAATTTCTCGATAGCTGCATCTTGCCTAGGCCCCCATTCAAAGGGTACATTATCGCAAGTTAACTCGTACAAAGGTGCAATAATTTGTTGATATTGAGGAATAAATCTTCGATATAATCCGGTCAAGCCAATCAGCTCAAGAATCTCGATTTTATTCTTGAGAACAAATTTTCCACGCTTCGTATGCTTTGAGATGTAATCGTTGAATTTGTCAATTTTACATGACTGTTTTGAAATTCTGCCAGGGCTAAGATTGAATCCTAAATGCTCAGTTTTTCCTTTGAAAAATGTAGTCTTCTTTGCATTTAAACGTAGATTGTTGATTCGTAGAATAGTGAGAACTTCTACCAATAATTCCAGCATGTATTCGAATGTTGCAGAGCGTAAAAGAATATCGTCGACGTATTTGGTGATTCCAGCTTTATCCGGGATGATATCGTTAACCATATTTACAAACAGCGCTGATGACACTTTCAAGCCATACGGCAAGCGAATAAATTGATAAACGCGTCCATCGACTTGAAATGCGCAATACTTGCGTGAGAATTCATCCATGACCAACTGCCAAAATCCTGATACGAAATCGAGCGTACAAAACAGCTTTGCTTCAGCATCTTGAGTAATAATCCTATCAAGTAAACCAGCTTCATTGTAATTCTCTGCTAATATTGGATTTAAATCCACAGGATTCAAGCAAACGCGGATTTCCCCGCTTTTCTTGACGTTAACTACAATGGGGTTTATGTAAGTTGAGTCTGAAGGTTCAATGACGTTTGTTGCCATCATTACTTGAAGTTCCTTACGTAAGTCGTTCATTAATTTCTTTGATGGATTATACTTGGCTCCTCGGTATCGAATATCTTTAGTTGGAATGTTGAATTTTAATCGAACTCTTTTCCCGGTAAATTTTCCAGGAAACTTTGAAAATACGTCACGAAATTCGCTCAAAACATCGAAAGCTCGTTCAGCTTGCGAAACAGTGATTCTTCCAGCAGTAACAGCATCTTGAAGGTCAGCTTCCAGTCGTTCGATAAATATATCTGGACCGTCGTCTATAACTCCATCAGGTAATCGGTGATAATTGCTAAACATATCTGTTCGCCGTAAAATGTTGTTCATTTCTAATCTGTATTCATCTTTCAGTTTCCCGCCGAAAATATTCAGCTTACCTTCGTATTGCTCAGGCGTTAAAAAGTCTATCACTTCAGTATGTACTTTTGTAGATGGCCTGCAGAGTGCTTTTCGGCGTTTGATTCTTGGTTCAATTCCAAGATACTCCATCGACTGGGTTCCAATCAAAAATACGTGATTACAGCCTTTCAGCACATAAAAAGGTATTTTCAGTGCGTGTTTTCCGAAGTATAATGTTGGTACAATAATATATCTTGCTGTTGCAGCTTCTTTTGAATCAGCTAAAATACAAACAGCTGGATTCTCTAGCTCGATAAAATCCAATTCATCGGAATGGTGTCGAATCAGGTGTAAAGCTGTTTCCTCTGACATTATATTTGGCACTGCCCCAGAGTCAAGCTGGGCTGGATAACAGGAGTTTCCAAGTCGTAATGGAATTACGCAGGTAATGGTGTCATTTCTTTCGTGTAATAATTGCGATTTTAAATTATCGTTCATTTCGGAGACTTTTATCGGTACTTTCGTGAAAGATGATGATTTCAGGGCGTTTTGTTCTTCTTGATTGACAGATATGCGATTAACCATATTGACTGAATACGCTGGAAAATAACGATACTCGGGAGAAGAAGACTGGGATTCTTCATCTTCAACCTGCTCATCTTCCTGCACTGAATCGTGCTGGGCGTTTGTTTCGGGAGCATTTGTGTCGGGCATACCGGAAATGTCATGCGAGTTATCTGTTGTCTCGGTGAGAGTGTCTGATGAATCGCTGGCAGATTGATTTAAGGTATGTATCATTTCAGCTGCAGCTTCTTTATTAGGACAGTCTAATATTTCTTGAATTAATTTTAATGAATTTGCTGTCATATGTTGTAGCGAGCCATCTGGTCGAGCAACAAATCGAGCATTCGGGTCATCTTCGGTAGTCAAATCAGTAATGGTTACAGGATCACGTGAATCCATGAAGCGCTTGGTTGGATCACAGAAAGTTTCAAGAAACTCAAGAATTCTTTCTCGTCCGGTAATTCCAAGGTTGTAATAATCGCCTTTGTCGTTTAAATAGAAACAATTTTTATCAGGAATCACGTTGTCATTTTCATCGCAGGCTACGGTATACTTGGTTCCAACGAGTATATTTTCCACTACTTCAGCGAAGAATATGGCTGGATACAGCGAATAGCGTACGTTGCGAGTTGAACAGACATCTAGAAGGATATGACGAAAATCGAGCCATCTCTTGAATGAAGTTGTAGGTTCATCTCCAGCTTTCGGACGAACTGGAGGAAATATTACGAGTATGTCTTTAAATTGTTTATTTACTAGCAGTCGAATTATTCTATCGAAATAATTCTGAACGTATTTCATATCGATTGATGAATTATTCAGCTCAAAATCGCCCATCGAAATTAATACATGTTGTTTGGTGAATGATGCATTTTCTATTTCATGAGCTAATTCTTTCAATAAAATAACCTCTTTTAAATAAGGTTTTTTATCGAAGTCTAGTTCTGGCATTCCATATTTGATATAATAAGCCAGACCATCACCAATAATTTCGTAGTCATCGAGTGCTGATGGAATTCGATCGAAAGTAATAGAATTAATAGAATTAATTACAACTCCTCGTCCCCCGCTTGGCTCGCAGGGGACTTCCTCAAGTTTTTTGGCTTGACAACTTCAACTTCAGAGTCTTCGCCGTCGGAGCTTGAGTCAGTATCTCGCTCCTGATGATTTTCTTCTTCTTCTTCCTGATTGTCCATTAATGACTGATAAATATAGGCGCACTTTTCCAAATCTTCGGCAGTGATACCTAAGGAATTCAAATATTTGGTTGGAAAACGGAATGAAGGTTTCTTCGGTGGTTGTTTAGGGTCTTTGGATGCCCCAGCGCTGGCGTTGGTACCACTGGTACTTGGTATAGCGTCGTTAGCTTTCGGGGCGCTTTTTCCCTTATTTCCAAGTTTATTGAACAAATTTTTAATCGCACGTCGATCAGTATTTCGGTTCGGAGTGGACATATATGGCGGTACCCAAAATTTAGTATAAGGAGGAATGGTTTGATCGTTAACTTCAGCGTTGGCATTGGCGTATTCTTCATGTCGACGCATAACTTGCAATTTTTTCTTGAATCTGATACGATCTTCTTTGCATTCGGTGAATTCAAATCTCAAATCCTTCGGTACTTTTAGATAGACAGTATCCAGCAGCATTGCATCAGTAATATCGGAGTCAGCCAATACATTGAACCACTTGAGTAAAATTCCAGCTATTTTCTTCGATGATTTCTGATTGAACTGCATCTTGAGAAAGTGACTTCTGGCATTATTTTGTTCAACGCCATCCCAAACTTTCTGTACAAATCCATCACGATATTTGAGATATGGTAGTTTTGGATTAACGTGCTCCTTATACGCCTTGGCTTCGTCGCTTTGAATAATTTGCGCAAATAAATTACGATACTGAAATTCGCTAGCGCGCTGTTCTCGCATAAAATGTTCGAATTTCTCAATGAAGCTCATTACTTCATATTTGTTGGTATTATCGTAATAAATATCAGCTTCGCGTAGATGTTTAGCTTTAAGATTCATTTTTCCTTCGAGGAATTCTAAATCATACCGCAATGTACGTTGACGAGGTTTAACTCCAGTGTCTTTTGTTTTAGATTTATTTCTTCGAGCAAATACACCGGATTCATTGAATGGATTGATATTTCCACCGCCGTCGTCATCATCATCGTCGCTGCTATCATCGTCATCTCTGCGTGAGCTGGAATTATGTCCACCGCTGGAACCTCCAGGATCTGAACGGCGGTCGTTATTTCGTGTCGTGTCACTGATTGGTAAGATATCTGGATCTTTGGACGGATACTTACCGTGCACATTGTAATAGAATAAATCATCAACAGAATACGTAAGTTCAGTTGTTGTATCTTGAATCATATCGGTTTTTCTGTCAATTCGTACTGTATCTTTTTTCAAAGAAGCGAACATCTTGTCGTAAACTCCAAATTTACGCGAGGCTTTTCCCAATTCTTCAGTCAAATATTTCTCCAGATTTTTATGATCTGATGAGCGTTGTTCTTGAAAAGTAAAATACACATCTTTGAGATCTCCTCTCGTGGTCG
The DNA here is from genome assembly GCF_950023065.1 of Planococcus citri. Classification (NCBI taxonomy): domain Eukaryota; kingdom Metazoa; phylum Arthropoda; class Insecta; order Hemiptera; family Pseudococcidae; genus Planococcus; species Planococcus citri. Next base: position 71,474,507 of record NC_088680.1, read on the forward strand.
AAATTCCAACTTCAAGACCTTTGATGCGATCCTTAACCGCAGATGTTCGAGCAGCCCATCCGGTATTTTCTCTCTTGATCCAGTCTATAATTCCTTGAGCGTGAGCCAAGGATACAGCTTGATCATTTTCCGGTAGTACATACTCAGCTACCTCAACAGCAGGATAAGGTGCCTCAGGATTAAAATCATCAAAACAATATACTCGGCCAGCATCTTGATCGACGTCATTATTTTCATTTTCATTTGCCCCAGCCTCAGCATCAGTATTCACCGCGACGTTACGAGTTCTAGGTCTTCCTTCACCGTTGTCAATTTCTTCCTCAGCGTTAGGATCAGCTTGAGGGATTCTTCGAATAACTGCTGGAGGGGGGACCTGTAAATTTATTTCTGGAACGTCTCCAAACATGTCAATCCAATGATAAGTTTCTTGAAGTTCTTCGAATTCATTTTGGGTAGCGTCGGGATCGTTGTCGTCTTCGACAACAGTTGACAAATTAACACGTGTGGGCTGGGTTTCCACTGTTCTTCTTGGAGTGGAAGTTGAGGGCTCGAGTATAGTTCCGTCTGGAAGAGTGTATCGAACTTTCTTCTTTCCGCCTTCAGTAGAAATAATTGGACTAGCAATCACTGATTGCTGCTCAGGAGTAGCCTTCTTTTTTGAAGCGTAAAATCTCTGGGTTTCAGTAATAAATCTCGACGTTGCTCCTCGCTCAGAACTTTGAGTCGGATGTCCGAGTTCTGCATTTCTTCGAGCAGTAGCGCGAGTCCATGGCTGACGTGTTGGCTGCGCTTGAGATTTCGGACGAGTCGAGGTTTTTCTTGATTTTCCATTAGGATTATGCTCTGGATCGCCGTTGCTCATTTTTTTTTTCGAATTAGTACTTGCGTAAATTGCTGGAGTAGTGTAGTTGATTGAATAAATTAATCGTCGAAGTTATTCCCGTTATTACGTACGATGAAATATAGAATTAATTGAATCTTTATTAGAATGAATAGAATTAAATAGATGTTGTCGTGTAGTGTTTCAGGAATACTTACGTAGCTGAAAAGCGAGCTGATTAATTTCTCGAAGAATTCAGATAAATACAGCACTCCCAATAATATAGCAAGTAGAAAAAATACAATTTGGCAAGGTAAGCGTAAATGTGTCCAGAGAAGTATCCACATCAATAGAATAAATAGAATTAATATGTTTTATTTATTTTCCAGGTTCGAAGGCGCTGATTGGTAACGTAGAATTAATAACTCAATAATACTCGCCGCGTCGTATTTTAGTAGCTAATATTTAAACAGGTATCGAAATAATACCCCGATTCTGGAAAAACGATAATATCCGAAGAATACTCTCCCCAAGTTTGCAGTAATAGAATTAATTGAATTAATAACGTAAATTAATTAGAACTAATAATTACGCAAATGACTGTGGTCGAATTAATATTCGGGAACTGTGGTGTATTTGAGTTCCAGTAAACTTGTTCCAAAATGTTGAAGAATTTCAAAGTCTTGAAATTGAATCAATATTTGAATGAATAGAACAAATAGAGAGCAGTAGACAGCTTGATGTGAACAGGTCAAGAATCAATAGAATAATGAAGCTTCTGTTCTCTTACTGCTTGGGTATCGACCTACTAATCATACCGCGAGGGGGGGTGTGTCATTGTAATTCCGAGAGTAGGGATGAATAATCGCGATTATTGCACAATATTTTGCTGGTGGCGTTTAAATACTTGACCGTGCCGATGTTATCTCGTTGATAAATTCTGGATCTTTCTGTACTGAATAAATTTGTAAGAAACTTCGCGAAAGAAGATAACAATGCTATCAGCGGCGCTAACCAGCATCAAGTACCTGCTATCCCTCCGTGAATGATAGGATTTGCAAATATTTGAGGATACTGATAAGGAAGCTGCAAACTACCTAAATATAGAACAAATATCTAACGATGCTCGCGTAATCGCGAAGGGTAGACAATGGACTAGTATTTTTATCTTGATAAAGGTATTTGTGGATTTTCCCAGCTGCCGATTATTGTGTAATTTTTCAGTAACGAAATAATCAATTGAGATAACGATTGATGTCAAATGTGTCGAGTGTACGAGATAAGGATCACGTAAATACCCGCGGCTATTGTATTACATTAAAAATACTTCCGTTATCTTATTTAAGCGCCAGCTTTGGTCAGGTTCGCGTGTATTTTAATCGGACGTGTTTATAAATAGAAATAATATGAGAATGGGAAAAAACCCAGTGCTACTTTTGTCACACTTTCAGACCTGTCGAATTCTTGTTCAAGGTCGTTGTAGGTTCATGGAAAATCCCATAACGAGTGTAAAAAGTGGCGAATTTCATTCCATAGAAATAAATAGAACAAATAATCGTCATTTTGCCGTCATAATTTCTTCCATAAACGAACGAATAAATACGCGATTTCTGGTACTTTCCAGTGTTGTGATTGGATGAACAGTTAGAATAATCATCCAATGAGATTCGCTGGTTGTAAATTACGCATTTTGGACGTAATTTTGCAAATTATTTTCGCTCATAAATGCCATAAGCATACTCTCGTACCATGTAGAGTAGAATCAATAAATGAACGAATAGAATAAATTTTAATTTAAATAGAAATAATACGTAATCGAGTGAAAAATGTCCTTTTAACTGCTACATGACGAAAAAATACGTTCGGATAAGTTTTTCATCAATATACTTCGAGATGATTTGTGGGTATGTTGCCCCAGGGGGTGTAAAAGGTCCACAGGGGGCTGGAATACGAACAAATACTCGTTATTTTCTGCAGTAAAAGGGCGATTACGTGTGTAAATGCGAAGATTTGCGAATTAATTGATATTTTCGAGTTGGTAAAATTATGGTGATGGGTAGTAAATCCGAGCTCGTGAATAATTTCACCACCATAAATGTGCATTGAAAGTGAATTAATATTCCATCCGTGGGTACTTTTATGGAATTAATAGAATCAATAGAATTAAATAGAATTAATGAATTTTCACTTTCAATCTTCGTGATAGAATGAATAGATATTTTCGCAAATCTTGATGTTGTTTGGCATGAATTTTCGAATCAATCGCTGACTTATGGAATTTTTTCCATTGGCGGGGTTAACAAAAATACATGGATGTAATAATTACGAAAAATTCTGATTCCCTCTGCAACTTTCTCTGTAATCCTGATTCGTCTGCGCAGCCAAATCAAATACCCAAATAATAGGAGAAGTAATCAGTTTTTTGGTAAAATACTGCATCATACTGGAGCTAAGATTTTCCTAACAGAAATATCTTGCTATGAGGAAATAATTTGAATTAATGAGAACTAATAGAATTAATAGAACTAGTAGAATCAATAATGCTGATTATTTCCACACCTATGGGCTGGTACACCCATAGGAATTTATCTTGAATTAATATTTAAGTAAATATCTTCGTTCCCCACCAGGGATGCCAAAATGTAGGGGGAGATTAAGCAGATCTGGGGTGCTAGTTACTTCGATCCTTAGCTTCTAGGAAAGGATTCACGAAAGTAATGAATCTCTCTACATGAACAGGACCCTCTGAGTACCATTGGTTCAGTCCGAGAACCTCACGGGGGCCCAACCCTAGATATCGGTTGGGGTTTGAGCCAGAATAAATAAAACTCGTAAATTGGGAATTTACTCCTTGTTATTTCCTCTGGGTGAGTGACCAAGCCACCAATATCATCATAGGACGAATTTGAGTGTTGGGAAACGAATATTAATTACGTAAATAAGAACACAGATCTTCTTCAAGTACATCTAATTATCTCAAATCACGAGAAAAGAACAACATGAAGTTGATATCTCTTGAGAGTAATTATTGGAGAAGGAAAGGGAGGTTGAGAATTACTACAAATTCGTAGCCTATTCTCGGATTGGTATTTTTTGGATAAAAAATTAATAAAGAAAAGATAAATACCTGGGATTGTGTTGAGTTGGGAAGACAATATAATTAATTCCAACCATACTAGGAATTAATTAAAAATTGCTTGTTGTATGGTGATACACTTCCGGAAGTTCCAATACACCTGACTTTATAGAATTAATGATTATAGGGAGTATCACAAGTCAGTGTGAAAAGATTCCCTATCCAATAAAATTGGACACGTAAATAAGAGGCACTTCCGTAAATAGTGACCCCTGAGCTCCATGTACTTGGCTAGTTTCATCCACTGCGTTATAGAACGAATAGAATTAGTAGAATGAATATTCTGACCCCCGAATCCACACTGGTAGCCCCCTAAGCCTCGGAGAGTCTAGGAGAGCTGACCAGGCAGTTCGGCAGTACATTGGATACTGACTGTACAGTGAAACTAGCAACTATGAGCTTAGGGTAAAAATGAGTCTGGACCAAGCAGCAGAGGCAGCGGATGCGCGCGTTTCTAGGCTATGATTGGCTGAATATTATGTCATGAGATCGCGGAAATACCCATGTATTGATAGTATCCGCGAGCTGAATATTCGCGTCAGGTTGGGCAATATAGTAAATGTTTTTTCTCCCAGTTAGGTAGCAGAAAAAGCTGTTTTTTCTCCCTCTACAACTTCAGCAGCCTATTCCTCCAAAACTATGATACTTTGATCAAAACTGATTTTACAATTCGAAAGGGCATTGCATTTAGAACTTTTTAAGCATTTTGAAATTTTCAAAAGTTGAAAGTTGAACTTTCAAATTGAAAGTTAAAATTTCGAAATGGCGTTGTACGTGGGAGCTACCATTTAAAATTTCGAAAAAATTTCCATAGATGAACCTTTCGATGTTTTTTCGAAATATTCTAGTTTCGAGATGGTATCTCTTGATGGAAAGGGAACACCCCTTCCCCAATTTTGGGCAAAAATTTCGAAAGAAAATCTGGGGCATGTGATACATCGAATTGTATGTTTTTAGTGACGCTGAACACGAATATGACGTCAGATTTTTGATAGGATCCCATCCATGGCCCCCAGCACCTCCCCAAAGGGGGTAAAAGTTCAAAAGTGTTTTGTTCGTGCGACACATGGAATAGCATGTTTTTGGTGACACTGAACACGAATATGACGTCAGATTTTTGATTGGACCCGTCCACGGCCCCCAGCACCTCCCCAAAGGGGGTAACCCCCAAAAACAAGGTTACATTCGTGTGACACATGAAGTAGTATTTTTTTTGATATCGCAGAACAAGAATATTGCCATAGTTTTTTAAATCGACCTCACCCGTAGCCCCCAGAACCTCCCCCAATAGGTAAAAGTCCGAAAAAATTATGGGAGGCCATGGATGGAGTCCAATCGAAAATCTGACATCAAATTCGTGTTCAGCGTCACCAAAAACATACTATTCCATGTGTCGCACGAAAAAAAAACACTTTTTTTTTACTTTTACCCCTTTTGGGGAGGTGCTGGGGGCCATGGATTGGGTCCTACCAAAAATCTGACGTCATATTCGTGTTCAGCGTCACCAAAAACATAGAATTCGATATGTCACATGCCCCAGATTTTCTTTCAAAAGTTTCGCCCAAAATTGGTGGTGGGGGTGCTCCCCCTCCATCAAGAGATCCCATCTCGAAACTTGAACATTTCGAAAAAGCATCAAAAGGTTAATCTATGGACAGTTTTTCAAAATTTTAAATGATAGCTCCCACTTACAGCGCCATTTTGAAATTTGAACTTTTAATTTGAAAGTTCAACTTACAACTTTTGAAAATTTCAAAATGCTTAAAAAGTTCTAAATGCAATGCTCTTTCGAACTGTGAAATCAGTCTTGATCAAAATAATATATCATAGTTTCGGAGGAATGGGCTGCTGAAGTTGAGTACCACGAGACAATGTGAAAATAATGGAAGCCCCCCCCCACCCGCCTCCTGAGGGGGCGGGGACCAAACTGATTGCGGGGTTATTACTTACTGGGTGGGTATATATTGTAAACAAAATTTGAGCGAAATCGAAAGACATGACTTTCAAAATCGCCTTTTTTTGGTCGAGTTGACATGGAATGACCTAATGGAAAAAATCATCAAAAGTTGAAGTAGGTAACATTATCGAATTTGAATTTTTAAAAAAACCAATAAAAAATGCCCCAACTCAGAAAAGTTGCGAAAAATTGATCAAACATCATCAAAATAAGATAAACATATTTATTACAAAAATTGCTTCGAAATTTTTTCCAAAGTTTCAAAAAAAGATGATCAGAATCACTAAAAGTTTTGATGAAACAAAAACGAATTTCTGCAAAATCCAACAAAAAAAGGTCACAAAAACGTTGAAACGTCACAAACAATTGATCAAAAATAATCAAAATGAAATGTAAGAGTTGTGCTAAAGTTGCATTAAAATGGCGATTAAAATGTCATGAAAATATGTACCAGTTCAAAATCACCAAAAACTGATACAACGTTAACGAATTCGGGCAAAATCTAACAAAAAAATTTCAATTAATCGCGAAAATTAGATCCAATAATTGAAAATTATGCAAAACTGCAAAAGTTGAGCACAGTTTAACAAAACTGACTCAAATAAAAAAAAATTGCCAAAACTTGATGAAACTTCGCAAAAATGGTCTTAACATTACTAAAAAGTCACAAAATTGATTAAAATCAACGACATCTAATGCAACATCAAAAAATTATTGGGCGAAATCCAGTAAAAAAATATTTGAAATACCGAAAAATAGCAAAAAAGTTACGAAAAATTGGTCAAACATAATCAAAATGGAAAAAAATTGTACGAAAACAGTCTTAAAATCTGCTGAAATGTCATGAAAACAATGCAAAATCAAAAAAGTAACAATGTAACATCAGAAAGTGGGCGAAATCAAAAAAATTTAGGAAAAGTCACGAAAAATTAATCAAACATCATCAAAATAGAATAAAATTCTGCAAAAATACACCTGCCATAAATCTAAAAAAAAATTCTGAAAAAGTCATCACAATTGATTCTAAAATAGGACGATATTTTGAAAGAATTGTCTCGAAAATGATCAAAATATCACGAAAACAGTTGGAAATCGTCAAAAGTAAATGCGAAATAGCGAAATTCGGGCAAAATTAAGCACACATAAAAATACCTCAAATCAAATAAAAATCACGAAAAAATAATTATTGAAATAGGATAAAATTGTTCGTAAAGTATTAAATAATACAAAATCCGCGTAAAATAACTAGAAATTAACAACAAAAAAAAAGTTGAAATTTCAGAGCAAAAGACACAAACACAATTTTATTACGAGTAAGTAGAATAAGTATGATGAAATTGAAAAAAAAAACTCGAAGCAAATCCTGATGAAAATTGGGCAAATCGTTACCTTAAAACCAAATCCGTGCATGCCCATAAAAAAATCGTCTTTTTGCGTCATTGATGAGACTCTGGGATGCTCCGAATTGAAAAATTTACATCCGAGTGCAGTAAAAGTGCACTTTGGAAGAGATGTACGAATGCTAACCGATGTTCAATCAGAACTCAACGAACCCTCCCGAGCATTGCACATACGCGGATTTGGTTTTAAAGTAACGAAATGATCGAATACTAATGAAAAATTTCGAACCAATGATTTGATATCAAGGAAATAGAACCAGACAACTGACAATATACACCGACTATGACGAAATACTCGTATGTAGCATGTACTCGTACTAATGCGACAAAATTTTCCACACATATGGCACCCAGTACGACACAGTGTCGCTGTCGCGCGTTTTCTCCTCCATTAGTCAATATTGCCGAAGACCACATGTTTTCAGCGTATAAAGTAAATAATAAAATGTACTAGGTAAGTAAGGTATAAAAACTGCGTAAGTATTGTACAATGTACAAATTGTACATGCACCAACTCGACGTAGCTCGTAAGCGTACCGAGTAGGCCTCTATTCGATGGCATGGCGCATCTACGTACGAGTACGAATTACCACATCTTTGCTACGAGTATATAGTTAATGAGGAGAACTGCAAGGGTCAAGGGTCGTCGGACGATACTCCGACAAACCGACATCCAACTGACCCAATAATTCACGTTTCAACGTATATAAGGGACATCAACTACGTACACGTATTTTGAAACTCGCAAATCGCATCTTCTCGACCACGATTAGACGAAAGAAAAAACCTATGTGTACTGAAAGAAAACTAGCTCGAAGGTGAAAAAGCATCCAGATCCGGATAGACGAGTCTTACAAGTGGCCATCGCCAATTGCAAGAAAGTTTCCAAACTAGCTCGATCGGCTCGATGGCAGAAAGGTCCCCCAGCGCCCAGCGTCCAGTGCCCAGTGGGAGGTACTTCGATCTAAATTTATCTCTCGGTCGCGGAATTATTTCGACCGTTTGCTCCCTTCTTCTAAACGACATTTTTTCGCAGCCACCCAGTTCTGGTTCAATAAACTCGAGATAAATTACCTAATTTAATGGTAGGTAGGTATTATAATTCGTCGAGTAGTCTACCTCCAGTACTGTGGGGATAACAAATTTTGGATGGAAAAATCGAAAGGAAAAAACTCTTTTTTTTTGAGAATTTTCAGCTTTCACTTCTATGAACTACTTATGTACTTATATCTAAAAATGTGTTATTTGATAGTATTATTAACAAATAATCGACTCACTTAAAATCATATTCTACGACTCTTACGACAAACTGTTACTCACCTGAAACAAAAGAAAGAAAAAAATTTCCGATTAGTGGATTAAAAGTCATCATCACATGGCACACATAACTTTAAAAACAAAACTAACTGTTGAATTTCAAATCGAACGAATAACCAAGTTTTGTAATATCAATGTAATTTTCGATTTTGTTGTTGCGTCATCGACGAAAAGATAGAAATATCCGAATCGTATGTTATCTATATCTCGTTCTATAGCGCAGCAAGTTGCGCACTCGCGTAGTTTTACATTTTATACATAGAAGAAACCTTTATCTCTCGAAGAGATATGAGTAAAATGACTCATACTGACGCTATACGCCTTATTATTCGCTTCGATAAGAGCGCATCACTTCTTTGCTTGCGGTCTTACAGCTTACTGAAAAGATTGGACTTTTTCAACAGACACGAATTCGACACGTTTTCTTGACTTTAACCCTAAAAATGCTGAAAATTAGTATTTTTCAGTAATTTTTGGATAGGTATTTTTCTATTTTATTTTATTCTTTTTGAATTTGCAGAAGTTGTCCTTTTTGCGAGACTTGACCATTTCCTGAAAATATTCATCATCCACATCTCGAATCAAATTTTGAGCAGACCAAGTTAATTTTTTGATTTTTGGTGTCGAATTTTCGATTGGTACAATTCGAGAAATCGAATTTGAGAAGGTTATATGGCGTTTTTTTGGAAAATTGAAATTTCCTAAAAGTAGCTAAAAGCTTCAAAACTATTTGAACCATCACGTAGTCTGCGAAGTAAATTTCAGATGGCCAACTCCATTTGATAAATTAATGTAGCGGGAATTTCAAGTATCAAAAATCTACTGGAAGCTCCAGTAATTTTCAAAAAAGTCGCTGGAGGCTCTAAAATGACTTGAACCCACCTAAAGTCGTCTTCAGAGGGTGTTAAAATTAGAGTGTAGAGTAACTTTCGGCTTTCCAACTCCATTTAATGATATTTTGTGGGAATTTCGAGTTTTAAAAATCTGCTGGAGGCTTCAGTAATTTTCAAAAAAGTCACTGGAGGCTCTATAATGACTTGAAATTCACCTGCAGTACTTCGTAGCGTACTGAAATTAGTTTGCAGAATAGATTTCAGCTTTACAACTCCGATTTGATGGAATTTTATGGGAATTTCGAGTTTCAAAAATCTGCTGGAGGCTCCAGAACTGCTCAAAACGTGTTGAAACCGTTTCCAATCGATTTAGCGTGTCGAAAATAGGGTATATCCCAAATTTCAGCTTTTTTGATCGATTTGGTAAAATTTTGATTTTTTCCCTCATTTTTGACCTAAATTTGATTTTCAAAAATTCACCAAAAATCGAAAAACGCACTTTAGTACTTGAAATTTTGACAGGTGATGAATTTTTGCATGATCTTTCGATCTACCTTTGTAAAGTTTGAAAATAGTTGTCCCGGATGATCGGCGGGGGGGGGGGAGGGTGCAATTACTCCTATTGTCATATGCCGGACTATATCGAAACCCGGATTTTTTCTGAACGCAGAATTCATTGTTGAAGATAATTTTACCCCAAATGCCAAAATTGGCTCCAAATCAAGGGGGGATGGGTAAAAAAAACAAAAATTGGCCAAAAATTAATGTAGCTGTTACATTAGTGGATACAAACAAAAATCTATTTCAAAATGTCATAAAGGAGGATCGAAAAACACACATGCTTAAAATACCAGTCATCTTTTTCGTTGATTTTTGAATTTCATACCTCCCCCATCACCCCTCTATTGAAGTTAATTCTGATCTGCGGGGGCAAATGGTTAATGAAATTGATACGGCAATTAATTTTTCACAAAAAATGGTATAAAATATGCCCATTTTTGGCAACTTGGACTAAATTCTCAGCTGGAAAATTTCAAATTTGAAGCACTCCTCATCCTCTCGCCCCTCCCATATCTGGGAAGTGGTGACATTTTTAAGCTCAGCGAGGTCGAATGACATGTAGATGACCTTGAGAAAGGTTGCATGACATTTTTTTGGAAAATTGAATTTTCCTAAAACTAGCTGGAAGCTTCAAAACCATTTGAAACCACCATGTAGTCTGCGAAGTAAATTTCAGCTTGCCAACTCCATTTGATAAATTAATTTTGGGGAAATTTCAAGTTTCAAAAATCTACTGGAGGCTCCAGTAATTTTCAAAAAAGTCGCTGGAGGCTCTAAAATGACTTGAACCCATCTGAAGTCGGCTTCAGAAGGTGTTGAAATTGGAGTATAGAGTAAATTTCAGCTTTCCATCTCCATTTGATGAAATTTTGTGAAAATTTAAAGTTTCAAGAATCTGCTGGAGGCTTCAGGAATTTTCAAAAAGTCGCTAGACGCTCCAAAACGACTTGAAATTTACCTGCAGTACTTCGTAGCGTATTTAAATTAGTTTTTAGAATAAATTTCAGTTTTACAACTCCAATTTGATGGAATTTTTTGGGAATTTCGAGTTTCAAAAATCTGCTGGAGGCTCCACAACTGCTCAAAACGGGTTGAAACCGTTTTCAATCGATTTGGCATGTCGAAAATAGGGTTTATCCCAAATTTCAGTTTTCTTGGTGAATTTGGTAAAATTTTGATTTTTTTCCTCATTTTTGGCCTAAATTGGATTTTCAAAAATTCACCAAAAATCGAAAAACGCACTTTAGCACTTGAAATTTTGACAGGTGATACGTTTTTGCATGATCTTTCGATCTACCTTTGTAAGGTTTGAAAAATTTCGTGAAAGTCCTATGTTGAAACCCAAAATCTGTGATTTCGGCTGACCTATCAATCAAAATGGTCGCCATTTTGTAAGCAAGGCCAACTTTTTTTTGGGCAAGTTTGCTTTAAAATGTTCCTTAGGATGTCCCCTTTAAGAAAAAAGTTGTCCCGGAGGATCAGCGGGGGTGCAATTACTCTTGTTGTCATATGCCGGACTATAACGATGGATGAATCGATCATTTTTTCATCAGTTACTAATTTATAATCGAATTTCATCTGTCATTTCGATCAATTTGATAAACAATTTTTTTTCAAAATTCACCCTAGCTCCTGGTACTGTTCTTATACAGTTATACTTGGCCCTTCCGCCCTTCCCCAACTCACCCTCATTCTATCGTGTGTTCATTTGGCGAGCAAAAAAATGAAGACAACGTCCAGAAATACGAGCCAGCGCCACCAGTCTTCAAAAAAATCCCACCAAGGTCTCGGTTTCTCTTCCGTGTCTCTTCATTTTACTCTACTGTTGGTACTCGTACTCGTATTATGCGTCTGCGTTTGTGCGTTTATATACTCGTATGTACAACGTTCGCGAAAACCATACCAAAAATTCTCGTTTTTTACGTTAACCTTAGCCTTGAAAATTTGACTAACAGCCAATCCGTGTATCGGTTTCGAGAGGCCGGTCGTGCGATTTACGACGTTTTTACCTCCACGTATCGTATACGTATTTTATTATTTACGATTACGATTACGAGTAGAGTAGCACACTTTACACTTATATTGTCTTTGAAACAGCTACGAAGCTCGTAAACGATTAAAAATCGATCATACGGCTCGAAGACGCCGGTGCAGAGTTGTTAATGGGCATACTAAATACGAGTAACCTGGGTATCATTTTCTTCACTCAATTCCATGCAACGTTGTTGTAAACTTTTTACATAAATTGAAATGAATCGATATTAGTTGGCATGTGATTTTAGCCATTCAGTCAATGTCTTCTCACTACATACTCGTACATGTATAGTGACCATCGCGATCGTCGATTTTTCACGCGCGTGTCCGGTTTGTCGCAATTTTTCTCACCGTTAGGTTGGTTTTTTTGTTTTGTCGTTTCTGTCAACTCGTACAATGTACAACGCAGCTATAAGCGAACACCTGGCGACATTTTTTTTGCCGAGTAAGCTCTCGTTTTACTCCTCTGTTGGCTATATTTACACGTACCTAGCTGCCTACACACGTGTAATTTCGTTTCTTACTGCGATTTATCGACAACAATATGGATTCCAGATTGTTGATTTGTAATTCGGGCCTCGAAGGAAGTTATTTTTCCGTTTCACTTTCTCCCCTCCCACCAGCCACCGGTGGTGTTCTGCAGAACCACGAAGCATATCACCAATAACTGAACCTGGTAGACATTCGTTGGCAAATTAAAATTCATTTTCCAATTTGAAAAAAAACGCTTTTAATGTCCTCGAGGCTCGACTACACATCAAAAAACCATCAACTGCAACACTGTGCTTCAAAGGTAGGTATCTCAAAATCGCAAAATACAAGCCGCCAATTCAAACGTCAAAAACATGACGCAAACGTTTGTTTTATCTTTTAGAGCTCGGTATCGTATTCGTATCAAAAATAACAACGAGTCGATGTAAAAAAAATTGAAAATTGAATGGAAATAGCTTCGACAGCGGAACAAGCACATCACGTATTCAAACTCGATTAACAATATTTCCTGACGAGCATTTTCAGCATTTGATCATTGTCCCATCGTCGAGAGACCAATCAAATTCGTATACAGTACTCGTACGAAGCGTACTTAATTATGTACTCGATCAAAGAGAGAAAAAATTCTCTTATCTGACGCACAAAAACGAGAAAATGGCAGCGATAAACGAGCTAATTATCGAGTAAATAGACAAACAGCAGCGGCGTTAATTGAACACATCGTACGCTTCACTTGTTCATTGGTCGGTTTCTTTCAACCGTGACCCAAAATCATCGCGATAAAGTATTAAATTTATATTTATAAGGCAAGGTACGCCTTTGAAATGGCAACCACTGCAGCTTGAGACATTATCACTGTAGTTTAATATAATAAGTAGGTACAAACATTCTTTTTATCGTTTTTCAACGTATGCATTTGATTCTTTTCAGGTTCAATGAAATGATGGATGGACAGACAGCTGAATATCAGGAGATTGGAGAAAACTGCATTTGGTCATAGATGAAAGAAGCGTGATTTTTGGTATGATAAATTTTGAGGCTTGAATTGAGCCAGTTTCAAGACCAGGAGCCACTCGAGCTCCCCACTCCTTCGAGGAGGGTGGATTCCTGTGGATTGAGTTCAATCAGAGAGGTTGAGATCTCATTTTTTTTCCAACTGTTTGTATGTATCGTATACGAAGAGACCTGTAACTTTTCAATGAATTTGGCCCAAAAATTCTCTCAATTTTTGAAGCGAACATAACACAGATTCTAATTTGCTTCCACTCTTCTTCCTTCTCTTATAGCTGAATCATGCATTTTCCTCCAACTCTGACCGATATCAGTTCAACAAGATGATACGTATACATCTCTAGCCATCTAAAAATAAAAGTTTTTCTTATTTTACTCTCATTTAAAATTTCAGCGAGAGAAATGAATGACAACCGCGGATAGACAGACGTATTTCAATGACGTCATACGAGCAACGAGCGCGACTATTCAAGGACCAGGAAGTGTCGGGCTTCGCATTCGGTGATCGCTGCGCTGATGATTGCATTAAAAATAAGTATCGCGAGTAACTGACCGATACGATCGAGGGGGTGCGAGCCACAGCCACAGCGATTCGGCTCTCCGCTTTTGCCACGCCATCCCCATCGGCCATCGGGCTTTAATCGAGCACACATATCAGATCGAGACTATTTCATATTCGTATTCGCCAATTCGCCATTCGTAGCTGCGATACAATAAAAATGTAAATTTTTGCAACCTCTCAACCCGCCGCGCCACACTCTGCCCATCGAACGTGAATTTTTTAACACGCGATAAAAATAGCCCCGCATCTGGAGTACGTAGCGCCGGCCACCGGCCACCGCCGCACCCTCTCCTCCGCTCCTCTACCGCTGGCCTGTATATGTCTGCGTCAGTCATCGAGAGATGCTGCTATTCGAGTTTGTGAACTCCAACTCCGTCTTATTGGTCTTTCAGCTCGGGCTCGAGCATATATTTTTCCAGACCGAAGATGCGTGGTTTTAACCGAGACCGAAGGCGAATATACTGCGCAATTTATTACGCCCGACGCCGCCGCCGTCACCGCCGCCGCCGCAGTTTAAAATTTTCTACATCGCATCGTATTAATTAATACGATAGTCGAGGTCGCGGCCGCAGCATTACAGCATTAGCAGCTTCACACATCGTATGTACAAGTTTATGCAACACTCGTGGCATAGGCATCGAAAGGAATTTTTTTTAAAAATTTGCACCATCAACCAATCAACGAGTCGATGCTTTCGCCAAGGACACTGAAAAAGGTGCGATTTCGAAGGCTGCCATTCGGTTAGATCACGAGTATCTCTCTGGCAATGATTTTCTGCAAATTTAAAAATCTGACAAGTCTTTTTGAAATTAATTCGCCCGATACACATTTCCATCCTTTTTTCTCCGGGTACCTACATGTATTTTCAGAGACGATTTTCTCAAGATTGGGCCAGACTGCGAGACGAGAGTACACGTGGCCATGATAGTCCGATGACCGATTGTCCAGTGAAACCGCGGCCACATCACATGGGACAATGCTCTCAGTGCAACGCAGCAGCATTCGACTTTTTGCCCGATATTTCAGATCGAATTGAACCAAATTCACGCCATTTATGCCAAAGGCCAAGGACAAACCAAAGTTTTTCAAGCATGAACTGCATTTCGTGACACCAAGCACGAAATTTGATACATAAGATGAGCGAGGACTCGAAAAGAAATTTTTTGAAGCACGAGGACATTTGCCAAACTCCATAGAGAAGGCACAGAAGAATTTCAAAGGGCGGTTCGATTACCCATTTTTCAAAATTTGGTCGTCTGGCTGTTCTTGGGGGCATTTTCATACGATTTAACCCGCCTGAGTTCAAAAATCTTACTACTTACAAGATCCAAAAGGGATGAGTGTCTCAAATTCTAGATTTCCCAATTGAAAATGTTGCTTTTGTCACTCAAAAATACTCCAAAAATGATTTTTTTTGGACTTTGGACCACAAAACTTGAAATGTCGAGCTTCGAAGGAAAAATGCCAAATTCATTTTTGAAAACCTTCTGCCCAACCCTCAAATTGATTCCACAAGGGAAGCGCAATAATTAAATTTTCAAAAGACACAGCGTGGGTATCAAATTATTGGGTTTATAAAGGGCGGAGAACTTACTTTTGGAAACTCTTCAACTTCAAACTCGGAAATGGGCACCAAAAGGAAAGTAAAAAAAACTGAAAATTGAAAAAAAAACTACAAGGAGCTCAAAACCTGGGTTTTTAAAGCGCAGTATTCATTTTTGAAGACCACCATTTGACCTCAGACACCAAAAAAGGCTCCAAAGCAGAGGTACAAAACTGAAATTTTTCAACAAAAATACATGGTTATTAGTCCGGCATATGACAATAGGAGTAATTGCACCCCCCCGATCCTCCGGGACAACTTTTTTCTTAAAGGGACAGTCCTAAGGAACATTTCTAGCCCGTGTACTCAGAAAAAAAAGTGGCCCTACTTACAAAATGGCGGCCATTTTGATTGGCAGGTCAGCCGAAATCGCAGATTTTGCGTTTCAACATAGAACTTGCACGAATTTTTTCAAACTTTACAAAGGTAGATCGAAAGATTACGCTAAAATTTATCACCTGTCAAAATTTCAAGTGCTAAAGTGCGTTTTTCGATTTTTGGTGAATTTTTGAAAATCGAATTTAGGCCAATAATGACGGAAGAAATCAAAATTCTACCAAATTGACCGAGAAAGCTGAAATTTGGGATATACCCTATTTTCGACATGCCAAATCGATTGGAAACGGTTTCAACTCGTTTTGAGCAGTTCTGGAGCCTCCAGCAGATTTTTGAAACTTGAAATTTCCCCAAAATTAATTTATCAAATGAAGTTGGCAAGCTGAAATTTACTTCGCAGACCACACGGTGGTTTCAAATGGTTTTGAAGCTTCCAGCTACTTTTAGGAAATTTCTATTTCCAAAGAAACGTCATACAACCTTTCAAAAAGTTGCTTGGAGGCTCCAAAACGACTTAAAATTCACAAGCAGTCAACTTCGTAGCATATTGAAATAAGTTTGCAGAATGAATTTCGACTTTCCATCTTAGTTTGATGAAATTTTGGTGAAATTTCAAATTTCAAAAATCTACTGGAGGCTCCAGTAATTTTCAAAAAAGTCGTTGGAGGCTCTAAAATGACTTGAACCCACCATAAGTCGTTTTCAGAGGGTGTTAGAATTAGAGTGTAGAGTAAATTTCAGCTTTCCATCTCCATTTGATGAAATTATGTGAAAATTTAAAGTTTCAAAAATCTGCTGGAGGCTTTAGAAATTTTCACAAAGTCGCTGGAGGATCCAAAACGACTTGAAATTAACCTGCAGTACTTCGTAGCGTATTTAAATTGATTTTTAGAATAAATTTTATCTTTACAACTCCAATTTGATGGAATTTTGTGGGAATTTCGAGTTTCAAAAATCTGCTGGAGGCTCCAGAACTGCTCAAAACGGGTTGAAACCGTTTCCAATCGATTTGGCATGTCGAAAATAGGATATATCCCAAATTTCAGCTTTCTCGGTCAATTTGATAAAATTTTGATTTTTTCCCTCATTTTTTGGCTTAAATTCAATTTTCAAAAATTCACCAAAAATCGAAAAACGCACTTTAGTACTTGAAATTTTGACAGGTGATAAATTTTTGCATGATCTTTCGATCTACCTTTGTAAAGTTTGAAAAAGTTCGTGCAAGTCTTATGTTAAAACGCAAAATCTGCGATTTCGGCTGACCTGTCAATCAAACTGGCCGCCATTTTGTAAGTAAGGCCAACCTTTTTTTTTTTGGCAAGTTTGCTTTAAAATGTTCCTTAGGATGTCCCCTTGAAGAAAAAGGTTGTCCTGGAGGATCGGGGGGAGGTGCAATTACTCTTATTGTCATATGCCGGACTATATCGAAACCCAGATTTTTTCTGAACGCAGAATTCATTGTTGAAGATAATTTTACCCCAAATGCCAAAATTGGCTCCAAACCAAGGAAGGATGGGGGGGGGGGGGGTAAAATAACCAAAAATTAATGTAGCTGTTACATTAGTGGATACAAACAAAAACCTATTTCAAAATGTCATAAAGGAGGATCGAAAAACACACATGCTTGAAATACCAGTCATCTTTTTCATTTTTGAATTTCATACCTCCCCCATCCCCCCTCTATTAAAGTTAATTCTGATCTGCGGGGGCAAATGGTTAATGAAATTGATACGGAAATTAATTTTTCATAAAAAATGGAATAAAATATGCCCATTTTTGGCAACTTGGACTAAATTTTCAGCTGGTAAATTTCAAATTTGAAGCAGTCCTCATCCTCTCACCCCTCCCATATCTAGAAAGTGGTGACATTTTTAATCTCAGCGAGGTCGAATGACATGGAGATGACCTTGAGAATGGCCAGATGACCAAATACCCCCCTCCCCCTTCTTGGGGTTTGGCGAATGTCTTCCGTGCAGGAAAAAAATTCATTTTCGAGAATCATTAGCTACGTACATACGAAGGTACAGGTATGTATGGGTGGTAATATTCAGTTATACCGAATTACGTACTCGTAGTACTTACATACTTACATACATAGGTAAATTACGCGTGTTGCTGGTTGCGCTTCGTGCCCCTCCGCACCATGCCACGCCACGCCATCGCCACACCGGCGCCACCGCCACTGATTATTGAACGGCGTCAAGGACGAATTTGTTTCTTTTTTTCTCCGTCTAATTCGCTTCTCTTTCTCGCAAACGCGAGTTTTGTTTTTATCCCGAATAAGGCTACAATTTTTTCTCGCTTCGTTCGTCGTCGTCGTAATACGAGTACGAGTGGAACTCGCGTTAGTGCGCGTTTCTTGAAAATGAGAGAAAAAAAAACGCAGCTCGGCGTGTTTACATGTCACTCTCTTCCTCTTCTCTTTTCTTCGGAGTTCGGTGTTGATTGTTGACTGGCGATCTTGACAATTACGAGTACGAGCGTCATTCATAATACGCGAATCGCCGCTGTTCGTTTAAGAATGACGACGGAGGAAAAAAAAGAAAGAAAAGAAATGTACCAGGACCTTTCGCTGACCCGTTACACTACGTACTCGTACAAGCATATTTTCATCTTCATCGTTGTCACATCTTCAACGACGTCGTCGACGTGATACGTTTGTGTGACCTAAACAACGCCTAGCCAAACTTCATTTTTCGCAATTTTTTCCTTTTTTCTTTTTTGCGGTTTTTTAAAAACGTGTTTCATTCGATTTAATTTTCTTTCAACCGACACGAGCTATTTTATATCCGTTTTCCTGCTTCAACCTTCATCTCTGATACGAATACGCAACATCGAAACATCGCCGCCGAAATTTCGTGACGCAAATCGAGCGAATTTTTTTTTCCTCCTTCGCCTTTGACAGCATAAATAAAGGTTTTCTCCCCTCTACACTGTATACTTGGCTTCTTTTAGGCGCACCTGTAAATCTTCGTTCGCGTTTCCCGCGTTGGCGATTATTTTTATACACATAACTTATGTCGAAGTTTTCTAATATTTCACTCCTATATACCTGTTGCGATTGCGACCAAGACACAACGACACATGCTCCGAATGCCCGGGTTTTTTTTAGAGATTGGGAGCAGTGTCTTCTCTGATGAAAGTTTTAAATCGTAGGGCTTGAAATTTGATTATGAAATCTCACTTAATTTTGGCATCACAGGGTGTCTACCAAAACTCCCAGACCAAAAAAAAAAAAACACTCGAATTTACGAAAAAATTGATAAAATTTTAGCAAAACTTGACAACAATATTGATCAAAATTACTTGAAATTTTTTTTTCAATGCTGTGAAAAAAAAACAGTTGAAAAAAGATTACAAAAGGGTTCAATCAAACATGGCAAAATTTGAGTAAAATACAAAAAAAAAATCATAAAAATTATTGAAAATGAGGACAAACTGAAATGTCGTAAAATTGGGAGGAAATGAGTACTTATGGTTTTTTGAAAACGTTTCAATACCTTACCTATCGTGACTTATAATACCTACGACAACTACACGTACTCATGCCCAAATTACTCGTATGTAGAGTACCACGGGCACATAGGTAGAGACGAGGTACATGAACGCAGGAGCACGAGCGGCGCATTCGAGCCGCGATTATCTTTACGACCGAATGGCGAATACCCATACGATGATCACGTGCGAAATGAATTCGAAATGCGGATAATTTTCGAGTTTTTTCGAACCATTCACGTGTACATAAATTCCATCGCATCGAGCAGTGTCCGCACTCGGCTTAATATCGTGTTTCTATCTCGTACTTACTACTTACTCGTGTCAAGATAGCCTTCCTCTTGTGCTCTATTCCTTTCCCGAACGTTTTCCAATTCATACCTTTTCAATTATCGTATCTAGATAGACGTACTCGTGCGACATGTACCTAAGCTACATTGCCCTCGCACACTCGAGAGTACTGATTGGTTTAATGATCTGATTCAAAAATAGAACAGAATTGAAAAAATTGCCTCGCAAATTTTGTTTTCAATCGAAACTGCTCATAAGAGATTCCAGTTCGATTAGAAACATTCAACCGGTTTCCATTTTTCGATTCTCGATCACAAGAAGGGATCAACAACCCGACTAAGTACTTTAAAGAGAAAAAAAATCAGACACCCAACAGCCACTCGAAACGCTCAGAGCAGAACCTCATGCTTACTAGCATCAGCGATTCTCGAAGCATCCTAAATAAAGTCCACATCTTATAATATTGCAGGTCAGATCATTCACCACCACCACCACCATTGGCATCGTAGGGGGGCACGAGTACTTTGTAACATATACAAGCAGATTAGAATACATATAACCACAACAAATACACTTTAAGAGTAGAAGCGATAAACGTTGTACTTTTGGAATCAACCGAAATGATAACATCAGTTTTTACATTAGGTAGTTGACTACGTAAACGTAAACGTTTCGAATTCCGATACGGATACAGATACTTACAGGGAGACACACGATAACTATCAGTAAGCAATATTATAAGTTCATTAATCATTATCTCACGATAAGGCACCGATAGACTTGGAGGAACGAAGAGAAAAAAGAAAACTCCAAAAAAAACCTACTGCCCAACGATACCATACAAATCAATGTAAACCGGACACGTGTACTCGATTGCAACGATGAAAATGATCCAACTCATAAAAAAGATGTACATACAAGAACTCGAGAAATTCGCAATACAGCATGCTGCTGCCATTACTGCCTCTGCTGTACATTGTGCATACTCGTACGTACTCGTATAGTACGAATAAAATCAAACATTCGCCAATGACAGCTACCGAATAATAAAAATACTAAACGCGAAACGTGTCATCGGCGAAGGTGATGAGAAAAGTATCGGGTGTTTCGCAAAGAACGTCGAAACGTCCACGTTTAAGCGACAGTTTGAATTTTTAATGCCGCTGGGCGTGTAGACATTAGACGAGTCGATGGAATTGGAAAATTTTCACGTCTAAAATAATCATCCCCTACAGGTAAACTTGAACAGAAATTTTTTGATTTTCCATATTTTAATGACCCCTCCCTCCACCCCACCCCCTAATCGGAGAATCCATCAAGGAGAACCATATCGTTTGGGAGACCGAGGAATGTTTTTCATTAAAGGGGAGAGGAGAGGGGAAGAAATTTATTTTTCTGATTCAAACTTTGAACATTTCTCAAGTTTGAACAGTAAGTTTTTTATTTGAAAAAAAAGCAAATAATCCGAGGGAGAGGAGGGGGGGGAGGGCAAACGTTCTTAAAAATGTGTAATTCCAAGTTTCAAAAATCTACAAATGAGTTCTTTTCCACAAAATTTTTCAAAATTCCAGAAAAAGGAAAAATGAATTTGAAAATTCGAAGTGAAACAAGCAGGACTTTTGCAGTACATGCAGGATCGTTAGACACACCGAAGAATTTTTTTGAAAGCGAGAGGGGGAGCAAAAAATGTTTTTCGTAACTTTGAAATGAAATCCAAAAATTTTTGATAAAATTGCGATTCTAGTTCGAAAAAGGTAAAGGCTGGAAAGGTCATCCTTTTTTCTTCGTGCAATTGACAACAAGTCGTTCAGACATTTTTTCTCATGTCGAAACATGAAAAACTGACAAAATGAAAAAAATTCAAAATTTCACAAAATTGACCTAGAAAGTTGAAATTTAGGATATGTTTCTTTTTCGATATCCTGAATCGATTGTGAATGGTTTTGAGCTGTTCTAAAGCCTTCAACAAATTTTCGAAAATTGAAATTACCACAAAGTTTGACTCATTGAAGTTGGAAAGCTAATAAAAACTCACTTCATACCCTAATTTCAACAGTTTCGTCTTTCCAACTTCATTTGGTAAATTTTTTTGAAATTTTAACAATGAAAAATCTGTCGAAAGTCTCCAAAACTGCTCTAACCGGTTCGAAACCGTTTCTAATTGATTCTGGTAGTTGAAAATAGGGCACATACCAAATTTCAGCTTTCTGCGCTAATTTATTGAAATTTTGATTTTATTCCCTATTTTTGAACAATGTAAATATGATTTTGAAATTTCAATTTACGTTGGTGGGATGTTTTCTTCCAATTTACTCCACCCCCTCCTCCCCCACCGCCCACGTAAAAAATAATTCGAATTTTTCAAAACAGGAAAACCCCATCAACCGTGAGAATTCCACAAAATGTTTTCCAACAAATCCGCCAACACACGAAGCAAAAAGCAAAACACGAATTACACTCGACTTTCGTCTTCATCATCGCTATACGGAACACCCTGTACTTTAATCTTTCTATCAACACTTCCATCCGGCGAAATTTTCCCAACGTTGGGAATTAAAAATTGAAAAACTTTTTTTTTCAGCTCTTTCGTAATAAATTATCAAGAATTATAAAACTCGAGCCTTCCTTTTGTAATAATAATAAAGACTACGAAAGTTGAACTTTGATCGTATCCCTGGAGCGTGCAACTCCTTTGAGCTTTTTGCTAAAAACGCGGCGCGGCGCGGCGGAACGACGAAGCTGAAGCTTTTCCGGTAACCTGACATCAAAAAGTTTAAAATCAATTTCGTTAAAATTTCATCTACTCGCGGCTCGAATTCATTTAATTATACGTTCGAGCGAAAAGACTCCTACGTAGTACGTAACTCTAACTAAAATACCAACTACGTATTACGTAATATACGTAGGCCAATGTTTATTTTCACGGGCAAAGCAAAAATTCATCTGTATACTCTCGTAACATAACAATGATTTTAGTCGCAGTCGCAGTTATCGCAGGTAATCGAGCATGTTGTAGTTGGTCTAGGTAGAAGTACATAATTCGCTTTCGTGAGTCGACTACCTACTACGTCATCGATGACGTTATCGTCATGCGACAACGACAATCGACAAACGCGACGGTGAAAATTAGCCAGCTTTTTTTTCAGCCTCGACGTTTTTCAAGGCCTCAAGAGGGTACCCAGCTACCTACTGTACCTTACCTAACTGCCTATCTCTACCCAGCTGCCCACACGACTACACCATACACCATACCGCATCACGCGTGCGTTCAAGGATATGACACATTTATTTTATACAGCCCCATTTTTTCAACCCCTTTTTCGTTTTTAAAGCCACTCAAAATATAACGAGATGATTTATAAAATTATTGAAAAAATTATGAACACGTGCGGAGGAAAATTAACCCTTTGAATTTGTAAACATTCAAAAAGTTCCCTTGTCCATAGACACTCCAATCAGGACGGTTTTTACCTCAGCTCAGCTGACAAAAGGAGGCATGACTTGTATTGTATGTATGATAGTTGCATTACAGCAAGCGATAGCCAAGCTTTTAATTAATCCAGTTATATTCCATATCGGCGGATACTGGAGTAATGTTTAATGCAATCTGGACTAGTTGAACGCTGCCGATGCCCGATGGCCGATGGGAGTAGCCAGAACAGATGACAGAGGCAGAGGGGCAAGTAGAGGTAGACAGACACTTTTCGTCCAAGCGCGGAGCATCGTTTTTCTTTTCGTTCGCAGCCACCAGCCAGACACGTAATTTTATCATCTCACAGCCGAACGACTTTTTGGAGTGAAATCGATATTCGCTGTAGCCTGTAGGCCGATAAAAAGTTACGCCAGTACAATGACGCACATATACTAAACCGAATCAAGTCGAACTACTAAAAAGATAATTTATAAATTATATTATAAGTTCCGTATCAGCGACCATCATCATTAGATATATCGTCATCTTCTTCTTGTTACTATTAGTCGTTATGTAGCCAGGTTTAGTGAGTTTTTAATTCGATCAGCTTTAAATTAGCCTTCGAGCCAGATGAATATGGTAATCAGCAGTGGCGACGATGGCGATGGCGGCGGCGGCGGCGGCGAGTGTAGAACGTTAACGGCCAAAACCGCTACATCAACTATACTCGTATAAAACGTAATAAGCTGACCTAAAAGAAATGATAAGAAATCGATTTGTGTTTCTCCTCCGTATAGGTATCGTATACGAAATTCCAATACACCTAAATCAAACGCCATTCAAACTCGACAACGACTCCACCTGCCACTGCCTCTGCCTCCCATATTGGTACACAGTTTGCCAAAATTTAAGTATAAGTAACCCCTTTCAAAAGAAGCAACACCAACACCACCATCTCCATCGCCATCGCAGCGTCGTCGTCGCTCAAAATTACGACGCGAAATTTTCAAGGACGTTGGTTTCGAAGCGTGCCTCACACAGTAGGCTCTATACGTTTATACCAGGTCGATCAACAACGAGAAAGGGGATCAGAGACGACGGTCACCCTACTTCTTTTCCTTCTTTTTTTTCTTCCAATTTACTTTTTCAGCCATCGTCGATAATTCTCGATCGAGAGAAATTCTCATTTCGATACGAATTAAGGCTGAATCGGCGTAGACAACTCCGAGTGTACTTTTCGACCAATACACGTTATCAACATTGGCTTTAGTAGGAAAAAAAATTGGCGTACGTTCAAAAATCGCGCGTAATATTTTCAAAAAAGTTGAAGCGACGTAATTTTTCTCCGAAAATAGATTGTATTTGGAAAGCCCTGTGGTATTCGTTTTTTTAAAATTGTATTACGGAAAAGACAGATAGGTGTTTAAACTAAGTAGGCTTTGCCAACTGACACTAACATAAGTACACAGATATCAAGTACAAGGACGCTTATCAGCTATTGAAGGTATCGCAAATGGCTCGTGTTTATGCCTCGAAGTCGATTTTTTCAGCACGTTTTCAGCATTTGATTACTATGTGCATTAATGTGCCTTGAAAAATTTGCTGAAACAGGGACTCAAAACAAAATGTTATTTGCCCAGAGAGGCCTAGCACGTAGAATAGCCAGGGCGTATCGTACTGCTACTACTGACAAGGTTTTAGTCATCGCAAGCACCCCCCCCCCCTCTGTTTATCTTAAAGCCATGGAACTTGGGATTTTGTATTTTACCAAGAAAAGATAATGATCACATAGTCTACGAATGTCTGTATTCTTTGCCTATTACATCCAAATGTGTCATTCTGCAGGTAATGGGCCCATTTGGTCGATATTGGATTATGGGTGGGGGGGGGGTGAAGTAGACCTCCCCGGAGAAATCATATGAGCTGGATAGAAGCCCAAAAAGTGCAAGAAAACCCTCAAAAAAATCCATAATTGAAAATTAGAAAAGTTTAACTTTTGAGAAAATTGCCTTCAAAGTTTTTTTTCTAAAAAAAACTAATTTCGTGTAATCCCAAAACCTTTATACCTAAAATTGAAGATTATTGTTTCTGATGTCAAATATTACTACCCCACCTGCAATAGCGATTTTTTTTACTCAATCTTTTCATATTATTTATGAACATTTTAAGCCTGAAAAACAATGATTTAATTAATTAAAATTTTGCATAAAAATTCATTACTCTGTTCAAAAGCAGAAAAAAATGATTAAATTACATTTTCTGTCAAAATTCAACTTGTAAAAATAAAAATTGTAAAAAAAATTTTTCAAAAATTTCTTCCCGAGGTGTGATTTGAACCAACACCTCTGATTCCGAAATCCATCGCAAATGCCATGCAGATACTGCTGCAGCTAGCAAAATCGTGTTTTTGAGTGGTATACATGTTGCCACTGGCAACTAGGTGCAGTATAATTTGGAGGGTATTTTTTTGGAAGCAAATTTACCGCGAAAAAAAAATCGACCAAATGGGCCCTTCTTAGAAAAACTTTAGTTCTGTTTTTCTCCGCTTGGGGCGCACCTGCGGCCTTGATACATTAACACGCGATAGTTGGATATATGTTCTACATCAAAATCCATCAAAACCTTGATTATCGATCCTCTCAACTTTTTCACTAAAAACACGATTATCTCGATAAATAGAAGCGACCAAATGGGCCCATTACCTACAGAATGACACAAATATGAGTTTACAGACCAAACAAATAAGAAGATTATTTTTAATGAAAGGTTCGATGATTTTGCTAAGGAATTGGTTATGTGGCTCATCAAGTTTAACTCTGAATACGAGGCTCATTTACATAGACTAGCAAGACTAGCTGACTCAGACAGTGGCTAGTATGCCAATTAGGACTAATATGGAATAGGTATTCTTCTCTTCTCTAAGTTGAGAGGTCACTCCCATTCGTTTTTATTTTGTTCATTTTATGTGGGGTGACTCCATTGACTTTTTAGATATGGACTGCTAGCAGCCCATAAGCTTAACATATGGCTATTGTCTTGAACATATTAAGTTGAGGGTTGCAATCTGCGCATGCGCCAGCTCTGTTATGACTATTGATGGGATATTATCGATATTTCGGGATATCGATATCGTCAAAATATCGGAGGTCTCATATCGATATATATCGGATGTTTTTGACGTTCCTAAAAATACCATAAAACAGCTGATTTTTGATGAAAAGAGAAACTGAATCATCTCTAAGCTGTTTGTATTCCTTATTTTTTGTTTTTTCAGTATCTAGCTACCTTATATTTGGCGATTTTTAAAATAATGATGACATTAATGACGTAATGTCAACATTTCATCATTCTACAGATATGGCCCATGGCTACCATTAATACCTGTGATAATCACTATTTTACTCTGAAAGACTCTGAAAATGCTCAAAAAGAGCAAAAAACACCTCGCACAATTTATTTGCGGGATTTTTGCATAATTTTTAAAAATTTTCCGATAATCGATTATCGGATTCCAAATATCGATATATATCGACGGCGGCAAATATCGATATATATCGATAAATATCGATAATATCCCACCACTAGTTATGACGTTATACCACCCAGGTATGGTTACACAGAGGTGCGGGAGGTATAACCAGTGGCGTAGCCAGGGGACCAAGGGGGCCATGCCCCCCTTGCGAGCAAAAATTTGAAAGAAAACATGCAAAAATGGACGTTTTTTTGTCGTTTGAACTCATTTTTTCTAAAAATTTTTGCTCTCGCGAAGCAGTAATTTTACCTTGTATTTTCATGAAATCACCACACATCACAATAGATTTCCAGAAAATTACCCCTCATTTCAATTTTTTATGCCTAAAAGTCTGGTTTTGCCCCCTCCTTGAGAAAATCCTGACTACGCCACTGGGTATAACGTTGTCACCTGGTACGTCGTACGTCGTAATTTTTCAGATTCCAGCATGCGCAGAAGCCAAACCTCTCGATTAATTGATGAACTATGTTCAAGACCATTGGCTTATGTACCACTAGCAGTCCATATCTAAAAAGTTAATGGGTGACTCTCCTTCCCTAGTTTTCCTTCTTTATACCACGTTGATAGTACTTAATTTTCCTTTGTTGGTCTGGCTAAGACTCTGGTAGGTTTTATGATTGGGAAGATGAGGGTGAGATCAGATGAGAAATTAGCTCCGTGATGCGGCTTGATTTTGATGTATGCTGTCACACATACTACAACAGTGATGTCATAGTGGGGCTTACATCCTTCCTTACCATCTTTATTATCCAGATGGTGTCTGGTGCTGTTGAGGTTATACTCTGACTGTTTGAACCACACATTGATAGGCGTTCATGCCCACAAGTGTTGCCTTTACTCGTGGGATACGTGTATCTTTGAGCCAAATTAGAGGCTGATCTGCAACAGGGGCTTTCACGGTGCTGGAACTCATCATCCATCATCTATTCCATCTCAATTTTTGACAACCTTCTGATTTACTTATAAAGTGAAGCAGACTACAACAAATACAACAGTGCCTTGCCTAACTAAGCCTGTGAATCCATCTTATGCTATATTGTTGTGCTACATTACTATTTTACGTTGTATATCTACCATGCTTGAAACTAATAAATATGTCAAAGTGTTTCACTCAGTTTCAGATAGGCACATTTCAAAATTCAAATTTATCCCCAAAAATAAGCGACTTGCAAATTTTTAATCGCTGCGTAGAAACCTAGGTGGAGTGGTCTTGGATTTTGACGGAAATTGACATTAGGTCGACCCAAAATCCCAAATCCCATTTTTTGAACCCGGATTACTCCCCCCTCCCCCTCCACAAAAGAAGTTCGGACAGGAGATAGATTGAAAAAACACAATTTTTACAAACGTGGCATTTCTTTCATCGAGAGGACCCCTATATGTCTCCTCCAGAGCAAAATTATTTTCAGAGTGACTCTCAACCTGGATGGTCTCCACCAAATTTGGTCAACACCCCAACACATTTCTGATTCGCTATCGAAGGTTCATTCAAAATTTTATGCTTTACGCATCAATCTACTCGTAACAACTGCCACTATTATAACCCTTCGACTTTCACACCTTAAATTACCTACATACATCAATCTACCTAAATGAACGGTCTATAGTACTCGTAAATAAAAAAGAAAGTCGCTCGACGTCGACACTCACCTTCCATCCAGCTGAACTATTATTATCGCCTTTATCTTTGAAGTAGGGTACGTTATGAACCATCCACTCGTAGATCTGCGACAACGTCAATCTGTTTTCCGGCGAGGACGTAATGGCTTGAGTAATTAAATCGGCGTACGACAAATTGCCCCACGCGTTTCGCCGACTCGAGCCTTTTTTCAGCTGGTTACAATGAAACGAGGACGCGCCGATCGGCGATGTGTTGATCAATTCCGGTATAACGCTGCATTTTCCATCGAGGGGTAGATTTTCGGGTAGATCTGGGTTGACAGTCGGTGACATCGAAGTCTCCTCGAAATTTTCCGGTCTCGGCAGCGGCCATGTGTTCGAACGAGCCCGCTGCAAAGGCTCGAACGACGAATCTACTTCGCTCAGTGGGATATCCATGGTTGCCAAATCTTCAGCACCGCATATCCGAGTCGATCAATCAGGAAAGTCGAAAGTTTAGCTGTGGGCAAAAGAAAACAAAAAACAACAAAATTAGATAAAATAGAGGATAGGATAGATTTTAACCGAAATGAAATAGGTACCTAATTCCTACTTTTATTATTAACGCGCAATAGATCGACTACATTACGGTGAAGGGAGGGGGTTGAGGGGATGTAATTTGCGGTTTTATTACACGGTCGTAAAAGAACGAGAATTTCATTTATCGCGACGAAAATTTTCAAATCGAACGAATCGTTGGAACGCGACAGTTGAAATTTTCGCAATTCGAGTAAATTTTGCTATAGTCTCGCAACCGCATCAAACAGCAGTAGACACTAGACAGATAAATTTATGGCAATTGGCCATTGACCACGTCCGTTCATCGTGCAGGTTTCCGCCAATATTCATTCGACTCTCGAGGACCAGTTTAGTTGGTCGATTAGCCTCCCAATAAATGTCCCCGTTTCGATGTCATCACCGTGGATAAAAAATACGATTATTTCTACGCCACGCAGTAAACGTTCAAACTTACAAGAGTCTACCTGAGCGAAAAATCTTCACCGACGTGAATCGACAATCGACCTTGTCTTCAACTTATTTCATTCCACGTTCGAGAAGTGAAAAAAAAAAATCCGAGCAAATTTAATAACACACACGGTGTACTTAGGCGTGAACCATATGTACTTGTACGTAAAATACATATACGAGTAGATAAGAGCAGAGATTCGCTTCCGCAAAAGAACTTCGGAATTACCTCGCGACCTTTCAACTCATCAGCTCGTTCCATCCATACAGCTTATCGCATTTTGACAGATACCGTGTGGCGTGTATTATGTTTCGTTTCGTAATACGAGTATACCATAATATTATCTTTTGGGTTATCCGTGTTTCTAGGCTTTTTTCGTTTTCCTTCTTTATTTATTTTTTCTTTCACGCTTAAAAATATTTCTCAAAACTGTACAGTGTACACAGTAACAAAGGTTACTTTTGGTTGTTCCATTCGGCAATCATTACTACTATTTCATCAATTTTGAGTAGAACGATGTAACATTCGAGAAACGTGTTCGGGTCATTTTTTAAAGATCCGAATAATTTGGCAAAAACTTTTGAAAATTCAATATTTTTAAAGCAGTGCTGCAAGGTCACAGTTTGATCTGACGATTATCATTATAAAAACAAAATTGTCAAAATTCAACGAACGATTTATCAGTTTCGATGACACTGATTTAGATTATGATCGATTCAATTCTCGCGTAACTGTTCAAAATATTGGTTTTGGTTTCGATTCGACTTCACTCGAGTGGACTTCAGCCAGCTTACCAGCTGATTAACAAGAAAAAATCTGTCATCATTGAGTGATAAAAAAAATTATAAAAAAAGTGTAGCTGTGACAATTATTTAAATTCCACCAATGGATCATCACTTCATCAGTCATCACACACGCATCATTTTTTACAATTCCTAATAGGGATGTGAAATCAATATTACCAACGAGAGTTTTTCATTTTGATGCAATACGATGCTACCTTTTTTTTTTTTTTTGCAGGAAACAGATCAATGCAAAAGGAAACATATCAAATTTCAAAATTAAAACTTTCAAAAATTCACCAAACATTTTACAGTTTTGAGCTGATAAAGTTTCAGTAACGAGAGTAGTTGAAAGGATTTTTTTTCTCCCAAAAATTCTATTCTTGCTGAAATTAAAATCAAAGGCCATCTTGTATAGTTTTCTAGAAATGAATCCTGCTATTTTTGCTCATTTTCGTATAGTTTTAATAAATTTTGTAAATATTTAGTGTGACTTTTGAACTTTGAAAATTTTTCAAAATCTTTTTACAATTTTAAAAAAATGCAGTTTAATTTTTAGAACGAAAATATTGGCGATGAGAGTTCGAAATTAATACCTACTAAAATCTAATTTCCGAGTATAATTTAGGAAAAATGAATTTTAATTATCAAAATGAAAACTGAAGATGAGAATTTGAAATGAATACAAATTCAAAAATTTGATTGAAAATATTCGCGGTTTCAGAACTTAAAGATTTAGTATGTATCTATTCATTTCAAATTTTCATCATCAATTAAAATTAAAATGCGTTGTCTCTAAATATGTAAATTGTAAAATAATTTTAAAAATTTTCACTCGAAAATAAAAATGGAAGCAATTTATACTTGCTTAGGTACAAATAAAAATTTCAAAGCTGAATTTCATTTCAGAAATTATTTTTTGGAATTCTCATTCAAAAGTGAGGTTTACGTAGTTGAATTTCTTATGTTTTAAATTGTTTTCACTTTTATTTTCGGCTGAAAATTCTCAAACATTATTTTACGATTTGAAATTTACATTTTAATTCTTAAAATGAAAATTGATGGTGAGAATTGAAGATAAAATTATATAAAGCGATTTTTGCATCTTTCTGCGCCACTTTTACAGAAATACTGCAATGTTAATTCGATTGTAACAAATAAAACCGGTTCTGCATGATAATCCTGTAAATTCAAGACATTATTCTTCAAAGATTTATGAAATTTTTCACAACATAAACAGCTTTTGAAAGAAATTTTTGCATCAAGTATTCTGTACCATTTTGATGATCATAAACTAATTTTGTTTCAGTTCATAACCAATAAAGTTATTTCATCTTTTTTTTTTTTTTACTTGAAAAAACTTCCTTTTCCTATTATTTTGTTAAATTCTTCAGAATTTTACCAAAATTTATGCACCTTTCTTCCCCATTTTTAAAGCAACTTTTGCCATTTTTCTGTGCCATTGAGACGATAATCATGCAATTTAGTTCCAATTTGTTACAAATAAAGTCAATTTAGACAATTATTGGTACATATTTCAAGAACATCTTTGTATGTACTACACATTTCACCGATTTTCTTGATTTCAAAGAAATTTTTCAATTTGGAAATAACACTTCACTTTTTAGTTTACTTCATTTCTGCTGCTTTTATGAGGGGTGGATGGAGGGGGGAGGGGGTAGAATACATTGATCAATAAGCGCGTTGTCAAATTTTTCAGAATTTTAGCAACACTTGGTCTATTTTTGGGCCATTCCATATCAACTCAACCAACGTTTTTGAGTCATGTCTTTCGATTTCGCTCAAATTTTGTTTACAATATATACCCACCCAGTAAGTAAGAACCACGCAATTAGTTTGGTCCAAGCCTCCTCAGAGGGCGGTTGGGGGGGGGTTCCATTATTTCACATTGTCTCGAGGTACTCAACTTCAGCAGCCCATTCCTCCAAAACTATGATACTTTGATCAAAACTGAATTCACAGTTTGAAAGGGCATTGAATTTTGAATTTTTTAAGCATTTTGAAATTTGCAAAAGTTGAAAGTTGAACTTTCAAATTAAAAGTTCAAATTTCAAAATGGCGCTGTAAGTGCAGGGAGCTACCATTTAAAATTTTGAAAAAATTTCCGTAGATGTATCTTTTGATGCTTTTTCGAAATATTCAAGTTTCGAGATGGGATCTCTCAATGGAGGGGGAGCACCCCCACCCTAAATTTTGGGCAAAACTTCCGAAAGAAAATCTGGGGCATGTGATACATCGAATTGTATGTTTTTGGTGACGCTGAACACGAATATGCCGTCAGATTTTTGATAGGACCCCATCCACGCCCCCCAGCCCCTCCCCAAAGGGGATGACCCCCCCCCAAAAATGGTTTCATTCGTGTGACACATGAAATATTAATAGTATGTTTTCGATATCGCTGAACACAAATATTGCCTTAGTTTTTCGATTCGACTTCACCCATGGTCCCCAGAACCTCCCCCAATAGGCGAATGTCCAAAAAAATTGTTGGGGGCCGTGGATGGGGTCCAATCACAATTCTGACGTCATATTCGTGTTCAGCGTCATCAAAAACATAGAACTCAATACATCACATGCCCCAGATTTTCTTTCGAAAGTATTGCCCAAAATTTAGGGTGGGGGTGCTCCCCCTCCATTGAGAGATCCCATCTCGAAACTTGAATATTTCGAAAAAGCATCAAAAGATACATCTACGGAAATTTTTTCAGAATTTTAAATGGTAGCTCCCACTTATAGCGCCATTTTGAAATTTGAACTTTCAATTTGAAGTTCAACATTCAACTTTTGAACATTTCAAAATGCTTAAAAAGTTCTAAATGCAATGCCCTTTTGAACTGTGAAATCAGTTTTGATCAAAGTATCATAGTTTTGTACCTCGAGACAATGTGAAATTAATGGAACCCCCCCACCCGCCCCCTGAGGGTGCTGAGACCAAACTGATTGTTTGGTTCTTACTTACTGGGTGGGTACATATATATTGTAAAAAAAAATTGAGCGAAATCGAAAGACATGACTCTCAAAATTGCCTTTTTTTGGTTGAGTTGACATGGAATGACCCTTTTGCATCTAATGATATTTCCTCAAATTTGTTTCAGAGTCTTTCCATCAACACCATAATACCTCTTCCTTTTCCATTCTTGAGTAGGGCCAGGGCGACTAGTTTTTCAAAAATATGAGTTTGCATGACTTTTTCATAGTTTTTACGAATTTTTCCAATTTATCAGAACTCTAAAATATCGAAGGGAGGTTAAATGTTCTCAAAAATTTGAAAATTAGCATTCCAAGAATTTTTCTACCCGTACATTTTAGCACCACGCTGACTGTTTCCGAACCCAAACAAAATACATGGAAAGTGAACCTTAAGCTGAAATTTTGCCTTTGAAGAGCAACCCCCCGCTCCCCTCCCAACAGACATCATTTAGCGATTTGGAAACCATCCTATTAGACATCACATTTTCGCCCATGGTGAAACTGAAAATTAGCAATCCACCGAAAATAGAACCAACAACGCCATTTCGATTTCGTCGAAGAACAGGAACAGCTCTCGCACAAGCGTATATGTCATGCCTGCTTGATACGAGTCGAGTAGTTGATGTTGATACACATCGAATGGTATGAAAAAAAAAATTACTCGAGTTGATCATTATCCGCAACGCTCAATTAGTACAATATAAAATCGCGCATACAGATTTTTCGTGTTCATTTTACTCATTAATTAGCTTATTAACGATCCACCATTACCATTAAGAGGCAAAAATTCCGCCCATTCCTCGCACCGATTATAATGGTTTTTTACGAACGATAAATACGACTGAAAATACCGACCGACACGTGAGGGGCCTGCTACGTTATTCGGAGTGAATAATTTTGAGGTATTTTTTTTTTGTTCAGAATCGTTCGTTTAAGATGCTCTATTATATAGATATTAAGTAATTTAAAATTCATCAACATGGCTATAGACGATTCGCTTCAATTTTCATAAACGAATGAGAACTCGAAAATTATCAGAACCAGGACTCAGTACTCCCCCTCAAAAAATACCAAAGCAATACCTTTGCTCGAAACGAAGACGAAATACTGCAAAAAAATTACCATCACGATGGATTTTTCCAGAGAAACATTTCAAACCCGGAAAATATAGACAGATCTCGCCAAATGACCTCATTTTCCCGCCGAAAAAACTCGCATCAAACCTCCAAATAAGCAAAAACGTAACACATCGTGCGTTTATGCTCGTCCTAACACATCCGGACCCGCATATTACACGTTGTAAAGTATAAATTAATAATACGAGTACGATACGTTTCTTTCTCGAAATTTGTTCGCCACTATCGTCTATCGCTCCTCCATCCTATCTTCCATCGACAAAAACTAATCACCAGGAACGAAAAATTTGCCGATGATTTAATTTCGCGGAATTTGACCGCCGTTATCACTTTCGCCCATCGCAGATAAGAAATATTGCGTGGTCGCTCGCGTCGTGGCACCACTGATACGCGAACCGTACCGTACCTACACTTCTCTCGCTGTAATATTTGTAAACATTAAATTCCAAAACACGTTCGACGTCTAAGAATGGACTGTTTTTTGCGCCAATTCCAATTTACAATTGAGTCGTGTATTTTCGAAAGAAAAATAAAAGCACGTCGTGGTTTTTTTCTCTTGTTCTATCGAGTGGAAGGTTCAGTTTATTCGTATTTTCCGATAGGATAAGTCGAATTAATTCCAATGGCGAAAAGTTCTGGTTTTGAGCTACATGATTGACACATGGATCGGTGAGATGAGGCGACGACGACGACGATGGGATTGGGAATGCGAAACATTATCAATATACGTATACCTAAAACGTTTTTTTTTATTTTTTTTTATTCGTATGTACTTAGCGATAAGTTGGAAATTTATCTCTGAACCATTACTCGATTATTACCAAGTACCATACACCATACGTATACGTACATATATACGAGCTCGAGCACAATACATACGTAGTGATATCGCGTTATACGAGTAATACTCGTACGGTTGTGTGTGAGGCGAAGGCGATAAGAGAAGCGGCGAAAACGCGAATGCGAAATATAATATTAAGTAATTGTAAACGCGAATGTACGAATCTTTTTCAACGTGATAATAAAGTAGCTCGTCGTCATCACACACATACGAGTATAGGATGGCCAACAGTGGCAAAAATAATACGTATATTAATCGAGATAACGATACGATGAGCATATTGAGCATTCGGATTCGGCACAGGGCACAGGCACAGCAGCGTACGATACGATACGAGTATGTACGTCGAACACGTTGGAATTTTCTAAACGTAGGTAGTCGTAAGGGCTACGTAAGTGGTTCTCTTATCACTACTCCAAGTCGACTCTTAAGCTAATCGTAAGGTTAACGTTAATACAATATAAGGTGACGAGATTTACATACCTGCCTTGTATGTACACTGTGTACAGTATTCACGACGAAATAAACCAAGGCGTGACTACCACAATAACAACGTGTTTACACATACAACTTTGAACTTATAAAAAAAAAAGCCACACACAAAAATTTCAACTAATTAGTTACTCGGCTAACGTAATAATTAAAACAATACGAGCACCGGAGCACGGAACCGCACAAACACAAATTGCGAATTGAAAATTTATACAAATCAAGGTATATGTATAGGTAAGTAAATTACGTATTAGGTAAGGGTCGATTGGTAAAATTCAAAATCGACGAAACTTTCGTATTCGTAAAATAACGCCAACGCCGAAACCGCGAAACAAGTGTACGAGTACGAGTACAAAAAAAACCGCACGGTAATCGTAAAGATAACACTGAACAGCGCAGAAGAGAATAGCACTGGCACTAGCACAACAGCCAACACCAAACTACACAGCACACAGTAGTCGCAGTTACTACGATTTACTATTTTACTATAATAAAATATAAAAACTACGCAACAGATACCATAAGTTGACACGAGCGCACGCGCGCACACTTGCACACTTGCACACAACTCAACGTGAGTAAGGTAAGTACAAGTCGAGTTGTTCTGTACGTATACGTACTGTGTTGTGCTGCGCTGCTATCACTCGGCTCACTCGCTACTACTGATATGCTCTACACTCTACAGCTACGCAGCAGTGTTTATTACCACCACCGACACCGACACCGACGACTACCACAATCGTAATTCAGCGTACACACAAATACACAAACACACCACGACTAATATACACTCTGTGTATGAGCACATTGAGCAAGCTACGGAGCTTTGAAAACCATCACCAACACCAACGTATTACGTCTACGTAGTTCTACTTCTACACAGTGAGCCAGCGGCGAGGAGAGCGTAGTCGAGCCTCGCGCCTGCGCCAGCTCGCCGTGGTGGCAGGTTTTCGGCGATCGCGGATCGCGGGCGATTGAATTCCATTGAATTCCTTCGCTGTCGTCGTCGTCATTCTTGCTCTTGCTTCTCTCCTTCTGCTCGCCAACTTGCTCCTTGACTTTTTTAGCCGGATTGAAATTTTTTCCCGCGAAAAATTCAAGCTATTGCTGATTGGTTACCGGCAGCAGCGACTCGCGAATCGTCAATTTTCTTCTTGGGCATCGCATTCGAGTCCACTCCAGCCATTTTCGAGATGATTCGTTTTCAATTCAGTATCATTCCAGTTCCACAATGCAGGAGAGCGCCGGTGGCGAGGCGATCAGTCGTGATTGCTGCAAAAAATACGAGTGTGATTAGAATTAGACACCGATAATAGTCCGGCATATGACAATAAGAAAAATTGCACCCCCCCCCCCCCCGCCACCGATCCTCCGGGGCAACTTTTTTCTTAAGGGGACATCCTAAGGAACATTTTAAAGCAAACTTATCCCAAAAAAAGTTGGCCTTACTTACAAAATGGCGGCCATTTTGATTGACAGGTCAGCCGAAATCGCAGATTTTGCGTTTCAACATAGGACTTGCACGAAATTTTTCAAACTTTACAAAGATATATGTAGATCGAAAGATCATGCAAAAATTTATCATCTGTCAAAATTTAAAGTGCTAAAGCGCGTTTTTCGATTTTTGGTGAATTTATAAAAATCCAATATAGGCCAAAAAATGCAAAAATGAGGGGAAAAAATCAAAATTTTACCAAATTGACCCAGAAAGCTGAAATTTAGTATAAACCCTATTTTCGACCCGCCAAATCGATTGGAAACGGTTTCAACCCGTTTTGAGCAGTTCTGGAGCCTCCAGCAGATTTTTGAAACTCGAAATTCCCACAAAATTCCATCAAATTGGAGTTTCAAAGCTGAAATTTATTCTAAAAACTAATTTCAATACGCTACGAAGTACTGCTGGTGAATTTCAAGCCGTTTTGAAGCCTCCAGCGACTTTTTGAAAATTCCTGAAGCCTCTAGAAGATTTTTGAATCTTTAAATTTACACAAGATTTCATCAAATGGAGATGGAAAGCTGAAATTTACTCTACACTCCAATTTTAACACCCTCTGAAGACGACTTCAGGTGGGTTCAAGTCATTTTAGAGCCTCCAGCGACTTTTTTGAAAATTACTGGAGCCTCCAGTAGATCTTTGAAACTTGAAATTTCCCGAAAAATTTCATCAAACTGAGGTGGAGAGTCGAAATTCATTCTGAAAACTAATTTCAATACGCCACGAAATGGACTGCCGGTGGATTTCAAGTCGTTTTGGAGCCTCCAGCAACTTTTTGAAACGTTGTATGACATTTTTTTGGAAAATTGAAATTTCCTAAAAGTAGCTGGAAGCTTCAAAACCATTTGAAACCACCGTGTAGTCTGCGAAGTAAATTTCAGCTTGCCAACTCCATTTGATAAATAAATTTTGGGGAAATTTCAAGTTTCAAAAATCAGCTGGAGGCTCCAGTAATTTACAAAAAAGTCGCTGGAGGCTCTAAAATGACTTGAACCCACCTGAAGTCGTCTTCAGAGGGTGTTAAAATTGGAGTGTAGAGTAAGTTTCAGCTTTCCATCTCCATTTGATGAAATTTTGTGAAAATTTAAAGTTTCAAAAATCTGCTGGAGGCTTTAGGAATTTTCAAAAAGTCGCTGGACGCTCCAAAACGACTTGAAATTCACCTGCAGTACTTCGTAGCGTATTTAAATTAGTTTTTAGAATAAATTTCAGTGTTACAACCCCAATTTGATGGAATTTTGTGGGAATTTCGAGTTTCAAAAATCTGCTGGAGGCTCCAGAACTGCTCAAAACGGGTTGAAACCGTTTTCAATCGATTTGGCATGTCGAAAATAGGGTTTATCCCAAATTTCAGTTTTCTTGGTGAATTTGGTAAAATTTTGATTTTTTCCCTCATTTTTGGCCTAAATTGGATTTTCAAAAATTCACCAAAAATCGAAAAACGCACTTAGGCACTTGAAATTTTGACAGGTGATAAATTTTTGCATGATCTTTCGATCTATCTTTGTAAAGTTTGAGAAATTTCGTGCAAGTCCTATGTTGAAACGCAAAATCTGCGATTTCAGCTGACCTGCCAATCAAAATGGCCGCCATTTTGTAAGTAAGGCCAACTTTTTTTGGGGCAAGTTTGCTTTAAAATGTTCCTTAGGATGTCCCCTTTAAGAAAAAAGTTGTCCCGGAGGATCGGGGGGGGGGGGGGTGTGTGTGTGTGCAATTACTCCTTTTGTCATATGCCGGACTATATGGAAATGAAGAGTGATATTCCAAAACTCGCTTTGTCCATTTTCACAACTTTTCAGGAGAGAGGAAAAATAGTTTCCCTTTAAACGGGTAAATTGGCTTTTTAGGCGAGTTTAGCACTTTATTTGGGTGGATTTATGATGTAGGAGTGTAGGTATACATTTCATCCACTAAATACTGCTGAAAAAAATTTCAATAACAATGAACAAAGCGCGTTTTGGAACATTATTTTTTTTTTAATTTTTAGTGAATTGGCTATTTAGGTGAGTTTAACACCTCATTTTGGTAGGTTGATGATGTAGGAATGTGAGTTAATACTTCATCTACCAGGTACCACTGAAAACCCAACTTTGATAAAAATGGACAAAGCGAGTTTTGGAATATCACTCTTCAAATATTGAACCATGCATCACAAAAATCTATGAATCGAACAAACCTTGATAGAAAGCTCAAACGTATTTTTTTCGATTTTTTTTGCGGGTTTTTGGAACTTAAATTTGGATCAGAGCTGCGAAAAATAAAAATAAAAATTTCGCCAAATTGACCAAGAAAGCGGAAGTATGGTACAGTTCTGGAGCCTCTGATACATTTATCAAACTTGAAATTTTCAAAAAACCGAAGTTATAAAGCTAAATAAATAATGCACTCTTTATTCTGCTTAGTCGACTGGAGATGGTTTCAAGATGTTTTTTTGAAAGTTCCAGGTTTCTAAAAAATGCCATAAAATCTGTCTAAATTATCTTGAGCGAGCATGCTCGTGATTGGTGCTTGTTAGTGACCCACTTGAAAGTTGATTACGACAGATTTTCTGGTATTTTTTGAAAAACTTGAATTTTCAAAATTCCGCTGGAGGCTCCAGAATAGTTTGAAAATCATATCCAGTCGACTCAGCGTGCTGAAATTGGAATATAGAGCAAATTCTGACAGTTCAGTTGGCGAAATTTTGTGGAGAATTCAACTTTCGAGAATCTGCTGGAGGTTCCAGAACTGTTAAAAACGGTTTGTCGATTATTAATCGATTTGGGTGGGGGGGGGGGGGGGTGTCGAAAATAGAGAATGTACCAAATTTTAACTTTCTATGTGGATTGGTAAAGTTTTGATTTTTTTCCAATTTTGAGTTCAAATTATAATTTTAAAAATTCACCAAAAATCAAAAAAAATTATTTGATTACCAAAAAGTTTTGGCTGTTGATATTAGTACCTGTTCTGAATGGTTTTCAGATCTATTTATCTTGTGAAATCAAATCAGCCTGGTTTTACAGTTCACGTCCTCCAATTCGGCTCAAAATAATTTGTTGATATTTTATAAATTAAGTAGGAAAAAATTTTAAGTTCCATTTTCGGAAGCTCGCCTAATTTCGGAGCTCATTTATTTTTTAGCTACATGCAACAAAATGCTGAGAAAAATCAGAGGACCTAAACCCAAAACTGGGCTAATTTTACATGAAATTATACTCGATTAAATACGTTTTGAATTATTCAAGATCATTCCAGGTACCTACTGAGCCTTTTCCACGTGCACTACCAAAAGTTGCTGAATCCACGCTCACCGTTTCAATTTAGGAACATGTGAGCAAACGACGAAGGAAGGCGCTCCAAAATTTGCAGGACACAACAAGTTTGAAAAAAATCCAATTTGGTGGGCTTTCACATCTTGAGTTGATCCACGACATTCAGCTGTGTTTACCGTACTTCTCGAAAAACGGACTCTTTCATGAAGAACTCGATCATCATCGAAATTTCTAGCATCACATCTGAAAAGCAAACAAAAAAATATTAGAACAGAACTGTAAACTAAACATTTGTAGGTATAGCTATTCGTAATTACACCAAAGATGAATCTTATTTTTGCTTTTTACCAATTACACTTATCAGGGCTAGTACTCGATATTTCTTTAAAAAAAAAAAAAAAAAAAAAGTAAACTTTGTAACTAACCGAAAAAACTTGAAAAAGAAACAAAAAAGTAACAAAACGTGAAAAAAACATTTAAAAATGGGAAAAAAATTACAAGTTGCACTGTTTTGCAATTTTTTTAATCAAAAAACAAGACTCTAAGGCAAAGGCAACACAAAGCGAGATTTTTTGCAACTTTTGGCAAAAAAGTGAGAGTTTTGAACAATTTTGAAAATTTTGGATTTTTTGGTGGAAAAGTAAAATTTTTAGCAATTTTGCTAAAAAGCGAAAATTTTTGACAGTTTTTTTTGGCAAAACACTCTTTATTTCACAATTTTAGTAAAAATAGACTTTGCGATTGTGAAAAAAATCACCGAAATTTTTTGAAAAAGGAAACAATCATTTTTATCCATTTATTAAACAAAGAAAATTTCGGTCAATTTTCGAAAAAAATGAAAATTTGGAACTATTTTATGGCAAGAAACAAGACTTTGACAATTTCAGCAAAAGGTAGCACTTTTTACTCAACAAATTACTGTCGACAGAAAACAGATACTTACTTTTTTTGAAAATTTTGGCGAAAAAGCAAGACTTACAATTATTTGCAAAAGGAAGAGCTTCATTTTGGCAATTTTTGGCATGAAACCGAGACTTTTGGACAATTTTTTTTTTAAAAGTGAGACTAATTAGAGTTTCAGGAGGGGGGGGGTTGATTTTTTTTTTGGCAATTTTGCTAGAAAACAACAATTTTTGACAGCTTTTGGAAAAAAGAACGACTTTGATGGAAAATTTTTGCAACACGCAGGACTTTTTGTCAAATTTGAGAAAAGCGAGAATTTTTGACGATTTTAAGCAATAAAAGAACAACTTTGACAATTTTAACAAAATGCAGAACTTTTTGGCAATACTGACAAAAATCCGAGTCTTTTTGAAATTATTAGAAAAAAGTGAAATTTTATATCGATAATTTTGCTAAAAAGTTAAATTTTGACCATTTTACCAAAAAGTAGAACTTCTTATTGCTCCAATTTACACAACTCGAGAACGTTGACATCGCAACAGACCTTCGAATCGAAAATTCGACTCTATCACACGGCCTGGACGCGACTCGCCAACCACGTTTTCGATGCAGCTTCTTAACCACCTTCATCATCGTGGTATTGTACACAGCAGTCGCACAGAGTGAGCACAAGAATGTGTGCTTCGGGACAGCTTTTAAATACTCGTACTATACTCAATACTGCGTACAACTTGTCAGCGTGTTAATTAACAATTCGCGCCAGCGAGTACTACATACTAGCGAATTCGCATTCGCTTTCGATCTTGTTGTAGCGTATTCGCAAGCACACTCGTACTCGTCAATAACGACGACCACAGGCTACGACTACATAAGACCTGCTGAACGGCGACGACGTCGTCGTCGGACGTTGCCAACGTCACTCTTCCATTCTGTACGTCGTCTACGTAGACCGACGACGACGAGGACGAGGAGGGCGACCCACAGACTAGACAAATTCTCTTACCCGTTCGGCGTTCATTCCTTGACCTAGAAACGTAATGTGTATGGTACTCCTAACTCCTTCACACCAACCCTCCGTCGCCAGTTGTTCGATTTTACTGCTCGGTGCTCGGTATAGGGCATAGGCTGTGCTGTAGCGTAAATGTCACATAAATTAATCGTATCATATCGAAGATTCACAATTTTACAATACATATTTCAATACACGTGTTAAGATATTAATTTTACCAACCTACGCCAAATGCGCAGTCAGCGTAGATAGATATCTGATTGTGAGCCTAAGCGACCAGTTGCGGAATTCCGTTCGCAGAAATTATCATTACCATCGTGCAGCATCATCATTCCTTATTTCTGGCTATAAGCAGAAAGCAGAGACGATGAGACGAAGACGATGCGATTGGCGATATTACGATATGCTAAAAATTTCGCCAAGTATAATCGCTAACGCTAAACATAACCGCGGGCATACACTCAACGCTGCGCATTATACGTAAATAAATCTTTAATAGCACGCGTCGATTAAAAAATTTATACCTAGAGATCAATTTGTTCGAAACTGGACACGCCCAAATAGCGCGCTATTGCGTTGGAAAATTATTCCTCAAAACGCCAAACGGCCTTCTTCGGTTGCGTCGCGTCGCCATCTCCGCTGGCCGCTGCTGCCACCGATACCGATACCGCCGATATTGCCCATGTCCATCCACAATATCAGATGATGATGAATTGATGATGATGATGATGATGAGGTAAACGTGCACGAGTATAATATTATGATTCTGCATGCCCAAGTTTGGATATTTTAGGTGGTAGATAATCCTAATCCGGATGAATCGTGATTACAATACTCTCTAAATTTGAAACAGTCAATTTCACTGCTTAGCAGTCACGACATTTTGCCTTTTTAAAGCAGTAGTTTTTTTTTACTGCAAAACAGTGAAAAATTACTGAATTGGTCAGTAAAAAATCATTTTGACTGACCAATTCAGTAATTTTTCACTGTTTTGCAGTAAAAAAAAACTACTGCTTTAAAAAGGCAAAATGTCGTGACTGCTAAGCAGTGAAATTGACTGTTTCAAATTTAGAGAGTACGTACTGCAACTGGGAAAAGAAATTCAAAATATTAGAATAAACTCCGAACACGAAACAATACGTACCATAAACATACTCGTAAGATAATTAAGAATAAGATCGTAATGGTCCTTAGCATTACAAAATTTTACTATAATATTTAGAGCGAAAAAGCTACTCTCTAAATTTGAAACAGTGAAATTTCACTGCTTAGCAGTCACGACATTTTGGCTTCTTAAAAGCAGTAGTTTTTTACTGCAAAACAGTGAAAAATCTACTGAATTGGTCAGTAGAAATCATTTTTACTGATCAATTCAGTAAATTTTTGACTGTTTTGCAGTAAAAAACTATATACTGCTTTTGAGAAGCCAAAATGTCGTGACTGCTAAGCAGTGAAATGTCACTGTTTCAAATTTAGAGAGCATATTAACATCAAAGCTGTAAAATCAATAGCCCATGGTCAATTTTCCATATTTGAAACAATATGGTTTTTATATGTAGATTGGCATATGACAATAGGAATAATTATTGCACGCTCCCTCCCCACCGATCCCTCTGAAACTTCTTTCTTAAAGGACCATCCTAAGGCATAAAGGAACATTTTACAAACAAGCTTACCAAAAAAAAAAGTTTACCTTATCAACAACATGACGGCCATTTTGATTCAGAGGTCATTCGTTTCCAACATCAGACTCACACAAAATTTTAAAATTCATTAAATGCCAAAATTTCAAGCGCTAAAGTGCATTTTTTGATTTTTGGTGAATTTTTGAAAATCAAATTTAGGTTTTTTTGAAACTTTTGCAATAGGAATTGACCTGTTTTCAAGCGAACCGAATGCATGATTCTAAATTTCTAAAACGATTGGTGATTAAGCAAATACATATATTGATTTGTATGGCGAATCATTCGCGAACGGAATAATTAAATTAATTTTTAGTGACTCGTTCACAA
Organism: Planococcus citri; assembly: GCF_950023065.1. Lineage (NCBI taxonomy): Eukaryota > Metazoa > Arthropoda > Insecta > Hemiptera > Pseudococcidae > Planococcus > Planococcus citri. The sequence continues at coordinate 71,518,837 of NC_088680.1, forward strand.
ACGAATTGATTAATTGTAGATGAATCATTCGCGAACAAATTAAATGATTGTTGGTGAATCATTCGCGAACGAATTGAACAATTTTTGGTGAATCATTTGCGAACGAATGAAATAATTTTTGGTGAATCATTTGCGAACGAATGAAATAATTTTTGGTGAATCATTCGCGAACGAATCAATTTATTTGATTAATTTTTGGTGAATCATTCGCGAACGAATCGATTCGTAAAAGTGATTCATTCGCGAACGAATCAATTCATTTGATTAATTTTTGGTGAATAATTCGCGAACGAATCGATCAATTGGATTAATTTTTGGTGAATCATTCGCGAACGAATCGATTTGTAAAAGTGATTCGTTCGCGAACGAATCAATTCATTTGATTAATTTTTGGTGAATAATTCGCGAACGAATCGATCAATTGGATTAATTTTTGGTGAATCATTCGCGAACGAATCGATTTGTAAAAGTGATTCGTTCGCGAACGAATCAATTCATTTGATTAATTTTTGGTGAATAATTCGCGAACGAATCGATCAATTGGATTAATTTTTGGTGAATCATTCGCGAACGAATCGATTCGTAAAAGTGATTCATTCGCGAACAAATCGATTCATTTGATTAATTTTTGATGAATCATTCGCGAACGAATCGATTCATTTGATTGATTTTTGGTCAATCATTCGCGAACGAATTGATTCATATAAGTGAGAGTGATTTGTTCGCGAACGAATCGATTCGTATAAGTTACTAATTCGCGAACGAATTGATTCAACCACCCGGAGTTGACTTCATAGCGTATTAAAAATTAGTTTTCAAAGTGAATTTCTGCCTTCTAACTCCATTTTTGATGAAATTTTGTGGAAATTTCAAGTTTCAAAAATCTGCTGGAGGCTCTAGAAATTTTCAAAAAGTAGCCGGAGTCTCTAAAATGACCTAAACCGACATGCAGTCGACCTGACTTCGTGTTTAAATTGTAGTGCGTGAATTTCGAATTTCCAACGTCATGTCATCTGATGCAATTTAAAGGAACCATTTTTTTTACAATTTTTGTCAAAAAACCCAATTTGACGATTACATTAGCAAAAAGCAAAACTTTCTCTGGTAATTTCTGGCAAACACCTAAGCGAGGACTTCGGATATTTGAAAAACCAAAAAAATTAAAAACCAACAATTTGACAATTTTAGCAAAAATCAGCACAGCCTGTAAATTTTGGAGGAAACAATTTCAAAAAAATATATAAAAAATTCCGATCACAATTTAACATTTAATTGACATAGGCTGAAGATTTTGTTGAAGTAGGAGAAAGGAAGGAGAGAATCAAGATCCAGCACTATTTCAATGAAAAACAACTTGACGTTTTAAAAATTGCATTTATAAATCGATGATTCAACCAAGTGCGAAGTAGGTAGGTAAGGTACCTACCATAAACTGGACTTGACAAGTTAGTAAAAATTATTTACCTCGATGATCATGAATATCATGATCGTTGAGTAATTATGCAAAATTGTTCTGATCTGAATGTACAAATATACCATCAACTTTTAGTGCGATTTTCTACGAATTTGCAGTCATTTGGTCATCTCAGAAAGAGCATAGTTTCAACAGGAACAGGATACGAACTATTTAAAGAATTATTTCTCAATGCTGCTTATTACTCGTATTGCTAGAAATTTTCGAGATGGCGAATGAAGCATTCTTCATTACGATAACGAATCGTTAACTCTGGGAAAAGGTACTTCGAAATACCTTTGACCAATTCCTTCGGGTTGGTAATCTGAAATGAACCAAAACAAAAAAAAATATTAACTACCATTTTCAAAATATACCTACAATTATTTAATAATAATTTCGGAATATTTAAGGATTATCGTGTGTGTAGGTAAGTAAAACAATACTAATACGAGTACTCGTACTTCGTACATATTTTAATTATTCGACGTCTAAACGTACACACATTCGGCCTTGGGATTGGGAAATACTACATTGTACAGGTAGCTGGCGGATAAGTTGCGCATTAAATACTCCGACAAGTTTTACCAAAGAAATGTAAAACGGTAATCTTGTTTTAGTGATCGTGAAGCTTTTATCATTTCCTCAATTTTATACCAATAGCTACCGAAAATATGGTTTCAATGGGAATTATAAATTCGAATTGCTGATCGGTAATCACGCAGTAAATTATCAGAATCCGCAAATTATGCAATCCGCGTGCCATCTATGTAGATGAGTTGGAGAGTATTAAAACGGAACCGGTTCGGTCGAATAAAACAACATACAACATACCTATAATAGGTTTAAAATGTACCAACAGAAAAATTAATATATACGTAGGTACACCGGTATACGGTATGGAAAAACTATAAGCATTAAACAAAAAATGTACCAAACATGCAGAGGTTATAGTTTTTTTTTCTATAGGTATTTCATATAAATTGGAAATCATCATCGATCGCAGATTTCTGGTATTCCAGCTCTTCCCGTTCAACCTCCGCCAACGTTTGTTCGAACTGATGACTTCTGGACAAGTTTTCCAGCTGCGGTAATGGTATCTTTGCTGCAACTCCCAAAAGCGTGAAATTTCGTATGTTCAGATCATCGAAAATTACCAGAAGTAACAAAACAATATTCCCAAAATAGATCGAAAAATTGCCAGACGTGCGGAAAGAATAACGAATGCTATGCTATTTAATATTTATGCGAATACAATTTGATTATTTTGAATACTTAGAGGCTGGGTAGTAGCACAGTAAGTACCTAACAAGGGAACCTCTCGAGGTGTCCGCCTCCGATTTGAACGAGACCGCGATTTTTGGAAAGAGCATGTTCTAAAATCCCCAAATCCAAATTTTCAGCAGCCCAAGTTCATTTTTCGATTTTTGGCGAATTCTTGAAAATCCAAATTTGACTATTTTGGTGATTTATGTTTTTTTTTTTTTTAAAAGTACGTACTTGATCAGTAAAAATGTTCAAAATAAGTCCTAAAACTAATATTAACCCCCCAAATCCAAATTTCGCCATTTCCAGCCATTCGGGAGCCTCCAGTGCGATTTTTCAATTTCTCCAGAATTTTCAGTTTGCTCCAGAAGGCGTGAATATGAAGTTGGGCAGCTAAAAATCGAGTTGTGTGTTATACTCGACCTGTTTACCGAATTTATTCACATTTGAGCCGATTCTGGAGCGGACACCTCAAGAGTGGTTTTTTGACCAGTTTTTTTTTTCAAGATAAAAATATTCAAAAATCAAAAGTTTCTCGTTTGTGAGAAAATTTTTGAAATTTGCGCGAATCGGTGTATTTTGTCATTAATTAACCACACGAGAGCGAATTTAGCCATTTCCAGCCTTTCTTGGGCCTCCCTTACATTTTTGGATATTTTTATTGTGAAAAAAGCTGGTCAAAAAACCACTCTTGAGGTGTCCGCTCCAGAATCGGCTCAAATGTGAATAAATTCGTTGAACAGTTCGAGTATAACACACAACTCGATTTTTAGCTGCCCAACTTCATATTCACACCCTCTGGAGCAAATTCATAATTCGGGAGAAATTGAAAAATAGCGCTGGAGCCGCCAGAATGGGTAGAAATGGCGAAATTTGGATTTGGGGGGTTAATATTAGTTTTAGGACTTATTTTGAACATTTTTACTGATCAAGTACGTACTTTAAAAAAAAAAAAAAACATAAATCACCAAAATAGTCAAATTTGGATTTTCAAGAATTCGCCAAAAATCGAAAAATGAACTTGGGCTGCTGAAAATTTGGATTTGGGGGTTTTAGAACATGCTCTTTCCAAAAATCGCGGTCTCGTTCAAATCGGAGGCGGACACCTCGAGAGGTTCCCTTGTAAGTCTCATTGTCGTTTTTTTCACTCAGTGAGCATCAATTCCAATGAAATCCGCTGAACACGAATAATAACGCAAATTATCACTTTTAAAGATGAAATTAATCCTCAAATTAACACTTTAAACGAGAACAGTTCCTTTCAAATATTTTTTAATGATTAATATTCGAACATTTTCATCCAAAATTACCGCATATTTTACAACCTATCTGATCAGTACCTATCTATAATCACTCAGTAAATTATGCAATCCGTATACAATTTATACAAACTGGAATGTATGTAAAACGGAACCGGTTTGATTGAACAAAACAAAAACCTTACATAATTGGATGAAAATGTATTGAAAACTAATTCATTACACACTTGAAAAGAAAAAATTATTTTTTCCTCTCCCATTTCATATTAATTCGAAGTCGTCTTCAATCTGAGATTTCGGGAATGCCAGCTTTTCTGCCTCTTCTTGCTCAAACTCAGCTACGGCAGGGTCAAAACTAGCACTAGAACTGAGCATGGTGTCGCTGTGCTGGTCAATTGACTCTCGTGTACGATCTGGAAAATCTTGAGCCAGTTGCGATGCATTCGTCTAGTAAATCAATAAGAGCTGATGAAATTGGACGAATGAATAGCAAATGAGTACCTACTGAGTATAGGCGTGAAAGTGTACCGCAACGAATGGCCCCATTTCAAATTTGAGTCGCAAAAAATCGACCTGTGCTTTATTCTGGACCCACAATATTCAACCCGCTTATCTACATTAGAGCTGATCACCAAGGCGATATTTTGAGTGAGTTTTTCTGACTAACTGTAATGAGATAAAAATCTGGAGCCTTCATCAGTATGACTTTTAATTTATTCAGAACCACAACTTTGAAATTTTTCCAGAAGACGTGGAAATTCATGTAGGCTCCAAATATGAACATTTTTACAGAAAATCAACTCTAAAAAAAACACACACATATATTCCTGTAAATGCTCAACTTTGAACTTGAATGAAATTTTGGTTATGAGGGTTTCAGACCATACTCTTTCCAAAAGTTGCAGATTTTTTTCAATTCGAAGGCGGACCCCTGAGAGCTCCCTCGTCAGGATGAGTTGCCCGTTCACCAGTTTGAAGGAGAGTCATTCGTTACAGACTTACAATACACCATACATGTTGAAGGGCACACTGATACTCACCTGCAGCTTTAGGGTACGCAGAATACGACGTTTTTCTCGTCTCTCTCGAGGCGTTGACGAGTTATTGAATGAGGGGGAAAGATGGCGACTCGTGTTCCCAGACAAATCTAGTGGACCATTTGTTGATACGTTGTGACTTTTCATATCGCTAACAGGCATCATACCTTCGCCCATTTGTTCGGACTGCACTCGCACATCATCACTCCGAACTGACGATTGCAATCTGGCCATACTCGAGCCTTGAGGATCACCCTAAAATGTTCAATCAAAAATCAATGACATGTTTCTCAATAAGAAATAGCGCTAACTGAAAAAAAAAAAATTGGGCTACATACAAACACGTTCCTCATAATTGATTTATTTTTACTCTGCTGTATCACGAGACGAAGCCGCTCAATAAACGCCGTCTGATCATTTGGAATGAAACCGAGATATACTTTTTTATCCGGCGTATACAGTAAAATAAGCATTTTTAAATTGCAATCTGGAGAATTCGAATTGTTGAACTGTACACAACCGGCCTGAAAAAGAAAAACAATACCATTACATAATGTTTCGAGCAAAGGAAAAAAGATATGGCACAAATAAGAATACCTAATTATGTACTTACAATGTTACTACTCATCACTTTGGTCAATGCGTCTAAAGCTGGACAAGGAGACGGATGAAATAACACGGACGTAGAATTTTTCAAATAAACTCCGCCTATGTTACTTATCAATGCTTTGGGCAAAAGCTGCATGACTAATTTCGGTGGCCAATTCTCAACTTTCCTGTAAATCGAGTACCAATTTCACGGCGTAAATTTTAAAATATCTCCGAAAAATTGCGTAGAATTTTATTCGAAAAAACTGCTACTCACACTTCCGGTTCGCCATCTTTCGCATTCGAAGTAACAGCGCATGGAACTGACTTGACAGCTTGGGCGGCACCCTTAGCTCGCTTGTCATTCCATTCCAATACTCCACGCCAAATGGTCTGTCGTTGAAACTCGGTCTAAAAATTTTACAAAATTTTTAAAAAATTGAAAAATACTTGAAATGTTGAGTAAATGTCTAATGCTTTGGAGTAATTCAGCGGATAGGTTCCAAAATTTCCACGTGAGAAGTTGGATTGACGAAGAACAATACAGTCATGGGTACTTGAAAAATAAAAATTAAAAAAAAACTGCTTTTCTGAATTTTTTCTCAGAAAATTATTTTTATACTGGGTGGAAATAATTGAAAAAAAGTCGTAGCAGTCTGCCGCAATACGTAAGAGCCAAATTTTTGTGCCACAAACATTGAGGGCTCTTAAACTACTCGCACCCTCGCTTCGCTCCTGTGCTTCGCCCAATTTTCTGTTTCTCGGGGGGACTCCGTCCCCCCTGCACCCCCCTCGAGCATCACCCCACTATCTTCTTCCTCCATCAAAAGCTATGGCAACAAATTTGTTTTGACCCATTGGGTCAAATAGGGTTGGAAGGTTCAAACAGGCAAAAGGCACTTCGGGTACATCCTCCCATTGTATTGTGAAAATTTGGACCCTCTAGGTCAATTTGGAGGGGATGTAGGCAGTCTGAAAAATTGAAAACCACATAAAATAGACCAAAAATCCACTTTTTTGACCCTGGAGAGAGGTCAAATAGGGTTGGAAGGTTGAAACCTGCAATAATCACTCATGGGGCACCCTCCCATTGCATGCTGAAAATTTGGACCTTCTAGATCAATTTTAAGGGGTGAGGGGGTCAAAGGTTGGGGTCAAATGTGGTTTTTCCCACCTTAAACAGGGTGGGGATGACCTGGGAAGCTGAAATTTGGATATGTTGATCACAATGGAAGTTCTGACCAATTGTATGATTTTGGACCCTTTTCATCTATTTGGGGTCATATTATGCCCCTCCAAAAAAATGACCTTTCTGTTAAAATGGGGTTGGAAGGTTGAAACATGCAAAAGGCACTTCGGGTACATCTTCCCATTGTACTGTGAGAATTTGGACCCTCTAGGTCAATTTGGAGGCGATGTAGGCTGTCTGAAAAATTGAAAAACATGTAAAATGGACCTAAAATCCACTTTTTGATCCTGGAGAGAGGTCAAATAGGGTTGGAAGGTTGAAACCTGCAATAATAACTCATGGGACACCCTCCCATTGTATTCTGAAAATTTGGACCTTCTAGATCAATTTCAGGGGTGAGGGGGTCAAAAATTGGCGTCAAATGTGGTTTTTCATAACTTAAATGGGGTGGGGATGACCTAGGAAGCTGAAATTTGGTTATGTTGATCGCAATGGGGGTACTGACCAATGGCATGATTTTGCACCCTTTTTATTTATTTGGGGTCATATTATGCCCCTCCAAAAAAAATGACCTTTCTATGATTTTCAACTTTGACCCTTCAAACTGCGGGGGTTAATTCTAGGTCCTAAAAGAACCCCATTCCCTAAGTTTGAGTTGATTTGATCAATTAGAGCAGATTCCAGATCATAAAATGCAAAAATGATCATCCTGCTGAAACTTATAAATAATATAGTATAAATAAATATAAAATCTGACACACCGGGAACCGTATAGTTTGAGCTCGAAACTTCGAGAACTATCAAAATGTTTGACCCTCGTCCTTTTCATCCAAAGTTGGGCCTACTGCAATAGCCATCATTTTTTACAAAAATTTGGCTAAAAAAATTAAAGAATATGGGATTTTGGGGAGAAAACCTGAATTTGACAAAAAAAAAAGAAACTTTTAAGCAATTTGACAATTTTGGCAAAAATTACGACCATTTGACTATTTTATCAAAAAATGACTTCCCGTGAATTTTGACGAAAAAATATCACAACTTTTCGCTAACTCGTCAATAATTGAATTCCTCCGACAATTTCAACAAAAAACCAGAATTTCTGAGAATTTTGGTAATAACAAGACTGTTTGACAACTTATGCAAAACTCGATTCTTTTTGACAATTTTACAAAAAATGGATACATTTTGACAATTTCTACAAAAAGGACATTTCTGGCTATTTTGCCAAAAGTGACGTTTTTCGACATTTTTTCTCAAAAATTGACAAAAACTCGCGTTCTTGAGAGACTTCCGCCCTATTTCAATTTATTCATTTTTCTGGTTATTTGGACCAATTTTTCATTTTATTGGATTTTTAAAAAAATTTCAAGTTCATTACGAGCAAAATTCATGATGACTTTTCGTGACTTTCATGACCGTACGCCCTGTGAAAAAATACCCCAGAAACGAAACTAAGCTTCCTCGGAGACCTAGTTGAGTCTCGGACAATTCGACCAAAAATTTAAAGAACCGAAACCACACCTAATAATTTTTTTTAATTCACCTGCCAATGTTCCGCTTCTTTTTTTTCATGAAATTATTTTCACAAACTTACTTTTTTGGCTTCAGAATTGAATTCGGGTGCACAAGGAGCTGGACGATCACTCGATAATTTGAGTTGTGCCTCTCGACACGCCTCAAGCTGATCCATATTTGGTTTCTCGCATCTTACACCGCTTCCTGAGACATCGCTGGCACCGTTAACTTTCAATTCGAGTTTTTTGAAAGGCTCAGTAAGAGGAGCCAAAGTCTGCGCGTGATCCTGCACTTTGGCACGAATTTCATCGAGCTGAGCCATAACAGGTATTAGTTTCGAATCCAGCAATCGCGACATTTTCACAATCCAGTCTTCATCAAATTCCATTTCTCGACTTTGTTTACCCGAGTTGCTCGACGTATTGGATTTTCGTTCGTTGCAGCAAATATTTGTGATTTCCACAGCCTGGTTACACTTTCCACACAGTTTTTCTGCCATTTTATGCACCATGGCCTGACTCGCAGCAAGCAGACAGCTTACGATTTGGTCACATTCTCTGCAAAGTTGCTCTGTCATTTTATCAGGGGCACTGGAAACTGGTTGCACTAAGTTGCACAGCACAATCGACGATCAAAAGAAAACTGTGCAGTTTTACCTTCTACGTTAAATGGGTATTCTTATGTGGCGAGAATTCACACACAGCGTAAATTATTGGTCAACAAAAAGTTCTCTTATCATATAAACAGTACACTCCGACAAAAAGTCACCGAATTTTCGCGATCAAACAATTGTACAGGAGATAAAAACTTGCCTACACGGTTGATTACAATTTTTAAAAAAATGCACAGGTTCAAAATCGACGTACATAAGATCCTGTAGTTTCAAAGGAACTGTCACGAAGTGTTGATATTTTACTTCCAACTACGAATGAACAATGAAGCATTTAGCAGGTTGTATTCCAAAGGGACCAAACAAGACAACTCAAGACCAAGTAGTGGACCGGACTACTAGATGTCGCTATTTTTTCATCATTAGGTATGAACCTTTTTAGCTACCCCATCATTAGAGATTAGGTACGGTACAAAATAACAATATGCATCGGAGAAATGAGAATGCATGCATACAGGTAGTTTTTTTTCAAACAGGTAGAACTGTTAAGCGAGCGCATGACGGGGGTGCAGTTAATAATAGTGTTTAATGTTCGACGTGGTTAAGAACTGGTCCCATCCCTCTGTTCAGTTTTCACTTTCTTGGAATAGGTAATACATTATTATGTATACTGTATAATGATTTTCAACTTATCCTCTGTAAAATGAAAGAATCGGAAAGAGACTACGATTACTTACTTTTTTAGTGTACCTACCTATATCACATTTATGACCCGCTTAATTGATTGGAAACAGTTTTGAGCCATTTTGAGGAGTTCCGGGGCTTCCAACAGATTTTTGAAACTTGGAATTTTCACTTAGGTAGTTTCAAAATTTGAAGATGGAAAGCTAAAATTTACACTGTACCTTGATTGAAACGAGCTGAATCGACAGACAGTGGTTTAGCCTTTTTTTATTGGGGGGGGGGGTCTAATAGTTTGCCAACTGGCGTAAGAAAAACATACCAATTTCGCCGGCAAATTTTTACAGAAAATGAAAAAAATACGATAATTTTCCCGATTCAAGAATGAAAATTTGACTGGATAAGATTTTGATATTATTTAAGAGCTAAATTGGAGTTTTCAATTTAAAAAAAAAAAAAAAATGAAATTCAGCCCTTCGTGCTTCATTACAACCCCAAATTTTTAAATTTGCAAAGAAATCTGCCGAAAATGAGATACAGCTGTTCAACAAGTTTCTCCAAGTCATGTGTTTAAGATTTCAGATGCATCGAAATTTTAAAATGTAGGATGAAAAATTGCTCTTGATGACTCCTCAGCCCTCCCCCGTTCTCTGAATTTTTTTTTATGCCGTAATGAAGTAGGGGTAATACCCTCAAGTCACCTTTAGGTAGCACTTCAGCAGATATAAATCTCTAGGCGCTAGAGCAAGTTAGCTGACTTACCCCGTTGCACCTTATTGGATTTCCGTTTATGGCAGCAGATATTTGTGATTTCAACAGCCTAGTTACACTTTTCACGCAGTTTTTCTGTCATTTTATTCATCATGGCCTGACTCGCAGCAAGCAGGCAGCTCACGATTTGGTCACAATCTCTGCAAAGTTGTTCTATCATTTTATCAGGGGCCCTAGAAACAACACTTGAAAGCGAGTGGCGCCACTGTTCAATTTATGGTCAAGATGACGTCAGCGTACGATTTCCTGTTAGCGTGAGATCGATTTTCGAATAATATTTGTAAGTATGTAAAACCATCGAATGACTAGAAACCACTTGAATAAAATAGCGTGCGAAACTTGCACATTCATTCTTGAAACGAATAAACCGAACAACGTACCAGCATAACGATGTATTTCATTAAACGTATACATACAAAGATATAATGAAAAGTCAGATTTTACGGACAACGAGCAAAGCTCAACTTAAAGTAGAGCTACAACTTAATTATAAGTAACGTTACAGCAAGACTTCAACATCGATAAAAAAATTCTCTTATCATTACATAAGGTATGAACAATATGTACCTAGGTACCAGTACCTATACTCTGACAAAAAGTCACCGAAATTTTATAATCAAACAATTCTGCAGTAAATAAAAACTTTTCTAATCAGTTAAGTAATATTTTAAAAAATTGCATAATTCCATTTGTATTTTATCAAAAACCCACTTTCTATAAATTTCTATCAAAGTCCTACTTTTTTTACAAAAATTACTTCAAATCATCTTTTTTTTGTCAAATTTTTTCATTTTTTATCGGAATTGTTTTTGATACTTTTTTAAATTTCCTCGGCGTCTCAAAGTGCCGATACCCCCACAAAAAAAGCTCTAGTTATGCATAGTTAATTTTTCGTGATAGGAAGCACATCCTAAATCATCTGCGAAGAGTGGCATTTTTTCCTTCCAAGAACTTGTCGAGTGACATATAAATTGCAATGTGTATTAAAATTAGGCCTAATAAATGGAATTATATTGAATATAAATAAATTGAATTCAAATACCAACATTTTTAGCCTACAAAAATGTCTTCTGAAATAAAAATTACATTCATTTGTCTATCAAAATATTAATCATATGTATTTCATCCCTTTGATGCATACAATTACAATTCAAACCCATCACACTTCTTATTGAAAGTTTCTAGTTCCTCTGAAGTTGGAAAATAGGTACCATTCTAGAAACTTGACCAGTTGACAATAAAATTCTTCTAATACTTTTCTGTTGTCCAAGTCATTTGTTTTCTTACGACATTTATTATGTTTGTAACAAGATCATGCACACACAACTCTCGCATAAATTGAATAACTTCATCTTTGGTTCCCAAACACCATCAATACCATCATAGAAATCTTTTTAGGTATATTTAAATTAATGCGTAGGTTAATTTAGTATTTTTATTTTAATAAATACCTACCTATACTATAATTTACATTTCATTTTAATAATGATTTTTTAAATAATTTTTTTCATAAGTATGTAGTATGTATTTTTTATATAAATAATTCATTTTTTTATTATTTAATTTGTTTTGATTATGTTGTTTTTAATTTTTGGCAACATAAAGCGCGCTTTCAAAGAGACACTTTTTTCAAGTAGGTTAGTGGTTATTTGATATTCCGAACGAATGGATTCGGAGAAATAGTATAGGTATTTTGTTCAAAATTAACGACTTCTCATTTTTGAAGAAATCCTTTTTTACAAAAAAAAAAAAAAAACGTTTTCCATTATGAAATTACCCCAAAATTCACCCCTCGCCCACAGGTACACGAGCACATCAATAATCCTCGAATGCATCTATGTACCAAACTTCAACCTATTCTGGTGATTTGAGCCCAAAATACGCCCAAAAAAAGTTGGTCTTTGAAACCGGGCGTCCTACGAAAATTTCATATTAACGAAATTGTTGAGAATTTAATGCTCTTTCGGATTATACTGTCATCAGATAGATTTCTGCTAGAACGTACGGTTCGACCAGTAAATGCGGGAAACTGAAAGACTGAAATTTCCTCACGTTTATTTCAGTGAGCTTTCATGAGCTTTTGGAAAACATTTTTTCTACTTGAATTTTTCAATTTTGAAAGAATGTACTTACCTAATAAGTTTAAATTGGAAATATGAGTTTTTGAAACCCACGTTTTAAAAATAAACAATTCAATTTTAATCAATCAACCACAATGTCTACAATTTGAAAAAAAGTTCAAAATTTTATACCACATACAACCGGAGCAATTTGCAACGGAAATTTTCCATTTTCGACCATTTTGGAAAACTTTGAAGCGCCACAGCTCTGTCAAAAAAAAATCGAAAAAATGTCTGGTTTGCGTCATTCGTCCTCGTTTGATGACCTCTACACATTAGGGTGGTCCTTATTTTCGAATTTTCGAATTTTTTTGATTCCTCCCCCCAAAGTTGTTCCCTTGTATGAGAAAATAAATCCCTGAAAATTTTAGCCGGATCGGATAATATTAACCCGTGCCGCAGAGCATCTGAAGTTTTAGAACTGGTAGACCGCGTAGCCGTTGTATTTTCCCACGAGAGCTGCGCGGCGTTGTTCGTGGTTTCCCCTAACACGCATATTTCATAGTTTTATGTTCGGCTGGATGTAGTGAAAATTTTTTTTTTTGATAAGAAGGTCTCCTTTGGCCTTCAAATAAAGATCCTAGAGTATAATCGGCATCAGAAAATATTTTGAGGTGATTGAGATACAATTTCTGAAAAATGCTCAAAATCAACATAGGAAAATTTCAACAATTTTCAATTTTGAAAATGTAATGCCAAAAAAAGAATACCAAACGATGTCAAAAGAAACTCCAAACCAGTGTTACCAATTTTGGATTGGCCGCCTGTTACAGCGATTACATCATTGCAGCAATATTTGTTCATTATAAAAAATTTTGAGGGACATAGCCTTTTGGCATGATTTTGACAAATGTCACCCCTGCGAGCTATCAGGGAGCAATCTAAAATTGGTAACACTGGTTTAGAGTTTCTTTTAACATCGTTTGATATCCTTTTTTGGTATTACATTTTCAAAATCAAAAAATTGTTGGAATTTTTCTATGTTGATTTTGAGCATTTTTTAGAAATTGTATCTCAATCACCTCAAAATATTTTCTGATGCCAATTATACTCTAGGATCTTTATTTAAGGGCCAAAGGAGACCTTCTTATCAAAAAAAATTTTTTTCACTACATCCAGCCGAACATAAAACTATGAAATATGCGTGTTAGGGGAAACCACGAACAACGCCGCGCAGCTCTCGTGGGAAAATACAACGGCTACGCGGTCTACCAGTTCTAAAACTTCAGATGCTCTGCGGCACGGGTTAATATTATCCGATCCGGCTAAAATTTTCAGGGATTTATTTTCTCATACAAGGGAACAACTTTGGGGGGAGGAATCAAAAAAATCCCAAAAAATTTGTTTGACCATATAAATAAGGACCACCCTACTACACATGATCTGATTTTGAAAAAAATCGAAGAACCCTCGTGCAAAAATCCGCCGATTTGGCATGGAATGACCCAATGTAATTCTCAACACTTGTGTACAATATCCTCCTTTTGCCAAACTTTGACATCACAATCCAAAAAAACATGTTTATAGGGTTTCGAAGCATTGCGGTAATCACAGTTGCCGTGTCTATTCTGTTCTAGGTTTTTTGTTGGTAACCTTAACGAGCTTGTAACCTTGCGTATAACCAACCACTGCCAGACAGATGCACATGCATCCAAACCAAACATGCCAATAACTCAATTTGGGCTTCGCACCCAGTCACAGTTGGAAAGTTTGATACTAGAGAAAAAGTGCACTCTTTCTGATAGTAAGTAAGTAATTTTTTAGTCAGATACTAATGTTTTCCTCCCTTTAATCCCCAAAAAACAAATTTAGATTAAACCCAACCCATTTTTTTCATCCAATGTAATACAAGCATTTCCATACAGCCATAACCTCAATGAAAGTTTTTTTTAAAATATAAGTATGATCTAGTTTTTTGGTGAAATTGATTCTCTCCATTTGGTGGGAGTGTTCTTAGCACATGATCATTGATCATGTAAAATTATGTTTACATTCCTAATTGTACATATTCATTGGTTTTTTTTTTTTTATCGCCGCTTGTTCGGCTATTATGAGAAAAATATCTTGAGCTAATGATTCAAGTTAATCATTATTGTATTTGAGTCTAGAATTTTTAAAATTTTTTGCGATTTGTTACCTGCAATTATTGAATAATGTTGTATTTTTCAATTTTATATGAATTTTTCAATATGTATGTATCAGCAGGTTCCTATCTGTATTGTATCCTGTCCTATCTGCCCATGAGATCATTGATTGAGATTACTAAAACTATCCTATCTATTCTTTCATACCTATTCATTCTAAAATCCTTTCCTCTTACCTGAAATCGTGTTTCCCTTCACACTACACATGTTATTCCTTAATCCTCGAGTGTTCCCTTTAAAATACCGATTCATTCCTTCTTCATAAGTTAAGTACTTATACCTATTTTTTACCACAATTGATTAACAATTGAAGAACCTTGATGCAGAAATTACTAACCACATTACCTTTGAATACTCCAAAAAATTGAGTTTTAAATCAATTTATTTACAGCATTGTATAAAATTGTGATCAGGAATTTTTTTATGAGATTCATTCTTAGACCACATAGTGTCAATTTTTCTTGTTCTGTTTTTGAAGATTCTCCTTCCTCAAGTCTTAAGGGAGCGTGAAAGCTCATAGAAATTTGTGCTTTGAGAGGCATAAACATAATATTTTTTGAGAGGAGCTCATTTTTCTTGGCTTCAAAACTTGACTTTTTTTTCTTTGCCCCCCCCCCCCAATCATGGACTTGATGGCTCAAATACAAAGTCACAGAAGAAGTTGTAAAAGAAAAAGAAAAAAAGGAAACGAAGAGCAAAAAAAATAAAACAAGGTGATGGGAAAATACATCACTGGAAATGAATGTAATTCTTAACACTTGTGTGTTTCTGCTTCATGGACCCCCAAGGGTGTTGTTTATGAATTCAGCAGCCTCTTGACCAAATAAACTGCGTAGAAAAGCAAACATTCTCGCTCTGTTCTATTTATCTGGTTATAATCATGTTTCTCAGGTTTTTTTTTTTGATATGTTATAGTGTAGTTTCAGTTTAGAATTGGTGAAATTTTTAGTTACCTACATTTTATTTTTTCAGTTATTTATGTTACACAGATGATTCCATCACATTACCTTCAATGTTTTATTATACCAATTACATATTATATCATTTTGTTTTGTTTTTCCTTATAGTAAGTACCTATGTATTTTGGTTGATTAAAAATTGTAACCCTCGCCACAATTTGAATATCACAATGTGTGTATATGTGTGTGGGTGGAGGGAGGAGGAGTCGAATCTGAAATCCCCGTTCAATTTTTTTGAAATTGCTTTCTTCTTGGTAAACACCTAATCCTCCTTTTGTCCCAATTGACTAAGTTTTAAAATGTAATGGTTCTCGCACTCCTTTTTCACCCTCTTTTGAATATTGACAATCTTATACTTAATAAGTATATATTTTATCAAACTGGATATCATCCGTGTTAGGAAACCTTGGTACTGAATAAATGAAGTGTAAGTAAGCACTCTTTTAATCTTCTTGCTCTATGGTACCTACAGTTCTAAAACTCTTCAAAGTAGCAAAAAGTTGAGAATATCAATTTATTGATCTACGACTGTAGGGAAATGAAAGTTGAATGCTGAAAAAGTACCTAAATTCCACAACTGAATTGCACCTTGAAATAAGTTGTAGGCCTATGTCAAGAATTAGATTACACTGATTACAGTGATATTTTTAGTTCAGATGATTTCTGATGTATTGGATAGTAATGTGGTATCTAGGAGGTTTGTTTCATCCTATTTAGTCGATTCCTTTCCCCAAGTCACATACAGGGTGCCCAGAAATATCGAGTACCCCTAAAAAAGTTTTTCATTAAAAGTATAGGTTGTCAACGTGAAATAGATGCATATGATTGGGGGAATGTTATCTCTCCAGTCCAACAACCAATTATGAGCTATTATTATCGCTCACTGTGACCAACCGAAACATTTAGCAGAAAACGTTGTTAGGGGTTCACGATATTTCTGCGCACCCTGTAACTCCTAATCATCTACCTATCTTCTTCCTATCCTAAATTTTTACCTACTCAATAGAAACCATCACTTCCTTGCAATGAAAACTCAAAATTTTATTAACCCTAAGATACCACAAGATAAGCAAACCAAAGGATTGTTGTTGCAATAATACATTGCCGACTCGGGTATGAATTGTCTTAACCTTTTGTTTGTGTCACATTTGTGGGTAGATGAATTGTCAACCTACTTGTTATCTTGTACATTTTTTTTCCATTATCTTGAAGTTTTGTGAAAGCTCAACCAGATTCTTATCGTAGTCCAGTCATTAAAGACCAATTATGTCCCATCTACGGGAAAAATTATTATCAAACAGATCTTTCGCAAATATTGTTCACAGAGGTCCCCTCAACAACATACTAAAAGTCCTGGCCCGTACGGGGTCCGGAACCCACTCAAAGGGGGGTGGAACCTCCCCCAAAATCAGTTTTTCGCCATTTTCTCCCCCGCATTGCATTTTAGCGAAAAATGTGTAATAGATAAAAGAATCTACGTCAAATTTCCGATCTAATGATGTATCAACTTTCCTTGTATGTTCAAGGGGGGCGGAACTGCAACCATTTAAATGAGGGGGGTTTTCTAAAAAATAGATAAAGGCTATAGGCGCCTAAGAGGGGTGAAATGGTCCCCGAAAACGTTCGAGTTGATATTAGTATGGAAGGTAGGTACCATTGAGAAACTTCCGCGTAGAAAGTTTCAGATCCACACCCCCTCCCCTTTTTGGGGAACCCCCCTTTTCTGAAACTTCAATAACATTTTTCTCAACCCCATTTCAACCGATTTCGAAAATTTTTCAGTATGTTATGTATATCCTTAGTAGGTATCCCCACAAAAATTTTCAACCCCCTCTCCTCATATTTACCCCTCAAAATGATGTAAAAATGAGTCTTAGAGAGGGTTGGGGGTGAAATGGGAATTTTGGGGAAAATAACTAATTATTAATGAATACGGTGTCGTTTTCTTATGATTCGATACCGCTGAGCACGAATATGATGTCTGATTTTTTGCTAGACTCATCTAGCCCTCTCCAGAGCACTTGGCCCCCTCAATTTTTTTTATTGTTAAAAAGCATAAAATAAGTTGAGAAACGCTATTTTGAGGGGTAAATATGAGGGGAGGGGGTTGAAAATTTTTGTGTGGATACCTACTAAGGATATACATAACATACTGAAAAATTTTCAAAATCGGTTGAAATGGGGTTGAGAATAATGTTATTGAAGTTTCAGAAAAGGGGGGTTCCCCAAAAAGAGGAGGGGGTGTGGATCTGAAACTTTCTACGCGGAAGTTTCTCAATGGTACCTACCTTCCATACTAATATCAACTCGAACGTTTTCGGGGACCATTTCACCCCTCTTAGGCGCCTATAGCCTTTATCTATTTTTCAGAAAACCCCCCTCATTTAAATGGTTGCAGTTCCGCCCCCCTTGAACATACAAGGAAAGTTGATACATCATTAGATCGGAAATTTGACGTAGATTCTTTTATCTATTACACATTTTTCGCTAAAATGCAATGCGGGGGAGAAAATGGCGAAAAACTGATTTTGGGGGAGGTTCCACCCCCCTTTGAGGGGGTTCCGGACCCCGTACGGGCCAGGACTTTTAGTATGTTGTTGAGGGGACCTCTGTGAACAATATTTGCGAAAGATCTGTTTGATAATAATTTTTCCTGTAAAAATGTCTTTAATGACTGGACTATCGAGATTCTTGTGCAATCACAACATTGCAGCCTATCGAACCAACTGAGCATTCTCATTGCTCAGTTGTGTAGCATAGACCTCCTTGTTGAACGACTTGTGTGTTTTTCACAATGTCCTTTTTCCTTTCAATTTTGTAATAAGTAAGTAAGTGTTTTTGTACTTGAATTGTGTGTTTTTATGCCATGAGTTCCCTTTTTTTTGTTTTTTAGTAGCGCTCAAATAGGGACTCATGGATTGGGAGTGTATGCAGCATTTTTCTATTATTCTAACAATCTCAAGTTCACATATTTATCAATTTTGCATTGCACATGTATTTCAAAACATGCTGTGCAATTTTTGTGTGTAGTTTTTATTGGCGGCCGCGGCACCTAATAAATTTCTGGCAGAGCAATGCAAGCTATCTGTATACACACTATACCCATGTGTGTTTTACAAATTTAAAAAAACCCAATAGGCGTGGGAAAACTCATCTAATTTTGTTCATGGGTTAGCAATCCATAATTATATTTTATGTGTATTCATCACGCACTCACGCAGTTTATGTTTACTTTGATTATTTGAATTTGATTTCTAAAGCGAATACCAAATAAAATACCCAATGATTTTCAGTCAGTATATTTATATTTTTTGTGTCAACTATCTATCATGTATTATATGTACATATGTATGCTCTAGCAGCCGTTTATCATTTTTGCTCACAAGGTGTTGTACCATACACCATGCCTTCATGGCACATAAGAGTATAAAAAATGAAGGTTCAATTTTTTTAAATTGCTTCCTTCTTTGCAAACACCTAATCCTCCTTTTGTACCAATTAACCAAGTTTTAAAATATAATGGTTACTCACACTAATTTTTCACCCTCTTTTGAATATTATTGACAATCTTATAATAAGTATTTTATCAAACTCGATTAGAATGTGTTGAGTATTCCAATTCGAGTAGTTTTTTGATTGGTGCCTCAATTTCTTCTCAATTAGCAAACCTTGGTACTGAATAAATGAAGTGTAAGTAAGTACTCTTTCAATCTTATTGCTCTATGGTACCTACAGTTCTCAAACTCTTATAAGTAACAAAAAGTTGAGAATATCAATTTATTGATCTACGTCTGTATGGAAAGGAAAGTTGAATGCTGAAAAAGTACCTAAATTTCACAACTGAATTGCACCTTGAAATAAGTCGTACGTTGGGAATCAGATTACAGTGATTCCCATTTTTGAAATTTGAAAACAAGTAATCACAAGTGTTTTCCCAGCTAAGAGTTATCAACATTATGACATGAATGATTTCTCTCTATCAACTTTCCTTAGGTACTTAGTATACGTCATATCACATAAGAAAATTGAATGATCGTTTTTGCAATAAATACCTTGATGACTCGGGTATATATTGTTTTAACCTTTTGTTTGTGTCGGATTTATGGCTAGATGAATTATCATTATCAACCTAGACCTACCTACTTGTTATTTCCATTATGTTAAAGTTTTGTCAAAGCTCAACCAGTTTCTTGTCGCATTTCTTGTGCATAAGAAATTTTCAAAAAAGCTGTCTTTCTCTTTTACAAAATAAAGAAATTCCACGTTTGAAGCTTTCAAGAATTGAAAAAGAAAAACGAAAATTTTTCATAAGTCCAAATACTTAAGCTATATGAATTACCTATTAAGTACCTATATCAATTAGCAAACTTTGTATTTTTTCTTATATAGGCCGGCAAATTTTCGGTTGATACGCCTTACCAACGAAAGAAAGCGTAGTTTCGTCCCTGAATATATGTACATATCAGAGTGTTATTTCTGAAAGCTTCATTGTTACTAACTTTTTCTCACTTTTGTAACATAAAAAAAAGTTTGATGTAACGCTTGAACAAAATACAGAAAAATAAAATTAAAAAAGGCGAAGTTGAAGAAGTTCTTGGTTGTGTCTATCTCCCAAACAGGAATCAGTGATTTCGCTCAATTTTTTCTCCATTATCTGAAAATGGCATTTCACAAAACAAAAGATAATTTTAGAAAGACACTTATAGGAGATACGAGAACAATCAATTTTTTGTTGTTGAAAAGTCCAACCCGGCTATTTCTTCTTTCACTAACATAATGTGTCAGTGATTGCGAACACGACTCTCCGTCTCCGTAAATACAGTAGGTACATATAAATACATTAGGTCCAGACCAAAAAAGTTTTGATAAAGCAGAAACAGTACATTACAGGCCAAAATTTCCAAATTCGTAATCCGTTCACAACTGAGTAGGCCTATCCATAGAATCGATCAGAGTGATCGCGAAGAAACTCGAAATGCAGCGCATGTAAGTAAGATATTGTTCGCAAAAAATCGCCTACAAATTTTCGAAAATTTATGCCGGTGATGCAATCTTGCGGATACGTACTCTTGCAGACGATTTCTTCATTCTTGAATTCAAAATTGTGGATTCTGTTACAACGAACATCTTTACGTGACCAAATTCATTGAATTGAATAGCGTTACTGAGATTTTTCGCTGAAAGAAACATCAAAATAATACATAAACTTTACATTCGATGTAAATGTATAATGTATACATAATTATTATTACCTATGTATAATTGGTAGTTCAAAAATGTACCTTAAGGGGTTGGAGGTAACTATATTCCGCTGAATTCTTCGAGACATTGATCGAATAATACCGCAACTTATACGAACAGCATTATAATGTGGTGCGAAAGTTTTTTTGAATGTCGAAAAACTATATAAGTAGATAGCCATTGAATCTGAAAGCATTGCGCATACGTACGTATAAACTTCAAATTCGATGCAAATGTATATAATGTATTAGGGGAAAGTCCCCTAAAAGTGCGCAGTCTCCTAATAGTGCGCAGCGCCATATCTCACGATTGGCACCACTGAAAAATTCGTGAGGTAGCTCATTTAAAAGAGCTTATCGTGACGATTATTTTGATGTATCATACAAGCCATTTGGCTAAATTTTACGCGTGCAAAGTCAAAAAATGTGAATTTTCAATTTCTGATATAATTTTTTTTTGTGAAAAGTTAACAATTTGTATTGCTCTCATTGAATTGCAAAAATTTATGAGATAAGTTATATTATATCATTTTGTAGGGAATTTTATCCTCTTTAATATTGTTGTAAAAGTTTGAAAATTCATCCTTTCGTTTTCTTGAAAATAATTTTTAAAGAAATAGAGGATATTTTTGAACTATGGATTCCCAATAGTGCGCATCCTAGAAAATCTGTAAATATGCTTGTGTTTTTCACTACCTGACTTTTGTTTTGATAGAATGGAGTGTTAAATACCTGTAAAAGGCTAAAGGGTGTTAGTTTTAAGTGAAGAAACATTCCTAAGAGTGAAAGAATACTTGAACAATGGGCTTTCTTTGCAGAAATAAGCTGACACATAACCCCTACTCATAGTAAAACATATTTTCGCAATTTTCGTCAAGTACTCATGTTTTTTATATCTGTTCTCAGTGTTCTCGTGATAATGAAACGTATTATTGCGATTTTTGTCAAGAATTAATTTTTTTGAAGTAAATTTACACATCGCGCACTATTAGGAACCCTACTGCGCACTTTGAAGGAGCCCATGGCTCCTAATAGTGCGCATTTGACATTTTTTACTCAAGGTAGGATTTCTCAGTCAGTTATCAATGAAAAATTTTGAAACTCTGGAATTATGTAGCTGAATGATACAGCTACAACATATCAAAAAATCACGATCCTAGGTAACTTTGCGGCGGAATGACAGCGATTTTGGTACTAAGTGCGCACTATTGGGAGACTTTCCCCTATTATGTTTAACTTGGTAATTTAAAAGCGTACCTGGGGTTAGAGATATTTTCCGCTGAATTCTTCAAGGCACTGATCGAATAGTATCTCAACTTATATGAACAGATCATACATAATGTAAATGTGGTGCAAAAGTTTTTTCAAATATCGAACAACTATAGATAGCCATTGAATCTGAAAGTATTACATTCAACTCAATACCACTGCGAAAATGACTTAATAGCAGCGAAACAAATTTTTTCAATAGTAACCAAATAGACGAAGCCACATTTCACAAACAACGTTTCTCGAAACTTTGAAAAATATCTCTCTTGGGCGTTACCTAACTTGAATGAAACTACAAGGACGAACTCATTAGTCATTAAGACGGTTGACATAAAGCGGGTTGCCCATCGGTTTGCCTGAACGTTATCAATTTGGTGGGAATTTTTATCAGTGAGTAATTGAGTATCATTCAAAATGTTATTTTGAGCAATTTTCGCTAATTCACAAAGTGTTTTCAAAATTTATAGCTTTTATGAAACCCTTTTTTTTTTTTGCCAAGTCAGAAAATAGGTACATAATTATTAATTTTTAGAAAATTGTTCAAAAAATGCCAATTTATGGGAGAAAATGTCAATAAGATTAAGAGTCATTAGTGGCAAAATAGTCAAAAATGCAACTTATGCAATCCGTATACAATAAGTTGGAATATTAAACGGAACCGCTTTGATTGAATAAAACCGCACATATTTGGTTTAAAATGTATTGAAAAATAATTAATTACACACGTGACAAAAAACGTAAGTCGTATAACGTATATGTTTTATTATGAACGTATACTTGAGGCGAGAAATTACAAAGTTCGAAAATTCTTTCTCCTATATAATAGTCCTATTTCATATCAATTCGAAGTCGTCTTCGATCTCAGATTGCTGGGATTCCATCTTTTCTTGCTTAACCTCAGCCGACGCTAGTCCGAGCTGACTAATTCCGGACATGTTTTCCTGCGGTGGAGATGGCATTTCCGCTAGTGCACCGTTAACAACAATACCAGAACTGGGCACGGTGTTGCGGTGCATGGCCATTATTGGATCTTGTGGTTGTCCAGTCGGTTTTGCATCAAGAATGCCATGAGAATTGAGCAAAGTGAGCATGGCGTCGACAGGTGGAACAGTTGAACCTTGTGGACGATTCAGATAATCCTGAACCAATTGTGTTGCATTCGCCTAGTAAGCCAATAAGAGCTGATGGAATTGCACGAATGACTAGCAAACGAGTAGGCGTGCAAAGTGTACTGTAAGGAATGGCCCTATATCAAATTTGAGCCGCAAAAAATCGACTTTTGCTTTAACCTGGACCCTAAGTATTCAACCCGCTATTAACATTTAGAGCGACATTTCGAGTGAGTATTTTTGATCAACTGCAATGTGATGAAAATTTAAAACATGAAAAATTTTTTATTTGTAGGAAAATTTTTGAAATTTGTAAGAATGGCTTCATGTCGTACAACACCAAACCCGGAATCTGAATTTCACCATTTTGAGTCATTATGGAGCCTCCAGTTCGATTTTCAATTTCTCCAAGACTTTAAAATTTTTCCAGACGACGCGGAAATTCATTTGGCCTTCAAATGTTAACAAATGTGTTTCCACACATATTCTGAAAAAATTGATAAAATGCTGCAGAAATTGAAAACCGCGCTAAAGGCTCCAGAATACACCAACTAATAGTCCGGCATATGACAATAGGAGTAAAATTGCACCCCCCCCCCGCCGATCCTACGGGACTTCTTTTTTTTAAAGGGGACATCCTAAGGAACATTTTAAAGCAAACTTGCCCCAAAAAAAGTTGGCCTTACCTACAAAATGGTGGCCATTTTGATTGACAGGTCAGCCGAAATCGCAGATTTTGCGTTTCAACGTAGGACTTGCACGAAATTTTTCAAACTTTACAAAGGTAGATCGAAAGATCATGCAAAAATTCATCACCTGTCAAAATTTCAAGTGCCAAAGTGCGTTTTTCGATTTTTGGTAAATTTTTGAAAATCGAATTTAGGCCAAAAATGAGGGAAAAAATCAAAATTTTACCAAATTGACCAAGAAAGCTGAACTTAGGGACATATCCTATTTTCGACATGCCAAATCGATTGTAAACTGTTTAACCCGTTTTGAGCAGTTCTGGAGCCTCCAGCAGATTTTTGAAACTCGAAATTCCCACAAAATTCCATCAAATTGGAGTTATAAGGCTAAAATTGTGATCTGTCACCAGAAAACCAGCTTAGTGTCCAAAAATCGATATCTTTTTTATGGTGGATATTAGTAGTACTTAGGGTGCTGAATCCGACTGTGGGGGTTGAAGCGTTCGCGAACGATTCTCTTGACCCTAAATCTCAGGTCAAAAAAATAGAGCAACTACAGTAAAAATTGAAAAAGTTTTTTTTTCATTATTTTCTTGAAAGATATGTTCTGAGGAGTCGAAATGCAAATTTTTGCAACAATCGGTACACATTTGGAGGATTTGTGCCATTTTATTGAAATTTGAATGAGGCTTCAGCTGGAAAAATCAACTCTTTTCACCTTGAACAAATTTGTTAAGAAACGTGATAAATAATAATAACTTATTCTTCATTAATAATTCATACTCGGGTAGTTTTTGCAACATTTTTGGCAAAAAATTCAAAAAAAATCGGTTTTGGGAAATTTTGATTATTGGACTTGGAAACCTTGAATGTGATGATTCTGAAGAAAAAAAAATATATCGGGGTATGTTGGCACTCATGGGGGCCAAAAGTGGTGCAAGTTTCACGGACCTACAAATTTCAGATCGCCCTAATACATAGACTCAAAACTTCAAATGGCCTTTCCTGTAAAATTTACGTTTTGGACACTAGGTCGGTTTTCTCGTGACAGATCACAATTTATTCTAAAAACTAATTTCAATACGCTACGAAGTACTGCAGGTAAATTTTAAGTCGTTTTAGAGCCTCCAGCGACTTTTTAGAAAATTCCTGAAGCCTCCAGCAGATGCATGAAACTTTGAATTTTCACAAAATTTCATCAATAATGGAGATGGAACGCTGAAATTTACTCTACACTACAATTTTAACACCCTCTGAAGACGACTTCAAGTGAGTTCAAGTCATTTTAAGGCCTCCAGCGACTTTTTTGAAAATTCCTGAAGCCTCCAGCGATGCTTGAAACATTAAATTTTCACAAAATTTCATCAAATGGAGATGGAAAGCTGAAATTTACTCTACACTCCAATTTTAACACCCTCTGAAGACGACTTCAGGTGGGTTCAAGTCATTTTAGAGCCTCCAGCGATTTTTTGAAAATTACTGGAGCCTCCAGTAAATTTTTGAAACTTGAAATTTCCCCAACATTAATTCATCAAATGGAGTTGTCAAGCTGATATTTAGTTCGCAGACTACATGGTGGTTTCAAATGGTTTTGAAGCTTCCAGCTACTTTTAGGAAATTTCAATTTTCCAAAAACACGTCGCTGGAGGCTCCAAAACGACTTAAAATCCACCAACAGTCAACTTCGTAGCATGTTGAAATTAGGTTGCAGAATGAATTTCGACTGTCCATCTCAGTTTGATGAAATTTTGGGGAAATTTCAAGCTTCAAAAATCTACTGGAGGCTCCAGTAATGTTCAAAAAAGTCGCTGGAGTCCTTAAAATGACTTGAACTCACCTGAACTCGTCTTCAGAGGGTGTTGAAATTGGAGTGTAGAGTGAACTTCAACTTTCTATCTCCATTTGATGAATTTTTGTGAAAATTTAAAGTTTCAAGCATCTGCTGGAAGCTTCAGGAATTTTCAAAAAGTCGCTAGAGGATCCAAAACGACTTGAAATTCGCCTGCAGTACTTCGTAGCGTATTGCAAGTAGTTTTTAGAATAAATTTCAGCTTTACAACTCCAATTTGATGGAATTTTGTGGGAATTTCGAGTTTCAAAGATCTGCTGGAGGCTCCAGATCTGCTCAAAACGGTTTGAAACCGTTTCCAATCGATTTGGCATGTCGAAAATGGGGTATATCCTAAATTTCAGCTTTCTTGGTCAATTTGGTAAAATTTTGATTTTTTTCCTTCATTTTTGACCTAAATTGCATTTTCAAAAATTCACCAAAAATCGAAAAACGCACTTTAGCACTTGAAATTTCGACAGGTGATAAATTTTTGCATGATCTTTCGATCGACCTTTGTAAGGTTTGAAAAATTTCGTGCAAGTCCTATGTTGAAACGCGAAATCTGCAATTTCGGCTGACCTGTCAATCAAAATGGCCGCCATTTTGTAAGTAAGACCAACTTTTTTTTGGCAAGTTTGCTATAAAATGTTCCTTAGGATGTCCCCTTTAAGAAAAAAGTTGTCCCGGAGGATCGGCGGGGGTTGCAATTACTCCTATTGTCATATGCCGGACTATACTTAAGGCTAAATGGCGAGATACGATTTGATAAGTTGATATTTTCTAGTTTGGAAAATTAATTTTCAGAATTCTCACAGAAAATCAATTTTTTTTTTTTTTTAAAGCATGAATTCCTGCAAAATGCTCAATTTTGGATTCTGATAAATTCGCCAAAAAAAAACAACAAAAAATGAATAAAATTCAATCAATAGAAATTTTGGTTATGGAAATTTCAGACCGGGCTCTTTCCAAAAGTCACGGACCTGTTCCAATTCGGTAGGGGGACCCCATGAGAGTTATCTCATCAGGATGAGGTGCCCACTCGCAAGTTCGAAGGAGAGTCATTCTTTACAGACTTACAATACACCATACACCCTGCAGGGAACACTGATACTCACCCGCTGAATGGATTGCACAACGTTTTTAGTTAGTGCTGCCTCTACAGTTGTTTCCATGGAATGGCCGGTAGAGGGATAACGATTGGGCATCGTGTTCCCGGGCAACGCTACTGGACCATTTATTACGTTGCAACTATTAATTTTGCCAGCAACCATCGTCGGGCCGATCGAACCTTGAGGTGCGTTCAAATGGTTTAAATATAGCTTTTCCATATAAGCTTTCCCCTCAGCATACATTTGATTCATTAGGTTAACATTCTGATATAATGGAAAGATGGATTGCCCGTTCTTTGATGTTTGCGAAACTGAACCTCCCGCCACGAGTCCTCCTGAATTGAAACGAATTTCATTTGTTAAATTCTTAAGAGCACCGAATACTTATCAGAATAAGTACAATATTACAATGGTTACTTACCCATGTGAGATTGTTGTCCATTCATCAGATTACTCATAAAGCCAACAGGCGTCATACATCCGGGCAGTAGTCTTTGAACATTATCACCCGGAACTGGTGTTTGCGATCCGGTCGTACTCGAGCCTTGAGAACCAGCCTGAAATGAGTAATCAGAAATCAATTACACGTTTCTCGAAAATAATGTAGCATTAACTAAACGAAAATCGACCAATACCGGCGTTTTTCTCATAATTTGATTATTTTTACGCTGCTGTATCAAGCTACGAAATCGTTCAACAAACGCCGTCTGATCATTTGCAATGAAACCGAGGTACACTTTTTTATCCGCCGCATACAGCAAAATAAGCACTTTTAAATTGCCATCTGGAGAATTGGAATTGTTGAACTGTATACATCCGGCCTGAAAAAGAAAAACAATGCCATCGGATAGTGTTTCAAACGAACAAAAAATATATGTACGTATAACATCAAACAAGAATACTTACAAAGTTACCACTCATCACTTTGGTCAATGCATCTAAAGCTGGACAAGGAGACGGATGAAATACCACGGACGTAGAATTCTTCAAATAACCTCCGCCTATGTTACTTATCAATGCTTTAGGCAAAAGCTGCATGACTAATTTCGGTGGCCAATTGTCAACTTTCCTGTAAATCGAGGACCAATTTAACGGCGTAAATTTTAAAATAGGCATCTCTGAACAATTGCGTAGAATTTTATTCGAAAAAACTGCTACTCACACTTCCGGTTCGCCATCTTTCGCATTCGAAGTAACAGCGCACGGAACTGACTTGAGGGTTTCGGTGGCATCCTTAGCTTGCTTGTCGCGTTCCATTCCAATACTCCACGCCAAATGGTCTGTCGTTGGAACTCGGTCTAGAAATTTTACAAAATTTAAAAAAAATTGAAAAGTACTTGTAATACATATTAAGTAAA
Organism: Planococcus citri; assembly: GCF_950023065.1. NCBI lineage: Eukaryota > Metazoa > Arthropoda > Insecta > Hemiptera > Pseudococcidae > Planococcus > Planococcus citri. The sequence goes on from NC_088680.1 coordinate 71,547,031, forward strand.
TGTCTAATGCTTCGGAGTAATCAAGCGGATAGGTTCTAAAATTTCCATACGAGAAGTTGAACTGTTGTGATAGGTAGGTAAGTGCTTGAGGAAACAAATTTCAAGTCAGTTTTTCTGATTTTTTAAAACATTTTTGTAAAAACACTGAGGACTTCTGTTTTGCAAACTGTGAAACAAAAAGAGGAGGGATTTTTGAGCAATCAAAGCAAAAATCAATGCTTATTGTATGTTTTGGCGAAAAAAGCACTGTAATCAATTTATTAGCAATTTCGACAAAAATTTCGACCATTATTTGACTACTTCATCAAAAAACTACATTGCAATTTTTCGTTAACTCACCAAAAATTGACACTCTCTGATAATTTTGATAAAAAAAAGGGGAATTTCTTGACACTCTTGACAAAAATGGGCACTTTTTAACAATGATACCAAAAATGGACACTTCTCGACTATTTTTCCAAAAATTGACGATCTTTGAAATTTTCCTCTCAAAAATTGACACTTTAATTTATAAAAATGGAAAGAAATTTTGCGAGGAATTAAAAGATTGAGTTTTTTGAAGAATTTTTCAACCCCAAAATCGGATCATGACTTTTGAAGTTTTTTAAAAAAAATTCATGCGACCTACGAAAATGGGTTATTTTGGGAAAAATTCAAATATTACAACGAAAATGTATTTTTGCACTTCAGAAAATTTTAGAGGCCCAAAATCAGGTCATAATTTTTGGGATATTTACAAAGGGGCATGCAATCTATCAAAAAAGGTCAAAATTTCGCATAAAATCAAAATTTTCTATCAAAACTTTTTTAGATAACTTTTTGATAGTTCGAGTGACATTTGTTTCAATTACAAGCTCAAAACTTTTAAGAAATCTTTTTTTGTTTTTGTTTTTTTTTTTTTAAATCAACATTTTTGTAGTAATATTGGAATTTTTTGCGAAATTTTAACCCATTTTGAGTGGTTACACGACCACTTTCGAATTATTCTACAACTGTTCAATGTTCATTACTACTCGAACCCCTACTCTGTGACTGGAACTCACTTGTGGAGGATTCATTGCTTGCGGATTACCCATCATACCGCCCATGCCACGGTGTTGTTGACCCATCATGGGATTCGGCCCAACCATTCGTAATTGTTGTTGTTGCTGCTGCTGCTGCTGCTGCTGCTGCTGTTGTAATTGTTGTTGCTGCTGCTGCTGTTGCTGTTGTTGTTGTTGCCGTTGCTGCTGTTGTTGTTGTAGTAGTTGTTGTTGTAGTAGTTGTCGTTCAAGCTTGGCCTTGAAATTTTACGATTTTTTTTTTTTAAATTAGAAAAATGATATCAGGTAAAAACAAAAAAGAGTAAAATTACAATTGAAACCGTTCCACACTTTAAAGAAGATGGGAGGCTAAAACGAGATTGTACACTAAAAAAATCGAAATTTGAGATAATTTTCTAGAAAATCTTGGTCGAGCTAGGCTATTGCCGTCAAAATCCCAGACCACTTTCAGGGCCCTACTGAGCAGATGAAAATTTGCAAAACACGAATTTACCCGAAAATACGCGAGATTTGCAAATTTTCAGTCGCTGAGTAGAACCCCACAAGCGGTTTTGGATTTTGACGGCAATGACCTAGGTCAACGCGGAATCTCGAATACTACCTATTTGCTGAGACTGGACCATTCCACCAAAAGTGGTCCATAATGCGCCCTCTTTGAGAATTCAAATCTCCCCTCCAGCGGCACCTCCGGCATCAACATTTTTTCTGGCACAAAAATTCAAAAGTCTTTCTTTTTCGAAGCGATTATCCAAAATTCCAGCTTTTTAGCCGAAAATTGCAAAAAAAGCCTTCCTCTTGCTAAGCACATAATTGTTAAAACTTCGTATTTTGCCAAAAATTATCAAAAATTTTCGCTTCTACAAAAATGACACAAATTTCTGCTTATATGCAAAACAGCTAATTTTTTGGAGAATATGCAAAAAGCCTCATATTTTTCCAAGAATTGTCCAAGTTTCGCTTTTTTGACAGAAATTGCAAAGAAGTACTAAGTAGATATCATTTTTTGGCCTCTACGACTAATTATATAACAAAAGGTACTAATTGTTGTAATCTTCCACTCTTGCTATTGCTTTTTTTTTTACAAAGATTCTCAATTTCATTGCTCAAAAGTATTTTTTGCCAAAATTTGTTTGACATTTTTTCCAAAAATTCCAAAGTCCTTCTTTTTTTAAGTTTTGGTTTATTGCCAAATAAAGTCTTACCCTTTGTTCAAATTCTACAAGGTACTGCTTTTCATCAAAAATTCTCGCTTTTTAAAAAATGATAAAAATTTTGCTTTCGGGCAAAATGGTCTCATTTTCAAAAATTTGCTTTTTGCCGAAAACAGTCAAAAATTGTCGCATTTTTTAAAAAAATGAATAAAATTTGGAGGTTTTTCGCATACAATTCCAAAAAACTTTGCCTTTTTTTTCAAAATTGCCCAGAATTCTCGCTTTTTTGATCAAAATTGCGAAAAATAATTTTTTTTAAAATTGTAGCCTTCAAATCATATTTTGTTTACTAAAATTGTCGAAAGCTTGATTTTTCGATAACAACTAGCACTTTTCGGGTAATTTGCTAAAAAGTTAACTCTTTTCCAAAAATTCCGTAAAATTCACTTTCTCAAAAAAAAAAATGTTTAAGAATTAGTCATTTTTGGTGAAAACGGTCTAAAAATCTTTTCTTTTGCTAAAATTGTCCAAATCTTGCTTTTGGTTAAAAAATCTCCCTTTTACAAAAATGCCAAACATTTTTGCTTTTCAGCAAAATAGGTAAGTACTTAGCTAAAAATTGTCGTCTTCTTGCAGAAAATTCCTAAAAGTTTTATTCTTTCCCAAAAATTGTTCAAAAGTCCCATTTCTTTTTTTGACAGGAACTGCAAAAAAATATCATTTTTTGGCCCCTAGGTAACTATGTACCTAACTACCTATAGGTAACTAAAAGTTCTGCTTCTTGTAAGAAAAAATGACAAAAACTCGCGTTCTCGAGGGATTTCTAATTCAAAATGAAGGTTACCATTTAAATTGGTCAAAATCCCCCATTTTATTCACGTTCCACCCTAATGTAGGAAAGATACTTAAACTTATAGATAGGTACGAAAATTTCTACGAGTCGATTTGAGGGATCGAGAACCTTCAATGGTAAGCTTCAACAGGGAACTCTTGAAAAAAGGACTCCAGAAACGAAACTAAGCTTCTTTGGGGTCCAAGTCCCGGACACTGCGTCAAAAAATTGTAAGAACAGAACCATAGCTAGAAGGACTTGAATATCATTTCTCCCCTCCTAATATTTTTTTTTTCAATTTACCCACCAATACTACGCTCATTAGAAGAAAATTATCTCTTTTTTATAGGCACTTACGACAGAGTAAGTGTGGGTAGTAGGTATCTAGGTATCTAATAACGATAGACGATAGGGATCGCATACATTCTCTATTGTTTCAAATTCCAACTTACTTTTTTAACCTCAGGATTAATCTCGGATGCACAAGGACCTGGACGCACAGTAACAGTTGATCTGCGTAGCTCTTGTTTCAGTCTCAGATAATCTGACTCTGGGGTATCCCTGTCACCGTTATCTTTCAATTCGAGTTTTTCGAAGCGCTCAGAAAGAGCCGAAAGAGGAGCCAAATTTTGCGCGTGATCCTGCACTTTGGCACGAATTTCATCGAGCTGAGCCATAACCGGCTTCAGTTTCGAATCCAGCAATCGCGACATTTTTACAATCCAGTCGTCATCCACTTCCATTGCATGGCATTGTTTACTCGAGTTGCTCGACGTAGTATTTGATTTCCGTTCGTTGCAGCAGATATTTGTGATTTCCACAGTCTGGTTACACTTTCCACACAGTTTCGATGCCATTTTATTCACCATGGCCTGACTCGTAGCAAACAGGCAGCTCACGATTTGGTCACAATCTTTGCAAAGTTGCTCTGTCATTTTATCAGGAACGCTGGAAACTAAAATTGCACTAACGTAGTTTTTAAACAACACTGAGAGCGAGTGGCGCAACTGCTTAATTTACGGTCAAGATGACGTCAGCGTACGATTCCTAGCGTGGTTATCCAGTATACGTGTTGCTCTTATTGATCAGTGGCCGTCGGCTCGCTATTTGGTATTTTTGTTATCTAAAAAAAATTGATATTCAAATACTTTCGGACGAATCGACGATTTAAAAAAAACTGTGCAGTTTCACCTTCTGCGTTAAATGAGTATCCTTACCCAGTTGACCACATGCTAGCAAAAAGCTAGCGTTTTATTCGCGTTTTGATAAGTTGCTAGCAATTTACTCGCTTTTTGTGGCCAGCAATAATTGTCTCGCTAAAAGTAAGCGATTTTCTTGCAGTTTTTCGCTAGCAAATTCAATTCTAGCAATTTTCGAGCTGTTTTCCAGCGACTCTCAGCTAGCTTTTACTTCACGCCTTATGCTAGCGTATTACTGGCGGATACTTGCTCGCAATTCTATGCTAGGACAGTTCAAGCAATATTCTCGCATATCTCAGCTAGCTTTTACTTCACTTCATACATGCTCGCCTGATGCTAGCGTATCAGTGATGGATACTTGCTTGCAATTCTATGCCAAGAAAGTTCAAGCAATATTCTCGCATATCTCAGCTAGCTTTTGCCTCACTCTATACCTGCTCGCTTAATGCCAGCGTATCACTGACTAATATGTACCTGCTCACAGTTTTATGATAGGAAACTTCAGGTAATATTCTTGCATCTCTGAGCTAGCATTTACTTAGCCATCTGGCTCTAGAAAAATGTAAGCATATCTCTAGTTTCTGCATCTGGTGACTTGGCGTTTTCTTTGTAGTCAAATGATAGGAACGTGCTACCAGATCTTACGCATTTCTCACCAATAAACCTTTTTCTGCGTTATTTATTGTAGCAAAATGCGAGCAAGTATCTTTTCCATCCCTCAGGCGCATACAAAAATCATTAAAAATATTCCTGCATATGACAATAGGAGTAATTGCACCCCCCCCCGCCGATCTTCCGGGGCAACTTTTTTCTTTAAGGGGACAGCAAAATTTCATCAAATGGACATGGAAAGCTGTAATTTACTCTACACTCCAATTTTAACACCTTCTGAAGACGACTTCAGGTGGGTTCAAGTCATTTTAGAGCCTCCAGTAGGCTTTTGAAACTTGAAATTCCCACAACATTAATTTATCAATTGGAGTTGGCAAGCTGAAATTTACTTCGCAGGTTTCAAATGGTTTTGAAGCTTCCAGCTACTTTTAGGAAATTCCAATTTTCCAAAAAACGCCATACAACCTTCGAAAAGTCGCTGGAGGCTCCAAAACGACTTGAAATCCACAAGCAGTCGACTTCGTAGCGTATTAAAATTAGTTTGCAGAATAAATTTCGACTCTCCATCTCATTGTCAGTTTAATGAAATTTTGTGAAAATTTAAAGTTTCAAAAATCTGCTGGAGGCTCCAGTAATTTTCAAAAAGGTCGTTGGATGCTCTTAAAATGACATTAAATCCACCAGAAGTCGTTTTCAGAGGGTGTTAAAATTGGAGTGTAGAGTAAATTTCAGCTTTCCATCTCCATTTGGCATTTGATGAGATTCTGTGAAAATTTAAAGTTTCAAAAATCTGCTGGAGGCTTCAGGAATTTTCAAAAAGTCGCTGGAGGATCCAAAACGACTTGAAATTCACCAATAGTCAACTTCGTAGCGTATTGAAATTAGTTTTCAGAATAAATTTGAGCTTTACAACTTCAATTTGAGTTTCAAAAATCTGCTGGAGGCTCCAGAACTGCTCAAAACAAGTTAAAACCGTTTCCCATCGATTTGGCATGTCGAAAATAGGGTATATCCCAAATTTCAGGTTTCTTGGTCAATTTGGTAAAATTTTGATTTTTTCTCACATTTTGGCCAAAATTTGTTTTTTGAAAATTCACCAAAAATCGAAAAAGGTACTTTACCATTTGAAATTTTGACAGGTGATGAATTTTTGCATGATCTTTCGATCTACGTTTGTAAGGTTTGAAAAATTTCGTGCACGTCCTATGTTGAAACGCAAAATCTGCGATTTCGGCTGACCTTTCAATCAAAATGGCCGCCATTTTGTAAGTAAGGCCAATTTTTTTCAGCAAGTTTGCTTTAAAATGTTCCTTAGGATGTCCCCTTTAAGGAAAAAGTTGTCCCGGAGGATCGGCAGGGGGTGCAATTACTCCCATTGCCGTGGACTAAAATGTTGTTCAAATGTTTTTGAAATTTTTCATTTTCATGGTTTGTTTGATATACTTCATTTTCAAATTTTAAATTTTGACAATTTTTCTATTTAAAAAAAAACTTCATTTTTTATTTAATAAAGAGATTTTTCAACCTAAGCGCTAGCATAATGCTAGCGAATTGCTAGCGTCGATCTCTCTCATGGTATAGTTTGCTACTCTTAGATAAAGTGTGTCATCAAGTTGAATATAAGCTCAAGGTGGTATCTTGTTGAAAAGTAAGAAGAGTGACATCACTCTTCTTATACTATCCCAAGATGCTAGCGTTATGCTAGCTCTGAGCTGGGACAGTCGCCTAATTTTTGGAATTTCCTGGAAAACTACCACCTGCTTAAGGTAAACACCCAGAATTTTTAAAAATTAACTAATAGTAATTACTTTACTGATCAAAGTTTTTCTATGCTAGCAAAATGCTAGCTTCTTGCTAGCATAATTTGCGCTAGCAAATGGTGCCGGAATATGAGACACTTTTTGCAAAAATTGCTAGCAAATCAGTCGCGATTTAGTCGTATGTACGTAGCAGAATGCAGAGCAAAGTGCCAACAAAATGCTAGCTTTTTGCTAGCTTTGTGCCGGCTACGTGCTAGCTATTTGTGCGCAATTCTGCTACTCTAATGCGACCTAATCGCAACTGATTTGCTAGCATTTTTTTAAAAAAGTGTCTCAAATTCCGGCACCATTTACGCTAGCACAAAATTTGCTAGCATTTGGTCAACTGGGTATGTAACGAGAATTCACAAACACAACAAATTCTCTTATCAAATAAAATTACAAACAATACACACTCCGACAAAAAGTCATCGAATGAAAGTTATTATAGGAGAAAAACACTTGTCTACTCAGTTAAGTAGCGTTTTTAAAAATTGCACACGTTCAAAGTCGACGTAAGGTCTTATAGTTTTAAAATTAAAGGAACTCTCACGAAATTGCTACCAACTACGAAGTAGTTAGCTGTTAGTGTTTGTGTTATGTTTGTAAACAGCTGATAAACATTCTTTAAAGCTTTGTTTGAAGGAAGGTAGGCTTCGTAGTGATATAATATATAGAACCTAGATGTCGACAGCATGATATTTCTCTATAGAATAGGGAACAATCACTAATCCAAAACTCATTTCAGTCCATTAAAATTGAGGCGAGACACATTCTTCGATTTCTTTCTTACTAATTTATATTTTTTTAAATTGAATTGTTGGAGACTGCAGTAAATTTTAGGAGATTATTCCTCAAGAAGATAATTGATGAGAAGGATCGTTAGAAAATATTAAAACCGAAATTGCAGGCTAGGCTAAAATTTTATTTGGGCCCTCTCGAAGAAATTTTACCCAACTCTGAATTCAGAAATTGGCTGGGCCCTCCAGAACAGCTCAAGCCTGCCCCAAACAAGTTTCGGAGGCTCAAAAAGGGATGAAAATTTGACTGGATCAGATTTTGATTTTATTCAAGAGCTGAATTGGAATTTTAATTTGAAAAAAAAAAATGAAAATCAGTTCTTCATGCTTCGTCACAACCCCACATTTTTCAATTATTTGCCTGCCGAAAACGAGTCTCAGCTGTTCCTCATTTTCTTCAAGTCATGTTTTCATACATCGAAATTCAAAAATGAAGGTTGAAAGATTGCTCTTGATAACCCAGCTGAATGAGAATAGCTGTATACAACCTCTCCCCCACGTTCACTGAATTTATTTTTTACAGTTCCGTGTGTTGTTTTTTCATAGTTTTTTTGAGGGGGAGGGGGACAATTATTCAGCCTAGGGGTGCTCAGTTGGTATGATTATAGTCTGGCCCTTTTGGGGGGGGAGGCAATTCTCAAAAAATGTAGGTTCACAATTTTCTGTACCTCCTCCCCAGCTCAAACATGAAAAAAATTGATTTTTGTCTCATCTGTTTAAAAATAGTTCTCTTTTCGATCCCCAAAATTGTCGAACAAAAAATGTTCTGTATTTTGACGGAATTGCTTGTAAGATTCTGTTTTTTTTTTTTTTTTTTTTTTAGCAATTTTTGAATTTTGCTCAAGTCAAAAAGTGTTAATTTTTGGAAAGTTTGTCATGTAGGAAAAATTTCAAAAAGGGTAAATTTTTGGCAAAATAGTCGAAGATGTCCAGTTTTGGAAAAAACTGTCAAAAAGGACCAATTTATGCCAAAATTGTCAAACTGTTCGATTTTTGCCAAAATTGCCAGGCAGTGCCAATTTTTGACGAGTTGACGAAAATTTGTAATGTTTTTTCGTCAAAATTCTGATTTTATCATGCCTGCGTGAAGAGACCTCTTTTTTGTTTCAAAGTTTGTCGAACAAAAGTCCTGTTTTTTACAAAATTGCTTCAAATTTTTTTTGTCATTTTGATTTTTCCCTTAAATTTATTCATTTTTTTCAATTTTTATGGCAATTTTTCTAAAATTGACTCGACCTTGATAAAGTTGATTTTTCTTGTTAGGAAACCCATCCTAAATCATCTGAATAAAAAGGTGTCTTCAGTATATTCAATGCAATCAATACCCGTAATTGAGATGATTAAAATTTTGGAGAAATCATTTCTATATCTAGTATGTATGTAAGTAGGTAATGCGTTTTATTTATATGTATTTTTTCAATTGGTAAAAATGAAGATACTGTAAGTACAATGTACATAGGTAGCTGGATGGGATTGCTTGTGCTTAAAAACTGCTGGAAAAAGAAGCTTTGTGAAAAAAAATACGATTAGCAATCGATATTTACTAATGGTAATCTTTTGAATGAGACATGCATCATATGAGTTCGAATTTTTCACAAGTAATTGTGTACTTGAATGGATTATAATGAATATTGTACGAGACCAGGTGCATGGTTACAATTGAGTCTCGCAAAGAAGATATTCGGACGAAGGTCAGCTTTCATGCCATTAAACTGATGGTAAGAGTTACAACAACCATCAAACAAGCAGCAAATGACAAATATTCAATTATTGCGTGTATTTTCAACCATTCATTTTGGGATTTTTTCATCAGTGATTCTGGAGAAGTGTACTGGTCATCGGTTAGTGTTATGTCTTCTGGATTTTCACGCATGTTTTCTTCCAAATTTGTACCTTCCTACATTTGAAAGCATAAAAAAAGAAGAAAATGTATCATAATACGAGGGGCTATCAAAAAGTAACGCCCACTGCTTTCTGGCGGAGAGCCTAATTCAGGTGTTGAACCAACCCGGTTGGAAAAATGGAATTTTTCAGTCAGTCAGATACTTGCAATATGACTGCAGCAGTCACAACGACTATCCAACTGCCAAGATGGCAAATTCTGACAAAGATGGCACTGACTGTCAGAAATGCAGTCATACCTGACAATTTCCGACTTCATAAATGACAGACAGTCACATTTTACCAAAAAGAGGCTAATCGAGTGGTGACCGAATCAAACCAAAATCTTATGATTTGGTTGCCAAGTTGACTCTTACTCGTATATGAAGCTTCCACCTAAATGATGAATACTATTAGTCGTTACCATGATCAAGGATGGATGATATAAGCGTGATTTTCTTGCTAATCGATTTATGTGCTGAGATGCAGCTGGATATTCCCACTATTGTTAACAACACGACAAATCCGATCACTAAAGAAGCAAACATACAAATCGACACAAAACATAACATGTAGACCTATGAATAAAACTTTTAAGTATACATAATGCGATCAATCTTCACTTACAGAAATTAGACTGTGTTCCGGTGAAATGAGGAATTGAATTCATCAACATTACCAAATACATTGCAAGAAATAGCAAAGATACCATTTTCGATTTCGATGCCAGGTTAATTCTATCTCCAGGCGATATCAAGAATGATGCCAGCATTACTAAACTAACAGCTGAAAAATTTGTTAACGAATTATTCATTTTTTTAAAAATATACCTAAGCACAATAAGCTGGTCCAAACATCACCATCACTTGAAATGAAGTCTCTAGCATTTACACGAACCTATGAACGCCAAACATGATACAATCTTGGACGAGCGGCTGTTCATTTCAAAAGTTATTTCAATGTTTAATGTGGGAAAATTACGTTCCGTTTTGACATTGGTGACTGTCCATAATGATATCACTTCATCCAACTCCGGGTCGTGCTTCAAATAAGAATTACAGACGTTATAAATACGTATTATGTACAAATTATTTAGCCCTTTGAAAATTCTCTATAGGTTCCCAATGTTCCTATGTAGGGGAAACAAATTGCTTTGAAGAGTGCGATAGGGTAGTACCTACCCTATACCCACCTATAATTGAATAAATCACAAAAAGTTGAGATTCCAATGAAAAATCATTTTGGAAAATGAAAGTTTTGAAAAAGCTCAAACCCTTAATTTCCAACAAAACAAATTAATACCTACCTATCAAAAATATGTAATTCAACAACACGAGTAAAAGCATTGGTCAAAAGCACTTTCTGAAAATATTTTCAAGAAATTAATAAGAAAAAAAAATCGTAATAACGATACGTAGGTGAAAAAAAACATCTGTCAGTTTAGTTCCCAAATTGAGCAAAAATAAAAACTTGGTGAAAGAAACGCCTGAAAAAACAAAAATCCAGGCCGCTAAGGAAGGATTTTTTAACCAAGTACAAAAATCTTGTCGGAAATCGGGCCGAAATATGACACAAAATTTGGCGAAATTGCGAGCTTTATAGAGGAGGTTATCGTAATAATGAAAACATTTTCGCTTTGGAGTCCGAGATGTAACCATGGCATTTCACTTTCACCTAGTTTTTTTATTTTTGCTCAACTTGGGAACTAAACTGACAGGTGGTCTTTTTTCACCTATCGTTACTACGATTTTTTTTCTTATTAATTTCTAGAAAATATTTTCAGAAAGTGCTTTTGACCAATGTTTTTACTCGTGTTGTTGAATTATTTTTGATAGGTTAATTTGTTTTGTTGGAAATTAAGGATTTGAGCTTTTTCAAAACTTTCCTTTTCCGAAATGATTTTTTGTTGAAAGCTTAACTTTATTATGATTTAGTCAATTAGGTAGGGTACTACGTACGATATTACACTCTTCAAAACAATTTGAGAGAACCTCCAAAGCTAGTGCTGGAAATATAAAATACATAAATAGGTGGGTGTGATGGGTGCACAAAGTAAATATAAACCTACTTCTTGGAACACGAAAGGATCCGTGACATTTACGTTGGTTGTGAAATTCAGATTACACTTGTGAGAATCCCATGGCCAACTATTGGAGCTGGGGTGGCATTTTGTGTGGACATACATCGACGTGCTCCACCTCATTAGGCCACTCCACTGAATCTCTACCAAGTGACCTCCACCGAAAATGTTTTTGCTGATGTAGTAATTATTTCGAAACACATGACTGAAAGTTTTTGCCACGTCATAGTTTAAGCTTCTTGATACGTAATAATTGAAGAGCTCTATTCCAAAGTGGGTTAAGTCATTTTGAAAAAAAACACGTTTTACGGAGATTTTTGCTTCAAAAAAGGGTCATGTCATCGATTTTTCAAAATAAATTTTTCTACAAGCAATTGTTCAATGTCCAAAGAAAGGAAAGGTGCACCGACATTTTGAAACAGAACAAATTTTAGCATCAAAAATTGTCAACGCATTTTTTGGGGGAAAAAATGACTTAACCCACTTTGGAATGGAGCTCTTCAATTATTGAATAGGTAATCTGTTTTTCCAAAAAAGAATTGTTCATCACTTGTTTAAAATTAAACTCGGCTTCCACACTGAATCCGGTGACACATCTAAATAAAGCTGCCCGCCCTCCGAATCTTGTATGGTGCCATCGCACTTGTTTATTATACCATCTCTGTCAAAGGCAAAGAGAGAAGGATACAATTGGTGTTTACGCGTTTGACATGACGCCGTAAAGTTTAATTTATAAGAAATGTACTCGCCATTGAAATCTTCCCAATCAACAAAAACATTCCGCTTTCTATATTCTGATAAAATGGATCACATGAATAGACTTTTCATCAGCACTTACTCGCAAATATGTGGTTAAAAATATCTACGAGTACATAACTTACAAAATCGATGTATGAGATACGTAAAGTTACTGAAGGAATATCACTATTCATACGAGGTGACTGCACTTCAGATGGAGGTAAAAGCAAATCGAAGTTTGAAAACAAATAACAATGGATTTCATCTTCATAGCTACCTGTTGAAAGATTTCAAATACATTATGTACAAAATAAAACGAGACTTCGGATTGAAACTCTCAAATTTTTAATTTTTAGGATTTATTTTTGTTTTAATCATATCCTATTTAGGTAGTTTTTTTTTAGATCTAGCTCCAAAAAATTATGTAGGTAGGTTAGGTAAAGAGTATCAATACATACTTGGATATGAGATACATCGTGTGGATTTATAAGGACCCATGTTTCTGAATAATTCCACCTCGATCAATGTCAAATTATTGGAGGATGTGTGGTTTCCATCTACTGATGTTATCTTTCGAGTTTTATTCACCATCCATGGTGATTCAATGTTTGAATTTACCCACTATGAAGTAAGTTATAGGTACTCATTAAAATTGAGATTAATGTGGAAATGGAATTTTACAAGTTGTTCATGTAGGTCTAGGTATATAGATCCTTACAGTCGTATTTTTCAAAAACAGCATAGAGGTAGATTCGTTCGTATTTGTAGAATGAACGGTGAATAAAAATTTTGGTGAGCTGGTTTCAAAATACAGCAGACACGTTTGGTTGATCCACGGCCTGCTTGTAATTAAGATCTGGCAACCAGCTTGAATGCTGATGTATCTTGTCCAAAATACGACTGTTCCATTATGCCAAACTGTTGTAATGTAATCCTCTAAGTCTGAACCGAGTAAAGATTTATTATTCCGAAATGCGTTGCTGCAATGAGATTTATAATGTGATGCATATGAGAAAAAAAGGGCATGCTGGAATGAAATAGGAAATACGAGAGTGAGTATATTTACTTGATCAATATGAAATCCGGTTTCCATATTTGATGAAAATAATTCCCAACATCTAAAGAATATGTATCATTATATTCACTCGGTTCCCAGGATAGTTGGTCATCTTCCCAGATCTAGGTACATTATAAATTTCAGAAATACGAGTATCCTCGCGTCTCATGAATATTAAATCAAATACAGAACACCTACTTTCAGGTTACTAAATTTTTAGCCTGATCTTCCTTAAAACAAAGGAAAAATAAGGCTTTGGAACCCCACGAGTCGGTTTCCATCAATATTATTTCGTACTTACGTCCGATACATATTATTTTTTTTGTATAGAGTAGAAGGAGGAAGAGAAATTGAAGAATTAAGGATGTTTTAATTCGCGAAACTTGAAATTTGATTGTGGGAAACATATGGGGGGAAAGGAAGGGGGATGAAGAATTACTTTTTCACAACATGAATTTTGCAGATTTGGTTCTTGCTCCTTCGATTTTCAGATTGAAAACGTTATTTTGAAAAATTAAGTAGGTACCTATTCAGAGCAGATTACTAGGTATGTACAGGTTACTTCTACAAAGTAGGCTACATCAAGTTTGAGACGATGGAATGGATTTTTTGCGCATGTACACAATTTAGATTCCTCCACTCTCACCACAATTTAATTTACTATAGGAGTATGTCTATGTTGAAATACTAACTGCGTTCGCATCACCGATTAGCTGGAATATCCCTGAAGCATCCTGTAAAATTTATTTTCTTTTGTACTCGTAGCAAAGGCACACTTATATCTACTCGTACCTACATGTGCATTGTGCACTCTACATAGGTAATAGAATTTTGAAAGACGGATTTAAAAACTTACTATATCAGCGTAAAACGTTCTCAAGTCAAGTTTTTGAAGGTAGTCTTGAGAAATTTTAGATGAATTGTAATTTGAAAATAGTCGACTTCTGAGTTTTTCTGAAAAGCTACCTGTTGAAATAAATATTTTGAAAGATGTATAAATAGCATTATCTTTCATAATTCAACTTTTCCCAATTAGGTATGATTTGAAGTTTTGGAGGGCATCTATGCTGACATAGTAACATCTACGAGTATTGAAATGTACATAGGTACAAAATTACCATTCTCTTACCTGTATCAGGTTCACAGTGGTATCTTTTTGTGCAAGTCAAGCCTACCAAAATTTGAAAAACCACAAATTTTATCGACGTTTGGTCAAAAATCATTTTCACACTTTTGATGCACTCGTATGCGAAAACGAAATCATTATTTTTATAAAGTTTGACACGAGACGAGTTGTACGTATCATTGGATTATCAGGAACTACGGATATGAAGATAACTATAGAATGGCGAAAACCGAAATTCTTCAATTTCGGGGTCAGCGGATGCATATTAGAATGATACACCCCAACCCACGTATTATCTCCAAATATTTTATTAACATGCTGGATGGTTCGTATAAGATATGAGATAGATACCTAACCTACTTATGTATTCAACCCATCGTATTCTACACATCGAAACAAATAGTATACCACACGTAATGCGTCAAAAAAAATTGTTAGATAGGTATTTTTTGAATAATTTTTGAAATTTTTCAAATGGTTTTTTTGATTTTTTTTTTAAATATAAATTTATAAAACATTGCCAAAAAAAAACTATTGCATCATGTACTGTAATTTCCAAAAAATTTGAAATCTTCAATTTTTATCCTACTCATTTTCATCAGATGTGATTATTTTCCAATTTTGAAAAATCTACCCACCACAAGCATATGAAAAAAAAAAATTCAAATTTTGCTGAAATTGCAATATGATATCTTTCGAGTAGACAGGTTTTCAACTTTCCCAACCTGGACCATATTTGGCCCCTTTCCAGAGTCAAAAAAGGTAATTTGGGCTATTATAGCAATTTTACGTGTTTTTTGACCTTATTTTTAAGACACCAGGAGAATTAGCTCAAAAATGGTGGTCATATGGAATTTTGAGGTAACAAGCTGAAAATCGGTATACAGGTCTCTTTTGATGTCCTTAGTAAGGATCTGAGGTGTCCGGGTGCATCCAGTATGAGCGTCCCCTTTTATTGTGGATCTTAGCCCCCCAATTTCGGGTTTGGAAAATTATTTCCTCAAATATTGCCCGGAACTCAAAAATAGTTTAGTAATAAAAGAATCTGCATCAAATTTCCTTTCAAATGACCTATCGAACATTTTCGTAACCTCAAGGGGGGTGGACCTACAGGCATCCAAATAACGTGTTGTCTTGAAAAATGATATAAATTCGAAGGGGAGCGAATTTTAAACCACTTTTCGAGTCCTAAGTAAGTATGAAAATCATGTTACACCCTTTCCGGTGACTTTCTGGGTAACCAAGACCTCCCCGCCCCCTCTCCCCATCACACTGAACTGATGCCTACGTCGAATGCGGATGTTTGTGGAAGGGGTAACAAATATTGAGATTTCTGAAATCATCTATTGTAGTGTGCATGATGATTTTTCACCCGAACGTCTATGTAGTTCTGTTTTTCCAAAAATATCGAAAAAGTCTTGTTTTTCGCAAAAACATCTAAAACTCTTGTTTTTTTCTTCCTTTTTTTTTGAAATTGTTTTCAAAATTGCCATTATAAAAATCGCCATAAAATAAAATTTTTTGCCAAAATTGAAAATTGGCAAAAACAGGTGTATTTTTTTGCGGACATTTTCAAAAAAATCTACTCTTTTGTCATAATAATGAGTAAAGTGCTACTTTTTTCCATTTTTTCCCCCATAAAACTTCAATGGTATTTCTTCGTTAAGTACATATTATTTCATTCATCATTTCCAGCTCCAGTCCAGTTCTCTGTGAGAAATATAAAAATCTTCACTGGTTTTAATCTGAAGAGGTGATGGGAAGAGAAGAGTGGCGTGATTCTAGAGTAGATTATACGTGCTGATGAGGTTGAGGTTCGATTTAAGACTTGTTGGGATGCGATAATTGGCTACTTTGCGATATGGTGATTTGATATTGAGATAAGCGTTCTTCAATGAATTTTATTGGAATCGCAATTATCTACAGTGTGAATAGATATAGGTCTGATGTATTGATAATTCCAATTCGTCTGCGATGACTTCTTCACTCAAATTACGTTTAGTACTTAAATGTTCGTTTCATAGTTAAGTAACTTGAGTACTTAATCGTCACCACACATTTGTTTTCGCGAAAAAATAGTGTGTTCAGTGTTGAATTATCCCTTATAATAATTATAATAGGTACAATCGCAAATATGTAGTCGAATACCTCAAGTCGTGCATTTTTTGTTTTTATCTGAAATAATCGAAATGCTTTGTCTGAAGAGATTGATTCTGATTTGATCTGCTGGTGAGTCAAAGTGGTGGAATGTGAAAGTTTTCAATTTCTTTCTAGTCCCCAATTAATGCGTTCTTTCCAATAATTAATAATTTGTAGCAATACTGGCGGGAAACGGCGAAAAACTGACGGATAAAATTCACGAATGATGAGTTAGAAGAATTGCAAAAATTGCCTACAGACCTTCAAGAAAAGTTAGAAAACATTGTACAAAAAAATGATAATCTTGAACGAGAAAATGATAATCTTGAACAAGAAAATAAATTCTACAAATATTATTTAGGTAAGTTGATAAATTATGTGTAAACAATCAATTTCGAATTAAAGGATACACGGTGAATACTTCATTGCATTGAATACGTTTAATTTTCTCAGGTTAATGAGTAAGTGTAGTCAATTCATTATTCTATTTTAGTCGATATCAATGCTCAACCCCCCCCCCCCCGAATCCGAAGAAAACTATTCGAAGAGATCCGATTACGTAGGAAAAGTAAGCTTTGAAGAATATATCCGGTTCACCAAGATGACGGCGTGGCATTCAAAGGACCTCATATGTTCCTGCTTCGAGGATTTACACCGACAGAGGAAAGTCGGGGAAAACGTGGCCACGTTGCCACTTCTGGGTATCCAAGCACTTCTCATTCGTAAAAGATTTAACGTTGACAAAGACGTGCTATCTGTATCACCAGCTTACCATCAGTTTGATAGCCGAAAAGTCCTTATGAATAATGCAGGATTTGTCGGGAGGTTAAATCCAACCTTATGTCGATTTATTAAACAACTCCCAATGTCCCAATCTTAGAATTAAAATTATGTGCTTCGAAAGTAGGGTTTTAAGAGATCGCATGTACAATTTGGTGTATGCAAGTTGATTCTACGGTTTGAATCAACTTGCATGTACCAAATTGTATATGCGATTTCTTGAAACCCAACTTTCGAAGCACATGGTTTTACGTAAAAAAAAAAGGAATTCTCCGAAAATTTTGATCCCTCGACTATAAATCAAGTGGTGCTGGTAGCCACATAAAGTTGAAAAAAATTTGAAGTGTACCTAACTTGAGTAAGATTTTAAATCACGTTTACCCGGTATGTTTGAAAAATTCCTTCTGGCGGATGCTTGTATAAAATTTCATCATAACTTATCTGAATCTGTTCTTTGTAAATTGATTCGACTTCTATGTATGTAATTTTCATGAAATTAAATTTAATTTTATCATACTCGACGTTAAATTTTGTTCTTGGGTAACCAAATACGTAGGTTATAATTATTTATTTTCAAATTAACCCGATGGTGAGGTTCGATTTATGATTCGTTGGGTTGCGATAATTGGCTATAGCAATATAGTGATATTGAGATAAGCGTTCTTCGACGAAATAGTGTTTAGTATTTGGGTTAAATTATCCCCTGTAATCATATGTACAATCGGAAATAATCGAATACCTATCTCAAGTGTTGGTAAATTTTTTGTTTTATATATGTAGATATTAAAAAATTCGAAATGCTCTTTTTGAGGAGCGCGATTCTTGTACTTATTCTGATTTGTTTTGCTGGTGAGTAATAGTGACGGAATGCGGGAGTTTTCAAATTTGAAGTTTTTATTTTCTTTCATAATATTAATACACTTTCCTTTCAATGATTAATCGTAGTATTGCTGGAAGGAAACTGCGAAGACGTGTCGGATTTCACTTATGATCAAGTAGAAAATTTGCCATCACATTTGAGAGAAAAGTTGAAGAAAATTGAGCAAGAAAGAGATGAACTTGAACGAGCAAGAGATGCCCTCATGACGAGAAAATAATGACCTAACAGTTAACACAGTATTTATCTATATAGGTGATCATGTGTAAACAATCAATTTTGAATTTATGAAGATACACGGTGGGGTACTTCATAATATTCAAATACATTCTAATCTTCTCAGGGTAATTAAACATACATATATCGTAATTTTAGAGTCAGATCCAGAATTATCAAATCCATTGTTTATTGATGGTGGATATTTACTGCATCGAGTGTCTTGGCATAAGAATGCAACATACGCATCTGATATCAAAGGATTTTGAATGCATTGAGGATGACAGCGATAATTTCAATCTTTGAGTAATGTGACTTCTCTAAGTACTTGCATAGGTAGGTACCGGTTTCTATCTATACACCTGTACCTTTTCAATATTTTCATATTTTATAATTAAATATAAATATCCGAGTATTTATTCAAATTGTACGTCCACTCCCCCTCCACTCCCAGGGGTGCGATAGCGGTCCTGTTCGTTTGGTAGAAAATTCTTCGTTATTCAAAGTGGCAGAGAAGGAATTTTTTAAAAGTGCTATTGAAGGTGAAAAATGGTAAAAAATTAATTGAGGGGGTCAGGGGTCCACATGTGGCGGAGCAGTCGGATATTATGCTGTATAAAGTGTTTGGGATGGCTGCACACTACAATAGATGATTTCAGAAATCTCAATATTTGTTACCCCTTCCACAAACATCCGCATTCGACGTAGGCATCAGTTCAGTGTGAGGGGGAGAGGGGGCGGGGAGGTCTTGGTTACCCAGAAAATCATCGGAAAGGGTGTGATTTTCATACTTACTTAGGCCTCGAAAAGTGGTTTAAAATTCGCTCCTCATCGAGTTTATAGCATTTTTCAAGACAACACGTTATTTGAATGTCTGTAGGTCCACCCCCCTTGAGGTTACGAAAATGATCGATAGGTCATTTGAAAGGAAATTTGATGCAGATTCTTTTATTTCTAAACTATTTTTGAGCTCCGGGCAATATTTGAGGAAATAATCTTCAAAAACCGAAATTGGGGGGCTAAGATCCACAATAAGAGGGGACGCTCACACCGGACGCACCCGGACACCTCAGATCCTTACTAAGGACATCAAAAGAGACCTGTATACCGATTTTCAGCTTGCTACCTCAAAATTCCTTATGGAACCCTAATTCTCCTGGACTGCTTGTAAGCTCACCAAATCAATCTAGAGGGTCCAAATTTTCAACATACAAATATTATAGGATCTTACTGAAGCTTTTTTTTTTTTTGGTGGTTTTAGCCTTCCAACCCTATCTGACCCCCGGACAGCCAACAAGTGGATTTTCAGGTTATTTGACGTGTTTTTCAACTTTTAGGATATCCTGTAGCCCCTACAAGTTGGCTTACGGAGTATAAATTTGCAACATAGGTAAGTACATTAGGAAGGTATCACTGAGATCCTTTCTCCTGTTTCAACCCTCCAACCCCGGATTTGGATGATTAAGGTAACATTGTGTTGGGCATGAAATTTCCTATAGAATGGTGCCTTTGAAAACTGAGTTAACTCAATTTCCTTAATCATAGAGGTCATTTTCTCGATTTTTTTTTTGACTTTTTATTTGACTAAAAACACCTCAAAGCTCAATGAAAGACTGAAGAGATCACTACGAATTAAACACCATTCAAAAGAACACTGAATTTCCTTTCATAATGATGTATTCCAATTTTTCTTTAAAGTTATCGCCCTTCAGAAATGAAAAAAAAAAACGAACTCGACGAATTCGTATCATTTTCTCAACAAAAAATTTTCAGGTTTTGAAGAAGTTTATACCTAGTGCCATTGGAAAGAGAATAATTTTTTTTTAAACGATTGAAAAAAAATTATCGAATAAAATAACATACGAGTACTTACGATAGTTTTGAAATGTATTGAAAAATTAATATAGGTAGGTACAGGGTATGGAAAAACTACGCATTCGACAAAAAATGTAACGAATATGCGCGTTAGAGTATTTTCCTCTTATTTTATATCAATTCGAAGTCGTCTTCAATCTGAGATTGCTGTGATTCCATCTTTTCTTGCTTAACCTCAGCCGACGCTAGTCCGAACTGATTAATTCCGGACATGTTTTCCTGTAGTCGAGATGGCATCTCCATTACAGAACCGTTAAGAAGAATACCAGAACTGAAGCCAATTGGATCTTGCGGTTGTCCAGTCGGTTTTGCGTCAAGAATGCCAACAGGACTGAGCGTGGAGTCGACTGGTGGGCAAGTTGAATCTTGTGATTGTGCATCATTTAGCAGATATTGAATCAATTGCGATTGAGTTGGTTTCGCCTAGTAAACCAATAAGAGCTGATGAAATTGCACGAATGACTAACAAACGAGTAGGCGTGCAAAGTGTACTGTAACGAATGGCCCTATTTCAAATTTGAGCCACAAAAAATCGAATCGTGCTCGAGCTGATTTCCAGGGCGACATTTCGAGCGAGTTTTTTTTATGACAAACTGTGATAAGATGAAAATTTAAAACATGAAAAATTTTCTACTTGAAAGAAAGAAAGGCTTCATGTCGTACGACACCAAGCCTCGGAATCTGAACTTTGCCATTTTGAGTCATTATGGAGCCTTCGATGCGATATTCAATTTCTCCAGGACTTGAAAATTTTTGCAGAAGACGCGGAAATTCATTTGGCCTCCAAATATGGACAAAATGTGTTTTCACACATTCTGCAAAAAATTCAAAAATCGAAAAATGAATTTAAACAATTGAAAGTTTTGATTATGGGGGTTTCAGACCAGCCTCTTTTCAAACGTCGCGGACTTTTTCAATTCGAAGGCGACCCCCTTATAGGAGTTCCTTCGTCAGGATGAGTTGCCCGTTCACCACTTTAAAGGAGAGTCATTCGTTACAGTCTTACGATACACCATACACCCTGCAGGGCATACAAGTACTGATACTCACCCGCTGCTGGAATCGGAGAGTGTCTAGTTTGAAGTTATGGTCTAGAGAGGGAGAAAGATAGTGCTTCGTGTTCCCAGACTTTTTTATAGACAACTTTATCGGACTATTTGTTACGCTGCTACTATTAATTTTTCCAGCAACCATCGTCGGACCTATCGAACCTTGAAGTACGTTCATTTGGTCACTTGGCTTTTTCATATAGGCAACCCCTGCAGCTTGAACTGCGTTCATCAGGTTGACATTCTGCTGTAAGACGGATTGCCGGTTCTTTATCATTTGCGAAAGTGAACCTCCCGCCACGAGCCCTCCTGAATTGAAACAAATTTCATTTGTTAAATTCTCAAGAGCAATAACGAATACTTATCAGAATAAGTATTGAAATGGTCACTTACCCATATGAGATTGTTGCCCATTTATCGGATTATTCGTATTGCCAACCGGCATCATACCTTCGCCCACAAGTCCAAGCTGTCTTAGAACATTATCACCCGGAACTGGTGTTTGTGATCCGGTTATACCCGAGCCTAGAGGACAGCCCTGAAAATAATATGTTCGATCAAATATCAATAACACGTTTCTCGAAAATAATGAAGCACTAACTGAAAGAAAAAATTGACCAATACAGGCATTTTCTCCGTAAATGAATTATTATTACGCTGCTGTACCTCCAAACGAAGTCGATCTTTTAACCCCGCCTGATCATTTGCAATTACACCGACGAACACTTTTTTATCCGACGAATACAGTAAAATAAGCACTTTCAATTCTGGAGAATTGGAATTGTTGAACTGTACGCAACCAACCTGAAAAAGAAGAACAAAGTCATTACAATATAATGTTTCGAGCAAAGGAAAAGATACATCACAAAGATGAAAGAAAGAATACTTACAAAGTCACCACTCATCACTTTGGTTAATGCATCTGAAACTGGACAAGGAGAAAGAGAAGGATGAAATAACACGGACGTAGAATTCTTCAAATAACCTCTTATGTTACTTAGAAATGCTCTGGGCAAAAGCTGCATGACTAATTTCGATGACCAATTGTCAACTTTTCTGTAAATCGAGTATCAATTACATAATTATGGCGTAAATTTCAAAATATCTCTGAAAAATTGCGTAGAATTTCATTCGAAAAAACTGCTACTCACACTTCCGGTTTCCCATCTTGGGCATTTGGGGTAATAAAGCATGGAACTAACTCGAGGGCTTCGGAGGCACCCTTAGCTTGCTTGTCGTTATATTCCAACACTCCACGCCAAATATTCTGCGGTTGATACTTGGCCTGGAAATACAACATTTTTTTAGAAATTGGAACAAACATCTGGTAAAAACAAAAATTAGTAAAATCACTACGATTGAACCCGTGTCACAATTTAGTAGAAGATGGGAGCTATACGAGAATATATATGTACACGAAATAAAAGAAAGTCGAAATCCGAGATACCACTTTCAGAGTTCTACTGAACGGTTGAAAATTGGCAAACACGAATCCAGCTGCTGAATAAAACCCTACAAGATTTTACCAAAAATTGTTCAAGTCTCGCTTTTGTGACAGAAATTTCAAAAAAGTAGGAATCATTTTTGACCTCTAGGCCTACTTATCTATCGAAAGATCTTACTTTTTTGAAAAAAAAAAATTGTCGCAGTACATATTACACTCTTGCTTCTGTTTTTTTTTTTTTTTTTTTTTTTTTTTCACAAAAATTTTCTACTTTCAGCACAATTGCTAAAAAGTACTTTTGACAAGGATATGTTTTTGCTCCGGAGGTCTGTACAAAATTTGTTACTTATACTTTTTTTCCAAAAATTCCAAAGTCTCCCTTTTTTCAAAAATTGTTCGAAATTTTGCTTTTCTATCGGTAATTGCCAAACAAAACCTTCTCTTTTGCTAAAATGGTTCGAGTCCTGCTTTTCATAAAAAATTATCGCTTTTTCAAAAATGATAAAAATTTTGCTTCATCTCTTTTTTATTCGCACTGACGACAGAGTAAGCGTAGGTAGTGTATAACTAATGACGAGTAGATGATAGGTACCTATCACAAATACATTCTCTATTGTTTCGATTTCGAATTCAAACTTACTTTTTTGGCTTCAGGATCAACTACGCATCTACAAGCAGCTGAATCGGAATCCCACGCTTTGGCAGCTTTGAGTAGTATCTCTCTGTTCTTCTTACGAATACGATCAGTTTCATTCGCGAGCCCGACTCTCACATAGCTTGCTGAGACATCGCCGGCCCCGGCGCCGTTACCTTCCAAGTTGAGTTTTTCGAAACATTCAGAAAGAGGAGCCAAACTTTGCGCGTGATCCTGCACTTTGGCACGAATTTCATCGAGCTGAGCCATAACCGGTTTCAGTTTCGAATCCAGCAATCGCGACATTTTCACAATCCAGTCTTCATCAAATTCCATTTCTTGATTTTGTTTACCCGAGTTGCTCGACGTATTGGATTTCCGTTCATTGCAGCAGATATTTGTGATTTCCACAGCCTGGGTACACTTTCCACACAGTTTTTCTGCCATTTTATGCACCATGGCCTGACTCGCAGCGAGCAGACAGCCCACGATTTGGTCACAATCTTTGCAAAGTTGCTCTGTCATTTTATCAGGGACGCTGGAAAGGTGGAAACTAAAATTGCACTAACGTAGTTTTTAAACAACACTGGCAGCGAGTGGCCGGAGTGGCGCAACTGTTTTACGGTCAAGATGACGTCAGCGCACAATTTCCGGCGTATTTATCCAGTAAACGGGTTACTTTTATGGATCAGTTACTGTCGGCTCACTATTTGTTATCTAAAATGAATTAATATTCGAATATTTTCGGATGAATCGACGATAAAAAAAAGAAACAGAGCTCTTTCACCTTCCACTTTAAATGAGTATGCTTATGTGACGAGAATTCACACACCGCGTAAATTATCCGTCAATAACAAATTCTCTTATCATATTATGTATCATGTAAACAATACGTACACTTCGACAAAACGTCCCCGAATTATTACAATTAAACGATTTTGCAGTGAATAAAAACTTGCCTATTCAGTTAATTAACATTTTAGAAAATTGCATACGTTCAAAAAGTCCAAAGATCCTATAGTTTCAAAGGAACTCGCACTAGTTTGAGATGTAAACAATACAATGTAAACTGATAACTGATGAACATCAAACATGAATGAAGGTAGTTCGATGTGTAGAACATAGATGTCGACATGATGACATTTAGGTACGTTTCTCTTTCTCTTCAAGTCTTCATTGAATAAAAATAAAAATAATAAATTACGTTTACAAGAAACACTGGATATATTGTTATAATTGTGACGGCCGTTTCGGTACAACGTACCATCATCAGACAAAGATTAAAACACAAGTGATTGCAGAAAGTGCATACATGAAACAGAATAGGTGAAATACGTCAAAATTGAAATGAACAAATTTAGGGAAGGGGTAGGTGCGTTGTTGGTTGCATAGATGGAAAGCTGCGTAGTACATTACGTTGTATGTTTGATGGAGCTTTTATGACCTCATTAAGAACGTTGTATTTGTTTTCTACGTGTCTGAATATTTCAAAATCCTCCAGGGCATCCAGACGTTTTCCTTTTTTCTCAACATGGAGGGTTTTGAAATCGAAGTTGGAGGAATGGTTGTTGGCGAGTAGGTGATCAGCAAAGGTAGAGACTCCAAGTTTTTTATTTTTCCAAGCGCTGAGGTGTTCATTAACTCGGACTTTGAAAGCTCTGCCTGTTTGCCCAATGTAGATACCTTTACATGTGTTGCATTCCAATTTATACACACCACTTTTTCGGTCATTTGGGATTTTATCTTTATTATTACATAGCAAACTAGAAATAGTGTTCTTAGATTTAAAGGCAAATTTTACAAGTTTATCAGGTTTTAAGTGTTTGAGCTTTTTACTTAAGGAGTTAGTAAGCTTATTGGTAATAGCACCATTATAGTTGAATTTTTTCCAAATTACGTTACTGTTATCATTGCGGAAAGTTGTCACCTTAGTCCTGAAGAGAGCATTTTTTCTCTTATGTAGAAGCTTTGGGACTGTATCAGGAAGGTAGCCATTGTTTTTTGCGATTTCGCAGATAGTATCTAGTTCTTTTTGGAAATTTTGCTGAGATAGGGGTACACTGAGAAGGCGATCAACTAGGTAACGTAGGCCAGCTTGTTTGTGGTTGGGATGGTGGACAGAAGTATTGTTGATGAGAATGTCCGAATATGTAGGCTTTCTAAACACGTCAAAATTTAATTTATTGTGATCTATGGAAATACTGATGTCTAGAAAATTGATACTGAGACCACCTATTTCCAAAGTAAACTTTATTGGGGTGAAGATAGAGTTTATATAGGCGTGGTCCTCTCCTTATTACTTCAAGTCTTCATTATTTTATTCGTGTTAGCCTGTTAGCCATCATGACTAGGTAAATACTTCTACTTCAAAAGAATACGGAACAATCATTTATCCAAAATTCATTTCTATTTTATGTCCATTAAAATTGAGACACATTTTTCGTTTTCTTTCTGTCTTATGTACGTGACTACGTATTTATTTTTGTTTTCAAAAAATGAATTGTCGGAGACTGAGGCGAATATTCGTATAAAATTATTCCTCAACAAGGTAACTGATGAGAAGGATCATCAGAAAACATTAAAACCAAGATTGCTGCAGGCCTGGCTAAAATTTTATTTAGACCCTTTCAAAGTAATTTTGAACGAACTTTGAATTCAGAAATCAGCTGGTGCCTCTAGAACAGCTTAAACCTGCCTCAAATAAGTTCAGAAGATCGGATCCAAAATTCAAGAACTAGATTGGAATTTTTAATTTAGAAAAATTAAATGCAGCTTTTCGTGCTTCGTCACAACCCCAAATTCTTCAAATTATTTACCAAAAAATCTGCTAAAAATAAGTTGTAGCTGGTCAACATTATCGTCGAGACATGTCTTTCAAGAATGAGAATGAAGAATAAAAAATTGTTCTTGATGACCCTGTTGAATGGGAATAGCTGTATACAACACCGCCTTATCTGTTGAAAAGCTCTCTTTTCGATCGAAAATTGTCAAAAAACGTCTTGTGTTTTTTTTGCCAAACTTGCTTAGTTATAATGGTTGTTGTTGTTGTTTTTTGCCAAATTCGCTCAAGCAGTCAAAAAGAGTCGTTTTTTGAGCAAGTTGTCAATTTATGAGAAAAAGATGTCAAAAAGAGTCAATTTTCGGCAAAATAGTCGAGAAGTGTCCATTATTGGAAAAACTGTCAGAAAGGGCCAATTTTTGCCAAAACCAAAATTGTCAAACTGCCCCAGTTCTTGCTAACAAGGGAACCTCTTGAGGTGTCACACTCCGATTTGAACAGGACCGCGATTTTTGGAAAGATCATAGTCTAAAACCCCCAAAACCAAGTTTTCAGCCACCCAAGTTCATTTTTCGAGTTTTGGCGAATTTTTGAAAATTCAAAATATGACTGTTTTTGGCGATTTTTGCTTTTTTTTTAGAAGTACGTACTTGATCAATAAAAATGGTCAAAATAAGTCCCAAAACTAATATTAATTACCCAAATCCAAATTTCACAATTTCCAGCCATTCTGGAGCCTCCAGCGCGATTTTTCAATTTCTCCAGAATTTTAAATTTGCTCCAGAAGACGTGAATACGCAGTTGGGCAGCTAAAAATCGAGTTGTATATTACACTCGACTTGTTTAACGAGTTTATCCACATTTGAGCCGATTTTGAGAGTGACACCTCAAAAGTGGATTTTTGACCAGATTTTTTCAAAATTAAAAAATCCAAAAAATCAAAAGTTTCCCGTTAGTGTGGAAAATTTTCGAAATTCACGCGAATCGTTATATTTTGTTCAAAACTAACCCCTCCAAATCCAAATTTCACAATTTCCAGCCATTCTGGAGCCTCCAGCGCAATTTTTCAATTTCTCCAGAATTTCGAATTTGCTCCAGAAGGCGTGAATACGCAGTTGGGCAACTAAAAATCGAGTTGTGTATTATACTCGACCTGTTTAACGAGTTTATCTACATTTGAGCCTATATTATTCGATTTTTGGTGAATTTTTAAAAATCAAATTTTGGCCAAAAATGAGAAAAAAATCAAAATTTTACCAAATTGAGCTATAAAGCTGAAATTTGGGACATACCCTATTTTCGACCTGCCAAATTGATTGGAAACTGTTTCAAACCGTTTTGAGCAGTTCT
Organism: Planococcus citri; assembly: GCF_950023065.1. Classification (NCBI taxonomy): domain Eukaryota; kingdom Metazoa; phylum Arthropoda; class Insecta; order Hemiptera; family Pseudococcidae; genus Planococcus; species Planococcus citri. The sequence goes on from NC_088680.1 coordinate 71,574,492, forward strand.
GGAGCCTCCAGCACATTTTTGAAACTTGAATTTTCCAGAAAATTTCATCAAAAGCAGGTGGAAAGCTAAAATTCATTCTGTAAACTAATAATTTCAATACGCTAGGCAGTCGACTGCAAGTAGATTTCAAGTCGTTTTGTAGCCTTCGGTGAGTTTTTGAAACTTGCAATTTCTACAAACTTTCATCAAATGGAGTTGCAAAGTCGAAAATAATCCGGCTAGATTTTGTGGCATATTTTGAAAAACAGAAGTTTCTAAAAATCAGCTGGAGACTCCAAAACGGATAGAATGTATTGAAACTGCCTGCGATCCACCTCAGAATAATGTCAAAAATGGCGTGTCTTTGTTTGGTGAAATTTTATGGAAATTTCGAGCATTGAAAAATCTCCTGGAGGCTCCGGTAATTTCCAAAATGTTGCTGGAGTCTCCAAAACAACTTGAAATCTACCAGTAGTCGACTTCATAGCGCATTGAAATTAGTATACAGAGTGAATTTTAGCATTCCAACTGTTTTTTTGGGAAATTTCAAGTTTCTAAAATCTGTTGGAGGATCTAGGAATTTTCGAAGTCGCTGGAGGCTCCAAAATCACTTGAACCAGCCTGAAGTTGACTTGATAGCGTATTGAAATTGAAGTACACACTGCACAGTGAATTTTGGTTTCCAACTCTGTTTAGTAAATTTTTATGGAAATTTCGAGCATTGAAATATCTGCAGGAAGCTCCAGTAATTTCCAAAAAGTCGCTGGAGGCTCCGAAACGACTTGAAATATATTTTCAATCGACTCCCTAGCGTACTGAAATTAGTTTACAGAATGAATTTTAGCTTTCCAACTGCTTTTGATGAAATTTTCTGGGAATTTAAAATATCAAAAATCTACTGGAGGCTCCAAGAATTTTCAAAAGTTGCTGGTTGCCACAAAATGACTCAAACCCACCAGCAGTCGACTTAATAGCGTGTTTACATCGGATTTCAGCGTGAATTTTCGCTTTCCAACTGCTTTTGATGAAATTTTCTGGAAATTTCAAGTTTCAAAAATGTGCTGGAGGCACCAGAACTGCTCAATACGGGTTGAAATTGTTTCCAATCAATTTTGCAGGTCGAAAATAGCGTATGTTTCAAATTTATCAGCTTTGTAGCTCAATTCGGTGAAATTTCGATTTTCTTCTCATTTTTGGCCAAAATTTGATTTTCAAAAATTCACCAAAAATCGAAAAATATATGATTTTAACTGAACTAGTCATGCTGATAGGAAATTTGACGTAGAATAATTTTAATTAATCACTTTTTCCCCTCTGACCCTTCATTTCGGCGATATAGCCGAAAAACGTAGATTCACAAAGGTTAATGACCTCTTGCGGGGGTAGCAGACAAGTTTTTGGTAATAATATTTTCGAGTCTACCGTCAATCGAGTTCTCGTTTTCAAAATTGTCGACTTTCATTTTTTAAAACAATTTTCATAAAATTGACAACTTTACCCCCTCCCCAGTAAGGGTGAAATCGCCATTTTGGGAAAAGCTAAACTGGTCATGCTGATAGGTAATTTAGCGTAGAACAATTTTTGTTCGAACATTTTTCCCCTCGGACCCTTCATTTCGGCGATATAGCCGAAAAACCTGTATCGGCAAAGGTTAATGACCTCTTGCGGGGTGCAACTTTTGATGGGTTGTTTTAGAGACCAATCTGAACAAATAATAAGAAATACGAGATTTCGGAAATTTGACAAGAAAACAAAACTTTTTGAGATAGTATATGTACATAAAAAAGTGAGGATTTCCAGCAGTTGATTGAAAAATCAAAATTTTTCCAATTGAGAACAAGCTTTAGGTCGTGTACCTTTCCAGATTAAAAACGCTTCCACTGAAAATTTCTCTGCATTTCAGATCATAAACTTCACTCGTTCAAGGCTCCTATGTTCTTTCCTGCATGTTACCTCTCTCAGGTAGTCGACATTCGACTATAAATACGACTTAAAGCACCCAGCTGTACTCGTATGTGCTTTCGTGTTAAATTGCAAAATTTTTGTGATTTTCGGACTACTTTTTTGAAATTGAAAAAAATTCTACGCAATGACCTCGAAAGTTTTCATTTTTTTCTGTAGGAATTTTCAAAAGTCTTCAAAGTGAATTCTGTCGGGGAAAAAAATAAGACTGGTATGTAAAAAGAATAAACTAGATACGTAAAAAATTTAGAGGGAATGAAATTTCATCTTCCACAGGAAACGGAAATGGGAAATTCGGCGTTTCTGTAATTTTAATACGTCACGTCGTCGAATCCATTTTTCACATTTCCCAACTCGTAGATGAATTGGGGTAAGTACTAAATTTCTAAACTAATCGTAATTTTCGTAAACAATAAAACTGCGCCATAATAGATACGAATTGATGTATTGAAAGCAAACTTATACACCTTCGGTGCACGTAGAATTACAATATAAAAACGTAACAAAAAAATGGTACTTAGGTAAATAATAAAATGACAACTCTCTGTACGAGAAACCAAAACAAAAATAATATCCTTCTACGAGTTTCAATTCTCGTCAATTACACGAAAAATTTAACATCTTCTTCATCATCGAATTGTGTAGCAGTTTGCGCAGCATCTGAGCGAATATTTCGAACCTGTTGAGGTTGAGGATGCTGCTGGTGGCTTGGCACGTTCACCGTATGAGATCTTCCCACAGCGGATGGCCGGCGAAGCTGTAAAAAAAAAAAAAATGACAAGATGAACGTATAACAATGTGAGATACAGTATAGTATAATAAAAGCGTGCTGATCTTCACCTTCACCTTAAACCGAGGAGTTCGCTGATATTGCAACTCTTTTCGTTGAGCAGCGGCCAATGATTGCTTGAGTTGGTGAATGATGTTCAAATTATCTCGGCGTGTTAATTTCATCTCAGTCGCCAGGTTATTAGATCGACTCGGAGTTTGTGATACGGGCGTACTGCTGGATCCTAGGGGACTAGCCTGAAATGCATAATTATTAACCATCGATAATTAGGTACCTACGCCTTTCACGAAACAAAATATCATCTTAATTCGTAGAATTCGATCCCCTTACCGGAATTTTTCCCATCTTCTGATCATTTTTACGCTGCTGAATCAGGCTGCGAAGTCGTTTTACAAATGTCGACTGATCGTGCGGGATGAAACCGAGGTATACGTTTTTACTCGGCGAAAACGTTAAAATCAGCACTTTTAAATTGCAATCCGGAGTATTCGAATTTTTCAACGTAATGCAACCGGCCTGAAAAAAATCAGCGTCAATAAATACCCATTAATCCTTCGAGACCGGAAAATATTTGTAAATGAATAAGACGAGAACTTACAAAACCACTAGTCATTTTTTTGGCGACTACATCTGAAGCTGCACTAGGAGTGGGATAGAATACCATAGAGGTGGCATTTTTCATGTAAGATGCACCCACGCTACTTATCAACGTTTTGGGTAAAACCTGCATCACCAATTTCGTCGGCCAATCGTCAAATTTACTGTAAATAAAAAATAAAAACATCAATTTTATCTCTTTAAAATTCTAACATTATACGTTGGTAGTTTAGTTACGATGGTGACATTTTCATTCAAACGAACACCATTAGGTATACTCACACTTCTGGATCACCATTTTTCGGATCCCAAGTAGCATCGCAATAAACTACTTTATCGTTCCATTCCAACATTCCACGCCAAACTGTCTCATCCTTAGGAATATCCGTATCGGGCGTATGCGTATGCATCGGACTAGCGAAAAATGTCAGCTGTTTTTGAAGCAGCTCGACTTCGTTGGTTTTATTTGCACCGGCTGCACTTACGATATCGTCTTCGATGCGTCCAACACGATCAGCGAGAGAGGCCAAATTTTCAGCCTGACGTTCGACCATCGAAGCAATTTCATCCAGTCGAGATATGACGGGATGTAATTTTAAATCGAGCAGCCGCGATATCTTGACGGCCAAGTCTTCGTCGTTATCCATCGCTATCGCTTTGGAGGAACTGCAGATACTCGACGTACTCGTTTTCCTTTTACGGCTGGGCACCTCCAGCTCGGCGTCCGCGGTCGCGGTCTGGGTCTGGGTCTGCAGATTCTGCACCATTATTTGGTCACTTTCTTCGCAGAGTTGCTCCGTCATCATTTTATTCGCAAGTATCGGATTCGGATGCCTGACTTGCAACAGGTATGCAACTTGATCAACAGCAATACAAAACAGCGTCGACAGCGCTGGCGAAAGAGGAGTGGTAACTGATAACACTAAAACGACGTAACCTGTGAAGCTATCCAGTACATGGGTTAGCTCTTTGATTAATGAGAACAGATTGTTAGTAAAATTTATTTGCTCGATATAATTACTTTAGCTTAAGCACGAATCCGTTATAAGAAATTTACTCTTAAACACTCGCAGCTTCACCTTCCGAACAAAATAAGCCTTTATACGTCGTAAAACGTCATCCAAATCATAAATTATCCGGCAACCGAAACCGGCACAACGTAAACAATACACTTCCAAGAACAGTCACACCATCACACGATTTTTTTTATTCGAATAATCAAATTTTATCGCGTCAAAACGAACGTTTAAGAAATGAACACTCTCGATTTACGTTTACGAACACTTCGAAATATCGCACAGCCGCACAGGTTTCTGCGAGAGTTGTGTTTTCAAAGCATTCTAGCTCTAGCAGCAGCAGCTGTTGTCGACATGTGGTAATTCGATAACTGTAGATAAAGATAACAAAAATAGAGAGACGGAAGAAAATGTACTCGTACAATTGTGGGAGCAGGGAATGAGGGAAACGTTATCGTCCTATCAATAGATGAATAGGCATAGCTGTAAATTAAGCATGCAGAATGCTTGCCAAAGTTCATTTATTTACTCTTCAACTATTTGCTTTTTTACGTGAAGCATTCTTCAAAAACTGAACTTCATTCAATTAGAAAAACATACCTATGTACAATATATTGTTGCTAGGTTTTTTTTTTGAATTTTATCGCTTCTAATAACTAAATCGGTTCATTTTCTCAAAAATCAGATCTCGAAAGTTTCAGCTCGAAGAATTTATTTCAACTCGTAGGTACTTCAATTCCAGGCCCCTTTGTCCTTGAGGAAAATTACCTACCAATTAACGTACAGGGCTCCTACTCGATTTTTTCCAGAGCTGTGGGACCGAAACGATTTCGGGATTGGATTTCGGTTTCGGGATTGAATTTTTTTCATTTCGGGTTTCAATTTGTTTCGGGATTTGTTATTCAAATTTTTATTTCGGTTTCGGGATTCGTTTTGGGATTGAAAAATTTGTTTTGGTTCCGGGTTGAATCGGTTTCGGTTTCGGGATTTTCATTTCAACCAATTTTAAGCCCAAATTCACTAATGGACCTTGCAGGGGTCCAAAAAATGGGAGGTTTTGACGTGAAAAATCCAATGGAGTGATAATTTTAACGTTTTAAGTGCATATTTTGCTGAATTCGTCGAGTAATTCTTATTGTAATCTGAATGATTTACGATAAATGATGTAAAATGACCATTTTTCATAATAAAATCGCGGAAAAAAGGCAAAAATTGAAATCCCGAAACCGAAACGATTTTGTTGCGGTTCCGGGATTGTTTCGGGTTCAAAATTATATCGGTTTCGGGATTTTTTCGGTTTTGGGATCAAGAAAAATAACGGTTTCGGTTTTGGGATTGGTTTCGGGATCGGATTTGAATCGGGATTTAATCGGTTCCGGTTTCGGGATCGTTTCGGTCCCACAGCTCTGATTTTTTCCAAGAAAAAGTACCACTCAAGTAACTAAAACAGCTCGAAAAATAGACCAAAACGTAACAAAAAAAACTTACAAAACGCGAGCAAAGTACATATTTTAATGTAAAAAAACAAACAAAAAAAAAAAACATTACAAATTGAAGTATTCTGGTTTCTCATCTTAGAAAAAGTAAACTACATACATACTTATTATTTTGAAACTTTTTTGTAAAAAAACGAGAGTTTTGGTCGATTTATATAGCAACAAAGCAAGAATTTTTGTCAATTTCTGACAAAAATCGAAACTCTGATATTTCAATGAAAGGAAGAGCTTTTTAGTAGACACAGCCTCAAAAATCAACAAGTGAAAAATTCACACAAGTGCACTCGAAATAGCAAAAAATCGCACTTTTTGTCGAAATTGCCAAATATTATCCACTTTCTCTCCTCGCTGAAAATTGTCGCTTTCCCAAAAGTAGGTATCTTTTTTTGGCCAATAATTGAAAAGAGTCTTACTTTTTGCTAAAATTGTCAAAATTACCCACCCGCTTTTTCAAAAAGTGAACGAAAATTCTCATTTTAGAATTTCGAAAAATATCTATTAGGTGTGTACTTTTTTTTACAAATCGATCTTTTTTGCTAGAAATGTTTCGCTTTTCTGATAGTCGAGGAGCCCACTTAAAGATAAATTGCATCCCCCCGTCGATGGGAAAACTTTTTTCTTAAAGGGGGAGTCCTAAGGAACATTTCTAGCCCTTGTACTCAGAAAAAAGTGCCCCTAGATTTTGCGTTCCAACATAGAACTTGCACAACATTTTTCAAACTGTACAAAGGTAGATCGAGAGATCAAGCAAAAATTCATCACTTGTCAAAATTTCAAGTGCTAAATTGCGTTTTTCGATTTTTGGTGAATTTTTGAAAATCAAATTTAGGTCAAAAATGAGGGGGAAAAAATCAAAATTTTACCAAATTGACCAAGAAAGCTGAAAAATTTGGAATACACCCTATTTTCGACATGCCAAATCGATTGGGATCTGTTTCAAATCGTTTTGAGCAGTTCTGGAGCCTCCGGCAGATTTTTGAAACTCGAAATTCCCACAAAATTTCACCAAAATGGAGTTGCAAAGCTGAAATTTATTCTGCAAACTGATTTCAATACGCTACGAAGTCGACTGCAGGGGGATTTCCAGTCGTTTTGGAGCCTCTGGCGGCCTTTGGAAAATTCCTGGAGCCTCCATGTAGATTTTTGAAACTTTAAATTTCCTAAAAATTTGATCGAACGGAGATGATGAAAAGCCAAAATTCATTCTGTAAACTAACTGCAATATGCTACAAAGTCGTCTGCTGGTGGATTTCAAGTCGTTTTGGAGCCTCCAGCCACTTTTGAGAAGTCGTATGGTGTTTTTGGAAAACTGAAATTTCCAAAAAGTAGCTGGAAGCTTCAAAACCATTTAAAACTTTATGAAACCACCACGTAGTCGACTTCATATCGTATTGAAATTAGTTTGCGAAGTAAATTTCAGCTTGCCAACTCCATTTGGTAAAATGTTGAGCGAATTCCAAGTTTCAAAAATATACTGGAGCCTCCAGTAATTTTCAAAAAGTCGCTGGAGGCCCCAAAATGATTTGAACCCACCTGAAGTCGTCTTCAGAGGGTGTTAAAATTGGAGTGTAGAGTAAATTTTCACTTTCCATCTCCATTTTGATGAAATTTTGTGAAAATTTAAAGTCTCAAAAATCTGATGGAGGCTCCAGGAATTTTCAAAAAGGCGGCGGAGGCTCCAAAACGACTTGATATTCACCTGCAGTACTTCGTAGGGTATTGAAATTAGTTTTTAGAATAAATTTTAGCTTTACAACTCCGATTTGATGGAATTTTGTGGGAATTTCGAGTTTCAATAATCTGCTGGAGGCTCCAGAACTGCTCAAAACAGTTTGAAACAGTTTCCAATCGATTTGGCATGTCGACAATAGGGTGTATCCCAAATTTCAGCTTTCTTGGTCAATTTGGTAAAATTTTGATTTTGATTTTTATTTTTCCCCTCATTTTTGGCCTAAATTTGATTTTCAAAAATTCGCCAAAAATCGAAAAACGCACTGTAGCACTTGAAATTTCGACAGGTGATCCCGTGGGGGGGGGGGGGGGTGCAATTTATCCTTAAGTGGGCTCCCCGACTATGACCAAAATTACTAAAAAATTTCTCGTTTTTTACCTAAACCAAACAATGCAAAAAAGTTTGGCTTTTCGAAAAAAAAGTTTCTTAGCCAATAATTTCCAAAAGTTGCTGCTTTTTGTTAAAATTGCCAAATTTTAACTTTTTTTTCTTGTACGAAAATTCAAGTTCTTGATTTTCAACAAAATTGCTCGAGATTTTCACTTTTTTTTCTGAAAATTTTTCGAAAGTCGATTTTCTGCCAGACATTATCAAAAAGGATCACTTATTGTTTTTGTCAATGATTCTTAAAAAGTTCTGCTTTTTGCAAGAAATATCAAATGATTTCGGGTTCGAATAGGTACTCGTAAAATATAAATATTTCCAAAAAGAGTCCTACGCTTTTTCAAACAATTTTTTTCAAAAAAAAAAAATTATCTATTCTGAACATTTTTTTGGATGTCAATTCATATGGATTGTCCCGCTATAAAAAAGAAATTTGAATTTTAAAAAATGAAAGAATAAACAAAGATGATGAACTAAGTATAAACAAAAAAAAAAAAAAAAAAAATAGATGACCCCACAGGAACAACGCACAAATTTTGATTTGATATTTATTTTTTATTCGAAAAAGCAAAAAGAAGACCTCAACAGTCACCACGAAAATAAGTTCGCAAAAAGTTATAAATAGTTTGACATAAATTTATGTTTCCGAAGGAAGACAAGGAAGTTGTCCTCGAAGTCGAATCCTTCAGGCACCAGGGGCGTTACCTACTTTGGTCCACAGTGATAACGAGTTTGTAATAGCTTGCAACACCGCAACGTTGTGTTGCTTCTCAACTACCAACACACGTCGTCTTGAAAATTCCCCTTTTTTTCTCTCCGTTTTCCCTTCGTTGTGGAACGTCTGCAGTGCGGCCACATGTCAATATAATTTCTCTCTATGCTTCTTCTTGTTTGGGTAGTCGAGGGTAGTACATATTTTTTTTTTACATTCAATTGTTTCCACTCTCTATCTAATACCCATTCTTAGATGTTATAGCTCACAAAGTAGCCCTATTGTATTATGATAGTCAGGATCAGAATGCCAGGGTACCTGTTTCAGGGTTGGTATTTACTTAGCCTATGTGTACATACTCGCGACTCGCGAGTATGAATCCACATAATTCTACCACTTAGGTAAATGGGTACAATTATTTTGAAAAGGTTGAACACTTCTGAGATGGTACATTCCATAAGAAGAGGGTCGACATTGTCAGAAAAGTGATAAAAAAAGAAAAAAGAAAAAAACTTTGATTCAAGTTTTGCATATGATTTTTCATTTTCTCTTCCTTTTATGAACAATAGGTACCAACATAAAACTCGAAATCGCATTATAACTACATAATATTTCAGGGGAAAATGCATTGAACTAAACTTGTAGACCTCAAAATTTCCTATCTATACACTCCATTATCAACAGATGATCTGATACTGGAAAAATATTCTGATTTCGAGTTTTCAACACAGTTGAATCGAATCCTTTTCAGAAATATTTCCTCAAATTCGAGTTGAACGTTCTTAGTAGGTCTTAGGAATTTCCAAAATAATTTTTAGATAAAAATTCAAATGTTTTGGAAAAATAAGTTGGTGGAATCAATCTATAGTCGATTTTTTCAAATTATTCAACAGCCTGTTAGATGAGTATTTTTTGTGAAGAACGATATTCTTCGAGCTCACTTCAAAAATTGAATTTCCACACTTTTTGCTTCATATGAGAATTTTTTTTATCTAAAGAAATTTAAGAAATTTTGCATGCAAATGAAGATTTTCAGTACAAATTTCCCCATTTTTTATTCATTAGCAATCTTTTTGAAATTATGGAAATTAACTCCATGCTCACCAGCTATACATTCACAACACTTTTGCAGTAATTGTTTTGCAAGAATCTCAAAATATATTACGCATACACTTTTATTCCAGTTTTCAGAAGTTTTAGAGCGATTGAGAAAGCATGTTTCGTTTCAATTTTCTATCTTAAGGACAGCTTTATTTAGTCAAGTGTTTTTTCCATTCTCATATCTGAATTCAGAGAATCAGATTATTCCAATTTCCAGTCTTTTTTCAATAATTTCGCAAAATCATCTTTTTTCATTCTGCAATCCGAAATTTTTCAAGGAAAATCAGTTTAAGAAATCAAATTTTGAAAATTTTACTTTTTCATTCCAATCAAAAAGTCGACCTGTAAATTCCAAATTCGTATTTAATGAGCTGAACTCTACTAAAATAAACCTCTTTGCAATTATTTTGCACAATTTTTAAAAATTTAATGTTTCTGCCAGTTTTTTTTGAAAAATTGCTGCTTTTAAAACGCAGAAAAACGTTTGAAAGCCTAGCTACAAATTATCATGAAACGACTGAAAATTGGGGTAATTTGATTCACCGAATCCAAATAAATGGTGATTTGATTTAATAAAAAAAAAAGTTAACGGAATAAATTTATCTCGTCAGCCATCTCCGCGTGATGAGTTCTGGGTGAAAGCTGGAAAAATACATTTTTTTACATTGAGTTGGAGAATCGTAGGTATGTAGGTATTTTTTCAGATTACTTACGCCAAGATTCATTTTCTACCGGAATTATGTGCAAATTGAGAATTTCCGGAGATGGTGGGAATGTGGGGGAGGGTGGGGGGGTCATTTCAACTCATAAATAGTGATAAAAGGCATCCTGGACTTCAAATGAATAGCAATTTGTAAAACATGGATGTTTTTGCATATTTCAAGAGCAATGTAAACTAAAATCTCCAATAAAAGTGAAAAAAACCGAATGAAAATGGGTTTTTAGTCCTAAATAGGCATAATGCGACAAATAACCATTAAAAAAATCAAAAATATTAAAAACATTTTCAATTTTTCAAGCTTACCATTTTATTGAGCGCCACAAAAAAGTGAGACCATTTCGCCAGTTTTTGGTGATTTCTATTTTTAAGAAAGCAAGATAGATTTCAAAAATTTTAGAAGAAGTCAAAGTTTTTTTATCAATTTTTACGCGTAGTATTCAAAAGGAGAGTTTTTAACAATAATTTTTGAAAAAACTAGGGCTTTTTGGAACTTTTTGCAAAAAAAACGGCAATTTCCAGTACCTAATTTTTAAAGCAATCTTCAGGGTGAAAAAGCAAAATTTCTTAGCAATTTGGAAAAAAACAAGTTGGGAAATGTCTGACAAAAAGTACCTAAGTTTGCAATTTTTGCCAAGAAAATGAAACTTTTTCGTGAAAGAAAACGTGACATTCTTGGGAAAATGTTGACAAAAAAAAAAAGACTTCGACAATTTCAGAAAAAAATAAAACAATGCATTTTGGTAATTTTTGAAAAAATTAGGACATTTGGATTTTTTTTGCAAATCAGAGACGATTTTCAGAAATTTATGGTAAGAAACAACACTTTTTGGCAAATTAAACAAAAAGTGGGATTTTTTTCATTTTTTGCAGAAAGCGAGACTTTGAAAATTTCTGGACATTTGCGTGTTGAATAAAAATTTTTTTTAATCATAAGAACTCTTCCACAAGTACCATTAGCGATATGCAAAATGACAAAAATTCCATCATCAAAATAGCAAAACATGAGAAAGAGTGGAAAAACTCGACAATATGATCAATTGATCAAGATTCAAAGGAAGAGTCCTATAGGAAACAATTTATAATTTTGTTGATTTTCAATTTGGTATGATTTCCTCTTTTCTCTTCATGTTCTTTCGATGGAAATTTTTATTTTCTGAAGTTTGATTTCTTCCTTCCCATTCTTTCTCTCAATGACTCAAATATCCATTCTTTTGAATTTTCAAATTAGTAAAAAACTATATTTTTATAGAAAAAAGAAAAAAACTATGATTTTTTTTGTCCTTTTTCTCAATTTAGCATCTTTGTCACAAAAATAAACAAAAACAAAACTCTGCATCGAGACAGCAATTTAAAAAAAATACCTGTGCCAAGAAAAGCACCACACATGCTTCAAAAAAAAAAAAAAAAAAAAAAAAATCGTGCCAAAAATAGAACCAAAACCAATGTGTATAAACATAGAATTTTTTTTAAATAGTTGATGCAGTTTTTGCCATGAGTAGTCTATGCAGGGATGATTGTATTCGTACATAAGTAAGTAGAGCATAAAAATAATGTTGTCAATTTTACATCCAAAAAGCTCAACCACCTATGGGTCATTCGAAAATGATTTTTCTCAAGTTGACGATACTAAAACTAACTGTTCGTCTTAGATTTGAACTAAACCACAATTTTTTAAATATGACCTGACACCCCCATACGTATTAGGGAGAAACTCGTCTGATTTCAGCTGTTTCGTAAAATTTATCTTCTTTACGAATTTTGATTTTAGTCAAAATTTCATTTTTTGCTCTATAAAGGTCTTCTTCAATTGAAAAAATGATAATGACTCAAATAAGTTGTTCAAAATGTCGAGTACCTACTAGTGCAAAACAAGGGGTTTCAAAATAATGTTAATTACCTACTTACTCTTGTCTACCTATCTTCCTACCAGGCGCGGACTGGCCCTACCGGGATACCGGGAGTTTCCCGGTGGGCCCCTCCAAAAAAATGGGCCCTTCCAAAAAATGGGCCCTCAGTATAGATAACGGGCCCTTTGGTGAAAGAAAGGCCCTTTCATATTTTGAAATTAGTTTATCTACTTTAAATGTGAGGATCAAAATCACTACTGTCTATAGCGATTAATTTGTAATTTATATCTAAAACAACGCGGCCCGAACGTGTTGACACGCGACCCACTGTGGTTTCGTCGATTTAATATTGTTATGTGACGCTGAGGCCTGAGCGTGCTGACGTGGTACTAGGGGTGGTTTCGTGATAAACTCGTGGCAGGTGAGAGTGATCTCGGGCCTTTGGGCCCGCGAGAATAATCTCTGGCCCTGGGCCCCATGAGAGTAGCATCGGGCCTGTACGCTTCACAAGAGTAATCTCAGGCCCTTGTGCCCTGCGAGAGTAACATCAGTGCTCGGGCCTTTACACCTCGTGAGAGTAATTTCAAGCCCCTGGGCAACGCGAGATTGATCTGGGGTCGTTGGGGGGCCTGCAATAGTGAGAGGCCCAGAGCGAAAATCTCTATGGGCTAGTTTCAAAAGAAAAATCTTGATGTGCTAATTGTAAGCAGCAATGGGACAATTCGAATCGCGGGGCTGAATCGGGGGAGCGTCGCGATTCACCGATTTTTTTCTCTTTCAGTAGCATTTTTGTGATACATACCTAAGTATAAAATAAATGTTTTCATCAATTTTTCTGACCTCTGTTCCTCTTGAAAATAGAAAACACTAATTTTCAGCTATACTACAGCCATCAAAGTCGACTGCACGTAGATTTCAAGTTCAAGTCGCTTCGTAGCCTCCAGCGACTTTTTGAAAATTGTTAGAGCCTTCAGCAGATTTTTGAAACATGAAATTTGTGCTGAAGAAATTGTAGATCGGTTATGTCAAAACAGTGATGAATTCAGGGACGAAGCGAAGGGGGGCTAGGGAGGCAGCCTGCCCCCCCGTGTTCCGCAAAAGTTGGGAAAAGTTGGAAAATTGTGAGAAGTACAAGAAAGTTGGGAAAATATAAAAATTCCGACAATAATTATTTTAGTTTTGGAGTTTTCAAATGTTAAAATTTTTTACAATCATCAAAGTTAAAACTTTCCCAACTTTTGAAGGCAACCCAGTTTCTAAATCTATGATTGTCCCAACTAAAATTCACATTTTTTTCAAAAATTTTTGCCCTTGCTTTGCTCGGGCAAAATTGTTGTGCCTTTTTACGTCAACATTACAACTGTTTTGCTCCTTGAAATTACAAATTTTGAAAATCTTTTACCCTCGCTTCGCTCGGGCCAATTTATTTTTTTTCAGGCTTGAAAATTTCAAGAAACTATTGATAAATTTCTTAAAAAGTTGAGATCAGAAAAACAGAATTTTTTCATTAAATTTGATATTGTTCTACTTTTTGAATTACAATTTTTCCAAAGCTTTTAGCCTCGATTCTCTCGACCCAATTTGATTCTCTTCTACCCACTAAGTTACAATTTCAAGAAACGTATGATTGAATTTGAAAAATATTGAGACCAGAAAAACTGGATTTTTTAAATTAAAATTGATGTTCTACTTTTCCATTTCAAGTCACATATTTTCCAAAACTTTTGCCATTGCTTCACTCGGGCCAATTTAGTTCTTTTTTTCACTCTGACGAATTTTACAAAACCACTGATAAAATTAAAAGAAAGTTGAGATCAGAAAACCCGAATTCTTACATTAAAATTGATGTTATTCTACTTTGCGAACTACAAACTTTTCAAAGCTTTCGGCCTCGCTTCGCTCGGCACAAATTGGTTCTCATCTACAAAGTTACAATATTTTAAAAAATCTATGATTGAATTTTGAAAAATGTTGAGATTAGAAAACCCGAATTCTTTCATTAAAATTGGTGTTATTCTACTTTTTGAATCATACATTTTCCAAAACTTTTGCCCTCGCTTCGCTCGGGCCATTCAAAATGCTACTTTAAATAATTTTAAGAAAGGTAGAGTAGGGTAATTGCAAAATTGTGACCTCATGCAAAAAAATATAAATTTTCTGGTTGTGCCAACTAAGGGGTGTCGAAGCAACAACCTTCACCGACCTATTCACCTGGTCACAACTTGCAGGGTTCCACTTGTCGCTCCGTAGCAAACACTATTGTCAAAGCATGTTGAAACCACTCATAAGTAAAGTGAGAGGGTTTTTTTTTAAAAATGCATGTAAAATAGAAAAAACGGTCGATTTATCTGGAATTTTCACGATTAGGGTCATGAAGGATTGAAGTTTAAGGTAGGATATCGCAATTTGAAATTTTGTTTTTATTTTGGCCGTAAATCGCGTTTTTGCAATCACCCCCAAAAAAATCGACTCCGGGTAATTGCAAAAACAATTTTTTTTTCATTTTTGCACTTACCACAAATATTTTTTGTCCTAAATAACTTGAAAATGGTTCGAAATTTCCAAAAAAAATTAACTTCCACGGTCACATGATGAGTTACTCGTTAGAGAAATGATTAACAGTTTTACTGAATTTCAAAATTATTGCTTCTTTTTAATGTTTTACTAATATATTTGATGAAAAATGTATTTCTATGACGAGTTTTTTTACATAAAAAACATCAGTTTTGTTCGTTTTAGCGAGTTTAGAAAAAAATAATTTTTCAACATTTTTTCACTCCCCTAAAAATTTGTTTGGGAAGTGGAAAAGTTTTCGAATTTTTTACCGAATCAAGACCACGAATACATCAAAAGTTAGCAAATGACACGTAGAATACACTGAGTGTGTTGAAAATACAAAAAAATATAAAAATAAAAAAAATATCGCCCACTTTTGCATTTACCCCAACATGGGGTAAATGCAAAAGTCGATTTTCAAATTTTCAAATTGCAATTTTCTCCACGATTTGTGGACCAAATTGTACCAAAATTTTACCATTGATAGAGAACCCCCTGAAGTATAAGTGGTACAAATTTCAGCTTCATCCATGCAATAGTCTTCTCACAGCGCCCTCTCAAAGTGTCACTGATCAAAAAGTGCTTTGCAATTACCCCACTCTACCTAATATGAAAATTAAACAGAAAAATTCCAGAAGTACTCATAATATTCAAAGCTTATAAAAAATGCAAATTTTTAATTTCTTTCGGAACAGAGCCACTTGCTTTTCAAAATTTTTTAATATCAGAGTGTTCACCACGTTAAAATTTTGATTATAGTCGGCAAAGTTACAATTTTTTGGCTACAAAATGTCGTGATACAATCCCCTCACTACTTGTAACTGAAATACCCTCTTTTTTCATCCAACTTGGGAATTTTCAGTCGAATAAGTTGGGAATTTTCAGTCAAATTGGTTGGGAATCTTAGATCTTTGCCCCCCAGCAAAACCACTTCGCTACGTCCCTGGATGAATTCGCACGAATTTTAGTATTATAATAATCATAGTACTTACGTTAGTATTGAGTGTTGTTCAAATTATTTTATTTTATTTTTTTTTAAATACCTACAGAACAAACACGTTTTTTGTTGTTATTTTATTAAGTATGAAAAGCGCAATTTATCTAGAATCAAATTTTTGACATTTTTTCACCTAATATGTACGTCTACATACGGCCACACAACATTAATTAAAAAAACGGACCCTCAATTCTGGATTGGGCCCCAATTTTCATGATTTCCCGGTAGGCCTTTTTGACCCAGTCCGCGCCTGCTTCCTACCAAGTTGGGTAGGAAAATTAAAGTGGGAAATAAACACTCGAAACTCACGTATTCCACTAGTAATTGGCATGCTGAACAACTTTTGTTATCATCATTTTTTTGATTACAGGGTTCTTTCACTTGAAATAGATCAAAAAAAATTTTTGACAAAAATCAAAATTCATCAATTTTGAGCATAATATGGCCGGAAAATTATCGCGAAACATGCCTTCCCAGTAATTTGAGGTTGCTGAACATGAATTTTTATTCAATTTCAACACAACTGTACACCCTGCACCCCCCCAATCCCGACAATTGTATTTCACCACAAATTCCACCCCCCACCCATAAGAAATTTTTTTTTGAAAAAGTAATCTGCGGGCTAATCAATGCTGTTCTCATTGAGCCATATACCAATTTTCGGCTTGTTCGGATAGTTTTTGGCCAAAATAACCCTAAAAAATACATTTTTAGTTTGTTTCTCGCCTTAGCAAGAAATATCCGCTGTAGGTGTATGAGCTATACTCGACTTTTCATCACAATCTAAACTCGAGCAGAAATAGTGAAAAAAATTCATTTCCTGGGGCTGAAAATTTCAGAACAAGCTGAAATTTAGTGTATGACTGTTTCAGTAGAGCATTGATATGTCTGTACACAAATTTTTCAAAAAAATAAATTTTAGGAGGGGAGGGGTGGATTTTGGGACGAACTTGATGGTGAGGGTTTTTGGTTCAAAGTTGGGCTAAAATAGAATCAAAATTCGAGTTCAGCGACCTTGAATTAGTGAGAAAACGTGGTTCGCGATAATTTTTTGGCCATATTTGGCCCAAAATTGACAAATTTCAATTTTTTCAAAATCCTGTTTTGCTCAATTATAAGCGGAAGGATCGTTTAATCAAAAAAATGATGATCACAAAAGTTGTTTAGCATGTCGTGTACTAATGAAATACATGGGTTTCAAATGATTATTACCTACTTTCGTCTACCTACTACCCATCAAGTTGGGTAGGTAAATGAAAATAGGAAATTAACACTCGAAAACCTCGTATTCCACTAGTACTTGGCATGCTAAACAAGTTTTGTCATTGCATTTTTTTCGATTAAGACAGACATTTTCTTGTGATTGAGTAAAACAGAATTTTGAAAAAATTGAAATTTGTCAATTTTGGGCCAAATATGGCCAAAAAATTATCGCGAATCACGTTTTCTCACTAATTCAAGGTCGCTGAACTCGAATTTTGATTCTATTTTAGCCCAACTTTGAACCAAAAACCCTCACCATCAAGTTCGTCCCAAAATCCACCCCTCCCCTCCTAAAATTTATTTTTTTGAAAAATTTGTGTACAGACATATCAATGCTCTACTGAAACAGTCATACACTAAATTTCAGCTTGTTCTGAAATTTACAGCCCCAGGAAATGAATTTTTTTCACTATTTCTGCTCGAGTTTAGATTGTGATGAAAAGTCGAGTACTTATATAGCTCATACACCTACAGTAGATATTTCTTGCTAAGGCGAGAAACGAACTAAAAATGTGTTTTTTAGGGTTATTTTGGCCAAAAACCATCCGAACAAGCTGAAAATTGGTATATATGGCTCAATCAGAACATCATTGATTAGCCCGCAGATTACTTTTTCAAAAAAAGTTTTCTTATGGGTGGGGGTGGAATTTGTGGTGAAATACAATTGTCGGGATTGGGGGGTGCAGGGTGTACAGTTGTGTTGAAATAAATACATTTGAGAGACCCATCTGGAAACCACACTCAATGTAGATCAACTCCATAAAAAAGTCGAGAATAAACTACAGGTCGATTCATTGGATGCTCAAATCAAATTAATTCCACACCTTCAGGAGGAATTCAAAAATGCTGGAGAAATCGAATATCGTGTTGGAGGCCTCACAATGACCCGAATTGGTGAAATTCGTTTTGGGGGAGTTGATATTATAGAGTTTTGGGGCTGATTTTCATTATTTTTATAAATACATATACCTACTCAACATTTTCTTTTTCAAAAATTTTCGAAAAATCAATTTTAATTACTAAATTTTTGGTTACTAAGCACCTACTTACTTACTCTTTCTAAAAATCGCGACTTCGTTCAAATCTATGGCGAACATTTTAGGTAGATAGTCCCTTTTCAGGAAGGTATACCTACCTGACTCCAACGCAAATTACCGTCAAGTCCTCAAGAATGTGAGAGAAAGGGGAAGGGGTCCCAATATTTCTTAGCACTCAAACGTCGTCTGCTTCAAAACTAATTTCACCGTTCGAATCGCATCAAAATCTGATTCGAAAGCACTCATTGAAGTTTTTAAAAAAGCTGAAAGTGAAATTTTTCATCTAAAAGCTCATGTTTCAAAATTTGGCCCTGTATGTGCGAGTGAGTTGTAGGCTTCAAAAGTGTGTAGAGAATGTCATAACTGTCATCAGAGTACTCGTAACAATTAACATAGACTGATTTAAAGTATAAAAAATTAGTCAAAACGAGATAATTTTTGAAGTATTTTTTTTAAGTGTTCCTTTCAGGTTATGAAAAATTGAAAATCGTGTAAATTTAGGAAGGTGGTTTATGGTCAATTGGTCATAATGATCTAAAACTGTAATAACTCTCTATAAGGCCTTAAAATTTGATCGAAAATTGGTTCTGTAAATCAAAATATGGTACTTCTAAAATTTCATGAATTTGAAAAAATTATTCGAAAATGAATAGATTTTTTATTAAAAAACCTACATAAATGAGAATGCTTACGCTAACGATTGAGGAGTACTTGTCACTTTTCAATTTTTTGTGGTACTTACATATCTTGCCCAAAATACGGTAGGTACCTATATACTTGTAATTAGTTTGAACTTTGAAGTTGATAATGAAGCAAAAGTTCATCAATTTTATAAAATAGGTGCCTACCTATCTAATCTATTCAAATTAACAAATTTCTTTCAGTAAAAATTAGATAGGTACTGTTCAAATTCTTTTCAGTGTTTCATACGTACCTACTCCTACAAATACGTATTTCAGTAGGCTACATTTTTAAGACTCACGTGTGTATTTGGCGCCAAATAGATTTATTTATTTAGCGCCAACAGCACATGGTTACAATAAGATAATGTTTTCTGTATTTCACGGATAAAATGTAGCGGTCAACTGCCTTGGCAGACACTCATCAATCAGCTGGGCACATTACAGCTTAGATAGAGGGTGTAAGGGATGGTTAAGGGATGAATGAAGTTGCATACCAATGCTATACATATGCTGCAGTCAACAGTACAACTTCACAATAACCCTAGGTAGTTTACGTTTACACAATAAAAAAAAAAAAAAAAAGATGTTCTCTTGGTTACTGTGAATATTCCAATATAAAGAGAGAGAACAATAAATGAAACAGAATAGGAACGAATACCTGCTTCACCAGTGTGTGTCAGGCCACACTCTCTAAAGAAACAACCAGTTTAATGTATAAGGGATTTTTAAAAAGACGAGCAGAAAGCACAAACTGGCTGAAAACCTTTCCGAGGGAATTTATTCCCTCCTCGTAGCTGGATGGTTGGCTGCCTTTCGTTTGTCTCTACTGCGTAGTGCTACTTTCACAATATCGTAAATAATACTGTGGACCAAAGTAGGTAGTGCCGCACCAGGGTATGCAGCGATTTTGTAAATGCTCAAAATTCTGTAGTGTTTTTTAAAGGTCTAAATCGTTGACTCAAAGGTCTAAATTTTCACTTGGAGATTTTCTCGTTTCTCGGTGTTAATAATTTTCATACTATGCTGGGTCCAGTTAAAAGCAGTCTGGTTCGTCATCGAAGTCGACGACGTTCCTCCAATAAAACTAAAAGTGAGAAGATTTCAAGATTTCTTAGTTCGAAGCGAATTGATCTATGTTTTTTTTCGACAATTCTCTATTGTGTTATTTTGATTTCAGAGTACTGGACGTTCGAGACCATTACGTACATGGAGTACGTTGCACAGGAATTTACAAAAGATGTACTGTGGACACTTCCTTTAGAAGAATTAATTAAATTCCTTTCAACTTGCGCCTCAAAACTCAACGTCGCGTAAGTTGAAGAATCCTTATGTATTGAAGTTTTGTTTCGTGTCCTATGAAATAAAACCCATTCATTGTCCTCAAGTTCGTATTACTTACAAATCTGTACAGGCTACGCGAACAGCATCTAATCGAGGAGCAACTGCAACAGTGGGGCATCTCCGATTCGACTGAATCGAATGGTAACACTTCAGCCAGTTCAGCCAAAACAGCGAGGAGATCTTCCTCACAAGATGAATCAGAATCGTCTCAAGAACAGAACTTCACTTTGAAGGACAGCGAAGAGATGTGCGCAAAATTGGAGGAATTGAAAAAGGCCGAGCTGAAGTCGGGTAAGTTGAAACATGGTTCTTGAATAATTAAAAGTAGGTAAATAATTTTTTAGAAAAACTAAAAACTTTGTTTTACCTAGATGAAAGGATCAGTGATAACCAAAGGAGTGCTATCTTGGGTGTTCTTCGAACTATTTTCAGTCACGAGACCCGATTTTCTACCGAAGAACTACGTAATATTTTGACGAAGCTCAGTGATATACTCCCATCTTTGAATAAACATTTTTCTAAATGCATACGCATGTAAACAAATTATTAACAGATATTTGCTAATGAAATCCGTATTTTGTTCCCCGTAATGCATAAATCATTCATTTATCGTAGTAATAATTTGTGTACTCAATTTTTGTGTTTTTAATGAATTCGAGATTACTCGATTTGCTCATGCTGCTCAAGCTGGTATTACTGTTCGATCGTAATTGGTTACGAGTTGAGATTTTCATAAGGAAAAGAACTACGAATTAGATCAGCGCGGATATCGCATTTATTCAATTACATAGAATAGTAGAAACTGAAAAAAAAAAAAAAATCAAAAACTTGAAAACACATACGACTGATATCGGATTTTTAAATTTTTTTTCATTAGCATTCAACTGTGTTTTTGTTTTTGATCGCAATTTCCAAATACTTATCTACTTTCTATTCTCGCTAAAAATTGTCGCTTTTCCGCAAAACATTCCAAAATGAATCTATTTTTTTCTAAAATTACCCAAAAGCCTGGCTTTTTAACTGAAAAATTAAAAAAGTCACACTTTTTAATCAACGATTGCGAAAAATCAATGGAAAAAGTATCTTTTTTTGCCAATAATTAAAGTCATTCTTCTTGTGTAAATTTTCAAAAATTGACAAAAATTCTTATTTTAGAATTTCGAAAAGTAGGTATTACTTTTTTTTCACAAATCGATCAAAATTTTTTACTTCTTAGCTAAAAATTGCAAAAAATGCCAGCTTTTCAGCAATGGAGAAGTTTCGCTTTTTCAGCCAAAATTACTAAAAAGTTGCTCTCATTTTTTTACCTCAGCAATGCAAAAAAGTTTGGCTTTTCGAAAAAAAATAAACTTCATTAGTAAATAATTTCCAAAAGTTGCTGCTCATCGTTGAAATCGTCAAATTTTTGCTCTATTTTCTTGTACGAAAATTCAAGTTTTTGCTTTCCAACAATTTTGTTCAAGATTTTCACTTTTTTAAAAAAATTATCCAAAAGTCGATTTTCTGCCAGAAATGATCAAAAGTATCGTTTTTGTCAATGATTCTCAGAAAGTCCTACTTTTTGCATGAAATTTTAAAAGTCTTGCTTTTTGCCAAAAGTTACCACAAATTTTCGCTTTCAAGTAAAATTGCTAAAAAAAAACTACACCAATAATAAAACTTCATTCAAAAAGATATAAAAGCTGTTCAAAATCAAAAAAGAAACACAAAATGAAAAAAACGGAAATTTTTCTCTTAAAAGAAAAACACATTTTTTTAAATTTTCATGTCTTTTTAAACAAACTTATCGGGAATTCTTTTTCAACAAAAAGAAAAACAGGAATTCCTTTTCTAAAAAAACTAGATTCTTGAAAAAAAAAGTTTGCTTCAAAAACCTTTTTTCAAAAAGCAATGGAACTTTGAACTTTCGTTTAAAAAACTAGAATTTTTCTTCAATAATAATGTTTTTTAGAATCTGAAATTACATAATTATTTTCAAAAAAATTTCTAGGATAGCTTTGAATTAAACCACATCACATCATATTGTACAACAAAATATATTACTGAGAATTTACACACGAAAATCTCACTGCTGACATAGTTACAAAAATATACACACGTAACAAAAAAAATAATAAAAATAACGACTTTCCACTCGGGTACAAAAAAATATTTCATTCGAACTTCTTTTCGATTCTACATAAATTCAAAATTATTAACATCGTCGAATTGGGCAGCAGCTTGCGAAGCGGTTTGCACAGCGTTCGAGTGAATATTACGAACCTGCTGAGGTTGAGGCTGTTGCTGCGGTCTTTGCATGCCGACCATCTGATGTCTACCGTAAGGTGGCTGATGCTGTAACAATAAAATGGGAAAATTATATCGAAACCAATGACTAACCACGAATACGAGTGGGCACGTAGAAAAAGGGCACTCACAGTCACTTCTAACTGAGTCTGGTATTGTAACTCTTGCTGTTGAGCCGCAGCCAATGTCTGCCTGAGTTGGTGAATTCTGGCCAAGTTTTCTTGCCGAGATAATTGCTGGTTGTGCAGCTCGACCGAGTTATCGTTGAGAGTGGGACGAGCGTTGAGCGATGTTACGGCGCCGCGTAGACCCATCGGACCTTGGGGTACGCTCATTCGGTTGGGATTTTGATGCAACATGGCTTGCTGGTTGTTTTGCGTTTGCATCATGGCTTCTGCCGGATTGACACCGCCGTGAGGTATACCGCCGACCATCAGGCCTCCTAAATTGAAACGAATATCATTTGTTAAATTCTTCAAGGCAGCGAATACTTATCAAAATATGTATTTTGATGGCCACTTGCCCATATGAGATTGCTGTCCATTCATCGGATTATTCATATTGCCAACGGGCATCATACCTCCACCCATATGACCGGGCTGCCCTTGAACATTATCACCTGGAACTGGAGTTTGAGATCCGGTCGTGCTCAAACCTTGAGGACCACCCTGAAATGCATCGTCAAAAATCAATAACACCTTTCTAGAGTAAAAAAAAAATAGCACCAACTAAAATAAATTGAGCTATACCGGCATTTTTCTCATATTCGGATTATTTTTACGCTGCTGTATCAAGCTACGAAGTCGCTCAACAAACGCCGTCTGATCATTTGGAATGAAACCGAGGTACACTTTTTTATCGGGCGTATAAAGTAAAATAAGCACTTTTAAATTGCAATCTGGAGAATTCGAATTATTGAACTGCACACAACCAGCCTGAAAAAGCAAAACAATACCATAACATAATGTTTCAAGTAAAGGAAAAAAGATATAGCACAAATAAGAATACCTAATTATGTACTTACAAAGTTACTACTCATCACTTTGGTTAATGCGTCTAAAGCTGGACAAGGAGACGGATGAAATAACACGGACGTAGAATTTTTAAAATACACTCCGCCTATGTTACTTATCAATGCTTTGGGCAAAAGCTGCATGACTAATTTCGGTGGCCAATTGTCAACTTTCCTGTAAATCGAGTACCAATTTCACGGCGTAAATTCAAAAATATCTCCGAAAAATTGGGGTAGCATTTTATTCAAAAAAACTGCTACTCACACTTCCGGTTCGCCATCTTTCGCATTCGAAGTGACAGCGCATGGAACTGACTTGAGGGCTTCGGTGGCATCCTTAGCTTGCTTGTCGTTCCATTCCAATACTCCACGCCAAATAGTCTGTCGTTGGAACTCGGACTAGAAATATAACAAAATTTTTAAAAAATTGAAAAGTACTTGTAATACGTATTAAGTAAATGTCTAATGCTTTAGAGTAATTAAGCGGATAGGTTCTAAAATTTCCATACGAGAAGTTGGACTGAATATAGTCCGGCATATGACAATAGAAGTAATTGCACCCCCCCCCCGCCGATCCTCCGGGACAATTTTTTTCTTAAAGGGGACATCCTAAGGAACATTTTAAAGCAAACTTGCCCCAATAAAAGTTGGCCTTACATACAAAATGGCGGCCATTTTGATTGACTGGTCAGACGAAATTGAAGATTTTGCGTTTCAACATAGGACTTGCACGAAATTTTTCAAGGTAGATCTAAAGATCATGCAAGAATTTATCACCTGTCAAAATTTCAAGAGCTAAAGTGCGTTTTTCGATTTTTGGTGAATTTTTGAAAATCAAATTTAGGCCAAAAACGAGGGAAAAAATCAAAATTTCACCAAATTGACAAAGAGAGCTGAAATTTGGGATATACCCTATTTTCGACATGCCAAATCGATTGGAAACGGTGTCAACCCGTTTTGAGCAGTTCTGGAGCCTCCAGCAGATTTTTAAAACTTGAAATTCCCACAAAATTCTATTAAATTGGAGTTGTAAAGCTAAAATTTATTCTAAAAACTAATTTCAATACCCTACGAAGTACTGCAGGTGAATTTCAACTCTTTTTGGAGCCTCCAGCGACTATTTGAAAATTCCTGAAGCCTCCAGCAGATTTTTGAAACTTTAAATTTTCACAAAATGTCATCAAATTAGTGGAGATGGAAAGCTGAAATTTACTCTACACTCCAATTTTAACACCCGCTGAAAACGACTTATGGTGGGTTCAAGTCATTTAAGAGCCCCCAGCAACTTTTTTGAAAATTACTGGAGCCTCCAATAGATTTTTGAAACTTGAAATTTCCCCAAAATTTCATCATACTGAGGTGGAGAGTCGAAATTCATTCTGCAAACTAATTTCAATACGCTACAAAGTGGACTGCTGGTGGATTCCAAGTCGTTTTGGAGCCTCCAGCGACTTTTTGATAGGTTGTATGACGTTTTTTTGGAAAATTGAAATTTCATAAAAGTAGCTGGAAGCTTAAAAACCATTTGAAACCACCATGTAGTCTGCGAAGTAAATTTCAGCTTGCCAACTCCATTTGATAAATTAATGTTGGAGAAATTTCAAGTTTCAAAAATCTACTTAAGGCTCCAGTAATTTTCAAAAAAGTCGCTGGAGGCTCTAAAATGACTTGAACCAACCTGAAGTCGTCTTCAGAGGGTTTTAAAATTGGAGTGTAGAGTAAATTTCCGCTTTCCATCTCCATCTGATGAAATTTTGAGAAAATTTAAAGTTTCAAAAATCTACTGGAGGCTCCAGTAATTTTCAAAAAAATCGCTGGGGGCTCTAAAATGACTTGAACTTACCTTAAGTCGTTTTCAGCGGGTGTTAAAATTGGAGTGTAGAGTAAATTTCAACTTTCCATCTCCATTAATTTGATGAAATTTTGTGAAAATTCAAAGTTTCAAAAATCTGCTGGAGGCTTCAGGAATTTTCAAAAAGTCGCTGGAGGCTCCAAAACGACTTGAAATTCACCTGCAGTACTTCGAAGCGTATTGAAATTAGTTTTTAGAATAAATTTTAGCTTTACAACTCCAATTTGATGGAATTTTGTGGGAAATTCGAGTTTCAAAAATCTGCTGGAGGCTCCAGAACTGCTCAAAACGGGTTGAAACCGTTTTCAATCGATTTGGCATGTCGAAAATAGGGTATATCCCAAATTTCAGCTTTCTTGGTCAATTCGGTAAAATTTTGATTTTTTCCTCATTTTTGGCCTAAATTCAATTTTCAAAAATTCACCAAAAATTGAAAAACGCACTTTAGCACTTGAAATTTTGACGGGTGATAAATTTTTGCATGATCTTTCGATCTACCTTTGTAAAATTCGAAAAATTTCGGTGCTCGAGGAAGAAAAATGAAACATCTTTGTAAAAACACAAGACTTTTGTTTTGCTAACTTTGAAACAAAAAGAGGAGGGATTTTTGAGCAATCAAAGCAAAAATCAGTGCTTATTGGATGTTTTTGCAAAACAAGTACAATTAATTTATTAGCAATTTTGACAAAAATTTCGACCATTATTTGACTACTTCATCAAAAACTACATTGCAATTTTTCGTTAACCAACCCAAAATTGACACTCTCTGATAATTTTGATTAAAAAAGGGGAATTTCTTGACAATTTTGACAAAAATTGACGATCTTTGAAATTTTTCTCTAAATAAATTGACACTTCAATTTTCAAGTGACAGTGCGTCCTATACTTACTCGTAAAAATGGAAAGAAATTTTGCGAGGAATTAAAATATTGAGTTTTTTGAAGAATTTTTCAACCCCAAAATCGGATCATGATTTTCGAGGATTTTGAAAAAAAGTCATGCGACTTGGCAAAATGTGTTTAAATTTCGCGAAAAATTCAAATATTACAACAAAAATGTATTTTAGCACTTCAAACAATTTTAGAGCCCCAAAATCACGTCATACTTTTTGGGATATTTACAAAGGGGCATGCAACCTATCAAAATAGGTTAAAATTTTGCATAAAATCAAAATTTTCTATCAAAACTTTTTTAGATAACTTTTTGATAGTTCGAGTGACATTTGTTTCAATTACAAGCTCAAAACTTTCAAGAAATCTTTTTTTGTTTTTTTGTTTTTTTTTTAAACCAACATTTTCGTAGTAATATTAGAATTTTTTGCGAAATTTTAACCCATTTTGAGTGGTTACACGACCACTTTCGAATTATTCTACAACTGTTCATTACTACTCGAACCCCTACTCTGTGACTGGAACTCACTTGTGGAGGATTCATTGCTTGCGGATTACCCATCATACCGCCCATGCCAGGGTGTTGTTGACCCATCATGGGATTCGGCCCAGCCATTCGTAATTGTTGTTGTTGCTGCTGCTGCTGCTGCTGCTGCTGTTGTTGTTGTTGTTGCTGTTGCTGCTGTTGTTGTAATTGTTGTTGTTGTTGCTGCTGCTGCTGTTGCTGTTGTTGTTGCTGTTGCAACTGACTTTGGAACTGGTGCATTTGTTGTGGATTTTGAGCCATCATACTCACTGACTGATGACTTATTTGAGGACCTACGAACCGTTTTCCAATTAGAACGTCACAATATAATGAAAAAATAAAAAAAATACGAATTCGGATTTGTTTTTTTCAAATTCTCTTCTCACCATCGAACCGGAACTGAGGCGGCATCGCATTAGGAGGCTGTTTCAGCTGACTAATCAGCGTGCTCGGTTGCTGAGGCGTACTTTGAAACGGTCTGGGTTGACCAGCGGCCATTGGCCAACGGCCTTGCGGCTGAGGCCCACCTCGTCCAAAACCCATTCCCTGTTGAGCGAAACTCGGATTCATGCCCGGTATCTGGCATTGATTAGGGTTGATCTGAGACGGATGCGGCGACATCATTTGAGGATTTTGATTGACGGCGTGTTGCATTTGTTGCTGAGCCATTTGCACACTTTGCTGTTGTTGTTGTTGTTGTTGGACTTGTTGCTGCTGCTGCTGCTGTTGTTGCTGTTGTTGGACTTGTTGCTGCTGCTGTAAGTGATGTTGTTGTTGAGGAGTTGGCGGTTGAGGTTGAGCTTGTGGTTGCTGCTGTTGTTGTTGTTGCTGCTGCTGCTGTTGCTGAACTTGAATTTGTTGTTGTTGTTGTTGCTGCTGCTGCGGCGGTTGTTGCTGTTGAGGTTGCATTTGCTGAGGTTGGGTTATATCGACGGTAGGCATTTGGTGCTGAACTTGGCCAGTCGGAGCCTGTGTGCGAAGATAGATTGCATATGGAAATTACTGAGAGGTATGGGAAGGCAAAGAGTCGAAATAAGTGCGAATACTTTACCTGAGGAGTGCCTTGTCTGAAAGGTACGCTTACAGCGGGCGTAGGCGATCCGATATTCACAGGATTTGATTTCGGACTCGCAACCGATAAGGTATTATGAGTGGCAGGAACGTTGGAAGGACTAACCGCTCGTTCTTTCAAACTAAAATCAAACCAAAATATACAAATTACGAATAAAATAAATGAAAAACCGAACCAATTTTTCAAGCACGTAAATTTGTTTTCTATTTACCTGAATCCTTGCAATAAAACTAAATGACGAGCGTGCTTGGAATAATTTTTACTCAACGCGAGATTCAAATCACCTCCAGTTTTCTCGTACAATTTGAATAAAGCGGGAATTTTACGAGGAGATAATATCGACACCAGTATATTTTTCTAAATAGAAAACAAAAAGCATAAAAAATCAACTGCTCGTTCGGAATCCTTCGCAATGAAACCATAATTGTTCCAAAGGAACGTACCTCGTGAAACTGCGTAGCCAATTGTTCTAAACTATTACCGGCGTATTTATGATTCTCCATAACAGATATAGCGTAAGGAGGAGAACTGCAAATCAAAATACAAAATTTCTGACATCCTTCTCGCGTAGATTCGATATCGTCGAAAAACTGTAGACACGTAGCCAAGCCTTCGGTAACATTCGCGTTAGTTTGGGCTTTTCCACCGCATAATCTATTTTAAAAAAAACAGATAGTTCAACGTTCAAGTTCAAGTTCGATATCAATTAGAGGAATTAAAAACAGTCCGATATTCTTACTTGACTTTTTCAATAATGGAGATCACGAAGCCGGGATCTCGTTCTTGAGCGAACGTTCGGCAACACGGTTTTGGCTTGATATCGGCCGCATGATACAATATTACCGAATATAAAATATTTCGATTCTACAAAATGATGACAATACATTAGGCCTACTTCAATAATAACGATGGAAAGCGATAGAGCATCGGAAACATTCTACTTACATCACAAGACATCTCATTGTTCTCAAATGGTCCCTGATTGAAATATCTGAAAATGAAATACGAACAAAAACGTTACAATACATAATGATGATGGTTCAGGTACACGAATTGTAAAAACATTCGATCCGTTAAACTTACTCGAGAATCGGTTGAATATAACTCGATTTCAATTCATTGATAAAAGTTCCATTCATAGATGTGGCCTCGATCACGAACACCACATCGATTTGCGGCTCGTGATCGTTGAGTGATGCAGTCACCATAATTCAATATGTAATAATAACTAGAACACTAAATACGTGAAATAAAATGCGTCATTTTGACGCTTCGAAGAGTAACACAAATCTAAATTAATTCAAAATGTTGTACTTTTCTTATCAAAACTCGAATGTGAAATCAAAACAATAAACATTGACTGATCATTTTGACCGACTATTCATTTTTGAAGGAGGCCGAAATCTTGAAACGCGGCCAATTGAGCGATTTCGAATAGAACTGAATTTATGTGATGTAAAACGAGTGCACGAAGTTGTACGTGAATTTATTTTAATTCAATTTCAAAAGCTCTATTTTTATGACTGACTGCTTATTTCATTAGTAGGCTACCTTCGTACCACACCAATAAAAAAGGGCTTCCGAATTGATATAAATAGTAACCGATGATTCGTTCGTAGTGATAATACGAGTCATGACAACTTTCGTTCTTTTTCACTAGACATTTTTTTTTTTTTCAAAAAATTAGAGAGGTAAGTATCGAAAATTATGAATTTTCATCTATTTAAATTTTCAATCGTAAAATTCATCGTCGTGTTCACTGTTCACAGACTTTGGTGACTTTTTCAATTTCATGCGAGACCCTAATTCGAGTAATTATTAATCTAATTCAATTCAATCTATCAATTGAAGTAGAACAATTTCCTTGATGTTATTTTGCCTCTTTGGAGATTGTTCTACTTCAATTAGTATGAATTAATTTCGTAATTAAAATTTAAAATATGAAATTGTGGTCAATTTGTGTAGTCCTTTAAGTATATGAAGAACAATATCTAGCAGTCTTGATCTTCAATCCACGAAAGTTGAAATAGGAACAGCATTCTTGGGATTCATTTCCAGGATGAGGATTAAGTAGCTACGCAAATTCATAAAATAACAAGGTTTACTGCTTGATCGTGAAGAGAGGAAAATGACGGACAAATAGCGAATGATAATGTCCTACCAACAATTTAAAAATGCGACATTGTATTTTGCATGCCCGGCAGGCGACAGAGGATTTTTTCGAGCCGACGAATATAAAATTTCAGACTTGATGGAAGATCTTTTAAAAATTCACAGCTGGAATTGATAGAACTGGTTGTACTGCATTCATCTACCTCGTGGTCATAACTCATGTAAATAAAATATGTTTTAAAAAACTCATTTGCACAAAATTATTAATATTATACAGCTCGATGATGCTTTTTCACACCTACTTTTTCCTACTTTTTGTACCACTCCAGCAAAAAAGTCTTTCAAACAATTAAAAATACTAACCGATAATTCGTTCATTTATGCTCAATTTTTTTTTATTTTTTTTTTTATTTCAAGTTTCAACAAGCACAGTCAGCCAAAAATCAGCAATATTAATATTAATTTCATTAATTTTAAATATACATAGTTGAAAGCAAAATTCATAAGAAATCAGAATTGAAAAAATTCATCGTCAGAGCGATTCAGTAGGATATCTTGTTATTTAATTAGAAAAATAATAATGTAATGATACATCCAATCTAAAAACCGAAGTAACTAGGTAATCTGCTTTATATTTTCGAAAATTGCTCATTGTTCAACCTTAGTTACTATGTATTTGGCACTACTCAGAATCAATAGGATTATTAGGTTTCATTATTCACAAAATAATTATAAATTATGTACTATTGTAAATAGGTAATCAAAATTTTCAATTCAACAAAAAAAAAAACTGATGTTAAATGATCCCTATGAAGGCGAATACATCATCTCTATCTCTCCATTCTTTTGGACTTCAATTTAAATAAAAATTTAGATACTATTGCACAAAAAAAATCTGGTGATTGGAATGGATATACAAATTTGAATCGACTTCGACTGAGTGATATTTGATTAATATCAAACAGTAAGACTAATAATGACCAGAAAAAATCAAACCCAACCAATCACGAATCTCAAATGGTAAATTCAGCACTTCATTGAGCAGAGAAGTTGAGCTGCTCTACTCTACTAACTGTTCATACTAGTTTAATTAA
Organism: Planococcus citri; assembly: GCF_950023065.1. Lineage (NCBI taxonomy): Eukaryota > Metazoa > Arthropoda > Insecta > Hemiptera > Pseudococcidae > Planococcus > Planococcus citri. Next base: position 71,605,550 of record NC_088680.1, read on the forward strand.
AATACATATAAATCGAGCGGGTAATAAAGTACATAATGTAAAACTGCATATTTTATGGCTTATGACTGTACGAGTAGGTATAATCGTCGTAACTTTAAAAAAAATGCTTCATGATCAACAGTTCAAGGGACATTCGTGCATACTTCACTCGGTAAAAATTTCAACTTCAAATCGACAAAATAAAATACGTCATTCTTCCCACGTACACTTTATTCTTTTTTACAACCAAAATGATTTTTCAATTCGGTCTGAAATTCTCAAAATTTTACATATCGCTAAAAAATGATAAGGACGACGATGATGTCACCACGAACTAAACAGTGTTGTTCAAACTCTCCCCGCCAATTTCGTTACGTTCTTAGAAATACCTTGAAAAAATTCCATTCATTACGGTTAATTTATCGATAACGTGATTGCGAACGGAATTACTCGATAAAATAGCTCGAATTAAAATTATCAAGTTGATTTAGTTGGTCGAATTCAGCAATACTGTAGCATCGCTTCGCGATACTCGCCTCAGTTCACTACAACACTGCATCATCTGGGTTCGTGAAATATAAAAAGGAATGATTATTAGTGTGATAATAAATTAGACGCGTGTTGTTTGCCTGTGTCGTTTATTCGGAAACCAGTTCATCAATATGTGCGGTAAGCCATTCACTTACTCTTAGTTTGATGCATCGCATCGTAGGTATGAGCTTTTATAACCATCTTTCGGTAGCTGCGAATACCGCCGAACTAGATCCAAATTTCACTCTTATCAGTACTTTATGTGAGAAGTAAACAAACCAAAAAGTATTCCTTGGTGGCAGTTTTTCTCTACAAAATCTGATGAAATTCGTTATGAATTTACTAATAATGTCGCGTATTTTGTTTTACGTATTTAATACTCGATTCATTCGCTGAATTTAATGGGTTTCGTTCGTGAAAGTGTGTAATTTCTAGAGAAAGCTTCGAAAGCCGATCGTACTCGAGCTTGTACTACATTTCATATTTTCCTATCAACACGAATATTCTTCGTATACTTCAGTCTTCAGTAAAGAAATTACATTTAGTACATTACAAAGAAGCCAAGTACTTTAAAAATACTGCGAATTTTTGGAGACAGTACCTAATCAAATCAATCATGAGCAGGAGCAGCAAAGCTTATCCTCAGATTGATTTCTTTTTCCCATTTCTGCATCATTGCTTGTAGTCCGGCATATGACAATAGGAGTAATTGCACCCCCCCGCCGCCGATCCTCCGGGACAACTTTTTTCTTAAAGGGGACATCCTAAGGAACATTTTAATGCAAAGTTGCCAAAAAAAAAGTTGGCCTTACTTACGAAATGGCGGCCATTTTGATTGACAGGTCAGCCGAAATCGCAGATTTTGCGTTTTAACATAGGACTTGCACAAACTTTTTCAAACTTTACAAAGGTAGATCGAAAGATCATGCAAAAATTTATCACCTGTCCAAATTTCAAGAGCTAAAGTGCGTTTTTCGATTTTTGGTGAATTTTTGAAAATTGAATTTAGGCCAAAAATGAGGGAAAAAATCAAAATTTTACCAAATTGACCAAGAAAGCTGAAATTTGGGATATACCCTATATTCGACATGCCAAATCGATTGGAAACGGTTTCAACCCGTTTTGAGCAGTTCTGGAGCCTCCAGCAGATTTTTGAAACTCGAAATTCCCACAAAATTCCATCAAATTGGAGTTGTAAAGCTAAAATTCATTCTAAAAACTAGTTTCAATGCACTACGAAGTACTGCAGGTGAATTTCAAGTTGTTTTGGAGCCTCCAGCGACTTTTTGAAAATTCCTGAAGCCTCCAGCAGATTTTTGACACTTTAAATTTTCACAAAATTTCATCAAATAGAGATGGAAAGCTGACATTTACTCTACACTCCAATTTTAACACCCTCTGAAAACGACTTCTGGTGGATTTCAAGTCATTTTAGAGCCTTCAACGACTTTTTTGAAAATTACTGGAGCCTCCAGTAGATTTTTGAAACTTGAAATTTCCCCAAAATGTTATCAAACCAAGATGGAGAGTCGAAATTCATTCTGCACACTAATTTCAATACGCTACGAAGTTGACTGCTGGTGAATTTCAAGTGTTTTTGGAGCCTCCAGCAACTTTTTGAAATGTTGTATGACGTTTTTTTGGAAAATTGAAATTTCCTAAAAGTTGCTGGAAGCTTCAAAACCATTTGAAACCACCATGTAGTCTGCGAAGTAAATTTCAGCTTGCCAACTCCATTTGATAAATTAATGTTGTGAAAATTTAAAGTCCCAAAAATCTGCTAGAGGCTCCAGTAATTTTCAAAAAAAGTCGCTGGTGGCCCTAAAATTACTTGAACCCACCTAAAGTCGTCTTCCGAGGGTGTTAAAATTGGAGTGTAGAGTAAATTTCAGCTTTCCATCTCCATTCGATGAAATTTTGTGAAAATTTAAAGTTTCAAAAATCTGCTGGAGGCTTCAGGAATTTTCAAAAAGTCGCTGGAGGCTCCAAAACAACTTGAAATTCACCTGCAGTACTTCGTAGCGCATTGAAACTAGTTTTTAGAATGAATTTTAGCTTTACAACTCCAATTTGATGGAATTTTGTGGGAATTTCGAGTTTCAAAAATCTGCTGGAGGCTCCAGAACTGCTCAAAACGGGTTGAAACCGTTTCCAATCGATTTGGCATGTCGAAAATAGGGTATATCCCAAATTTCAGCTTTCTTGGTCAATTTGGTAAAATTTTGATTTTTTCCCTCATTTTTGGCCTAAATTCGATTTTCAAAAATTCACCAAAAATCGAAAAACGCACTTTAGCTCTTGAAATTTGGACAGGTGATAAATTTTTGCATGATCTTTCGATCTACATTTGTAAAGTTTGAAAAAGTTTGTGCAAGTCCTATGTTAAAACGCAAAATCTGCGATTTCGGCTGACCTGTCAATCAAAATGGCCGCCATTTCGTAAGTAAGGCCAACTTTTTTTTTTGGCAACTTTGCATTAAAATGTTCCTTAGGATGTCCCCTTTAAGAAAAAAGTTGTCCCGGAGGATCGGCGGGGGGGTGCAATTACTCCTATTGTCATATGCCGGACTTTTCTTTATTCGGAAAAACAACCAAGCATTTGCTGCTTAGTACTTGGACCAATCAAATTCTCATATTAAAACTCATTTCGCGGCTTTACGAAAACAAAAATAATTACTGTAGGAGTTAAGATACACCTACACTGTGCTAAAAAAGTGCAGTACCTACACCAGTTGTGATACGATACGTGTACGTGTCATAAATGTAATAATGCAATTACATAAGGTCAATGTCATCTTAATACTGGACTGGATTGGACGTTCACTTCACTGTTCCGTTTCTACACAACATAACACTATTTCTCGCATAAAATCCATTAACCAATCTTCTTACCTGTAACAACAAAAACAACATACTGGTACATTAATTAAACAATCATAATCGATGACTTACTTTGTACATAATAAATGCATCTTAAATCTACCCCACCTTTAAAATATGCAAAAATAATTACGTAATAATACTTTCTAAATACTCGAGTTTAAAGTTGCTGTAGGAAGTCAAAATGAAGTAGGTAAGTGTGATAATATGCGAAGGAAAAAACGAAAAAAAAATTACCCATGGGTGGTTGGGTACTCCCCTCTCATGAATAATTATCTAACTGGCTCGATTAAATTGTATTTTTGAATTAATTTCTCGGTATATGAAATAGGTACACTGGTACAGTCAACAGTGCTGCATTTCTAACGTGTACACGTATTATTTATAGAACTAGTTTTTTTTTTTTTTTACTTTTTTAATCGAATTAATTATAACGACTCGTTAAATGTCTGCTGATTTGATTTTCTGATAACGTATCGTTAAAAAAAAAGTATCACGAATTAATTCGAGCAAATCTCCGTGTAATGTAAGGTGAATCGATTTTCTTTCCCCTTGTACCACCCACTCGACGTCGAATTTTTATCGTGGGGGTCGTTTAGTTCAAATTTTTATCTTCGTACACATTTATATAGATATAGGTACTCGTAGCTATGCAGATTTAATCGATGAAAGTAGGCAAAAGGCCAAAAATTCATCAACGCAAATCCGGGAAAGTGACGATAATGGTTATAAAAAAAATTCTCGTACGTGTCAGCAGCATTTATACGATCTACATAATTGTAATTTCCCACCAGCGGCCAGCGAGTTATCTCTTCAAAATTAGATGATAACATTTTGTAATTATACGTAGGTAGCTTTACTTTTACTCACGTCGAATTCGAATACATGTTCGCGTTAGTGAAATGTCAACAAAAATTTTCCAGTCGAGTTACAACTTCTCAATTCCCTCGCTCAACAATTTGAATTTTGATTACCTACATATTTCAATCTCAAGAGAAACGTTGATGAGTTCTTCATAGAGTAAATTTTGATCGAACGAGTTCAACTTTGAAACATAGGTAAGGTACCAAGTTGAGAACTTTTTCAAATGAATATTCAAGTATGTACTAGGTATCATTTTTCACTGAAGATTTGGAATCGTGATCAAATTTTTCGGTGCGAACAAACTCGATTTATGGGGATTGTTGAAATTTTCGAATAAGAGATGCTGGCGCAGTTTTGAAAATCACTCTTTAAAAATTTTTAAAGGATTGAGTTGAACGTGATGGCGAAAATACAATTTTCACACGAATACCCTGCGTCAATCCTCCCATCGAACCCTAACCCCCCCCCACTCCTGAAAAAAATTGGCCACATTTACGCACGAAATTGTTTGAACTAATTCATCACAAGCCAAAATTCCAAGTGCTAAAGTACATTTTCCGATTTTTGGTGAATTTTTGAAAATAAAATTTAAGCCTAATGGGGGAAAAATTAAAATTTTACGAAATTGACATTTTGGATATGGCCAATTTTCGACCAGCCACATCGATTGAAAATGGTTTCAAACCGTGTTGAGCAGTTCTGGAGCTTCCAGCAGATTACTACAAAATTTCATCGAATGAAGTAGGAAATCCGAAATTCACGCTGCACTCCAACTTGAAACACGCTATCAAGTCGACTGCAGGCGAGTTCGAGTCATTTTGGAGCCTCCAGCGGCTTTTTGAAAAAATCTCGGAGCCTCCAGCCTTTGTTTCAAATGAAATCAACTTCATTTTTTGCAATAGGCAGCATTGCTGCATTTACAAAGTCGACTTATTTGCAAACAAAGATACATAAAAAAATGAATAATAAAATGAAATAAAATGAAATAAAAATATGAAATTAATGCGCCATGTGCAGCATTATAGAGGTGTAGGATCAGCACAGATATTTAAATAAACGCCATCAATAAAAATAATGGAAACTTAAAAAAAAAAACATAATTGCAATTATAGACACTGGACCTGCGGAATAAGACAACCAACTACAGGCCGAGGGGAACTGAAACGGTAAAGAAAAATTGAGTAACGCCAATTTATCCCGCTGGGTGCTGTTGGCTGCGCTGTACTTCAATCTGCAGGCAACGGGGAAAAGGAACGGTGGTGATATTTTGTGTAGTGTCAATTTCTCCCACTGTATGCTCACTGCTCTTGGCTGCGCTGTATTTTACAAGTAATTGGTTCAAGAATTTGACAACAGCACAGCCAAGAGCACCCAGAGGGATAAATTGGCGTTACTCAGGATATTTGGCCAAGATGGCTGCCAGTTGGTTGTCTTTTACGCAGGTCCAGTGTCTATAATTGCAATAAATCAGAAAAAAATACAGTCTAAAAAATTGAGATAGTTATTTTGTACATTTATAAAGATTCTTAGAATTATTTACAACATCATAAAATTATTGATTACACAAAAAAGTCAAAAAGAAACAATCAGGGATGCGATGATACCCGATATATCATGATATTTATCGATATGTATCAGATCAGTAGTGTATCGATACGTATCGATCCAAACTTGATACTGAGCTTTTGAATTTTGTTTGTTTTTGGCTTTTTTTATCTGTGAAAGTTTTGGCATTTCAGCCAACTTTTTAAGCTAAATAAACAAACAAAAGTATCATGATATTTATCGATACGTATCATGATATTTTCAGAAGTATCGATACCGTATCGATACGGTATCATCGCATCCCTGGAAACAATGATACTGTATAATGTATAAATAATCAGGACTATTGAAGATGATAAATCAAAAATTCAAGGAGTTGCTGAAAGTTCAATTTGTAATGCACTCAGTTATGTAACAGCGTCCATATACTCATCTATTGAATAGGATGCTTTTTTTAGCAGCCATTTTTTCAGAGTTTTAGAAAATAATTTTTTGCAATTGATAATTTTGATTTCATTTTGAATATTGTTATAAATTTTTGCAGCCATGAAGTCTATACTAGCTTGGTAAAATTTAGTCCTGAATTGTGTGCTATGTAGTTGTTGGCTATTTCTATGACTATGTTGAGAGGTATGTAATTTTACTATGCCCTTCTTCACAATTTGGGCTATCAGATATATGTATAAGCAGGGTAAGGTTAAAATTTCATTTGAAAGAAAGAGATTCTTACATGATTCTGTAACTTGTATTCGATAGATGATTCTAATTGCTTGTTTTTGTATTACAAAAATTCTCTGCATAAGACTGATATTAGCGTCCCAAAACACCAAGCCATATGCCATATTAGACTGGAACAATCCATTATGCCATTTTTAATGTTTGCACATTGGTGACACCTTTTAATTGCCAAAGAAGATAATTTATTGATGATAATTTTCCAGCTAGATAGTCTACGTGATCAGTCCATTTTAGACTGGAGTTGATGTATACTCCTAAAAATTGTAGACATTCAACTTTAGTAATAGGCAGCGTCAAATTTAAATTTCGTATGCTGTGACCAAAATATATTAGGTTTGTTTTCTCAACATTTAATTTCATTTTATTTTTTCTGAACCATATTACCAAATCATCCACAACCTGCTGTACTGAGACACCCATATTCATAGGAATCAGTGCTGTAGTGTCATCTGCAAATAGGATCAAGTTACTCCTTACATTTTTTGGAAGGTCATTATTGACCCCTGAGTAACGCCTTGCTCAACTGGATATTGTTCAGAGAAATGGTATTCTCCATTTATATCTTCTGTCTTAACAATTTGAGTTCTATTTTTGAGAAAGGATATGGTCCAGTCCCAAAGCCACCCCTCTAATACCATAATTTTCTAGTTTACCTCGCAATATTTTATGATTAATCATATCAAATGCTTTTGAAAGATCGCGAAATAACCCTATAATGTCATTTTCCAAGATATTGTGAATAAGGTGATAAATGGCACCATTTGTATTTTTGTTTTTGCAAAACCCATATTGGGAGCTGTGTAACAAATTATTATCACTGAAAAAAATTGATATACATTTATAGAATAAGCTTTCTAGAACTTTGGAAAACACTGATGTTATAGAAATGGGTCTGTAGTTAAGTTATTCATGGCACTTCTATCACCCTTTTTGAACACAGGTGTCACGATATTGACCTTAAGGATATCAGGGAAGGCTCCTTCCTGGACAGAGTATGCTTTGAAATGTTCCTTGGGATGTCTACTTCAAGAAAAAAGTTGTCCCAGATGATCGGTTTGTGGTAGAGGGGGGTGGTGTAATAATTATTCCTATTGTCATGTACTGGATCATATGTATACTTATTTCGGTTTTTCAAATCACTAGCCTAAAATTCTTCTAGTCTAAATCTAGCTACCTTTGAGGAATCCGTTTCAAGAATCTCGTATATACGATTAAATTTCGAAACACGATCTGGATCAAATGGAATGGTTTTTGGGAGTTAATTACAAGGTAGTCCGAATTCTAATGTAGGTACATACAATCATACAACGCATTTACCACAAATATACGTTTACGTCCTGGTTTATTCGATGCTGATGCTATACGGACGTATAAATGAACTAGATGCACTTCGCTTTTGCACGAAATACATACCTACGTGTAGGTAGAAATACATAATACGAGTATACCTAATGCAGTACGTAGACCGACGAACGTAATACGAGATAGGTAAATGTACGAGTAGGTAGATACATCGTACATATATCATGCGAGTACATCAAATCACTTTGACAGCATTGCCCAATGGTTTTTGCTTTCACCTCGAGATATACTCGTACACGTATGTGCAGTGTGTACCATGTACCTATACTTATACCCGTACGATTGATGGAACTAGTAGAAAAAAAATTGTTTTGCATACACGAATAGGTACCTACATTTATATAAAATGCGATGACATGAAAAATTTTTCAATCGATTATTTGACACGGTGTTCGAAAATGTGGAAAATTACGTAACGTCGTCGTCGTTTTTTCTTCTCTCCATATTGTAGCCGTACGTACGCTCGTGTTTTTTCCTCAACAGGTCTCGAATAAAAAAACTCTACCTACTCGTGCATTATTTTTGCTGCCATACTGTACGTAATCCGCGTACTTACACGTAGTATATTCGAGGGTATCGCAAAAAAACAAAAAAAAATCCAGAAAGAAAAAATACCGGCTCGGCTCGGCTCAACATTAGCTTTTAAAATATTAAGTTAGCTCGCAGCCGTACGAGTATAATACCTACTCGTATAGGCTACAACATATGTGGTATTTGGCAGGCTCGAGGATTCGGGCTTTGCAGGGTTAAACTGGGTTACTCTTACTTTATTCGTTTGCGATTGTTTTACTCCAATTTAGCCACCTCCGTCACTCTATACGAGCATTCGTCGTGTAATTGTGCGAGTACACAGCCCAACTCAGCCCACCTACCTACGTAACAAGAGAAAAAAAGCTCCAGTCAGAGCCCCAACTATACAACTGGCCTACTGCGGAAAAACTCTTAATGATCTCACTTGTTTAGGGGATATAAATTCAATTTTTCATCTTTGCTACGTCGAGTCGCGAGCTGTAGTACTCGTACGGCTTTAGAAATTTTCATTCCTCCGCCTCCGCCTCTTGCTCGCTGCTTCACGTTTAGCTTCACTTTAAAGATTATACGTTTACGTACTTTATTATAGCGGAGAAGTTGGAGATTAAAATTCATATTCTCGTCAAATGACACGGTATGCGTTCAAGACGAGACCGCAACAGACCGCTTTGCGCCTCTACTCAGTACTCCTACTCACTCGCGCCTTCTGACGATGTGTATTCGCTATTTCGCTCGCGAACAAAATAAATTACAAACTGTATTCCAAGTGTAAACATTTTGACGTTAAATGATAACATGGTTTTTAAACCGTTACTTTCGACGCCGATGCCGAAACCGACGCCACCGGCGCGACACCCCCTCACCGCATCCCTTAACTTACGACTTTTGCTGCAGCAAAAGCTCATTATCTTTACGTATCTATTAAATAGTGATTAGTTATGGCAGAGAAAGGAAAAAATATTCAAGGCCAGTTGGCCAACCAAGCACATTTTCATAACATTGTGAGACAGAGTAGTCCATTGGAAAACTGCAATTTTAAGTGTTAGTTATAATCTGCATTTCATTACAGAAGCATGAAATTTGGTCTGAGACAAAAGGACATCGAAAAGGAATTTTTAAATCCGGGAGACATACCGAAAAGCTCCCCTTTTTTCAAAATTTGTCAATCTGGGCCTTCTTGCGAGGTCATTTTCAGTCAAGAAACATTCAAATTTGAGGCACTCCTCCCCCTCGTCTCTTGAAAGTGAAGACATATATGAACTGAGTGGGATTAAATTACAATATTAAAACGACCCCACGAACGAGCAAATAACCAAATTTTGAAAAATGAGGAACCAATCCCCCTTCACTTTGAGCCTTACTCTCTACAACCCTCTTATGGGGATCAGCGAATGCCTCCAGGGTTCAAAAAGTTTCTTAGACGTTTCAGTTCATCGTAGGAAATTTCGCGCTTCCATCATACTCGTAAAACGTAGTTTACTTACATTTCGCCACTGGACTATAAACTGAAATTTAAAACAGCTCGGCGTCAAATTTAATTATTTTGCTACGATAATTTTTCCACTTTCGCGAACACCTACCGTACTATGTACCTTGCAACTTTCCCTATACCGTTCACCGTTAACTTCATCTCACGCTGAGTGTAAAATTTACGCTGCTGCTGGATTTTTGGCGACTTCATTTTTAGTACCGTACAGTGCCTCGTTTTTCATTATATACGCCTTATTTACTCCAAGAGTAAATAAAAGCGTCTTCTCGTTAATTTTTTTTCACAGATGGATTTACTTCGCACCTTTGAAAAAAAATACCAAAAGGAAATCTGTTTTAAATTGGATTTCGCTAAATTCTCGCGCGAGGTTTTTTTTTTTGTTTACTTTTAAAATGTAATTTCAAAGAATGTAGGCAGGTAATCTTAATCCACTCACGTACATTTGGAAAATTGGTTTCAACAATTTTTTTAAAAATTAGAACGCGTGTAATTTGGAAACAGTATTACGAATATATGAGAACTCGTGGCGAGTTGGAAGGGACAGAATTTGAAATGGCTCATTTGAAAAATTGGCGCTTTATTAATTTTTTAAAAATGATGTTATCGCGTAAAATTTTTGACTTACGAACTGATTGAGCGACGCACTAAAAATCTTGAAAACAATTCAAAACCATTTAAATCTGCTCTTTAGTTCATTCCATCATCCCAATTCGCTCAAGGCGAAAATAACAGTACACACCAAATTTCAGCATTCTCATTCAATTTAGTGAAATTTTCCGAAAATTCAACAAAAATCAGCATCTGAAATTTTGGCTGGTGACGTATTTTTATGCTCTTTCGATTTAACTTCGGGAAACTGAAATTTTTCGAAATAACTTTTTTAAACCGATAGGATATTAGAAGAAATCCGAAAAAAATTCATCAATTCGTACTTCATAATTATAATGTTCTATTTTTATACTTGCAGAGTAGTCTGGCATATGACAATAGGAGTAATTGAAGCCCCCCCCCCGACGCCGATCCTCCAAGAACACTTTTTTCTTAAAGGGGACATCCTAAGGAACATTTTAAAGCAAACTTGCTCAAAAAAAGCTGGCCTTACTTTCAAAATGGCGACCATTTTTATTGACAGGTCAGCCGAAATTGCAGATTTTGCGTTTCAACATAGGACTTACACGAAATTTTTCAAACCTTACAAAGGTAGATCGAAAGATCATGCAAAAATTTATCACCTGTCAAAATTTCAAGTGATAAAGTGCGTTTTTCGATTTTTGGTGAATTTTTGAAAATCCAATTTAGGCCAAAAATGAGGGAAAAAATCAAAATTTTACCAAATTGACCAAGAAATCTGAAATTTGGGATATACCCTATTTTCGACGTGTCAAATCGATTGGAAACGTTTTCAACCCGTTTTGAGCAGTTCTGGAGCCTCCAGCAGATTTTTGAACCTCGAAATTCCCACAAAATTCCATCAAATTGGAGTGGTAAAGCTGAAATTTATTCTAAAAACTAATTTCAATACGCTACGACGTACTGCAGGTGAATATCAAGTCGTTTTGGAGCCTCCAGCGACTTCTTGAAAATTCCTGAAGCCTCCATCAGATTTTTGAAACATTAAATTTTCACAAAATTTCATGTAATGGAGATGGAAAGCTGACATTTACTCTACACTCCAATTTTCAACACCCGCTAAAGACGACTTATGGTGAGTTCGAGTCATTTTAGAGCCTCCAGCGACTTTTTTGAAAATTACTGGAGCCTCCAGTAGATTTTTGAAACTTGAAATTTCCTCAAAATTTCATCAAACTGAGAAGGAGAGTCGAAAATCATTCCGCAAACTAATTTCAATACGCTACGAAGTTGACTGCTGGTGGATTTCAAGTCGTTTTGGAGCCTCCAGCGACCTTTTGAAAGGTTGTAAGGCGTTTTTTTGGAAAATTGAAATTTCCTAAAAGTAGCTGGAAACTTCAAAACCATTTGAAACCACCATGTAGTCTGCGAAGTAAATTTCAGCTTGCCAACTCCATTTGATAGATTAATGTTGCGAGAATTTCAAGTTTCAAAAATCCACTGGAGGCTCCAGTAATTTTCAAAAAGTCGCTGGAGGCTCTAAAATAACTTTAACTCACCTGAAGTCGTCTTCAGCAGGTGTTAAAATTGGAGTGTAGAGTAAATTTCAGCTTTACAACTCCAATTTGTTGGCATTTTGTGGGAATTTCGAGTTTCAAAAATCTGCTGGAGGCTCCAGAACTGCTCAAAACGGGTTGAAACCGTTTCCAATCGATTTGGCGGGTCGAAAATAGGGTTTATACCAAATTTCAGCTTTCTTGGTCAATTTGGTAAAATTTTTATTTTTTCCCCTCAATTTTGGCCTAAATTGGATTTTCAAAAATTCACCAAAAATCGAAAAACGCACTTTAGCACTTAAAATTTTGACAGGTGATAAAATGTTTCTTAGGATGTCCCCTTCAAGAAAACAGTTGTCCCGGAGGATCGGCGCCGGCGGGGGGGGGGGGTGCAATTACTCCTATTGTCATATGCTGGACTACAATTATTGTAGATGATGGCCGTACTCAAAAGTTGTAATGCCGCCCCCCCTTCACATCCAAAAAGAATTGATTTTCGTCTCATTTGTTCAATAAGTCTTCTGTTTGATCCAAAATTATCAATAAACAAAAAATCCAGTTCTGTTTTTTTGTCAAACTTGCTAAGGTTCTGGGTTTTCATTTCGCAAAATTTGCTCAAGTCCATAAGCGTCAAGGAAAAAATGTCAAAATGCGTCAATTTCTAGCAAAATAGTCAACAAAGGTCCTTTTTGGAACCATTGTCAAAAAGTGTCTATTTTTGTTAAGATTGTCAAACAAAAATCCTGTTTTTTTAACCAAACTTTCTAAAAAAGTTCTGTTTTTTTTTCGAATTTGTCCAAGTCAAAAAATGTTCAAAATTGTCAATTTTTGTCAAAATGATCATGAAGTACCTAGGTATCCATTTTTGGCACGATTGTCAAAAAGTGCTCGTTTTTGTCAAAATTGCCAGGAAGTGTTCATTTTTGGTAACATAGTAAAAAAGATCCAATTTTTGGCAAAACTGTTCAAAAAAATCCTGTTTTTGCTCAAATTTTTAGAGTGTCAATTATTGTCAATTTGACCAACACTGTAACAGTTGTACTCGATATTTTCTCGTCAAAATTCTCAAGAAGTAGGTATGTTTTTGATAAAATAGTCGAATAGTCATGTCATGATTTTTCCCAAAATGGCAAAAAAATTTGTGCTTTTTTTGCCAAAACGTACAGAAAGCGTTCATTTTTGCCTTGCTTGCCTAATAAGTCCTTTTTCGATTCAAAGTTTGCCAAAGAAGTCCGGTTTCATATGCTTAAAACTTTATTTTTTCGTCAAATTCAAGTTTTTTCAGTTTTTGAATAAATTTTTTGATTTTTTTGGAATTTTTTTATGGGGGTTCTTCTTAGACACCAGTGTCCCCGCCTACCACCACAAAAAAAACCTCTTATTTGAATGTATCACAAAATTAGAAACGTAATTTTTTTATTTCAACTTTTCCACTCGCATTTACGTACAACAATTTCTAACCAATTTTCAAAAACACCATTTTTCAGTCAACTCCTATTTCCCTCTGATTCCTCTACATCCAAAAATATAAAAATTCGCCATTTTTCTCCACGTGAACAACGGTGAAACAATAATTTAAAAAAATTTCCAATACCAAAACGAAACGACAAACACATCCACCGAAATAAATAGTATCGGAGAAAACAAAAAGTGAAATACAAAGCTAAAAACTAAATAGACGATGGCAAAGCAAGCAGGTACTAGATATTTGGGAATATACTCGTGGGTAAATGTACCGGGGGGGGGGGGGTGTAGTAGGCATGCTTACTCTGTGCCTTTAGATGTAAGGGCTTATGTGACGCGTGTGTAGTGTACTCGAACAAAATTCAATTTCTTCAAAGCCGTCACAAATCTGCCGCTGGCAGCTTTTTTGGGTGAATTTTTTTTCTATCCATTTTTATCATTTTACGCTAAGATGGTTATTACATGTTAGGCGACGCACTTCGCTTAAATAAATTTCCGCGTACATATTTTCTCAATTCGCTAACGCAAAAAGCGATGAGGCTTTTTGCCTGTATATCGTAGCAGGTTACGTTCAAATCCAAAGGTGGCATGGCATACACATTATCGGTAGTCGTATCTATCATTTTTATGTCTGATGGTTGCTGGGGCATGATAGCGAGTAGCGAGTACATTCGATTAAATCCCGATACGCCCTTTTACAATTTTTGCTATACGAAAACGAAAAACTGGAATGGTTGCATCAAAAGTGGTGACCACTTATCGTTCGTTTCCTACGTACTAATACTTTTGAAAAAATTGTACACCAGTTTCAGAGTGACCAAGGAACCCAAAACTGGCAAAAACGAACTTTTTTTTTTCAAAAATGACACTACTTTGAGGACTTTTGGCTTAGTTGCCTTAGTTTCCTGAAAAGAGGGGGAGCTCAAAATTTTTCCACGTAGTCTTCAATTCAGAATGAACTTCTTCGCCCATTTTCGTCCAAATCTAGGACATTTTTTTTTTTGTTCTACATAAGTATATCATCGAAAGGTTCATATTTTGCCAACAGCCTAGAGGTATGTCATGTTGTACTATACATTTCAAATCGAAGAAGCTGGATTATTTTGAAAATATTATCGGTTGTAACTCATCAAGACGTTAAAGGGTTAATTTGTTGCAATTTTTTTCAAAATTTCATAACAGGTGTAAAGGTAGATTCACTCCACGCCACGTTTCAGGTACTCTAAGTAAGTTGTGGATTATGTCTGGCTAAAATCAATCGAGCATCGAATTTCATTAAATCCATACGACGACGAAGACACAGCCGCGCGAATAACGTTTAACAATTTACTCGAGCAATAATTTTCTTCTTCAGTTATTGCTGGCAAAGAACCAGTTCCAGCATTGAATGTTGATGTGTAAATACAGCAGCAGAAGAAGCATACATTATTCATTGTACACTATACAGGTGGAGACTTAGTAGAGGAAGGATACATATAGGCATACGTGGTACGCGTACTTTGACAGGCGCCGCTTCTCTTTTTCTGCGACTATACGAAAGCTAATTTACAAGTTGAAATTTTGATCACTCGTTTAATAGTTGCAAACAACTCCGATATTATGTAATTTTAAAGAAACTTTAAATTAACCTATAACTTGCAAATACAGAAACGTCGGAAAGCTTTTAAACTTTATGATAAATACCGCATCGAGGAAAGGAGCCGAGAGGCGTCAGCTGCTCGCTCCATGCTCCATGCCCCATCTTGTTCGTCAAAAAATCTATTGTTCGAATATAAGTTTTCGGCTGCGTCGCTTTCGCTATCGCTGTCGCTGCCTCTGTCTCTGTCGCGCCAAAACCAAAGCCAAAGCGACTTAGACGAGAAACGAAACAAATCTTTATAATATACGAGTAACGCGCAATCCCCGGCTTCGTCTTTTATACGCTGCTAAAGCCGAGTCGACGAATTTTTCTACCACCGTAATACCTATTACAACATTCAATTTTCTAAAATCTCGCCGAATACTCGAATAAAAGCTGCCACCATCGTATATGAAATTCTTCATTCAACCTGTACACTGTATAGGTAGATATAAAAAGTACATATACCATACAAAAACATTTTCCTCTCGCGTCTCGACGACCTAATCGCTCAGTCGCTCTCACACATCAATAACATCTTTACAGCAGATAGAGCTACATACAAATACAAGAATACTTAAAAATAGCGAATTAACTTTTCGCTATACGATCGTGTAACTCGCAGATTATTACATATAGGTAGGACCAAATAATGGCGACGAGAGACGCCTTTTTCCTCCATTTAATATAAGTAAATAATAATGAACACGCGACCGTTTTTGTGAAAAGCTACAGAAAAAAAAAAACGTAAACGAAAAAAAAAGCTTCCTGAAAATGAAAAAACGAAACAGACAAAATAGATGAAATTTTTATTTACGAAAATATTTTTTTTCCAGCTAAACGTTGTTGCGACTTTTTTTTCTTCTTCAACGAAACGATTTCGTTATGAGACGACGAGTAATGGATGAGAATTGAGAAAAGGGAAAGAACGACTTTTTTTCCTCTCTTTTTTCGATTCGACCGTTGTTTTTCATTTTCAAATAAATTATAGCCTATTATATGAATTGCGCTATCGAAGCTAACTCTTCTTTCGCTCGCAAAAAAAAAAAAAAAAAAAAAAAAACAGTAAAAGAAAATACAATGACACGACAGAATTTTCTGCAGAACTCATTACGTTATAGCAATGAACGAAAAGTTTCCAACTCCTTCGATGATACTATTAAGCACTTCTAATTTAAGGTGAAATGAATCGTTCGTGAATGATAATGATGATTTAGATCATACGATTTCAATTGATTGCAAATCCAACAAATTATCCTTCATATCCTCGATTCGTTCACAAACTAAACTTACCCTGCTGGCTGCTTTGAACGAACTATTCCAGATATTGGAGAAACGTAAATCGAACGAGGGACCTTATGAACTACATAAATTAAAAAATGAAAAAAATCAAAAAACTCGAAATTTTATTCTGCGTTGCAAAACTGAAAACATTCGAGTTTTAGTTTCCTGCAATTACGAATACCTTCCTCCCCCCCCCCCCAAAAAAAAAAGCTTTCAATTTTCAGTTTTTTTATTGTTTTAAATTTTAGCAAAAGTTGAACTGAAATTAAAAAACTGAAAGTGGAAAAATTTCAAATTGAATAATCGAAATTGAACTGAAACTAAAGTAAGTACAAAAATTAAAAACTAAAAAAAAATATTGACTCGACTAAAATTTTTTTGTTTTTTTTTTTAATTCTGGATTGTGAAAATGAAAAAATCGAAGCTTTAATTTTCATATTTCAATTTTTAATTTTTATTTTCACTTCTTCTCTTTTTACTATTTTCTTTTATTCATTTCACTTTGTTTTTTTTTTTTCAATTTTCAATTTTTTTTCAGTTCTGCCATTTTCAAGACTTTGACAAAAAATAATACAACTGAAATGAAAAGAAAAAAAAACAAATTTATAGCAAAAAACTTTGAGCTGAAAAAATTAAAAAACCAAGGTAAAAACTAAAACTGAAAAAAGCAAGTGAAGAATGAAAATAAAAAATTGGAACTTATTTTTTTTTAATTTTGTAATCCCATTTTTTTGACAATAAAATAAACGTTTTTCTGGGTACTACACGTAGGTACAAACTTTCTAAAAACATGACAAGAAATGGCAACTGTAAAAAATTGAAAACTGAAAACAGGTAATTTTTTAAAAAGAAGTTTCGGTTTTGATTTCTATTTTATTCCTCTGAAGTTCTAAATCTATTTTGGTTTCATTCCGGTTTCGTACTCTGTCGTTTTATTTTTCTTCGCGTTCTTTTTATAGCCAATTTATGCTACCTCCCCCACCCCCCTCCTATAAAAATACGAATTTGGAAATTTTCAACTCTCGATTGAGATAATTACTTTTCCATCTCGGACCATTCATTTCAACTATTAGACCAATTTTGCAACGTTTGCTCCTCCCTCTGTAGTCTGTACTGTGCCTAGTCTTACAGTTTGTTCGTGAGAAAATTTTCATTGGCAAAATTTAGTCGAATTGATCTAATACAAGCACGCTTAGAAACCTCCGCCCCTTGAACAAATATTTAGTCGCATTGCACGTTGAAAATTGAGACAAGAAATTATAAAATCTAGTTCCATTAATAAAATCAATGTATAAAAATGCGGCAAACGAAAAAGAAAAACAGTCATTATTGACACCGTAAACATGGAACGTTTTGTTTACTAAATGGATTACTTACGTAATTTAAAAACGTTGAGAATGCGAAATGACATTATAACCTAACGCTAAGTTGGTTTTCAATTTTGAATGATTCTCTTATTTTTATACTGGTCTACTTTTCCACAACACACAATGAATACTCGTATCACAAATAGTTCAGTCAGCAGTTCGCGTTAATGGTCGTTCGTCGATTAATAACCAGAGTCATGGCCACATTTACATAAACATGTACTTCGCATAGCCATCAGAAATGATCGCAGAAAAAATTTAAGCCATCTCTTCTTCTTCTACCACGGTTTCAAAAAATCTTAGTGCATGGTAAAAATTCGTGACAAATTGCAGAAGAAATTTCGCCTTTCTCTAGCTGCATTAATTGACGCGTACTACAGAAGTGCACGACTCGTATCTACAGGAATTTGTTGACCAAAAATCACAACCTTCCAAAATACTTTCAACCTCGCCCCCGGATCGATTTTTTTCATCATTTTTTTGGTTGGAAAATCGGACTTTCCACTTTTTTTCATTTTTCACTACGTTTTAAGCATCTAATGGGTGAAAATCACTACATTCACTATCGACTTTCAAAACTACCTTTTCACTATTTTCACCACCTGTAGACACTAGACACCCAAAAATGACCCCAAGGACAACCACATAACAAAATTTTGAAAAATGACGAATTCAACTCCCCTTTGAACTCTTTCTGTGATCTCCCATGGGACTCGACGAATGTCTGCTGTGCGTGAAAAACTCATTCTTGGGTCATTGTTCATCTAACACCAAATTTTGAGCTACTACATACTATCTTGAAACGTCGTCCACTTACATTTTGCCACTGGACTTGAGACAAAAACAAGAATCGCAACTTAAGTACTCGTAGTATGATGCTACGTGAGAATGTGAGAATTGAGTAAATCCGGCCCACCACGAAAGGCGATAGCGAGCTAATTTCAAATTCCTGCAGTACCGTTAGCACCCCTTTGCTTCTGAGTATAAGATGAGTAGTGGCAGTGGCAGTGGCAGTGGCAGCGCAGCCTAAGGATAAGGAATATCTCGTATATGTATGTATAGTGCAGTACGTATCTAGAGAAATATGTAATGTAATGTACATACTCGTAAGGTATACACGTCACGTGACGATACGCTCATAGTACCTACTCGTATTGTGTAAATTTGCACCCCGCGCCCCGGTTCGTTCGCCCACAACAGACGGTTATAAAAATTTACTGTGTAGATACGCGCGTATCATAACGATCGGAAATTTCCATCCTTATATCCTTATATATCCTAATATCCTTCTGGGTATACATTAAAAATAACGATAAAATGGCCGCTTGCTTGCGCGATATCATATTAAATTGCCGTATATACGTAATACGTAATACAATTTTTACCAAAAATTAACTGGCCGCTCGGGTATTAAAAATTTTACCTGACTGCCGGCTGTTGGCTGCTGGCTGCCGGTATATCCGCAAAACCATAATCGTAAGACCTTTGTACCTATATCTTTATCGAATAAAAGCGAAAAAAGCTTTTTGCAGCCTAAAATCAGCGTTAAATTCGATCGAGTTGGATTATCTACTTTTTTTCCCCATCTGAGTTTTTATTGCAACCTAGTACCTACCTGCGCATAAGGTAGGTACACGAGTCTATCTCATCATTTTCATGTGAGAGAAAATGATGTCTAAATCAAAGCACCTACAATCTACATACGAGTATTTGTAAAGTATACTGTAATGCTGTATAAGCAACAGCGCGAGCGAGCTAAACAACAGCATATCCAGAGGGAATCGTACCCCGCAATCACCATAACTGCTTCCAGAGCCATCTTCAATTCAAACCAGGAGGAAAAAAATTTCGCACGGTGTGTAACTGTGTACACGTAGCGCACACTGCGAGATAAAAGACACACGAATAATGAAGAAAAAACAAAAGAAAAATGAAAAAAAAAACCGCAGCCCCGTCGGGCTTCGACCACCTAGGCCGCCGCTTCATTCTGTTTATTATTTTTTCTTTCTTTCTATCTTTAAAAGACTTAAAATGTGAGCAAAGTTTTCGCCAAGTAGGTGCGTCGCTCGTTGTTGCGTTGCGACAAACGATCTATGTTGTACATAGTTGGAGTTTTCGACGAATATACGCCTCGCTTCGCCTCGGCTAGAGCAAAAAAGGAAATGAGCTGAGCAAGGGGTGAGGATGGAGAAAATTGCGTATTTAATTAGGTGAAAACTTACAACTCGCGTCGAAAGCAGATTTCATCTCGACACGTACTCGTACATCGTCTAACGCGCGTACAATTTAACATTTCTCTTCCTTTTGCATCTTACTACGTAAGATACCTACTATGGCAGGTATTTAATTCACCTTCCCCTCGCTCGAGAATTAAAACACACTAAAGGATGATTCTGCTTCAAGCAAGTAACCCAGTTTGAGCATACCGATACGGGAGCTTAAATAACGCCAAAATTACGTATATACAAACAAACATTGCTCTGAATACAACAAAATTGCATGGTATTGATGGAAAAATAACAAAATCAACGTGAAATCATTCAAAATGACGAAAAAAGTGATGACATAAATCATCAAAAATGAGCAAAATGAACAAGAGGTAGCCCTATAGGTATAAATCATCAATTCATCATTTGCAAATGACTTGGAAAATCATTAAAAGTTTCTGAAATCATGAAAAACTAGCTAAAATGTACACCAGATTGTGTAAAATATTTCTAAAAAAAGTTCAATTTCAATGTTTTCGAAAAAGTCAAAATCGACACCAAAATCGTTTAAAATTACGTGAATAAACCAAGAAAATATCACAAAAATTGCAAGATGCCTTACAAGATTTTAAAATGAAAAAGTAGGACTTGGGAAGAATTTTTTCAAACACATTTCGATTTTTTTATGAGGGATGAGGAAGGAAGGTTCAACATTTAACACGTCAGTTTTTCGCTTCTCATGTGGGGGAGGGGAAAGGGCTAAAAATATTTTTACTGGGATCCATTGCCATTTGTTTCCAAAAAAAGAAGTGAACCATTTTGCAACCATTCAATTACAAAATGCAAGATTTTTTACAATTTTTGGAAGCCAAGTGAGAATTTTCGCAATTTCAGGCATAAAAAAAATTATTGGCAAAAAGCGAGACTTGACAATTTTAGCAGCGAAAGAATTAAGGGCTTCTGGGCAATTTCATGACCAAAAACGCAACTTTTGGACAATTTGTGGAAAAAAATGAGTCTTAATTTTTTTTTTCAAAAAAACACAATTTTCAACAACGTTGCTAAAAATCAAATATCTTGGTTGATTTTTAAAAAAATCAGAATTTTTGATAATTCTTTGCAAAAAACAAAACTTATTTAGCAATTTTGGCAAAAATCAGGACTTTTTGAAAATTATTGGTGAAAAAATGACATTATTTTTAGCAATTGAGAGTACATAATTTTTGGGGGAAAAAAGGTGAAAAACTTGAGCAGAGTTTTTATTTAAAAATATGCAGCGAGAATATGACAATTTTAGCAAAAAGCAGCATAACTGACAAAAAAACACAATTTTCGCCCAATTTTGTTGAAAAAAAAAAAAAATAGTTTGACAGCTTTTGCTGAAAAGGCGAGACTTTGCAATTTTGCTAGAAAGCGAGAATTTTTATCAATTTTTGGCAGAAAGCAAGGCTTATTTGATACCCAAAATGAATAAATTCACCATTGTCCATTGTCATTACGAGTAAGAAATATAATTATCGCGAGGGGAAGACCCAGCCTGCTTGTAGCTAAACTATTACTAAATAATGTACTTGACTTGAGATGTGACGGTTGCATTGAAACGACCTTTTCTGTTTTCTTTTGCAGGAATCTTTGCTTACTTGAATTATCATATGCCAAAGAGTCGTAAAGAAATTCTCGATTTGTTGGTAACCGGTTTGAAACGACTTGAATACAGAGGATACGATTCTGCGGGTAAGTTGGATCTCTTTTGAATCGGTTTCATTTTGACTAGGCAAACGGTCGTGGTTTACAATTTTTTGACATCATCACTTCACTCGATTGAACGAAACGATGAAACAAAATGCTTGATCAGTAACTTCGAAGATGACGGTGAAAAATCTAAAACGACCTTTGAACGTTTAAACTATTCACTCGAGCAAACGTTCACTAGGAAATATTCTCAATGTTGACCTTGCCAAAAAAAAGTACCTACACCTACCCATTAGCTATTTCGCTTTAGGTTACCCATCTACACGTAATGTGTACAGCATTCACAATTTACGTAACAAATGCGATCGTATAAGTAGTGTACTAACAAAAGCATTTTCATTGTGATACTTTACAGGTTTAGCTTTAGATTCACCCGATGGCCATAACATAAATATAATTAAGAAATCGGGAAAAGTTGCAGCCCTCGAACAGCAAATTCTCGAAGGTAATTGAAGAACAGACTACAAATCGTCAGGGTAACCCCTGACGATTTGTTTTCATCGATGTAATCGAAACCTATAAATTGATTTTCTATTTTTGTAGATGAGGATAAAACCAACTTCGATATCATTGTGGCCTTTCACGTTGGAATAGCGCATACCCGTTGGGCTACTCACGGAGTACCGAGTGAGGTGAACTCGCATCCTCAGCGCTCCGATTCAGACAATTCGTTCTGCGTCGTTCACAACGGAATCGTCACCAATTACAAGGAACTTAAAGCTTTTCTCATCCGCAAAGGATACGAATTCGAATCGGATACCGATACCGAAGTCATCGCGAAATTAGTCCATCATATTTACAAACAGCACCCGTCCTACTGTTTTCGAGAACTTGTTGAACAAGTTATACAACAACTGGTAAGTAGTAGGTACTTGAACCGTGGTCAATTCAACTAAAACTTATATTACTCGTACACTATCGTACATATGTATTATCGAATTGTACTCGTATTTGCTCGGCGTAAGCCGTAAATTCACAACTAGTGTGAATGGCGCTGGCGGATGCGTGTCAATCACCCAAACTGTCCTACAAAAAAAAGTGCCCACCGGGTGCTTACTACTGCTTATACTACGAGTGCTAACTACTCGTATGCGATATGCAATGTTATTCGGCATCAATAATATGTAAAGTCATGCATGCCGATGTCACGTTCACACGTGTGATCATCTATTCATAAAAGTCACTCTTATAAAGTACGCATCTCTCTTTCCAAGGTATAAAATTCTTCCACATTCGACGAGCTGCCAAAAATTCACTTCCAATGGCTACTGCTTTCGAGCGATGATTCGTCGGTGATCATTTTCGTCTCGCTTGACAGCATCTTGGAAGTTGGAATCGACCACAAGTCATTTTTTAAAACGTAGAAATCCTGAAAATTACTTTTGAAAACAGAACATCAAAAAAACGTTTTCAGCTTACTCGTTTTCAAATACTCGTTGGTTCTTTCATTTTTAAAAATATGTACATAACTAATAACGGAAGGAAAAAATGATTTTTTAAAAATTTTTCATTTGCAAAATTGGAAGTTATAAGTTGACAAATTATGAATTAAACAGTCAAGAAAAATTAAGAATTTTGACCCCCCCCCCCCAAAACAATAATTCAAGTAATCAAAAAAGTGACAAATCATTTAAATGCACAAAAAGTCACTGAAAAAAACAGAACTTGCCGTGTTTTATTAAAATCTAAAAATTCAACTAGATATAGTGCCAAAAAAGTTGATTTTGCAACTTTTAGATAGAGAAAATCATTTTTCATTTTGACCATTTGGGGCGGCAAAGTAAAAATTTTGCAATTTCAGGAAAAAAGTTGGACTTTTAGCAATTCAGCAAAAAAAGGTTTTTTCAGCAATTTTTGGCAAAAAACTACACATGAGAACAAATTTTTGGGAAAGAGTGAGATAGTACGGCATATGACAATAAGAGTAATTGCACCACCCCCCCCCCCCCCCGCCGATCATCCGGGACAACTTTTTTCTTGAAGGGGACATCCTAAGGAACATTTTAAAGCAAACTTGCCCAAAAAAAGTTGGCCTTACTTACAAAATGGCGGCCATTTTGATTGGCAGGTCAGCCGAAATCGCAGCTTTTGCGTTTCAACATAGGACTTGCACGAAATTCTTCAACCCTTACAAAGGTAGATCGAAAGATCATGCAAAAATTTATCACCTGTCAAAATTTCAAGTGCCAAAGTGCGTTTTTCGATTTTTTGTGAATTTTTGAAAATCTAAGTTAGGCCAAAAATGAGGGAAAAAATCAAAATTTTACCAAATTGACCAAGAAAGCTGAAATTTGGGATATACCCTATTTTCGACGTGCCAAATCGATTGGAAACGGTTTCAACCCGTTTTGAGCAGTTCTGGAGCCTCCAGCAGATTTTTGAAACTCGAAATCCCCACAAAATTCCATCAAATTGTAGTTGTAAAGCTAAAATTTATTCTAAAAACTAATTTCAATACGCTACGAAGTACTGCAGGTGAATTTCAAGTCGTTTTGGAGCCTCCAGCGACTTTTTTGAAAATTACTGGAGCCTCCAGTTTCATCAAACTGAGGTGGGGAGTCGAAATTCATTCTGCAAACTAATTTCAATACGCTACAAAGTGGACTGCTGGTGGATTTCAAGTCGTTTTGGAGCATCCAGTGACTTTTCGACTTTCCACCTCAGTTTGATGAAATTTTGGGGAAATTTCAAGTTTCAAAAATCTACTGGAGGCTCCAGTAATTTTCAGAAAAGTCGCTGGAGGCTTCAAAACGACTTGAAATTCACCTGCAGTACTTCGTATTAGCGTATTGAAATTAGTTTTTAGAATAAATTATAGATTTACAACTCCAATTTGATGGAACTTTGTGGGAATTTCGAGTTTCAAAAATCTGCTGGAGGCTCCAGAACTGCTCAAAACGCTTTGAAACAGTTTCCAATCGATTTGGCATGTCGAAAATAGGGTATATCCCAAATTTCAGCTTTCTTGGTCAATTTGGTAAAATTTTGATTTTTTCCCTCATTTTTGGCCTAAGTAAATTAGATTTTCAAAAATTCTCCAAAAATCAAAAAACGCACTTTGGCACTTGAAATTTTGACAGGTGATAAATTTTTGCAGGATCTTTCGATCTACCTTTGTAAGGGTTGAAAAATTTCGTGCAAGTCCTATGTTGAAACGCAAAAGCTGCGATTTCGGCTGACCTGCCAATCAAAATGGCCGCCATTTTGTAAGTAATGCCAACTTGTTTTGGGCAAGTTTGCTTTAAAATGTTCCTTAGGATGTCCCCTTCAAGAAAAAAGTTGTCCCGGAGGATCGGCGGGGGGGGGGGGGGGGTGCAATTACCCTTATTGTCATATGCCGGACTAGGACTTTATGGAACTTGTCTCTTCTACAAAAAAACACAACTTTTAGCAATTTTTGGCCAAAAAAATAAGACTTGAGAATTTTTGTTGAAAAAAGACTTTAACAATTTCAGCCAAAAACAATACTTGAGTAGTTGAGCAATTTATTATGAGCAAAAAGTGATATTTTTTCAAAATTGTTGTCAAAAACAATTGGTCTATTTTGCAAATTTTTTGGTAAAAAGAGGGGCGTTTCTGTAAATTTTGGAAAAAAAAGCTGAACTTTAGAGTGCCTTATTTTGAGATTTTTCAGCAATTTTGCTATAGAGCAAGATGTTTTGTTAATTACTGTAAAAAGCAAGGTCTTTACAAGCAAAACTTTTGGGATTTTTGAGAAAATGAGACCATTTTTGAATTGTTTTGCAAAAAACACAATTTTCAACAGAGTGTCTACAGGAATTTGTACTTGTTGACCAAAAATCATCACTTTTTCACTACCTTTCAAAAAAAAAATTCATTACCTTCCAGAATATTCACCCTCGCCCCTTCCCAGTCGAGTTTTTACAATTTTTTTTGGATTGGACTTGGTAAATTTTCTAAAAATGTAACTTCAATAACCAAAATTTCAAAAAAGTAACCAAAAGTTGCTTTTATCAAAAATGTAGTAACTTGTTTAGTTGAAAATTAACCGAGTATGAGCCTTGGAGGTTGCAAAACCGACGAAAAGAGTCTCAAATAAGCTATGGATATTTCCTATAGGTATTTAATGTTATCGAACACGAATGAAAAAACCCTCAAAAATTAATATTTTGGACTTTGAACCCTGATCTGCCACTTTCAAAAATTTGAAAAAAAAATACCAAAAATACTTTAGCTCGAGGTAAACACTTGAGTGAAAAATTATGGTTTTCGATGCTTTCAAGTTCGGAGTAATAACAGTTTGAAATATTTTTTCGATCTTTTTGCCTATTTTCAAATACGGATTGCCCTACATCCTCTTCGTACACCACAGAAATTTCAAAATTTCCAGTCAACGTGGTTTTTACTTTTTAGCACATGTGAAAAAGGTGAGGGAGGTGGGCGAAATAGTGCTGATTCATTCCTATCATCAGGGAGGAGGGAGGGGGCTTTCGTAATTTTTTCTAAAAGTTCAAAAATCATCGAAAGTCGAGAATTACCCATTTCACAAAATACCTACTTATTCTCATGTTCAATAACTTCAGCATTTTTTTCCAACAAAACTTTGCCCTCGCAGAGCAAATACGAGTACGTACGAATACGAGTATATTTAACTATAAATAGATCTATAGTAAAGTGCAATATTCTAGCTCCCACTCTCGTAATTCATACTAAAGTTGGGTAATTACTATTTGTATTTAGGAAGGAGCTTTCGCGCTATGTTTCAAAAGCCACCTGTACCCGGGAGAATGTGTCGCTACAAGAAGAGGAAGTCCCCTACTGGTCGGTATCAAAACCAACACCAGATTAGCTACCGATCACGTACCAGTCTTCTACAGCAAAGGTACGTAGCTTATCTGCCTTCACTCAGGTTGAAATTAATTCTCGTCCAACAAATGCTACGTGTTGCCGATGCCGTGTTTTCGATGAGAGACGTATAATTTCGTTTGTTCAAAAAATTGCACCGCATCCGAGACGAGAGTGTCAACGGTGAAGTACACAATATCGGTATTTTCATTGATACTTATTCCAACTTTCAGCATGTGTATTGTGTATTTGTATGCCAATCGTAAATAGGTAGAGATATCTACTACGTACGTAAACGTATAGGACACATAAGTTGAAAATTTTACGACGTTTCATCGAGTAAAAAAAAAAAAAAATACCTCGACGTACGTCTAAGTACAGCCTGTTCACTATGTAGGTAACAAGGTATCTTCTACGAGTTTATTTCGAATCAGGGACACGAGATACAATGCGATGTGGAATTTTTTTTATTGTTATTTTTTTCTCTTTTCGTAGTGGGGTGTGTGTGTTTTACGCTTGTGGTTCTTTCCTATTTATTACACTATACATACAATACATATAAACATTTATACGCTATACGAGAAAAAATATCCCTCACGAACATCTGCGTTCGCCGATACTACCGAGTATTTTCCAACTTTACTCATTATCGTAGTACATACTCGTACATACGAGTGTATCTACGATTCACACTGTAGACAAATCGAAAAATATAAACTGACCGCCATCCCCACCATCTTGAGAAAATGAGCTGTCGTACTGACAATAGTTTGTATCATTTTACACCTTATCATCACCACGGTCAGTGGCACCCTTCCTTGCCCAGTGCCCATATCCAGCCCAGTCTTCG
The DNA here is from genome assembly GCF_950023065.1 of Planococcus citri. Classification (NCBI taxonomy): domain Eukaryota; kingdom Metazoa; phylum Arthropoda; class Insecta; order Hemiptera; family Pseudococcidae; genus Planococcus; species Planococcus citri. Next base: position 71,632,943 of record NC_088680.1, read on the forward strand.
CAATCGCAATCCTCATCTTATGAAACCAGTGAAACTTGGTCAATCCCCTTTTATGAGATTAAAAACATAACATTACCATTACCAATATAACACCCACCTCCAGAAGTAACGTGAATTCTTCGCGTAAGCCGCACAAAAATAAAAATTCTTCCTCGCTCACCTTCGCGTGGGTAACTCGTTTCGATGTTGCTTTTATTTGCCCGAGACATTTGTCTATCATCGAGACATTTTGATAGATTTTCAATCAAACGCACGGTACGTGTTCACCGTTCAGATTTTCCATTTTGTTTTGTCTATTTCTGTATCTGCGCCTTGAATTTCGAGTAGGTGTTTGTGTGTTTTTAGCCGAATTTTCCCGTTTACGAGTAGGCAGGAGAACGATATTCATAGCATTGTGACCGAAAACCAAATTGAATCGCTAAGTACTAAAATGTGCTAAAATCTATTCTCCTTCTGCTCACTTACTCTTTCATTATCACTCCCCATCCCACAAATTCAGGAGTCCGTGGTTACCCCCCCTTCCCTTCGTTTCCATCTTTTCTAGTACAAAGGTTCTTACAAACAACATTTTTTTGAGCAAGATCTGCAAGATCGGATAATCTGAATCTCAAACTGGGACTGGGCTGATTTGACATAAATTAATCTACTTTTACCAAAGGTAACTCTGTGCTGAACTAAAAAAGTCGAAAATGCTTAAAAATACGTCACAATGCAAAACTTCATATACGTGACATGAGTCACATTTTTCGATAAATTTTCGCAAAATTCAAAAATTTAATTGGAGAAAAATATCAACATTTTTGATCTAATCGAGAACGACTCGAGTTAATGAAAAGTCGAGCTGTACAAGGGGTCGTTTTTACGAAACCTATTCAAGAACCTGGAAAATCGTGAAATCCACTGCAGGCTTCAGAATCGTTTTAAACCGTCGCGTCTCCAAAGTTTGGAATGCACAAATTCGGATATCTCTTTGGAAATTATTAAAGGTCGTTTTCCTTTTACGAAGTACGGAAAATTCGGCTATTCCTGCTACCACATGGTGTGTACATACCAAGAAGGTGTTTTTATTTGTCATTGTGTGTTTGTATCATTTTGTTTGTTGTCTTTTTTTTTTTTTTTTTGGAATTTTCACGTATTTAACAAGCGTGTGTTTGCAATGTATTACTTATATGTCTGTCTTTTTTCCATTTTTTTTTTCATTTTTTTCTGACTGTTTTTTATTGTTTTTTTGCATTTGTTTTGCGACCTGAAAAATATAGATGCAGAATCTCACTCTCTCACAGGTACTTGAAAAAATCCTTTGTTTTTTGCTAAAAAATTCTGGTGTTAGACACTTTTTTTTTTTAAATATGGGATTTTGGTGAGAGACAAAAATATGCTACATAAAATGACGGTGCTATAACTAACGAAATGTTGCATGCTTCGGTTTGGGTTATATGTATAGGTTTTTAGGTACTCGTATGTAATTTACGCGTGCATGGTTTAATTATTTATATAAATGTATAGACGCGTATCAACATCGCATAGATCTAATTAGCAACCTAATACGCTACAGAATGATTTTCTTTCGTGTTCGTCGTTCTCATTGGGAGCTTCTCATTTACTCGTATAGTATAATATGTTCATATTCATCTAATCTATAGAGTATAGATAGTTAGATAGACCTACACCATGTTCATAAAGTCTTCATCGATGCTGCGGATGAATTTTTTTTCACGAAAAAATAATTCATCATCCACCAGATCGATTGGTGAAATTTAAATTCAATTTTAAAATTTGTAAAGCTTTACAGCTGTTTTTTTTTTTATTTTATTCAAAACGTTTTTCTCAATTTATTTTTTAGAGATTTTCAACAAGAGCTCGTGGAAATTGATGAACATGGTGTGTCTTCGTCTATGTATATGTTGAACTACTATTTTCATAATACGCTTAAATTAGTAGTAGGTAAATGTATATTTCTTGATTATTTACCTGTCCGATATTTCCAATTTGGCTGTAGACAGTGCAGCGTTCATCAGCTAAACAATCCAGGCATCTGTGAACATGATATAAATAAACACGAGTTAGATTTTTATAAACAGGTTCTACGATTTAAGAAATATCATTGTCTGGGTCATTGCACTTTGCACCGAACAAGGAATGCAGAAAAATTCTGCGTAAGGTAAATAAATACCTTCACGAATTTACCTACGTTAGATGATGATACCCGCATCTACCTGATGGTCATATTCGTTTGACATTCGTCGATAATATTTCTGTCGTATATTCTGAGAAACTTCACATTGTTAAAATTTACAATAAAAGTAGGCTCTGAACGTGGTGGGTATACCCAATTCCATTCGCGAAAATATACTTACTTACTTTCGAGTAGGTGTATTGGTTTTAAATTTTTTTTTTTTTCGTAAGTAGGTACGCTATTTTAATAGAGAACACGATTTTCCACTCTAACGTGTGTTTAAATTAAATTGCGATCATATTATTGGCATCGACACGAAGGAGCGAGCTTTTAAATCATTTTTGTAACACATGGAAAACTCTCTGCTCTGTTTTCGAGAGTTTGATTATAAGCTTAAACCTAACGATGTAATTAGCGCAGCGGGGATTGAATTTTACTGCCAGAGTTCCGAAAAGATACAGCGGCTGCAGCTCGCACCTCCCCTCCCTAGCCCGCTCCCCTCGTCAATTTCCAAATTGCTAACGCACTTGTGTACACTACACATCACGAAAGAATCGCCAACTTTCTTCGACAGCAAATTTTAAACACTCGATTCGACTTTTACGCCGCGGGCTTTTTACTTAATGTAATTCGCACGCTTTTCGCAAGTCGTTACGAATCGCCTGCTAAGTCGCACTTTTTTTCATCCCTAACCTAAAATAGGTATGTAGATAAAAACCTTCCCGTCTTTGCCTATCAACTGACAAATGGAGAAAAAGGCGACAATTTCAAACAGGCAACTGCAAATCATCAACAACTTTCGCCAATGGCAGCTTCGCTAGTACTCAATTCGGTGCGAAAAGATGGCGCTACGAGGGCCGTGAAAAACTTTTTTTACAGATGGGAATTACGCCGACGTGAGACAGAAATGTAAATGTTTGCTCGCGTTTCGATAAATTTTAAATAACGCGATCCGTTCAAAAAAAAAAAAAAAAAAATGCAGGTATCGGACGTAATTTTTTTCTTTCTCGATGTTTCGATAAAACGAATCCCAAGAAAATCTTGTAAAACGGTTTGTTTGACTACTTACTTACTATAAAAATTATTTTCAATCCTTCGCTACCAACAGAAGAACCCCTCGAGGTGCCGCCTCTAATTTTAACGATGCCGAAATTTTTGGAAAGAGCATACTACTCTCAAACATTCATAACCAAAATTTCAGCTACCCAAATAGATTTTCGATGGGGTGGTCTCCCTCTCGAAGTTTTTGGTCAAAATCCAAGATTTTTTTTTTGATCCACCTTAGTAAGTACTTTCGGGTGAAAAAAGGGCACTCGAGGTGTCCTCCAGGAAATCAGCTGAAATTTGAATAAATTCATTAAATAGGTCGAGATCAGGCCACAACTCGATTTTTAGCCGCCCAAATAAATTTCCACGTCTTCGAAAAAATTTCAAAATTCTTGAAAAATCAAAAATCGGGCTGGAGGCTCCAGAATGTCCAGAAAAGAAGAAATTCGGTTTGGGAGAGTTGATTTCAGGACTAATTTGTATCATTTTACCGAATAGTCCGGCATATGACAATAGGAGTTATTACAACCCCCCTCCCCCGATCCTCCTGGACAACTTTTTTCTTAAAGGGGACATCCTAAGGAACATTTTAAAACAAACTTGCCCAAAAAAAAGTTGGCCTTACTTACAAAATGGCGACCATTTTGATTGACAGGTCAGCCGAAGTCGCAGCTTTTGCATTTCAACATAGGACTTGCATGAAATTTTTCATACTTTACAAAGGTAGATCGAAAGATCATGCAAAAATTTATCACCTGTCAAAATTTCAAGTGCTTAAGTGCGTTTTTCGATTTTTGGTGAATTTTTGAAAATCGAATTTAGGCCAAAAATGAGGAAAAAATCAAAATTTCACCAAACGGACCAAGAAAGCTGAAATTTGGGATATACCCTAGTTTCGACATGCCAAATCGATTGGAAACGTTTTCAACCCGTTCTGAGCAGTTTTGGAGCCTCCAGCAGTTTTCTGAAACTCGAAATTCCCACAAAATTCCATCAAATTGGAGTTGTAAAGCTAAAATTCACTCTACACTCCAATTTCAACACCCTCGATGAAGACGACTTCAGGTGGGTTCAAGTCATTTTAGAACCTCCAGCGACTTTTTTGAAAATTACTGGAGCCTCCAGCAGGTTTTTGAAACTCGAAATTCCCGCAACATTAATTTATCAAATGGAGTTGGCAAGCTGAAATTTACTTCGCAGACTACATGGTGGTTTCAAATGGTTTTGAAGCTTCCAGCTACTTTTAGGAAATTTCAATTTTCCAAAAAACCGTCATACAACCTATCAAAAAGTCGCTGGAGGCTCCAAAACGACTTGAAATTTACCTGCAGTACTTCGTAGCGTATTGAAATTGGTTTTTAGAATAAATTTTAGCTTTACATCTCCAATTTGATGGAATTTTGTAGGAATTTCGAGTTTCAAAAATTTGCTGGAGGCTCCAGAACTGTTCAAAACGGGTTGAAAGTGTTTCAAATCGATTTGGCATGTCGAAAATAGAGTATATATCCCAAATTTCAGCTTTCTTGGTCAATTTGGTAAAATTTTGATTTTTATTTCATTTTTGCCTAAATTCGATTTTCAAAAATTCACCAAAAATCGAAAAACACACTTTAGCACTTGAAATTTTGACAGGTGATAAAGTTTTGCATACTCTTTCGATCTACTTTTGTAAAGTTTGAAAAATTTCGTGCAAGTCCTATGTTGAAACGCAAAATCAAAATCTGCGATTTCGGATGACCTGTCAATCAAAATGGCCGCTATTTGTAAGTAAGGCCAACTTTTTTTTGGGCAAGCTTGCTATAAAATGTTCCTTAGGAAGTCCCCTTTAAGAAAAAAGTTATCCCGGAGGATCGGAGGGGGGGTGCAATTACTCCTTGTCATATGCCGGACTAGAATATTTTTAGCAAAATTTTTGTTACAAGCGATTTTTTTTTTTGAAATGGTCGATTTTGAATTTTTGAAAATTTGTCAAAAATGAAAAAATTGAGTTGGGCAGCTGAAATAAATTTGACTCTTTTTCGATTTTTGGTGAATTTTTGAAAATCAAATTTAGGCCAAAAATGTAGAAAAAAATTGAAATTTCAAAATTTTACCAAATTGAATTAGACAGTTGAAAAATGAGATATATATCCTATAAATCGATTAGAAACGGTTTAAAAATCGTTTAGAGCGGTCCTGGAGCCTCCAGCAGATTTTTGAAACTTGAAATCCACAAATAAATTGCATCAAATGCAGTTGGAAAGCGAAAATTCATTCAGTACACTGATTTCCACACGCTATGAAGCCGACTTCAGGTAAATATCAAGTCATTTTGGAGCCTTCAGAAACCTTTTGGGAATTATTGGAGCCTCTAGTAAATTTTTGAAACTAGAATTTTGACTTTCTAACTCCATTTGACGAAGTTTTGTCAAAATTTCAAGTTTCAAAAACCTGCTGGAGGTTCCAGGACTGCTCTAAACGATTTTTAAACCGTTTCTAATCGATTTATAGGATATAAGTATATCTCATTTTTCTGCTGTCTAGGTCAATTTGGTAAAATTTTAAAATTTTGATTTTTTTTTTCATTTTTGGCCAAATTTGATTTTCAAAAATTCACCAAAAAATTTCGGAAGATGTTGTAAGGAGTTGGACATTCTGCATAAAATTGGGTTCTGAAGTACTGATGACATGCTCTATCAGTTGCTAAATTTTAGCTCGATCGGAGTTGACGGGTTGTAAAGGTCTCCTTGAAAGAAATAATGGTCCAAACAGTGTCTTCAGCGAAATAAAATTGAAGCAATCGCGTATATCTCGCAACGGAATGCTTTTTAAATAAAATTACGACAGTCTGTCGATAATTTTCATTATTTATCGCCAATTTCGCTTTTTTGTATCATAAAACTACGCGAGAATTAAACGAAACAAGCGCGCCAAATTCGAGATGGAAATGGGGTTTTGTCCATTAAAACCAGAGACCCTGACTTTTATCGCGTGTAAATCCAGATCTGTATCGCCTTTCAAAGGCCTGAAAAGTAAGTACCTTTAGACCTACGTTCCTTTTGTATACATCCGAAACTCGTCGAAAAAAACAGTTTAGAGACTGATATTATTATACCTTATAGTCGTCGATAGAATTCACAGCGCGGCGCAGAAATGTATGTAAATAGTCGTCTCGAAACGTAACAAGTCTCTGCCTCTAGCTTTTCGTCGTTTTCGTATACTGGTCGTAAATTACTGAAAATGTACTTTTTCCAACAGACACAAGAAGAGGAAACGAGCTTTCGATATTCTCACGTTACGATACATCGGAAATCGAGCCGCTGGAAAATAAAGAAATCGAATACTTTTTCGCTTCGGATGCGAGTGCCGTTATAGAGCACACCAATCAAGTCATCTTTTTAGAAGTAAGTCGCGAGTCGCCGGTAATGGTAAATTTACATTTATCGATCGTCGTCCTCATCTCATTTGCTTTTAAAATCAACTTGGTATACAAAAAGTTTACAAACTTGGCCAAATGACCGCCGAATTTGTTTTCACATTTCGCCTCATCTTCGCTCGACTAAAAAAATTCCATCTATTCGTTTAGGACGACGATGTAGCCGCCATTAAAGACGGTCTATTGAGCATTCACAGACTGAAACGTAATGTAGACGATTTACACGCCCGAGAAATCACCACCTTGAAAATGGAAATTCAACAAATAATGAAAGGTGAAACCAACAACTCCGTAGCTCTTCTTTTTTCTCTTCGTTATCATAGTACTTAGGCTATTATTGAATTGACGGAATGAAATCATATTTCAAACGTGTCGTTTCTCTCCCAAAGGTAATTACAATTCGTTCATGCAAAAGGAAATCTTCGAACAACCCGAATCGGTAGTTAACACGATGAGAGGCAGAGTAAATTTCGAAACTTCTCAAGTCGTTCTGGGAGGCATCAAAGTACGTACTCGTAATTTTTACCAAACCCTCCCCCCTACTGCTGCTCGTCCTCCTATGCTTATTGCTTATACGTTCGATACGTCTGCTCGCAGGATTATATTCCGGAAATTCGAAGATGTCGCAGACTGATGCTGATAGGCTGCGGTACCAGTTACCATAGCGCCATCGCTACTCGTCAGTTACTCGAGGAATTGACCGAATTACCAGTCATGGTCGAATCGGCTTCCGATTTCTTGGACAGGAACACGCCGGTGTTCAGAGACGACGTTTGTTTCTTCATCTCGCAATCTGGCGAAACTGCCGACACGTTGTTAGCTTTGAGGTACAGTAAACAACACGGAGCTCTGATCGTCGGCGTCACCAATACCGTAGGAAGTTCCATTTGTCGAGAATCCCATTGCGGTATACATATCAACGCTGGTCCTGAGATAGGTGTCGCGTCAACCAAAGCTTACACATCGCAGTTCATTTCTTTGGTTATGTTCGCTTTGGTCATGAGCGAGGACAGGAAATCTATGGAGAAAAGACGAGACGAAGTACCTACATAATCTCGCTCGTATTCGTAATTCGTATCTACTCGATTAAACAACACTGTTCAACTTTTTCCCCCTAGATTATCGCCGGCTTGAAAGAATTACCAGAAAAAATTCGATCCGTTTTGGACATCGACTCCAAAGTTCAGACCATAGCGTCGGATTTATACCAGAAAAAATCGCTTCTCATTATGGGCAGAGGTTATAATTACGCTACTTGCATGGAAGGAGCGCTGGTAAGTCTGCAATTCTGCATTATTCACTCAACTAGGTATAAATGCTTGCACAAAGTTATCATAGATTCGATATCCATTCTCTATAATAAGGCTCTGCTCAATCGTTCCAGTGGATTTTTATTCTGAGTTTTTTCTTCTACCACCCTAAGGTGAATTTTCATGAAAAAAATTCTCTGAAAATTTTAGCCCCCCTCTCAGAAATTTGAGAAATTGATTCGTGGCAGGAAGCCACTGCGTTCTCAAAAAACCAGATTCACTTTTCATCTTCAATCTTGGAATTTGGACAATTCTCACTGGGAAAATGTCAACGATTTTTCACATGATAAACCACATACTCTTAGGTACATTCTTGAAAATGAGGTTGTTTTGAAGAATTCAGAGGTTACCTTTTTTCATCACCTTCATATTAAATTCTTTTGATTTTTCTCAACTTGGAAGGGGGGGGTGAGGACTCCATAATAGTCCGACATAAGAAAACAGGAAAAATTGCACCCTCCCTTTCCCCATTTCAAGCGTTGAAGTGCATTTATTGATTTTTGAAAATAAAATTTAGGGCAGAAATGAAAAAAAAAAAAACCATTGAAATTTTATCAAACTGACCCAGACAGCTGAAATTTGAGATATGCCCAATAAATAATTAAATATATTGGAAACGGTTTAAAAATCGTTTAGAGCAGTTCTGGAGCCTCCATCTGCATTTGATGGAAATTTCAAGTTTCAAAAATCTACCGAACGCTCCAAGAATTTTCAACAAGTCGCTGGAAGCTCAACATTGTCTAGAGGACTGAGGGAGATTTTGTTCTTGGAAAGGTGGTTTATTCAAAAGATCTTTGACTAGGGAGAATTTTCAAACAAAATTACCTACTTCTTTTCAATCATTCAATTTTTCTGGATTTTTAACTATTTTTGAGGACTTTATACAAGGAGACCAACATAATTGGAAAACTGTTTTTTCCCTGGAAAGTGGGATGGAACAAATTGATTTTTTAAAATCATTTCTTTCTCAAATTGTCAACCCTGACTCCTGCACAAAGATTCAGAGTCAGACTTCATTTCCGTTTCAAAAAAATACAATTTTTTTTCTTTTGTTCAATTTTACAGAAAGTTAAAGAACTAACGTATCTGCACAGCGAAGGTATCATGAGCGGAGAACTCAAACACGGTCCGTTGGCCCTAATCGATAAAGCAATGCCGCTAATTATGATCATAACTCGGGACCCGGTATATACAAAATGCGTAAACGCTTTGCAACAAGTGACAGCTCGAGAAGGCAGACCGATAGTTATTTGCGAAGACGGCGACGAAGAGACTAAAAGTCTAGCTTGGAAAACTATCGAAGTTCCTCACATCGTCGATTGTCTTCAAGTAAGCCAGCGTATTTATTTTTCTCCTACGCCTACGTTTCTTTTGTGTAAATCTCTAACAAAAACACCATTTTAACGGCTCCATTGTTTGCAGGGCATCTTGACGGTAATTCCGATGCAACTGTTATCCTACCATATCGCCGTTTTACGAGGATGTAACGTCGACTGCCCGAGAAATTTGGCGAAATCCGTTACTGTCGAGTAGAGCCCTTATTTTAATTGGTTTATTTTGCCGTTGAACGAAAACCGAGAACCGTGAAAATGCGCTTTAATCGAGCGAAAAATCAAACACATCAATTTATAAATACAAAATGATCTCTTTAGGAACTTTTGTGACCGCAGGATGTTGTTAATTGTTACGCCACACTTTGCATTCCGAGTTACTAATGCGAACCTTTGAAAATCATCCATTGTTAATATATCTAATTTGTATTCGAGTATATTTTTTTATACATTTTTATTATTGAGTTTTTCTTTTTTTATACACTACCATTATTGTAATAAAATAATTTGCTTTCGGGTTTTTTATTATTTTTACTTCATTTATTGTTCAGCATAATGTTTCCAAACATTGAGAATACCTACCTACATATTTGAAATATTTGAAAGTTTCTTTATAACTTTTGATCTACATAAATAAGACAGAAAGCTGGACTTATTCAAGTCAGAATTTTTTCAGATACTAATTTAATATAAAAAAAAAAGAAATTCCTGCCAAAAAGCTAGACTTCTCGTAACATCGGTAAAAATCAGGAGTATTTTTTTGCAATTTCAGTAAAAAACAGGGTAAAAGTAGGACGAGAAAGAGGAAAAGAACTGTAGGCACACTCCGAGCCCATGTTTCTCCTATGGCTCACAGGTTAGGTAAACATGTCTACATGGACTCCGTATAAATTGCATAAACTGTGGTTAACGAACAAAAATTCTCACTTTTACTCCAAAACACCCGTTCTCACATCGCACAGTACAATTAGGCCAAATACCTACAAACAATACGTATCACCACCAGCGAACAATATTTTTCAATAATTACATCACGCAAGCGTATCGAAATTCAAAGCTGACACATGCAATTATAAATTACGCTCTTAATACAACATAGAAAAGTCATACTTCATACCCTGGTGACTTTTTGGTGACAGATCCACCAAGAAGTGGCCATATTTGAGCGATTTTGTACACCTGATGACTTCTGGTGAATCTTGGTGACTGACTCACCCGAAGTCGCCAGGATTCACCAGCACATGGAAAAGTCATATTTTATACTCTGGTGACTTTTTGGTGACTGATTCACCAAAAGTCACCAGGATTCACCAGAACATAGAAAAGCCATATTTTATACCCTGGATACCCTGGAGACTTTTTGGTGACAGATTAAAAAAGGAGTGGCCAGAGTGATTTTGCAAAACCTGGTGACTTCTGGTGACTGATTCACCAGAAGTCACCAGGATTTACCAGAACATTGTAAAGTCATATTTTCTACCCAGGTGACTTTTTGGTGACAGACCCACCAAGCAATGACCATATTTGAGCGATTTTTTACACCGGGTGATTTCTGGTGAATCATGGTGACTGATTCACCAAAAGTCACCAGGATTCACCAGAACATTGAAAAGTCATATTTTTTATCCAGGTGACCTTTTGGTGACAGACTCTCCAAGCAGTGATCATATTTGAGCTATTTTTCACACCGGGTGACTTCTGGTGAATCATGGTAACTGATTCACCCAAAGTCACCAGGATTTACCAGAACATAGAAAAGCCATATTTTATACCCTGGAGACTTTTTGCTGAAAGATTAACCAAGGAGTGGCCAAATTTGAGTGATTTTGCAAAACCTGGTGACTTCTGGTGACTGATTTACCAGAAGTCACCAGAATTTACCAGAACATTGTAAAGTCATATTTTCTACCCAGGTGACTTTTTGGTGACAGACCCACCAAACAGTTACCATATTTGAGCGATTTTGCACACCTGGTCACTTCAGGTCAATCTTGGTGACTGATTCGCCAGAAGTCACCAGGATTCACCAGAACACAGAAAAGTCATATTGTATACCCTGGAGACTTTTTGGTGACAGGTCCACCAAGAAGTGGCCATATTTGAGCGATTTTGTACTCCTGGTGACTTCAAGTGAATCTTGGAGAATGATTCACCAGAAGTCACCAGGATTCACCAGAACATTGAAAAGTCATATTTTATTCCATGCAGGTGACTTTTCGGTGACAGAATCACCAAGAAGTGACCATATTTGAGCGATTTTGTAAACCTGGTGACTTCTGGTGAATCTTGGTGACTGATTCACCAGAAGTCTCCATGATTCACCAGAACATATGCGCATCACCAAACACCATAATGATTTCAATGTGTCTCGCTAGCCAGTTTCCAATTATGTACTTTCCAACTGCAAAAAAAAATTAATTAAATTTCACGGAAAACCTTCCAAAAAACAGTATAGATCGAAATAAGAACAATTTGACGAAGGTGAAGAAGAAGAGGAGAGGATGTCACACAGAAAACTGGCAGCCCTCGAATTGTAAATTCGTATTTCGTTCCATATGGTCTCTCACATAGCTGATCATCTACGCAGAATTTAGTCTTTTGAGAAATGTGGGTTTTCTTTGTTTAATTTGAAAATAAAATACGCGTAAAAAACAGCGAAAATATAAAATGGGTACTCGATACGAGCCGTTCGACTTGCGCGTTTTTCATTATCTACCCCGATTTTTTTTGGCATATTCTATACACAGAGAAAAATAAACTCGAAAAGAATCGACTGCAAAGTATAGAAACAAAACTTCGCAACATTTTAAAAAACATTATGCGAAATTTTCGACACAATATAGAAGTTTTTTAATAACTCTTCAAACTATATAAACGATTAATCGACGAGATGAAAAAAAGGTGCTTTCGAATCAAAACTTTTACACAAAAGTGGGCAGGTATATTTCGAGGATTCGTAAAGAGCGGATTTACTTCATCCGATTAATTTCAAACTGCTTTGGAAAAAGTTTTTTTTTTTCACTATATTTTAGCACAACTCCGTTGTTTACTTTGTTTTTCATTTTTCAACAAAAAACTAAGAGATGGAAATTCGCTTACGCATACTAACGTAGAGAGCTACTTGCGTTATACCTTTGCTGAGAGGAAAAAAAATCCAGGTTGTATTATCGAAGCGAGGCACGAAGAGCAAAATTTTTCTTAATGCTCCAGTTATATTCGCGTTTGTATTAATTATAGACCTGTTCGAGTAATAACTTAAAAAAGTGATCAAGCTACTATATCCTAAACCGCAATTTTAGAAAGAATTCTTAAAAATAAATAAAATTTCAAAGACACCCTCGTTATAATTAAACTCCATTCGAATCGTTACAATGGCTAAAAATAGCTTTTTCTAAATCGCGTGACTAATGCGGAGGGAAAAATCTAGGAGAATATTAAAAATTTGTGTCACCGAGAAATATAATTTTTTACTCGAGTAATTTTTCAACTTATTAATATAGTTTGGCGTTTTTTTCCCTACATAAGTATCTACTTCAAAAAATATCAGATGGAATTTCAAAAGATAGCTTTCTCATTTTCAGCTTCTTATATTTTGAAAAAAATTCGTCGAGTTTTAATAAAAATCGATTTTCAAGCCAGGTAACAATGGTTCTCGTTTTTTAACGAGAAAAAATTAATTTACAGTCGCGCGGCCCAAGCTATACCAATACGTACACTTCGATGCACTAAATTCGCAAAAATAAGCGAAGAAAGAAGACGCGGACAGACAGAAATAAGGGAACCGAATCGTTATTCGAATCTTTCAACTAAAATCATCTTTACAATTTCATCATAGCGTGAAGTTCCTCGGGAAAAAAAGGAAAAGAACGTTGCGAAAATAAGTAGTCAGGTATCCCAATTTTACAACAAAAAAAAACACGTCTCCTCGCGTATTCTGTAGAAAGCAATTTTAGAATTCATCATTGTTCTACAGTACACGTCGATACAAAGAAATTTAGATTAGATGTCCATTTTCCCCCGTCCCCTCGGCCTCTAACTTGAAAATCCGTCCATCTCTTCACCTATTGGTCGTACACAAAAATGTTCGAACGAAAATTGTTTCGACAACGTGGTTATCATCAACTTTTGTTTGAAAGAACCTTCGAGCTCAAAAGCTCAAAAAAGCATTCTCTAAATCATCAAAATCAGTTTTTTTTTAAATTTTCTATCAATTTTGAAAGTGGGGGGGGGGGATGGACCTCTGGGCTAAATTTCATTCTATCGACGTGTAGAACAATGATCAATCGTAAAATTGCTTTCGACAAAATTAAGGAGCGGATGACCAACTGAGACCTGACTGAAGAATTTCTTTTAATTTCGTCGTAGTAACGAATAATGGACCAATACGATAGCCAGTTCGCTCGTCGAAAAATTGCACAAAACAGGTAGCTGAAATTCGCCGGATACATAAAATTCGAGCTTAAATCAAGATTTATCGTTTTGGTTTTAATGAATTTCCTAAATAAGTACAAGTTTAAACACAGTCGCATCGCAGGTATACCTAGTATATGGAAAAGTAAAACAGGAAATCTCTCGACTAATCCTCGAAATTAAATTTTCACGTACCACGGTGCCGGCGAAAATAAAAGAAGAAAAAGAAGGTACAGTACACTTATAAAGTCACATCGCCTCGGGATTTACTTAATACTTATGTCATATAAAATATAAATTCGCCTTCTTAACGGATTTCAACTTTTACAAGTTTGAAAAAAATTTTCGGTTAATTGTTTGCCGCATAGCGGATTTCCTTTCCGTGCCCGTGCTGTACGTTTAGTAGTTGAGGTTTGGTATGAATTTCGATTCAATTTACTCGCGTAAAAGCAACAATTGCGGAAGAAAGGCCTGGCACAGAACAGACAGGGGCACAGGGGCTGAGAGGGAGAGTGGGACGAGCGCTGCCGCTGCCGCTGCGCTCCGCGTCGTGTCGTCGATTAATGCCCTTAACACGAGGTGTTTAGTATGAGGAAAAAGCTATGAAATTTAGTTTACTCGCAGATACAGCCTTATCGAACATCAATCAACTAACAAACTCCAACTCAAAAACTCCGGTTAGCTCGAGTTGTAATTTATTCGCGCGCGCGCCAGCCTCGTGCTTTTAGGTCTTCGGTCTTCGGTCTCCGGTCTCACTCTCAGCGACTGAGCGTCCCGTCCGGCGTGTTCCTTGTATCCAGGATACTGATATCGCTCTCTCTCCGCTGTTATTGACCGTGTATTCGCAATTTCGCATTCGCACACCAAAAATACTCGACTCGACACATCGCTCGCTCGCTTACAGCTTACAGCACACAACAGACACACCTACGCACGCACAAAGCGACCGAGATGTTTGATTTTCGCTTTCTGAATTCTGACCTTTTCGCATTCGCACACAGTCGAGTCGCTTTCTACGAGTAAATTGAAATCAGCAACCAAGTCGCCAGTAACCCTTCTTCCAGGCAACTTTTTCAGCTCGAAAATTCAATTTGGCCGCTTTATTATATCGCTGACGTAACGTATAACGTATAACGTAACGAAAGAATCGAACAAATACCCGATGAACAAATGAACAATTCAATTATATCATTTCCCAGCTCCACCTTTTATACCTCTTCTCATTCTTCTCACTCGTAAGGCTTTCAAGGCTTATGTACACTTCGGATCATCTTCAAATTGTGTAATTTCGTTTACCTTACCTACTTTTTTTTCTTATTATTTTTTGAAAAATCTATTTCTGTATTTGTATCAAGTTCTTTTTCGATATCCTCGGTATATTAATACTTTAATCAAGAAAAATTCCCAATCGCAAACACACACAAAACTTGGGTATCTAACAACTAGGTACAGAAAATTACCAAAAATTGGTGAAATTTCAGTACAATCGAGCAAAACTAAAAAAAACATAATTGCAGTCGAGTCATCACTCGACACTTCTTTAAAACGACTAACGTTGATTTTCGCAGTCAAATTTTGCAGAAAAAACCGAAAGTAAAAAATTGAAGGTAGTTCGCTTTAAAATTCCATCATCACAAAATTTTTCCAATTCCTCTTCTCGAATTTTTTTCAAGACGCAGAAAGAAAAAATTAATCGAAATGAGATGAAATTTTAGAAATCGTGAGGTTTTCGACGGGATTTCAAAAAAAAATTCATATCAAAACTTTGAAATTCGGAAAAAATTTTATGAAATTGTTGACAAGAAAGAAAATCTAACTTGCTCGCATTCTCGCTCCAAGTAAAAATATTTTGCTTTCGAAAAGCATTTCATTAAATTTCTCGCGTGGCCATCTTTTTCGTGCGAAGATATACATATGCATGTTGTAGTGTTAAGAGTTACCTACGAGTATATATGTACCTATTGTGAAAAGAAGATTTTCAAGTATTCGCGTAATTTCCCCAAAGGAACGAAAACTTTGTAGGCATACAAAAACAATATGCCGTGAAAAATACTCGCATTTACGCCGAAAAATCACCGCACTCTGGTCTCACTGTACCGTAAACGCCAACAGCAAACACCCAACCCAACACCTTTGATTTACAGAATATTCAACTTTAATGCTTCGCTTCAGTTTCAAGATTACGCGCGCTATCGCTTCTCTCGTGCCATGCCACCGACGTTGGTTGAAATGGGTTCAGGCTAAAATCTGGAATTTCGTTAATGGGCTAAATTTTGGAATTCTTTCTTTTTAAGCTACGAAGTAACCTGCCCTTGAACTGATTCGACCTGGCATCGAATTTCTACTACCTTAGTTATTCATTTACAAAAAAAAAATCTCCTCTGTCAATTTTAATTAATGAACATACTCGTACGAGGCTTACCTACGATTGGCTAAAAGCCCCCCCTCTCCTCTCCCCTGACTGAAAACTCGTTGGTTACCCAAGTGGTAGGTATTTTTCATTTACCCCTCCACTAAATGCTCAGAATTCTCGACAATCATAAGATAATCATGCGGGTATAAGGAAGTGTTGGCTCAATTTTACTAAAGGGAAAAAATTTAATTTGACCTCGTAAAACATGGAATCTATAAAACTGAATCAATCATCATCTTAACAATCCTTACAGCTCGCAAAAACTGTCAACCAAATATCACGATAATTTGGGGAAAAAAGCCTTCCGAGGATACTCTCGGGACCGAGCGTTTCTTTCATAAAATGTATCAATTGAACGCACGATATGTAAATGCTTTTCTTTGTTGCACGGCAATATGGTAATTTTAATTTCACTTTTGTCACGCGTAATTTCCATCTTTTTGGACTATCCTTTAGTGGTTCATATTCTGACGTGACCTTTCCTTCTTATAGCTTCCACCGTACTTAATCTACTCGTATGAAAACGATTTCAATTCCCTTTCGACGCATACCTAGATAAAAGATTACCGAAGTTCGAGACGTATTTCAAAGAATTTTCCGCATAATAAGCGCCTTCGAATACAATAAGTATGAAATTTGATAGGTATCATATTGCTTTTCTGCTGAAAAATATTTCACCAGCCACGCACGCTCAAAGCAAACTACTTGCTTGTACGATCCATACCCCCCCCCCAAACAACCCAATGAAAAAAACATTAATGTCAGACTTGATCAATTTGCAAGCTGTATAAAAAAAATTAAAATCTGTGTAACTGGTAACCGATTGGTTATATGTAGGTGAACCTAAACTATAATAGTCCGGAATATGACAATAGGAGTAATTGCCCCCCCCCCGCCGATCTTCCGGGACAACTTTTCTCTTAAAGGGGACATCCTAAGGAACATTATAAAGCAAACTTGCCCAAAAAAAGTTGGCCTTACTTACAAAATGGCGGCCACTTCGATTGACAGGTCAGCCAAAATCGCAGATTTTGCATTTCAACATAGGACTTGCACGAAATTTTTCAAATTTTACAAAGGTAGATCGAAAGATCATGCAAAAATTCATCACATGTCAAAATTTCAAGTGATAAAGTGCGTTTTTCGATTTTTGGTGAATTTTTGAAAATCCAATTTAGGCCAAAAATGAGGGAAAAAATCAAAATTTTACCAAATTGACCAAGAAAGCTGAAATTTGAGATAAACCGTTTTTTCGACATGCCAAATCGATTGGAAACGGTTTCAACCAGTTTTGAGCAGCTCTGGAGCCTCCAGCAGATTTTTGAAACTCGAAATTCCCACAAAATTACATCAAATTGGAATTGTAAAGCTGAAATTTATTCTAAAAACTAATTCCAATACGCTACGAAGTACTGCAAGTGAATTTCAAGTCGTTTTGGAGCCTCCAGCGACTTTTTGAAAATTCCTGAAGCCTCCAGCAAATTTTTGAAACTTTAAATTTTTACAAAATTTCATCAAATGGAGATGAAAACCTCAAATTTACTCTACAATCCAATTTTAACACCTTCTGAAGACGACTTCGGGTGGGTTCAAGTCATTTTAGAGCCTCCAGCGACTTTTTTGAATACTACTGGAGCCTCCAGTAGATTTTTGAAAGGTTGTATGGCGTTTTTTTGGATAATTAAAATTTCCTAAAAGTAGCTGGAAGCTTCAAAACCATTTGAAACCACCATGTAGTCTGCGAAGTAAATTTCAGCTTGCCAACTCCATTAGATAAATTGATGTTGCGGGAATTTCAAGTTTCAAAAATCTACTAGAGGCTCCAGTAATTTTCAAAAAAGTCGCTGGAGCAGCGGTGGCAACCTTTGTATAGCCGGTGTAGCGAGCTGCTACACCCAGAAGCAGTTCGCTACACCCAGAAAAACAGTTCACTACACCCAGAAAAAATTCGCTACACCCATAAATAAATTATTCTCCAATTTTACATTGTTATAACTCAAGTTTTTAGGAATAACTATTCGTTTTGTTCGTTTTTCGCTAGTTGGCTACCTACACAGACACAATAATTTTTGTGGTAAAAGTTAATAAACAGTGAAAAATCTCTCTTTTTTGTTCTTTTTCAATCAGTTTAAGTAGTTTAAGAACCTCAAAAATTTTTGCTACACCCAGAAAAAATCGACACTTTTTTCTTTCAATCAACCCCAGTTTCGCTACACCCAGGCGAAATCTAGGCTGCCACCGCTGCGCTGGAGGCTCCAAAATGACTTGAACCCACCTGAAGTCGTCTTCAAAGGGTGTTAAAATTGGAGTGTAGAGTGAATTTCAGCTTTCCATTTCCATTTGATGAAATTTTGTGAAAATTTAATGTTTCAAAAATCTGCTGGAGGCTTCAGAAAATTTTCAAAAAGTCGCTGGAGGCTCCAAAACGACTTGAAATTCACCTGCAGTACTTCGTAGCGTATTGAAATTAGTTTTTAGAATAAATTTCAGCTTTACAACTCCAATTTGATGGAATTTTGTGAGAATTTCGAGTTTCAAAAATCTACTGGAGGCTCCAGAACTGCTCAAAACGGGTTAAAACCGTTTCCAATCGATTTGGCATGTCGAAAATAGGGTATATCCCAAATTCAGCTTTCTTGGTCAATTTGGTAAAATTTTGATTTTTTCCCTCATTTTTGGCCTAAATTGGATTTTCAAAAATTCACAAAAAATCGAAAAACGCACTTTAGCAGTTGAAATTTTGACAGGTGATAAATTTTTGCATGATCTTTCGATCTACCTTTGTAAGGTTTGAAAAATTTCGTGCAAAGTCCTACATATATTGAAATGCAAAATCTGCGATTTTGGCTGACCTGTCAATCGAAGTTGCCGCCATTTTGTAAGTAAGGCCAACTTTTTTTTGGGGCAAGTTTGCTTTAAAATGTTCTTTAGGATGTCCCCTTTAAGAGAAAAGTTGTCCCGGTGGATCGGCGGGGGGGGGGGGGGGTGCAATTACTCCTATTGTCATATGCCGGACTATAAGGAACCCATTAATTGAGGAAACTGATAAATGATCATTTTATTATGGGAAAGGGGGATTTTCAGAAAATTGGAGATAGGCGAATTGTCCCCAACCCAGATCCTTTACAGCTGTACTCAAAATAGCAAGACTCTAATTTTAACAGAACACTCCAAACTAGAAATAATTGCAAAAATTAAAACATAAAAACTGAACGAATCGATCGTTTCAATAAAAACTAAAAGGATGAAACCGTACGTGATAAGTGAGACGTCTTTCTTTCCTGATTGTGCTACCTAGATAATATAGAACTGGAGATATCACTATTCACTACACAAATTTATTCTATTTTAATGATGAAAGTAACCAAAATTGAAAACTTACCAGTCACCAATAAGTAGATAAAGAATGACAGCTCCATCAGATGCAAACATAAGTATACCATGCGGCGCTAAGGCTCACACATGAAGTGCACAACACTACCGAACTACAACCCCCGAGAGAACAACGGTTCTTCCGACAGCACCGAACTTCAACCCCCAAGAGGAGCACGGTCCTCCCAAAGGCACACAACACAACACAGCACTACCGAACTACAACCCCCGAAAGAACAACGGTTCTCCCGACGGCACCGAACTACAACCCCCAGGAGGAGCACGATCCTCCCAAAGGCACACAACACTACGATCAAACGCAAGTATACCATGCGGCGCTATAGCTCACACATGAAGTGTATACACACACAACACTACCGAACTACAACCTCCAAGAGAACAACGGTTCTCCTGACGGTATCACTGCCACTACCGAACTACAACCTCCAGGAGGAGCACGGTCCTCCCAAAGGCACACAACACCATCATCATTCACAAACACAGGTAGGCATACCATGCGGCGCTAAAGCTCACACATGAAGTATACAACACTGCCAAATTACAAGCCTCGAGAGAAGCACAGTTCTCCCAAAGGCACACAACACCATTCGAAACGATTGGCATACACTTCCAGAAGATCTACAGCTCTTGCATGAAGCATAATAACACAACACACTACACTGCCGTCTTAGTCTTCCAGAGGCTGCAGCAAAGTGCGATGAAGTCTCCTTGAATGCTTGTAATTTGGATGGACACACGCTTCGACAAACTTCATCTGATATTGGAACCTGCAAAATTCAAGAAGTTGTTTACATCTATGTACAAGGAAAGGAAATTCTACAAATTGAATTTCATATTCATTTCATAAATGCCAGAAGTACCAATCAAAATTCTTTAAATATGGAAAAAATCTTAAGACATGTTGTAAAAATTGCTGAAGATTATTTTGGGTAATTCCACCAATATAATCAGGTTTTCAGGAGTAAAAAAAATGTATGAGGTAATAAATGAGCAAATGGTAGGTGAAGTTCCCCTGATGTCAGCAGCTCTTACCATGATTCCTCTGGATTTGTGCCTTCTTTGGAAACGAAAGAATGGAAGGAAAGGCCCAAAAAATAAACTTACCCATCAAAATTTTTAAAAAAGTTACTACTTATTTCAAAAATAGAAAACATAACTGTAATAAGGTTAATGTGCTAAAAATTTAAAAAATGAGAGGTTTTTGATACGTTCAGGCAAATGTAAGAAAATCAAGTATTCATCCCTGTTGTAACATTATCATCCTATACGTGTTACTTTTTTCTCGAGGATTTATTTGTTTATCATTGTGTGGTGCAATTTTTGAATTTTTTCCCCATAAATGTTGCCAGTAGTTCAGTCAATTTCTTCATCATTTCAGAAATAACGATTCCATTTTTCAAAAAATTAATATTAATATTGATTGAATAAGTAGCCTATGTTGCGAATTTGTACATCGAGTAAATACTATATGTACATACGCATAGATAGGTAGAGATACTAGGTGAACATGGATTATGGTCGTTTTTATTTTTTATTTTTTTTTTATTCTACTCGAGTCGAGTATCCGAAATAGATTTTCACAGACGTTTTCGAGCGAAAGAGAGAAAAAAAATCAATCATCTCGTGTGGATCAATTGTGCGAGTAATTTTCCAAGACAGCTAACACAATAGTTAAAACAATAAATCTTCTTTTCACTCTTTCGTGCTCCCTCCCAATGAAATGAAGGCGGATACGTGGTAATTTTTCAAAAAAAAGTTCCGACACCACGTAGGAGTATCCACATTTTGTTTTTACAACCATATTTCCTATATGTATTTCATGTTCCTCGGCTTCTTCAAGTTGAAACCCATCCTTTCGCCGTAATGTTTCTTTTCAATTCACAGCACAATGCCATGATTGGGCACATTTTTACGGATAGGATTTTGTCAGAAGAAACATAGGTTCGTTCGTTAGATAACATAAAAATTCAATTTGATTAACTGCTGTCGTAAAACGTTAATCAATACCGACCTAATTGAATCTATGAGAACTGAAATGGATTCGGCCATATTTTGGCACTTTTTTCAGGAAACACAAGAAACTGAGGTTGTTTGTTATTTCTTTGCAATACAATCAAAAAATTCATAAATTTCATTTTTTTGGAAAAATTCAACTATTTTAATTTTTTTGAAAAAATTCCATTTTTTTTACTCAATACGCTAAACACAATCTCTAGTCGACTTCATGCATATTGAAATTAGTTTACAGAAAATGCATTTCCGCTTTCCAATAGCCTCATTTGATGAAATTTTATGAAAATTTCAAGTTACAAAAATCTGCTGGAGGCTCCAAAACTGCTCTAAATGGTTTGAAACCGTTTCCAATTTCAATCGATTTGGCAGGTCAGAAATTACAGAGTTTCTTTAAAATTTCAGTTTTCTAGGTCAATTTGGTAACATTTTGATTTTTTTCTCATTTTTGACCAAAAGATTTTCAAAAATTCACCAAGAATCAAAAAACGGACTTGACACTTGAAATTTTGATTGGTGATGAATTTGTCCATGCTTTTTCGCTCTCCTGTAATTGGCTTACGCTGTTGGAGAGACCTAAATTGTAAATAAATAAATAAATAAATGTTCAAAAAATGTCGTCCAAGTCCTATGTTGGAAAGCAAAATCTGTGATTTCGACTGACCTGTCAATCAAAATTGCTGCCATTTTGTTGATATAAAGCTAAATTTTTTCGACAAGTTTGCTTTAAAATGTTCCTTAGGATGTACCCTTCAAGAAAAAAGTTGTCCCGGAAGGTGGGGGAGGGGTGCAATTATCCATATTGTCATATGCCGGACCAATGTATGTAGTATCTTCCAACTTATTTCAGTTCACCCATCGTCAGACTCATCAACAGGGTGTTCTAAAAATCACAAAAATTGCTTCTTTTTCTTATTCAGCAAACGGAACAGGATTGCTTCTGAAATTAGGTCACCTGGAATTGTTGAATTTAATATGAAAAATTTTTTACTAAACGCTCGGAGTTGGACACAAAAATGAATCTAATCAGTCGTCACAACATTCATAAACCATCTCTCAGTAAACTTTCAACACGTACCTACGTATTGAAAAATTTCGAAATTTCTCCACCGTACAGCTGAAGCGATAGGGTATAATTCATTGTGCGGGTTTTCGCAACTAGGAAAAAAAGAGCCCCCCCCCGTCAGGGCACGGCCATTACGCCTGAAAGAATTTTATTTACTTCGTCGATAGGAGCATTAAAATTTACGATATGTAGTTTTGATAGGATATGTGTGGTTCGGTGTGTGAAGGAGTAACAGTAAAGAGAACGTTGGCGAAGACAAATATTACGAGCACTACGTAGATGGAAAAGCACTTGAAACAGAATTTATGGCTGGTTTTTTCACCATTGTAGTATTAAAAGTATGAGGAGCGAGAGGAAGACGAATCATTGCGGCAAACTTTGCTCGGATCCCAATGTACAGTACGAGTATACAGACAAGGTAAGGCAGCGGGTCTCTGCGTAAACCGCGGCTAAGCATAGGAGGCTTCTATTGACAATAAAATTTGCTTTTTATTAAACCGTCATTTTACGCGGCTATTATTTTTTTTAGGTTGAAAAATTTATCCGCTAAAAGCGATGTGTTTTCTTGTTACGCGTACATGTAGCGCGGTTATATGTATTGGTAATATTAGCACCGAGGCAATACGTTTTTTCTTTTTTTTTATCTCGTTTGAAGTAAAACTTGGCGAAAAGAGAAAAAAAACAAGGGTTCCGCTCAGTCGGATTTACGTGCGAACCGTTTTTACGATTATTTCTGCACTTTACTGCGATATAATATTTCGCCGAATGTATATTTTTTGACGCAAGTTGAGATAAATGCTTCATAAAATTATGCAGCTCGTTACGAGAAGACGCGAATTTTTCTGCCATCGAGTCGAAAATCGTGTTCGCCTGTAGCATAAGTAAAGGGCGAAACGGAAAATCTTTTTCAAATTGGCGACAAGGTTTCAGCCGGAGCGAAAAATATCGCTTTCAGCCTATACGAGTATAAGGCAAAGGGCTCTCGGGGGAAAGAACATTTCGCGATGCTGCGAGTTAATGCTAGTACAGTCTTTAGTTCGTATTTACTATACCTTTACCTATACCCAGATGTACGTAATACGAGTATAGCGTATATGAAGACGAAGAGAAAAATGTACTCGAGTAAAATGGAAAAAGTTGCAAAAGTGGTCATTACTTTCGCTGGCGGATTGGCAACGACGTTCGGCGCACAACAGCGGGACATTTGAACGACCTAATCTGCAGACTTTTCTTTCAAAGTCGAGAAGTTGAAAAAAAAAAAAGTCGCCGGGTTAAGTACATATACGAAGGTGCGCGCGTCAAAAGCAAATTAATTTGTAGCACTAACTACGACGGCGTTATCACGACAGCAAACTCGATTTAATATTTCTTTTCCTTTTGAGAAAAATAAAGGATTTTGCTCGATATAATCTTCATTCTATAGTCCAACAGGCAAAAATTGCTCAAGAAATCGAACGAGGTGTCTAACAAAATTTCAAAATGAAAAAGCAGAACTCTAGCAGGACTTTTTTCAAACACTGTACTCTCTAAATTTGAAACAGTGAAATTTCACTGTTTCAAATTTAGAGAGTACGACTTCAGGAAATGGGGGAAGGAGGAGTAGCTGTCAATATTTTACACGTTATCTTATATCTTCTTATAATAATATCTAATATAATGTATATTAAAATGATGTCGGTTTTTTTGTTCCTACAAGATCTCAGTTAGTACTCAACCGATTTTCATAATAAAAGACCCCTCAATAGAAAGCTTGTGAAGTGTAGATTTGCATACTATTCTTGAAAGTTTGAAAAGTTTGGTTAAAAGCTCAAAAACCTTGAGTAATTATTTTGGCCGATCAAAACGCAGCATTCAGCAATTAGAATGATGTTGGATTATTTGTTCCTACCAGACCTCAGTATGTACTCAACCAATTTTCATAAAAGACCCCTCAATAGAAAGCTTGTGAAATGTAGGTATGCAGGTTATTCTTGAAAGTTTGAAAGGTTTGGCCAAAAGCTCAAAAAGCTTGAGAAATCATTTTGGCCAATCACAACGTAGCATTCGGCAGTAATTCCCACAAGATCTCAATAAATACACAACCGATTTTCATAAAAGACCACTCAATAGAAAGCTTGTGAAAAGTAGATTTGCAGGGTATTCTAGAAAGTTTGAAAGTTTGGCCAAAAGCTCAAAAACCTCGAGAAATCATTTCAGCCAATCACAACGCAGCATTTTTGGCGATTAGAATGATATTGGTTTTTTTGTTCCCCAGGATGAGACCCGTGTGTACTCAAAACTCAACCGATTTTCAAAAAAGACCCCTTAATAGAAAGCTTGTGAAGTGTAGATATGCAGGCAATATTGAAAGTTCAAAAAATTTGACTAAATGTTCGAAAAGCTCGAGGAACCATTTCGGCCAATCACAACGCAGCATTCAGCAAAGTTTTTTTGATTCCACGAGACCATAGATGGGTTGATTAACAAAAAAAAAAATGAATTAGGTTCAATTGGGGCGATTCTCTCAAAAAATTGAATCTCATTCAAAATCTGCGATTCAGTTTTCAAATGAATCCGATTCGGAATCGGATTCAATGGACTGATTCAAAAACCGTGATTCGCGATTCAACTTTCGTTATTTTTGCTACCTACTGCTGACTAGAAATGAAGTTTTGATGCAAAATGCGACATTTAAAAAAAAAACAGAAGCAACTCGGATTGAAATGGCCTGCAATTCACTTTGGAAAAATGTTACAAATGGAATGTTAACAGAATTTTTGTCTTTCCTCAAGCAGACGCTGAAGGATAATTTTTCAAATTTTCAAAGAAGTATGAAACCGATGGACAAAAATATATTTGAGACTGGAATACACCAATTTGGAAACAAATAACGGGAACTTTATCAGCCATGAAGGTCCAAAAAAGTATCTGAAAGTTTCAAAACGACTTGAAATCCGCCTGCAGTAGACTTCATGGCGTGTTGAAATTATGTTACAGAGCGAATTTCGGTTATATGTATAACTCCATTTGACGAAATTTTCAAGTTTCTAAAATCTGCCGGAGGCTTTGGGAATTTTCAAAAAGTCGCTGGAGGCTGCAAAATGACTTGAACCCACCCTACAGTAGACTTGATAACGCGTTTAAATTGGAGTGCTGCGTGAATTTTGGATTTCCATCTCTGTTTGGTAAAAATTTTATGGAAATTTTCGATCACTGGAAAATCTGGTGGAGACTCCAGATTGGCCAAAACCGATGGGGGGGGGGGACTAAGATCCATAATTTGGGAGAAAGCACACCCGGGACAGTAGAACTCCTGAGATTCATTTTCAGGATATCAAAATGGACCAGTATACCAAAAATCAACTTGCCACCTCGATTTTCACTATTCGATGCTAATTTTACTGGACTACACTCGATTGCCAAAAATTGTCAAAAAGTGCCTGCCGCTTTTTTAGTTACTAAAGTTACTTAATTCGTAGTTCGCAAGTTGCGACACTATACGAAATATGAAGCGTTCGCAGATTCGTAAATTGACGAGTAATGGTATTTTATCCTACTAGTAAAATAAAGTGATTTTTGACGATTTTTGAGGTTTATTTCCCGAGCAAAGCGAGGGAAGTAATTAAAAATCGCTGGAAATCACTTTATTTGACTAGTTGAATAACATATTTTATCCAAACGTGTGAAGAAAACGCGCATTTGATCACTCGAGCGACTAGCGAGAGTGAATAAAGTAGTGTTTTATTCTACTAGTAGGATAAAAATTTTTACAAGTCCAAGTTACGAACATGCGAACACAGCAACAGTGTAATTTCAAGTTCGCAAGTTACGAACCTGCGAACGAAATTAGTACTATATTCGCAGGTTCGCAAGTTGCGACACTACGAACCTGTATATGAAGCGTTCGCAGGTTCGCAAATTGACGAGTAAAAATTTTTACAATAAATAGGGGAAGTAAATGAACTGGAAAAGAGGAAAGGAAAAGGCGCGTTTTACTAACGAACAATTATTGTATCCTCCGTGATTTGAACACAGCAACGGAGTAATTTCAAGTTCGCAAGTTACGAACCTGCGAATAAGGTATGGTTAGTATTCGTAGGTTCGCAAGTTGCGAAACTACGAACCTGTGTATAAAGCGTTCGCAGGTTCGCAAATTAGCCAGTAACAATTTTTACTTTATAACTTGGTGCCAATTTGGAATTTTTTCTGTGCAAGAAATTCATGGAGGGGAGAGCCTGAAAACTACAAATTTTCAATTTTTCCCTCGAAAAAGTACTGACCACCCCTCTTACTCCGAAAACATGTATCCAGCCTGCAGCTGGGCAGTCACACAATGGAGCGCTAGGGCTCTTCCATCATGATTTTTGGGAAAATTCAACACAAAAATGGGTTCGCTGGCGTATTAAGTCGTACCCTCCCCCTCATATCCCCAAAAAGTTATATCCGTATTATGAAGGAGTTTGTTCCGTACCCATTGAACTACAGTTGGCGAAAAACGGTTCACATAATAAGGCGCAATGGAATCAAGTAACACCCCCTCCCGCGAAACACTGAGAAAAAATGAACTGTGATAGAATCGTTCAAAAGTGACTTTGTGAACTATTAAAATAGGCTGAAATTTCCCCGGCAATTAGGATATTTCAAAGAAAATATTTTTTGAGCATTATTGAAGAATTTTGAGCTCGATATTGGATCACGATTTTCAGAATTTTCCAACACTCGATTCGCAAAAATGAATTAAAATTCAAGCAGAAAATTATAATTTTCCATCATAAACACAAAATAACGTCTGTTCTGACAAATTCTATCAAAAACTTTTTTCGGTTGGTCTGTAGACCAAGAATGATACCTACTCGTACATAAAAAAAGGGGAAAATATAGATCGTGGTAAAGTAGACGTTAAAAGGAAGACGAACAGAGGAACAGAGGAACAGATGGCATGGAGTATGATGGGAGGACGCGACAACAAAGTATTTACCCAATTCGTCGGCAGCTTTATTGTGTAAGCTCGACGATGAAACTCATTACGTATTTTATCGTGTTTTGTGGCGCTTAATGCGGTGCCGTCTGCTGCGCGGCGCGGCGCTGCGGGGAAAAAATTTCAAAAGAGTAATTCCAGCCCAGCACATGTTTCCGACACGGCTATTTCGGCGTGGACACGTTCAAAGCGCCGTGAATTACGAGGCTGAAACAGTTTTCAAGAAACCAAGCACGAACTAAAAAGCGCGAAATCTGCGAATAGAATACAAGCCGTCGGCGACGTCGCCGTTGGCCTTTTTCCTCGTCTTCAAATTTATTGCCAGCTCTATCTCGTACACATCTATTTTATACGTATAGCGTATAGATTGTACGTATAGGATACTCGTATCTGTAATATGTACCATGGACCGTGGACCTAATACTCAATACTGACGCGATAATTCGTTAACCGAGCCTAAGCCCGAGGCCGATGAGGCGAATTTTACCGCAAAATGTGTGCCCAGGATATCCAAGGATACAGTCGCGAGTACTTACGAGTATAACTACACTGTCGACGGCCCAAGCACTACTGCATGTCAGATTTGTGCCCTACTTACCGGGCTTCTCTATACGTATTGTACAATTTTCTAGCCAACTTATCCGTTTAATGGAGGAAAAAGTGGTAAAAAAATTTCTCTATTGCGACATCGAGACGCTAAAGCGACGATTCTTTCAGCTTTATGGTTTTATTGTATCCGCAAGATTTCGCTTTTACGATAGGCCTATTATCAAAGCGGTCTTTCTCCCTTTCTCTCTAAATACACTCGCTCAACCATTAGTTGGCAATAAAAACCAATTCTCTTATTGTGTATGTCTATGTACGAGTACGAGAAGCTGCCTCCTTTAGGCATTGTTTTTCATCAGAATCAAATTATGTATTCGGCAGCACGGCATCGCATGCAGCGACAAAGGTCTATTCAAATTTCAAAGCTTGCCAAGGACGAAAAATTCAACTCTTCTCAACCACCGGAAAGTGCCTATCTCCGATGCCAAATTTTAATAAAATAATTCTGTCAATTATTCATCGTAGTTATCCGGACGTATTTTTGGGAAACACTCGAATAGCCTGAGTGAGATTATCGCATCGAGGAACCCAATATCTGCTTGAAATCTTATAAAATAAAGATTTCAACAATTACTTCCCGACTTCATTTCCTAAGTCTTCTAAATTACCAACTATCGCTTAAAAACTAATTGCCAACGCTGATCCATCTTGCAATAATTTTATAATGCCAAAATGTTAATTTACATTTGGAAATCCGCGCTCGAATATATCTCAATTTGTCGAGATTAAATGTTCTGAAACAGAAGAAGATCGAAGAGTCGGATAAACGGCGCAGCGGGCGGGGCGACGACGACTAACAAAATTTTCCCTTTTTCCTTTTCGCTTCGCCAAACACATCTTAACAATGAATTATGAAAAAACAAACTATTCGCTGATAAGAGTTGAAATTGAGATATATGAAAAATTACAAAAATGCGGCGTGAAATATCGATTCATTTTAATTTCAATTTTGGGCACGAGCTCTCGTTCATAATTAATTCTCCTCTCTCGCAGAATAAGTGGATACGGGATGGGGTCAGACAGTACCCAACATTGATGTTTCTTCGGAAAAATTCGCAAACGTCATATCAGGAAAAACTGACGAATTTTATCAAATTTTTAAGAAATTTAGTCAAAAGTGTACTAAACATTACTACAATAAATAAGCATAAAATGACATTGGAACATTTGAAAAGCATTAAAACCATACAAAATCACCAAAAATTGAGCAAATTTCTTTTCCTATCTAGGGTTGAAACGTACTACTTATCCAACCTCGCGAGAATCGCTCGGATGTAAAAATAAGTACTTCCACCCTCGTTCAGGAAAAATTACTTCATTAAACTCGGAGAAAAAGTGATTTTGAACTCGTGTGAGTTGTTCCCCTCACTTCGTTCGGGTCACAAACCTCACCCTCGTCAAAAATCACTTTTTCGGCCCTCGTTGTGTAATATACTATTAAAATTTGTCGAAACTTGACAAAATTTGCATAAAACATCGTGAAAACAAATCTATAAAAATTACATCAACACACTAACATGAACCTTGACCTTCGGCGAAAATTGCATAAAATATTTAGTCCGGCATATGACAATAGGAATAATAGCACCCTCCCCCCTTCCATCTACGCAAATCGATGAGGCAAATTTCTTCTTAAAAGGAACATTCTAAGGAACATTTTAAACCTGTCCTCTAATTAATAGAAATTTTGATGAAACGTTGTTTGGACATCTTTAAAAAAATGTTGGACCCAAAAATCAAAAATTTTCAAAAAGATACTGAAAGCCCCAAAATGACTTGAACCTAGCATCAATCGACTTAATAGCGTGTTTAAGTCGGAGTGCAGCGTAAATTTTGGATTTCCAATTTCATTTGATGAGATTTAGTGGAAATTTCAAGTTTCAAAAATCTGCCGGAGTCTCGAAAACTGCTCAAAATGGGGTTGAACCCGTTTCCAATCGATTTAGCAGGTTGAAAATAGTAGTCCGGCATATGACAATAGGAGTAATTGCACACCCCCCCCCCCGTCGATCGTCCGGGACAACTTTTTTCTTAAAGGGGACATGCTAAGGAACATTTTAAAGAAAACTTGCCCAAAAAAAAATTGGCCTTACTTACAAAATGGCGGCCACTTTGATTGACAGGTCAGCCGAAATCGCAGATTTTGCATTTCAACATAGGACTTGCACGAAATTTTTCAAACCTTACAAAGGTAGATCGAAAGATCATGCAAAAATTTATCACCTGTCAAAATTTCAAGTGATAAAGTGTGTTTTTCGATTTTTGTGGAATTTTTGAAAATCGAATTCGGGCCAAAAATGAGGAAAAAAATCAAAATTTTACCAAATTGACCGAGAAAGCTGAAATTTGGAATATACCCTATTTTCGACATCTGGAGCCTCCAGCAAATTTTTGAAACTCGAAATTCCCACAAAGTTCCATCAAATTGGAGTTGTAAAGCTGAAATTTATTCTGAAAACTAATTTCAATACGCTACGAAGTACTGCTAGTAAATTTCTAGTCATTTTGGAGCCTCCAGCGACTTTTTGAAAATTCCTGAAGCCTCCAGCACATGTTTGAAATTTTAAATTTTCACAAAATTTCAACAAATGGAGATGGAAAGCTGAAATTTACTCAACACTCCAATTTTAACACCCTCTGAAGACGACTTCAAGTGAGTTCAAGTCATTTTAGAGCCTCCAGCGACTTTTTTGAAAATTACTGGAGCCTCCAGTAGATTTTTGAAACTTGAAATTTCCCCAAAATTTCATCAAACTGAGATGGAGAGTCGAAATTCACTCTGCAGACTAATTTCAATACTCTACGAAGTTGACTGCTGGTGGATTTCAAGTCGTTTTGGAGACTCCAGCGACTTTTTGAAAGGTTATATGGCCTTTTTTCGGAAAATAGAAATTTCCTAAAAGTAGCTGGAAGCTTCAAAACCATTTGAAACCACCATGTAGTCTGCGAAGTACATTTAAGCTTGCCAACTCCATTTGATAAATTAATGTTGGGGAAATTTCAAGTTTCAAAAATCTACTGGAGGCTCCAGTAATTTTCAAAAAAGGTCGCTGGAGGCTCTAAAATGGCTTGAACCCATCTGAAGTCGTCTTCAGAGGGTGTTAAAATTGGAGTGTAGAGTAAATTTCAGCTTTCCATCTCAGTTTGATGAAACTTTGTAAAAATTTAAAGTTTCAAAAATCTACTGGAGGCTCCAGTAATTTTCAAAAAAGTCGCTGGAGGCTCTAAAATGACTTGAACACACCTGAAGTCGTCTTCAGAGTTTGCTAAAATAAGTTTGCAGAATAAATTTCGACTCTCTATCTCAGTTTGATGAAATTTTGAGAAAATTTCAAGTTTCAAAAATCTACTGGAGGCTCCAGGAATTTTCAAAAAAGTCGCTGGAGGCTCCAAAACGACTTAAAATTCACCTGCAGTACTTCGTAGCGTATTGAATATAGTTTTTAGAATAAATTTCAGCTTTACAGCTCCAATTTGGTGGAATTTTGTGGGAATTTCGAGTTTCAAAAATCTGCTGGAGGCTCCAGAACTGCTCAAAACGGATTGAAACCGTTTCCAATCGATTTGGCATGTCGAAAATAGGGTGTATTCCAAATTTCAGTCTTCTTGGTCAATTTGGTAAAATTTTGATTTTTTCCCTCATTTTTGGCCTTCGATTTTTAAAAATTCACCAAAAATCGAAAAACGCACTTTAGCACTTGAAATTTGGACAGGTGATAAATTTTTGCATGATCTTTCGATTTACTTTTGTAAAGTTTGAAAAATTTCGTGCAAGTCTTATGTTGAAACGCGAAATCTGAGATTTCGGCTGACCTGTCAGTCAAACTGGCCGCCATTTTGTAAGTAAGGCCAACTTTTTTTTGGGCAAGTTGGCTTTAAAATGTTCCTTAGGATGTCCCCTTCAAGAAAGAAGTTGTCCCGGAGGATCGGCGGGGGGGGGGTGCAATTACTCCTATTGTCATATGCCGGACTATAGTGTGTATATTCCAAATTTCAGCTTTCGTAGGCCAATTTGGTAAAATTTTGATATCCTTTCTCATTTTTGGTTAAAATTTGGTTTTCAAAAATTTGCCAAAAATCTAAAAATACACTTCAGCGCTTAAAATTTCGTCTACTGATGAATTTTCGCATGCTCTTTCGATTCAGCTCCGTCCAGTTAAAAAAATTTCGTGCGTGTCCCATTAATACGTTGGCATACAAAATCTGGAATTTCCGCTGACCTGTCAACCAAAATGGCAGTCATTTTGTTAGTAAGGCCAAATTTTTTTTTTGGCAAGTTTGCTTTATGTTCCTCAGGATGTCCACTTCACGAAAAAAATTATTTTAGAGGATAGGCTACGGAAGGGGGGGTGGTGGTGCAATTATTCCTTTTGTCGTATGCCGGACTAATCGCCAAGATGTGAGAAATCCTACTCCCTCGACATTTCACACAGAAATTCGCTCCAAATTACCAAATTCCTTTGAAAACCTGCAGCAGAAAATTCACAAAAATCTGGGAAATCGCTCGAAAGCTCATTTAAAATGTATGAAAAATTCCTCGAAAGTGAAATCGTATAGCAAATCCGATTCTCGATTTTAGCACGCGAAATACGGGAATTATTTTCGGCAAATTCCATATTCAACGGAACACGTACGGTAGAAAAGCTTCGCGTACTAATTATTTTTGCAAATAATCTGTCATTCGGTTGGAACGTTGGAACCCTACTCAAAATCAAACGCTGCACACCTCTTTACAGGGAAACTGGGACGTAGCTGTAAAGGTATAATTACATAAGTAATAAATTAATTGAATTTCGCGCCAGAAAGGTTTATTAGCAGCCTATACGGTCACAAACGGAATGACAATTTTTCACCGTGGAAATTTCGAAAGATACGTATACGAGTATAAGGTTTACGATATTTTTTTTAAAAAAAAGTTTCGCACTAATTGCGAAAGGTTTCATTGACAACGCGTTAAGCGAATGTGTAGGAAAATACGAGTATACAACGGTATCCGTGCCCTATTTTGCGATTTCTTTGATGTGCCCTCGATCGAATTCCGTACACCGAGTTTGAAACGAGAGGATAGCTCACTTCGGTAATTACTAATTGGTATAGACAGTGCAGAAGGTAGACTACGCAGTTTTCCTGAAGGTGTCAAATGACAATTAAAATGTGCTATCGATACCTATTACCTATACTCTCGAATAGGTACACTAACCAACGGGTATCGATGAGGAGAAGGAGGAGTGAGCATTTTTTAGAAACATTAACACTCACAAATACATCGAATGCGTAGGTGTAATTCATTTTTAATGGCGTAAAAAAACCAACCTCCGAGAAAGCAGCTTTTTCAAAATGATTCGCAGAGTTCAAAATGCCAGTCGAGTACCTGCAACCCTCTTTCACCATATTTAGCACTTGAGAAGCTCGTACCAAAAAAAAAATATATATTTTTTCGAAAGTCTAATCGATCATTTATACTTGAACGAAATGTAAGCACTATAAGCAGTAAGTAAGTACCACGGTAGGGGTGTTTTGACAATGAGAAAAATCCTCGTTCGCGTTGGCTTTTTGCAAAAACAGTGGTTCACCTGTTCCTTCTGAAGAGAAAAGTAAGGTTATACCCGCGGACGCGGACACGGACAGAACGATATGCTCGATTATTGATTTTTATCTACAAGTTGAGAGTCAGAGTCGCCGTTCGTTCTAGCGTGTTCCTTGAATTCGATATTTTAGCGCACGAAAACGTTTTTTTAACCCCGCAGGGCTTCTAACATTTTCAACTTTTCAATGTCACATGATAAAATTACTTTCATTTTTACCATTTTTCTCCTCTCGTCGTTTCTAACAAAGATGAATCAAATTCTCTTTGTCGGTAGGTAAACGCGAAAACGTAATAAGAATTTCATTCCCTCTTCACATACCATATAGTGGCTGAAATTTCAAAGTTGAAGGACGATAGTCAAAAATAGTCATCGATGGTATTTTTCATTTAAAACATCTCAGCAAAGGCAACTTTCCGTCTCTATTAGGTAAACTAAAAACCAGGAAAAAATATGTACTACAGCCAGCCACTTAAAAATTCTCACTGCTTCGGTCAAATCTGCGTCGCTCGTGGAGATTTGAAAAATACGCGCGACTAAAATTCAACGAGACTACGACGAAAGACCAAATTAAATTTCAAACGCGACGAAAATCGAAAACTAAAAATATAAAACGAGTGGGGTGAGATGAAATGGGGTGCGGCAAGATGACGAGTTGATTTGCTAAAATATACGGCGGAAGTAAATTTTCCAAAATGGATGTTTGATTAGTATTAAAATTATACAGTCGATTGAGCGGTAGAAGAATACGCCGGGTTCTTTTTTTTCGGATCGATTTTTAAAAGGCGGCAGTTTCGCCGTTTTACAGCGAAAATTTTTGCTAAAGTAATCAAGAAGGGACTCGACCCGACCCGACCCGGATGCTGCCGGTTAATTTTAAAGGTGCGCTTCTTCGAGTGTACTGTACGCAAAAAGTAATGGTAAATGTGATTTATGGCGCACTGAAGAGGAGGCGGATGCGTCTGTATAGTGTATATACGGTACGAGTATAAAGCTACGAGAAGTTTTAAACGTTTTCGTTTATTCGTGTTGGAAATAATCCAACAGAGTAGATCCTCAAATTAGCGAGAACAAAGTTACCATGTTTGACGATGTCTTAGCACGACTAGGACTGCCGCATATCGCGGCTTAAATAAGTTCTATATGGTACTTGGTAGTTTCAAATGCGCGTTTCGTATTTCAGCCATTGATATACTTAAGGAAAAGAAACAAAGCACCGACATGCCAGCGCCAACCCTTTCAATCAATAAATCAACCCATCAAATGCAGCAAACTGGTTACTTACAAGGTTGCAACCAGATTGAAATTCCTCGTAAGAGGTGTTTCCATTAAAATTTTAGATACGTTGTGATTTGTGGGGAAGGAAAGGAAGGGTCCGGAAAAGCATGATGAGATCTATTCTATAGTATCTTATCTCGTCTCAAAATTCCAAAATGAAATTTGACTCCACATTACAGATTCTTCAAACTTTCAATTACCTGTATCCAGGGCTGTAAGGTAATTTATGTTGGTACATTACAGCGGTATTTTACCAAAAGTTTATTACCGTATTTTACCATAATTTACCAAACAGCCAAATTGAACACTTTTTTTTCATCTTTCCTTCATAAATTTCCTTTCCATGGAAATTTAGATTTGAAAATTACCAAAAATTTTCCTCATAAAGTTCCAAAAAATGTTCATGGAAAATTCCCTATAATCTGTAATAACACCTAAAACAGATGAAAATTTACTTCAGAGGCAGGTCAGAAGTTCAGAACTTCGAAGTCAAACTACAAATAACTCTTCATATCCAAAATGGTAAAATACCGTATTTTACTGCTGTATTTTACCAGCGAATAAATTACGGTAATTTAACAGCCCTGCCTAGGTACATATATCTCAGCTTTCTGCGAAAATTTTCAAAATTTTTAAAAGTAATATTTTCATATTTACAAAAAATGATATTTTTCATAAAACAACCCTGAAGCACAATTTCCAAAATAACTTTTTTTTTCAAAAAAAAAATTCTCATCTTTTCATTTTTGACCAAAAATTATTTTAGATTTGAAAAGTATGCCACTCATGCATTTGTAAATTGCCTGGAAAATCATTTTATATTTTTTCTCAAATTTTTGAATTTTGGCTTCAAAACTGTTTGACGTAATATAGGTAAGTACCTATTATTTAGAATGTTCTCATCTGTCATCTTCTGTCGTCGTCATCGTGGTCGCGCTCCTTTACAGGAGATAGCGTATATGTCCATCTATATGAGCTGGTATCTAGCGTATCTGATCATTTCTTTCAGAGTCTTACAGGGAGAGTTGGCTGGTGAGTTTTGTTATGAGTATACATATTTTGTGCGTTTATGTCGTCTTCGTGAGGTTGGTGTTTCCAATACCTCCTGGGGTATCGGCTCATAGAGCAATTAGTAGCTGTGTGTTTGCTACGTATTTTTATGATACACAGATACGCATACAGATTTTATAATGCACTATTGGCAGCTGCATTGAGTGGTGTTTATTATGAGGGGTTATCTTAGCGACCATGGGTGCCAGAGGCAAGGGTTCTCCCACTTATTTGAGTACAAATATACCAGCAAAGAGTTGGGCTGAGCACAGAGATCTTAGTCATTATAAGACTTTGTTGAAGTAAGTAAGTACATACTCGTATAGTGCATGGCCTGGTGGCTGCTATTTTTCCTTGGTTGCCAAGAGATACCTGCTCCATTGACGTTGTATTGACAATTATGATTTTGATACCAGTATTACACAAATAAGTAAGTTATCTTACTGAGTACACTGATATATGAATACTTGTTAGAATATGTTTTGCTTTAGCTATTTGAATGATATCATGGTGCATTGCGCACACAATGTAACTAGATATGATTTTAATTGAGACAGTGATTGTAATTAGTACAGTGGTCGCCTTTTGATACGCGCATTGTATGTCTTGTCAGTGAGTCAGGACCCTGTGGGGAACTTAAAGAGGTACCACTGTGCAGTATGTGTGACTAGCCATACAGGTGACAATGTGGCCTCTTAGATAAACCTGTGTTGGTGCCTAGGGCGTCGCTGCACGACGCTGTTAGTTGGCCATTGAAGATCATTCCGTTATACTGACACTGATGGGTGAACCACGGGTAGAATTGGTACTGTGGTCCAAAGCATCCCCACAGTTGGCCGTGGCTGAGACGGAGGTCTTTAAGAATTGATTGAGATTGAGATATTTACGAGTTATCTACAAGTTATTTACGAGCCTTGCATGATCTATGAGTAGTAGGTATGTGTGTGTACTCAAAAGCGATTATTTTTATTGCAGATCGCTTATCATCCATCCAAGTTCCAGCTAAACCAGAACTCTGGACCCAACAACCTCAATTGATTGCTTGATTGATTTACAATATCAATTTATATAATTGGCATATTCTTTTGATAACATTTTATTTTACCTGATAATTATGTTTGATAATTAATAAATAGTCATGTGGTTTGTAATGGCTATTTCCTGACATATTTTCAAACTAGGTACTTACTTTTTCAGAGTATATTTTTACACTTCTTATTTTAGAAATCAGGATAGAAAAAATATGTACCAATTTTGAACATTTTCTCAAATCCCAAATTGAAATTATTTTGAGCCGACCTCAATTTTTTTCAATCCGCTTAAGGATGTTATACTCCTTCCTATGTAATGAAATTTTCCAATTTCCATTTGGGTCATTCCATGTCAACTCAACCAACGTTTTTGAGTCATGTCTTTCGATTTCGCTCAAATTTTTTTAGAACATATACCCACCCAGTAAGTAATAACCCCGCAATCAGTTTGGTCCCAGCCCCCTCAGGGGGTGGCTGGGGGGGTCCTATTATTTTTACATTGTCTCGAGGTACTCAACTTCAACAGCCCATTCCTCCAAAACTATGATACTTTGATCAAAACTGATTTCACAGTTTGAAAGGGCATTGCATTTAGAACATTTTAAGCATTTTGAAATTTTCAAAAGTCAACAAATTTCAAAATGGCGCTGTAAGTGGGAGCTACTATTTAAAAGTTTGAAAAAATTTCCATAGATGAACCTTTTGATGCTTTTTCGAAATATTCAAGTTTCGAGATGGGATCTCTTGATGGAGGGGGAGCACCCCCACCCCCAATTATGGGTGAAACTTTTGAAAGAAAATCTGAGGCATGTGACATATCGAATTCTATGTTTTTGGTGACGCTGAACACGAAAATGACGTCAGATTTTTGATAGGACCTCATCCATGGCTCCCAGCACCTCCCCAAAAGGGGTAAGAGTTCAAAAAAGTGTTTTGTTCGTGCGACACATGGAATAGTATGTTTTTGGTGACGCTGAACACGAATATGACGTCAGATTTTTGATTGGACCCGTTCACGGACCCCAGCACCTCTCTAAAGGAGGTAACCCCCAAAAACATGGTTACCTTCGTGTGACACATGAAACAGTATGTATTCGATATCGCTGAACACGAATATTGCCACAGTTTTTTTAATCGACTTCACCCATGGTCCCCAGAACCTCCCCCAAATGGTTGGGAGCCGTGGATGGAGTCCAATCAAAAATCTGACGTCAAAAAGAGTCACTCTTCGATTCGCAAAAAGATACTCATTTTTAAAATCTGAATACCTGCAAATTTTCACAATCACATAAACAAATACGTACAGGAACACGAGGAGCATAATTCTTTCAACCATCCAAAATCCTACAAAGTTACGTACGAGTACAACCGCTCATAACTGCCAAAAGTTGAAAAAAAATCATTTTCCGCGAAATTTCACCTCTATAAAAACGCTGATTAGGCACGTAACCAAACCGGCGAATTGTTTAAAATGTCGAAAATTTCAAAAGAGACACTTTTCACGAGCACGATAACAAAACGCAAACACGTACCAAGCCAAAAATACGCTACCGAGTACGCGAAAATGATTAATACGCAAACATGTTAAATAAAGGGAAAATATTAAGGGTAAAATCATTTGCATAGCCTACGCTTTTTCAAGCTCGCATACCAAAAAAAAAAAAAATCATCTCGCTTTCGTCCGGCTCCCGACGAGTTCCGAATATAGTTGTTTCGAAACATTATTTCCTACACTTGCAAAAAAAAAAAAAAACAAAATTAAAAAACAAAAACGGAAGAGTAAAAAACCACGATAGCAATATGCTATGAAAAATTAATTTAAAACATGGCTAACGATACGAAATTAATTAAAAACCGTCGCGTCCCGCTGCTGGCCCGAGCCAAAAGTAGCCACACGAGCGTGTACGTTTTTCATTTTTCAAAGAACAATTTCCGAAAGTTTATATCAGTTTACCACAGAATTGGAACGAGTATGCATATTAGTATTTTAATATGTATTTCCACCAATTACCAACGCAGCTCGGTTAATATCTAGAATTTTGCCGCGAAATTAGCGTTTGATTCGATTAAATATGGAATTACCAAGAGTTCAGAGAGATCAGAAGTTCGAAGCTCGAGCTTTCATTTACAAGAACGAAGCGCATCTTAATCTATCAGTTTCCTGCCGATAAAATATCGAAATTCAATCGACTCGCCGTTTAATTCAGTGCACAAGCACAACAAACGAGCCACGTTATTTAAATTCCAATTTCCAGCCTTAAAAATATTCTCGCTGTATTTTCACTCGATTTCGACGACGACGTCCGATACAGAAATTTTTATCCTGAAAAAGCTCGCCTAAAAAAAAATAATAATAAAATGAAATAAATAATAAACCGAGAGTTTCGTAAAACGGCGGAAAGAAAACTCGCTTTCAAACCAAACCCACCGAGATTTCAAAATTTAGAAATCAAAATTACAGCCAATGGCGATTTCTCAAGAGTGTTGCTCTCTTCCCGGCCGCCTTCTCTAAAAAGCAAAAGGGTTCGAATCCAACGAATTGATTTATTACGACCGAATTTATCGACGATATTGGCGGTTTGTGCGAACCTTCCTCTTGTTTTGCGTTCGGTGCGCTGCTACCACTACTTATGTGTATTGTGTATGTATATGTATGTATGTATATCGTCTAGATAGCTCGAATTAATGAATTTTGTATTTTTGAATGCTACACCACCCTTGTATGGGGTATGTTTTTCTACTAGTGCACATGATACCAGTTTTCTACATGGAATAAAAAATAGGTACCTACCGAAATAGCGGTCATTCACCGGATACCCATCACTTTCGCATCCTCATGAATTTTCGAAAAAAGGGGCATGTCCTAAAACCCTCGTAATCACAGCTTCAGAGATCAAAGTTTATTTTTGGCGATTTTTGAAAATTAAAAACAGCTGTTTCAAGGGCGACTTTCAAACTTTATCTTGGAATATCAGGTACACACATTTGCCAGCTCTTTCGATTTCGCTGGATTTCGTTCAAATCAGAGAGGTGTGAGTTCAAAAGGTTCCTTCTACTTGAAGATTGATAAATATTGTTCTTCTTGGATGTAAAACATTTTGCAAAAACGAAACACAAGGAGTAAGAATGATGGTCTGAGAGTCGAACCTTCGTATTTGAAACGTACCGAGAGATTTGAAAGGGTACTCGGGGGTAAAATAGGTGGAAGGTCTCTGTCCTCAGCTTTTGAAATTTATCGCCGAACTCAATTCGAGCATACGAAATTTTTTTTCTTCCAAAAATATATCTGCACGAGTATCTACTACAAGTGGAATTTTTTTTTCAAATTTTTCCTTCAGGTGGGTCATCTTCAAAAACTCAAAAAAACACTCAAAAATGTGTTTTTTGTGTAAAAGCACCACCAAAAAAAATAAAAAATTGATACTGCCGGTGATATAATTCTAAAATTTTGCATGCAGGCATCTAAAAACAGTAGAAAATCCAACAACTTCTTGTAAACCACATTTTGAGCCCATGCCCCCCCCCCCCATCAGCAATTCGAGACACCTAGAAAAAAATGATAATTTCAAAATTCCGACAGAAAATTCGAATGGAAAACTTTCCCGAATTCAATTTTGAAACGAACTAAAAAATGCCACGCTATCGAAAAAACGACCAATCTGTGCAATAAACACACGAAGCCAGCAAATAACGGCATTAGTAGTTTGGCTGCAACCTACGTGAAAAAGTTATCTTCATTATTATTTGATAAATTCGTATTCTCGGCTGTTTCACAACCAAAACTACCGTAAGGTAGTTAATGGTTTGCGTGTATCAATCATTTCCCATCCCTCATTCCAATTACGGTGCAGTACACGTAACGTCGGTTCTGACCTGCGAGCAGTTTCACCCTCGTCCCACTACTCGTATTGCGGCCTCGCATAAACCACCTTACTGGCTGAAAAATACGGTAAAATTTCTTATATCGCGATCGAAGGTCGCACTTGTAAGTATAAAGAGAACAACTACACAACTACCAAGTACGAAGTAGCAGGTAAACCGCTACTTGGGCGTACTTACAATTTTTCCGAACAAAGTTTTATTACCTTTTAATTACACGCGACTCTCAGGGTCAGTCAGAGAGGGGGTTGA
Source organism: Planococcus citri (assembly GCF_950023065.1). Taxonomy (NCBI): domain Eukaryota; kingdom Metazoa; phylum Arthropoda; class Insecta; order Hemiptera; family Pseudococcidae; genus Planococcus; species Planococcus citri. The sequence continues at coordinate 71,674,152 of NC_088680.1, forward strand.
ATATCGAGCTGGTAGTATCCCCCCCCCCATCATCATCATATCGTTCAGAAGTTTGGATGCAATAAAATATTATTCGACTACCTCATATGGTACACGCACCTTTGCAGGAAAAAAATTTTTATCGTTCAACCGACTTTGCATTTATCTACCCCCCCTTCCCCACGTACACTTTTTTCCCGAAAAATGGCTCGAATAACCAAAAAAAAAGAGTTGCCATGCACTAAGGAGAGATTTGGTTGCTCCATTAGTTGCATTTCAATCAAATCAGGAATCATTTTTGTCTCCTCGAGTTTCTTCTCCTAAAATGCTTTTCTCGACATTTTCGTGATTGTTTACAAGTACGTGTACACTGTACATTGAATACTTGAATTCGTGTCAACTTTGAAGACCTCTAAAAAATAAGAGAGCTATCATTTTGGAGGAGGCGAGGGTGGAGAGATTTTTTCCAACAACGGTAGAAATTTTTACAGAAGGATTTTTACCAAAAACGAAAAATTCTTTATAAATTTCCAGGCTTCAATTTTTCAATTTTTTCACGTTTTCCAACTTTTGATAGACATTAAGGGATTGGTCTTGTTTGGGAGATCGTGGGAGGATTTGCGCTTGAAAATGGAGTTACCTAAACGAACTTTGATCAGAAATGAAAAAAATTTCAAAAAAAGTTTACAGACTTCAATTTTTTATTTTTTTTTTGTTTTAGCAAATTTGGGCGAGGCCATTTCACGTCAAATTATCCCGTTTCTGAGTTTAGGGAAACCGCTTTAGCCAAGTATAGGGAAAGGGGCATGTTGGGAGTCTCAAACTTTTGGTCGTGATGTAAAAAAATATCAAATATGGTGTGACATATCATTTCATATGTTTTCGAGAGCGCTCGTCTACAGCCCCAGTGCATTTTCAAAATTTCCTAAAAATTGAGAAACTCGCGCTACTTGCAGGTTATTAAGACCTCAGCGATTCTGATCAAAGTGATCTGAAAGTTTTTGGGGAAAATTCAACGAAATTTTTTATAAATTGAACTTTTGAAATCTCTGGCAAATACTTTCGAAATTAAGAGCCTTCAATTCTGCCAGTAAAACGGCGTAAACAGATTTTCATCAAGATGCAACGGTCCCGAGCAATGAAACTCTAAAATTGAGCAGTATGAAGAGAAATTTCACCAGCTGAAAAAAAGTACCCACGTGCCCCGAGAGAGACTGGATAGCCAATGAAGGCGATTTCTCATCGTTTCTACGTAACCGCACCAAAATATTTGAGTAAAAACTAAAAATCAGATTAGAGTACCTAACTAAAGCCAAAACCAACTGATCTGACTTGGAATGACCCGATAGACCTCCGTGCAATAGGATCAACAAATACAGTATTGTTTGGGAGACTGAGGTAAGTTTTTCTCAAAAAAGCGGTTATTTAAAAGAATTCTGACAAAAAAAAATAATAAAAAATTTGGCGATGCATTAGTTTTTTCCTCTTTTTATAAATGGAGAGGGGGGCTGCTCCCGGCTCAACTTTTTTTGGATAAGGAGAAAATAAAAAAAAAATAAGGAATCGTTTTCTCATAAAATCCAACAACTATAAGGTTGGGAGTGCAAAAAAGGAAACTTCAAAATCAGAGCTACCATAATGTTTGCCTATCCTGAGATATGAAGGGCCCGAACGGTTTTATCAATCTCGCGTCACTCAAGAATCACAATAGAGAGCTTCGCTTTGCGAACATCAACAGTACATTTTTAGCAGAGGATGTAGTCAGCAAGGGTCTTACAACCCAAAAACCTGATAAACGTGTCCAGAAGGTAATCATTCAATTTTCAATGTTTCTCGAAGAAAAAATGTGTCTCTTTGCAAATGTCCAACGCTCGTTTTAGTACCTTAATCAGGTGAAACACTTTTCACGTGACATCTGAGCAGGACTCGAGCCACACACATATGAAAGTATTCCATCATCAGACTCAAAAATGTGTAATTTTTCAAAAAAAAAAAAAAAAAAAAAAAAAAAAAAAAAAAAAAAAGGAAAGCAAAATTTCAAACAATTTAAAAATCTGAACCGCTTTCTTTCTAATTTTTACATTCGAGTCTTCATCAATAACCAAATTCTTAGGATACATATAGAAAGAGTGAAGAGTCGCCTTAAACGGCATCATCAAACACAATTTTTGAACGACTTCGCTCCGAACTTAATACACAAACAGACGCGTACAACGCGGGAAAAATTGCTCATCGGTGCGGTTTTCTGGTCAGTTACGCGGGGCATGGGCATAGGCATGGGCATCGGGGCAACTGTGTTCATAAAAATGATGAACATCGCGGCGGCGCGTCTCTGTCCAGGTCCATCAGCGCCGTGTCACAAAATTACTCGACTCGCGAGCGTATTTATAAACAAAATCGATGTCACGCAGTGTTACCGTCCGGCCAAGAGCTTCGTGACGAATAAAAATAGCAACGTTACGTAACTTAAGTTTATAACGACCATCAGCTTCCAGCTCCATTAGTTATAGGCAAACAAATTCGAGTCAGCTGGATAGAAGGGAAGCTTCGGTCATGACTTGGGCTATACAAAATAGCGAATTGAAGCTTCCCGCGACTCCGCCGGCGGCTGGTTTGGCGATTTCGTTCTTCGCGCGACGAATGTTTGATCGGCTCTCGCGAACGTTTCGTTTCGAGACGGAATTCTTTCGTCGCGTCGTTGCTCAGAAACGCTAGTAACGCCAAACCTGGTTCAGGAGGCGATTCAGAAGTAAAGACTTGACGGATCTCGATGATCTGGATAATAGATCGGCGGCGGCGTTAGTGAAGAAGAAGATTGTCTGATTGTCCAATGCGTTTCCACCGGGGGCCTTCGTGTCCTCTGGTCCTGGTCATTGTGAATCAGCCACTCTCCACCCTGTCTGGTTGGGGGTTACAGAACCACAAAAGTGGGGAAAGTTTTGAAAAATCGAACTGCCAAATATATGCGGCAGACGTGTTCCAAAGTTTTTGTATCGCTTAATAGGTCATAAAAATTCATAAAAATACTTATCTGCCACTCTGCAACTTGTCGCTTCATGTAGTAGGGGAAAGGAGAGGTTCAAGTTCAAAATTTCCAAAAAAAAAATCAATTTCTGAACCTGAAGAGATTTTGGGTTGATATTCACATGGTAGACGGGTACTATCGAGAAACTTCGGAGTGGAAAGTTTCAGACCTCCAGACCCCCTCCCCTTTTTTTGGATTTACAATACAAATTATTTTCTCAACCCCGTGAGAACAGATTTTTTTGATTTTTTGGTATGTTGTGAACATTTATGAGAGGCTTCCCCTCAAAAATTTCCAACCCCCTCCCATCATATTTACCCCTTAAATGGTGTTTTCCAACTTTTTTTATGCTTTTTAACAATGGAAATTACGAGGTACAATTTTGGAAACACGTTTTTTGGATGTATTTTTGATCCCTAAACATCGTGAATTTTTTTCGAAATTTTTGCGTTGGTGCGCTGCGGTGAAAAATTCAAAAAATGTGTTCTAGAGGGGGGTAAAATGAAAATTTTGGGAGAAATAAAAATTAACCGCATGTTTCGATACCGCTGAGCACGAATATGACGTCAGATTTTCTGCTACATTCATCTACCCTCCCCCCTCCACAGCCTTCAGACCCCCACCACAATTTTTACTATTTTCGAAATAAAGTTATTTTTATGATATTGGTGTCATTTTTAAATGATTCGAACCTCCTGAAACTCGAATATCAAGTCTGATTTTGTGCTACTTTCATCTAGCCCCTTCTAGAGCTCCATTCCTCCCCCCCTCAATTTCCACTATTTCTAAAATAGCACTACATCTAGCACTGCATTTGTCGTCATATTCGCGTTCAGAGGTTTGGATTAATACGTAATCGATACCAATATTATGAATATAGTGCTATTTTAGAAATAGTAGAAATTGAGGGGGGGGGGGGGAATGGAGCTCTAGAAGGGGCTAGATGAAAGTAGCACAAAATCGGACTTGATATTCGGGTTTCAGGAGGTTCAAATCATTTGAAAATGACACTAATATCATAAAAGTAAGTTCATTTAAAAATTGTGATGGGGAACTGAAGGCTCTGCAGGAGGGTAGATGAGTGTAGCAGAAAATCTGACGTCATATTCGTGCTTAACGGTATCGAATCATGCGGAAACGACACCTTACTCGTTAATTTTTATTTCTCCCAAACCCAAAATTTTCATTTTACCCCCCCTCCCCCTAGAACACATTTTTTGAATTTTTCACCACAGCGCACCAACGCAAAAATTTCGAAAAAAATTCACGATGTTTAGGGATCAAAAATACGAGTACATCCAAAAACCGTGTTTCTAAAACTGTACCTCGCAATTCGCATTCTTAAAAAGCATAAAAAAAGTTAGAAAACACCATTAAAGGGGTAAATATGATGGGAGGGGGTTGAAAATTTTTGAGGGGATGCCTCTCATGAATGTTCACAACATACCAAAAGATCAAAAAAACCTGTTCTCACGGGGTTGAAAAAATAATTTTTATTGTAAATCCAAAAAAGGGGGGTTTCTCAAAAAAGAAGGGGGTCTGGGGGTCTGAAACTTTCCACGCCGAAGTTTCTCGATAGTACCCGTCTACTATGTGAACATAAACCCAAAAGCTCTTCAGGTTCAAAAATTTTTTTTTTGAAATTTTGAACCCCCCCCCCTTACCACATGAAGCGACAAGTTGCAGAGTGGCAGATAGGTATTTTTATGACCTATTACCTAAGCGATACAAAAACTTTGGAACACGTCTGCCACATATATCTGGCAGTTCGTTTTTTCAAAATTTCCTCAAATTTTGTGGTTCTGTAACCCCCAACCAGATAGGGTGGAGAGTGGCAGATTCACAAAATTATCATCCCCGACAATATATTTTGGAACGTTTAAAATGGTTGATAGCTTTATACTTATGTTGTCGGTTGGATTAAACTGCCACCATCTCCCAGACTAGTAGCAGGTAGGTAGGTAGGAAGGTGTAGGTATTAGGTAATAGAGGTACTCGCGAGTCGGAGTCGCGTCTGACAGCATTGGGCGATTGCGACTTGCGAGGCCCGTACGTAGTCGTAACTAGTACGTTTGACGGTCGATATCGTTCCTTATTGGTGCGCAGAGCCGCAGATCGTTCAACTGGCACTCGTATTGGCTGGTTGGCGACGTTCGTTCGGCAATATTCGCTACGATTAAGTTTCTGGCGCGAGCATCACTGTCGGCCGTTACGTCGATATCGGGTACATGAGCTTTTTTGGCGGGAAACGCTGCGAGTAGGTTTTCGAATTGGCGTTTGCGCGGTGGGGCCGTATTCCGTATACTCGTACAATATAGGTCACCGCTCGCGCTCGCCAGCGCATCGCATCGCATCGAGTCGACGACGACGACGACGGGAAATTTTGATTCTGCGAAAGGTTATACGTTATACTCGTACTCGTCGTAAGCGTAAGCTGTTTTAACAGTATCGTCGCTGTCGCTGTTCAACGGTTTAACGGTTGTGTGCGCTTCACGGCTTCAGCATTTCGAAGTCGTCGGTCGGTCGGTCGGTCGGTCGTCGTCGGTGCCTATGATAAAAATAATACTCAGCAATAATATCGTCGCCGTCGCCACCGTTTGTCGCGTTTTATTTTTGTATTTTCGTATTCGTACGCAGCAGTAGTAGTACCTTATCGTCCTGTAAGGCTATCCTTCTGCTCGGTGAATCGTGATTGCCATTCTTTTTCTTTCTCGTAATCTCGTAATCGTAATTAATAGCTACCAACGTATTGAAAAAAATTTGAAATAAAAAACCGACGACGTAGTATACTTAGTAGTGCGTTACGCTAGTGTATGGCATACGAGCATAATACACGTAAACGTACGTACGTAGACGTACCTCTATCTATCCTCGTATATTGTGAATAGTGCATTTACGAATTGCCTGCCAATTGCGGATTGCGGATAGCGGATTTGCCGTTTGCCCATTACGACGAATATTGCGGAAAAATCGCTGCTGACGGCGGTGAGAGTGCGACGCGGCGTCTTCTTCAACGTGCGAAGGGTTGCGTTTGTTAAACACGTTAGTTTTCTTTCATTTTGTAATTTGTTTTGCTTGTTTGTTTGTTTATTTACTGGTTTTATTTTCATTCTTCTTTTTTTTCATTCTATTTCTTCTTCTTTTTCTTGTTTTCATCGCTCATTTTCGTCGGGCCTTTCATTTCTATATATACCTACCTATACGTCGTCTTTTTCATCGTCACTACTCGCAGAATACGACATACTATAATACTATACTCGTATACTGTGTTGCGTGCTCCTTATACCTATATATTTACCGACGTAAAGTGCTACGTACATCGTCACTCACGCTCACAGTCACACACAAAGCAGCCCACAGCATCCTAAAGCCGACTACTGCGACACTGCCTGCTGCATCTGCAGTTCGACGACATCGACGCGAAACTCGAATGAGCGTTAAACCAGTACAAATCAATGTTAATATCTTTACTTTTACCTACCGTAACTCTATTCGAGTATTAATAGAGCCACTATCAGCATGTGTGCCCGTCGTACGCGGCTGTATTACATAATATACCCACCATACAGGTATATAAATCGCGGACAGTGTAGCTAGCATGTTTAGGTAGACACTGCTGGACACTTACATTACTAGGTCACTTCCCCAAAATCTTTCGCTTCTTTTCACTTGCGCCGCATCGTCGACACTACAACCAGTCACCAGTGTTTATTGCACGATGCACGCGTATATCGAAAAATCATACCCAAATATGAGAAATTTATTCGAATATGGACGGATTTCACTTACATAGGGCCCTTTTTCTCAAACAATGAGGCATATGTTTTCCTAGTAGTCTACTTAAGTAGATTTGCAGGTAAAGTTCATTCATACACTGACCCTCAGTCTCTCGCCACTCAATTGGAGACTGCAAAACAACGATCTCACATTACGAATTTTCTATCTTTTCGCTATAATCGTCATTGGCCCCCTGTATCAGCGAAAAAAACAAGGAGAGAGCGAGCAAAAATGTAAAGTCACACGAATGATGAGTAGAATGAACCTAGAAGCAGATAGGAGTAACTAGGGAACCTCATGATGTGGATGGAAAGTGGTCTCAGTGGTAGCCCTTGGTTCAAGTATCACACCAGTAAAATTTTAGCATACAGTTTGGAGTTCAGCGCCCACAGTAAAAATTTCGAATTTTAAAACTTTCAAAAACCGCTAGGTACCCAGCTCATCAAGTGTTTCGCACGATGTTGTCGTGGAAAAATTCTAATTGACGCGCTTGTATACAAGGAACGTCAATTATTTCTCCATTCCTTTTCGACTAAATTTTTCTCATTATATTTTTCGAAAATTATTCAAATTCTTCATAGTCCGGCATATGACAATAGCAGTAATTGCACCCCCCCCCCGATCCTCCAGGACAACTTTATTCTTAAAGGGGACATCCTAAGGAACATTTTAAAGCAAACTTGCCCAAAAAAAAGTTGGCCTTACTTACAAAATGGCGGCCATTTTGATTGTCAGGTCAGCCGAAATCGCAGATTTTGCGTTTTAACATAGGACTTGCACGAAATTTTTCAAACCTTACAAAGGTAGATCGAAAGATCATGCAAAAATTTATCACCTGTCAAAATTTCAAGTGCTAAAGTGCGTTTTTCGATTTTTGGTGAATTTTTAAAAATCCAATTTAGGCCAAAAATGAGGAAAAAAATCAAAATTTTACCAAATCGACCAAGAAATCTGAAATTTGGGATATACCCTATTTTCGACATGCCAAATCGATTGGAAACGGTTTCAACCCGTTTTGAGCAGTTCTGGAGCCTCCAGCAGATTTTTGAAACTCGAAATTTCCACGAAATTCCATCAAATTGGAGTTGTAAAGCTGAAATTTATTCTGCAGAATAAATTTCAGCTTGCCAACTTCATTTGATAAATTAATGTTGGGGAAATTTCAAGTTTCAAAAATCTACTGGAGGCTCCAGGAATTTTCAAAAAGTCGCTGGAGACTCCCAAAAGACTTGAAATTCACCTGCAGTACTTCGTAGCGTATTGAAATTAGTTTTCATGAAAACTAATTTCAATACGCTACGAAGTACTGGAGGTGAATTTCAAGTCATTTTGGAGCTTCCGGCGACTTTTTGAAAATTCCTGAAGCCTCCAGCAGATTATTGAAACTTTATGAAACTTGAAATTTCCACAAAATTTCATCAATCTGAGATAGAGAGTCGAAATTCATTCTGCAAACTAATTTCAACACGCTACGAAGTTGACTGCTGGTGGATTTCAAGTCGTTTTGGAGCTTCCAGCGACGTTTTGAAAGGCTGTATGGCGTTTTTTTGGAAAATTAAAATTTCCTAAAAGTAGCTGGAAGATTCAAAGCCGTTTGAAACCACCATGTAGTCTGCGAAGTAAATTTAAGCTTGCCAACTCCATTAGATAAATTAATGTTGGGAAAATTTCAATTTCAAGTTTCAAAAATCTACTGGAGGCTGGAGGCTCTAAAATGACTTGAACCCACCTGAAGTCGTCTTCAGAGGGTGTTAAAATTGGAGTTTAGAGTAAATTTCAGCTTTCCATCTCCATTTGATGAAATTTTGTGAAAATTTAAAGTTTCAAAAATCTGCTGGAGGCTTCAGGAATTTTCAAAAAGTCGCTGGAGGCTCCAAAACGACTTGAAATTCACCTGCAGTACTTCGTAGCGTATTGAAATTAGTTTTTAGAATTAATTTCAGCTTTACAACTCCAATTTGATGGAATTTTGTGGAAATTTAGAGTTTCAAAAATCTGCTGGAGGCTCCAGAACTGCTCAAAACGGGTTGAAACCGTTTCCAATCGATTTGGCATGTCGAAAATAGGGTATATCCCAAATTTCAGCTTTCTCGGTCAATTTGGTAAAATTTTGATTTTTTTCCTCATTTTTGGGCTAAATTGGATTTTCAAAAATTCACCAAAAATCGAAAAACGCACTTTAGCACTTGAAATTTGGACAGGTGATAAATTTTTGCATGATCTTTCGATCTACCTTTGTAAGGTTTGAAAAATTTCGTACAAGTTTCCCTATTTTCTAATAGTAAGGCGGATGGGAGATTTCATCACTCGGGCACTCAAGATTTAGCATCTCATCGCCTCTCAATGCCAGAAATATGTAAAGAAATTTCGTACATTTTTCACCCGAATACTACTCTCCATTCTTCAGTTGAAAAAAAAACAACTGGAACCGGAACTTGACAGAACTAGGTATATGAAAAAATAATAAGATCGAATAGTGTTCGAGAATTTTTCACGTTAAAAAGATAGAAACATACTTGTTGCTGCGATAATTCGGCACATTTGACATCCATCAAAATACGATGTATTACTCGAGCACAGAGAAATTTGAGATAAACCTGCAAACAAAGAAAATGCGACGAGGAAAGGGACCGGGATTTGGATTTTTATCATTTTCTATAAACGTAACATGTTGAAACAATCAAAAACTCGATTCATAGGGTAGATTGCAAGAAAAAAAAATTTGTAAGATTCTGACCAAGTTCAGTGGAGACCTTAATCTTGAGTTGAAAGTCGAGTCAGGAAAATGTTTAGCTCCAGGGGTGCACTTAAAAAAGAGGTATTGATCCTCAACAAAATTATTTTTTTAAAAAAATAAAAAATGGATGACCTTGGTTGACTCAGAATCTGTAATTAAATATCATCTTTTGGGAATGGACCATTTTTTTCAAAATAGGTTGGGGACGGGATAGATAGAAAAAAACCGAGATTTTTTTGAAAATGCTTCCTTTTAGAGAGTTCATTTCTCCGAAACTTAAATATTTTGTGAGAGACTTTCAACCCACGACCTAAACGTCATAAGGTGCCGGTAATAAGTCGCGGATTAATCGATGCAATTTGACGCTGGTCGCGTTTGAAAAAATGTCACCAACTTTCTTCCCTTCCTCAATATACTAGGTATGCAAAGTCAGGGAAAATATTTCTCCACAACATGGAACACTTTATTCAGAGAAACGAATTAGAAAATTAAGGGCACGTGAAATTTCAGTTCATCATTTTCATTCGAAGACTAATGATTTCATTTTCAACTTTCAATCACGTCTCTTACGTTAGACCAGTCAAAACAACGAATGATTTTTGCTCGAGACTCTAATTTGGAAGAATTCCTTACGTCTTAATCCCCTTTTCAAAGTATTTTTTCTCAGAAATACGAATAGTATCGTCGCGTCGTTGCACTTGTAAGGTATTTTGTGCCTCCTTGAATCTCGGTTCAATTTAATACTCGTGTACAACTCGCAGGTAGCCAGGTAGTAGGTACATACGTACTAGGTACATTTATATAAATGTGTACACAAGCACACTGCATACCTGCGAGAAGTTCTACGTACACCAATCCCTTTGCTTTTTATAACCTTGTTCGCGATGTTTTCTTCTTCACACTCGACAACATGAACCGTCTCGGCGAATCAATCGATACGAATAGAGAATACACGAACGAGTAGGTACATATGAAAAAAAAAAAGAAAAGAAAAAATACCACCACATTCGTGCGATGATAATCCTCTACTTTTTTTTATCGATACTCGCGACCGCTACTTGGATGACCTCTCGAGCCTTGAGCTTTATGCACTTTGGACGAGGAATTTTTTCCTCGGTTATTCTAAAAGGATTGCTTAAGTATTTACTATGCTTGGTTCGTACATTTAGATTATAATTAGCGCTTTTAATTTACTCATTGTATGTTGTATTGGCTATGTCTGGCTTACGAATGTTTTCAATGACTGAATGAAACCTAAACCTCGCGCTCAAAACTGCACTAGTGTGGAAGGGACTTGAAACTTTGGCTCGATTTCTAGCAGATTCGATGCTGACAATTCCACTAAATTATACAAAATATAAAAATCGGAATTTCGCGCACTAGGTAAGGTACCTAATTAACGTAAAAGTAATTAAATGTTTTAAAAAATCTCAACTTTCAAACGAAAAATTTGGATAAAATATTGTAATCCTTCTTTGCGCGAAGAAAACGACGAAGAATACGATACCTACTGTATGAAAATATGGCTCGAAATGCGAATCGTACTTCGACTCGCCAAAACCTTCATTATAATTGCTAAAAATTCCCACCCCCCCCCCGTTTCTGGTTTCGAGCTAACTTGCGGACACTTTCGTGATACTTTGGGGTAAATTATTCAAAAGTGGTCACCTTTCGTACTTACGTTAGTAGTCGTCTCTACACCGAATACATGCAATAGGCAGGAAGTAGCTGCTTATGCATATTACCTAAAGGGAAAAAAGTCGAGGTGTTTTTTTTTCAACCCCTTTTTCGTTGCCGGAAAATAAGCTACAATCGACCTATTTTTCTAAAAAATTACTACCGAGTATAATTCCGGTAACGTATCAAAAATAACGCGAAGAAAAACGATATTATTAATAAAGTACCGGAACGAATTACTGTAGATAATTACCGCGCAGACGACTCGTATTAGGATTAGGAGAGCATCACGTACGTTCGTAAGCATACGTAAAACGTACCTACACCTACATCTACATAGGTAGTAGGTAGGTAGATATGTGCCTTACCTATCTACGAATGACGCTCATCATGTCGACAAAAACAATAACGAAGAGGTCTCTAATTGACTACCTAATGCAGAAAAGCAGCGGCAGCCTAACATATTATACGCAGTACACATACGAGTATAGCCACCCGGAAAACTAAAGGCAAATAATAACGTACGCCGAGTATTAAAAAAATTACAATAATAATAAAAAATTCGCTCGTACGTTTGTTTGTTTGAGTTTCTCATAAAAACGACCCAATTTTCGTACCATACTATACCATATCGTAAAATAAGGCCTATCTCGACGCTACAGTTTATATTTTTTTCGATGCTCGCGTGCTTTAATTTACTCGATTAAAAGAGTTGCGTAAGTCAACATTGGTGAACAGTTGCGAGGGATGAATTTCCAACTCGAACAAATCATCAATTCGCGTTATTGGCTCGATTTGTGTGTCAGTTTTACGACAACCATACTTACTTTAATGGTACCTATGGTAGGGCACCCCAAGTTACTCACTAAGCTCAAATACTCTCATGTAGGAGCGTTCGAAACATGTGGAGGACGGAGGTAGTTGGATTACTCTTACAAAAGTACAAAATACAGAATCTTCACCTCCATCACCTCCCTTTAAAAAAATAATTTACCGAACATAACGATTATAAAGTAACGTAAATTTTCACAATTGCAACGACGCAATTCCACTATTTACTCACAGGTGATCAGATTGATCATCTAGAAAACTAATCAATATTACGTACATAGGTAGATACGAGTACATACAATCCGAGCACGATGCTTTATTAATAGGTTTAGATACATTACACGTTATATTATCTGGAATAATCGAAAATGAAACAAAATTAGCGTCGCATTAAACGAATCTGATCAAAATAGTGTTTTACGATTTTACCTTCATTATTTTCAATTTGACATACTCGGGACGATTTGACATACGATATACCAACTTCTCTCGCATTAAATTTAGAATCGTACGTTTGTAAGAATAAGGAAGAGCAGTCGAGGTAAAACCAATTTTATGACCAAATATTATCTCATGAAAACATAAAACAGCAATAACATCCTAAGCTCGAGGACAGAATAACAATATTTTTCGAGAATATTCATTTTATATACGTAGTTTGAAAGCTTTAAAACGTGGCAAGCTAAAAGTTGACCAGAAGCTTTTTTTAAAAATTTTATTTCAAAACTTTTAGTCAATTTGACAATTTTGATGAAAAATTGAAATTAAAAATAGTTGAAATATAAATATTTGAAATTTAAAATAAATCGCTAGGATTATTGAAATTTGTCATCGACTTTGACGATAAGTTTTCTTTTCAAAGCACAAATAAAAAATCCAAATCCAAAATTAATCGTGAAGTTTTGAGCTGAAAGCCAAAAGCAAAAAAAGAATTCGAAAATGCAATTATCGCTTTAATTAAAACAATATTGTTACTCAATCTCATATTTGGACTAGTTGAATTACATTTTTCAGACCAAGTACATTGACTCGACTTACTGGAATAAATATAGTGTATCACCAACATGGTATGCAGGTTAGCACGAGCACGTGTATCGTGTACCTACACCTACACCTGAGATTGTCACGTCAAAATAATGTACATAAAATAAAACTACGAAGTAAAAACACGAAGTAACAAGCGACTGTTTTCAAAACTCGTCGATTTTCAGGTAAAACTTGTATGAATATAGCTGGTACTCGTATCTCACCGTACGAGTTTAGCGACCTTTTGATGTCAGTTGCAAAATACGCGATTATTATTTTTCGAGCAGTTCAATGGACCAGTAGCGAATTAATAAATTTTTTTAAAACATCGAAACATCGGATTTACACTGGAGAACGGGATATTTTGATGAATAATTGCTAAATTTGTGTGATTTGAACTACGAGTATGTGTACAGAAAATGTTCAAAATTACGCGAAATTCGGTGAAAATTGTTAAAAGGCCATCGAAACGTGTTTAAAATGGCGTAAAAACACTCAAAAATAGCATTAAAATTACCTATCTACTAAAAAACAACCACTCGTAGGTACGAATTCTAGTATAAAATTTGCCAAGTGTATGAAAAAGAACTGATAATGTACTAAAAAATTGATAAGATGATGTAAAAACAGTCGAAAAATTTGAAGAAAAAAAAAACTTAAAAACGAAAATATCAATGATATCTTTGAAAACCACCAAAAATTGATGAAACCGCACAAGAAAGGTATTCCCGGCCTAAAACTGTAAAATGTCCCCGTTCTCAGATTTTCAAAATGTTGTAGAGCAATGTTGGGTACTCACAATGACGAAAATCCCTCTTTTTTGGAGGAGGAAGAAAAAATTAAGCTACAACGAGTTTTGAATGAAAAATATTGATCCTAATATCTAAAAAAATACGCGTGTACTTTTACAGAGAAGATATTTTGAGTCTATTCGCCATTCGGGTGATTTTTTCCAAAAAAAATTCGCCCCTCCCCCACGAATGGATTTTGGTGAAAGAAAATTTTAAACAGCCATATCTCCGAATTTTAAAATAAGTTTAAACGAGTATGTACTATTTTTGGAAATTTTTTCAATTTGTTTCCCCTTCTAGTGGGTCATTTTAGAAAACTATTTGTTGACCAAAAATCACTACTTATTCACTGCCTTTCAAAAAAAATCACGACCTCAAAATACTAACCCCCTTCCCCCATTTTTTTTATTTTTCTCTTATTCTTCTGTTTCTTTTTGTTTTTTTTTTTATTATTATTTTCAGAAACTTTTTGTTTCTCCAAAAAAAAAAAAAAAAAAAAAATAGGACGTTGCTTTATTAGGAAGGTCGTAACTACATGAAAGTTGATTTGTCAGAAAACGTATTTTAATTTTTAAAGAGCATTCTATCAAGTACACTTGATAGTTTTAGATGAGGTAAGAGAACGTTTGGTCATTACAATCATTTTCTTGCTAATTTTCGAAATAAACATCCTTGTTGGCACTGATTTTTCATTTTTTTATTTGAGGAACTTCGAACTGAAAAAAGTAAAATTCAACCAAGCAACTTTCACCTTAAGTCAAGCTTTTTTCATTAAAAACCCATAAGATTACACAGGAAAAATTTCCTTAAGATGATGAGGTTGATTTTCTGCAATTAATCAGTGAAATTACGTGAAATTATGTGTTTATAATGACTTTTCTTACCAACAAATTACAAAATTCAAAAGAAATAGGTTCAACCTGAGAAACAATATTATTTAGAACCTTTCCACTGTAACGGTTTTGAAAACGTGTATTTAGAACCATTTGTTTTCAGCTATTACGAGAACAAAAAACATCGAAATTCAATTTCAAAAGTTGCATCATGTAGAGGACAAAATTCTCTTTCCAATGATACCACTATCTCATTTTTTAAAAATTGTAGTTACGACCCCCCGAAAAAGTCAGTCTGATTTTTTCGTTCATTTTGGCAAATGGGCTTTTCAGAGAATTGAAAAGGGAAAAGAGTCGTCGATTTTTTGATAATTTTTTCATCTCCGTGAAAGTACATTCGGGGACATTTTCAGGAACCCGAGTCGACTAGGAATGGTTTTGAACCGTTCTGAAGCCTCCAGAAATTTTTTCGGAAACTCCAGTTCCCCAAAAAATTTTATTAAGAAGTGTTCAAATGAACTTTGGCACTTAATACTCAAAATCACTACCATTTCACCATTTTCATTACCTTTATACACCCTGTAAAAAAAACTAGATAACAATCTCTTGAAAACTTCATCTTGGACGCATAGACACTCCCACTCCCAATTTTGGGACAAAGGAAGGTTGACAATTTATGGTGTCGTTATCATACGAATTGAATCCCCCGAACACGAATACGAAGGTGAATTTACGGTTGGACACCCCCCCCCAAGGTCATTTATGAGGAGGAGGAGGAGGTTGCCGTAATTTCTTCGATCAGGGAATCAAAATCCGAGAGTAATTTTGAGAAGGAAAACGTGAAAATTAGAGGTTTTCTGTTTCAGAAAAATGATTTCCAATTTTGTATTGGGGAGGCAAATAATCCCAATGCAAACTCCTCAGATGATCATTTCGTTGGAATTTTCAAATTTCAGTTCTTCCACTTCTTCTACCGATCTTCAACAGTTTCAAAAATTTTGGGGAAAAACTCAGGTGGGGGGGGGAGGGTTGAGCATTTTTTCCAGTAGCTGAACCTGATTTCTGTAAAAAGCACCTACTCGTATTTCTATTCTTGAACTTTTTGAAGTTTTGCAAATTTGATCAGAAAAACTTGGTCACTGAACTGATTCGCGATTCTGTACACGTTTATCGTGTCGTACGAGTACATCTGTGCACAGATGATGCGAATGTACATATGTATTATTTATGAACATCCTCCATACGCTCATGCAGTACTATGTATGTCTATGTAATGTATGTATGTGTTGTACGAGTATACTATGTATCACGTAGAGTAATATTATCGGTAATGTACCACCCACACCAAACCTCACCGCAACCAGAGAGGTACTGATACTCATTTTACTATTCTACCGTAACTCGTAGGACATGTATGCGGTATACGAGTACAAGAGTATTGTGCATCGCATATCGCATATCGCATATCGCATTCGCTTTTACGACATCCATTCTCCTACACGCGAATTTTTTCTGCCACTGCCAGTATTTCAGTCGCAGTCGCACGCACCACTACCACATTGCTTGGTTGGCTTAGTTTGCCTTATCGCGTAAAGCCGTTAATCATTATACACTTTCAATTATATCATTCATTAACATGCGAGCATAATACTTATCATGCGAAATTTTAATAGTTTGACTCGGCTACTGTGTATAAAATTGTTAGGATAGACAGCTCCAAAACTAGTACACGGTTCAATAATACAAGCGTGATCGCCGGCCGGTGGTTGGGTACTCGGGTATAGCCACAATTACTAATTGATTTATGGGGCACAAAAATCGAAATAGATCTACCCTTGTCCCTTATGCATAATATTACACGGTCAATTTCTCCATAAATGCTCGCGCAGTCGTGCACAGATAAAAGATGTCATTCAAAGTCACCAAATCCAGCCTATAAGCATTCGCTCAAGTGCACATTTAGGTGATTATTTCAGCGTTTTATCTCTTTTCACAATCCACAATCCACACTTGACGTTTTAATTCCCATGCTCTCTACAACATTCTATTCTACCTTACACTCTGGTGGAATGGCATCGCCATGACTCATACCCCACACAAACGTTAAATCGATAAATGATAAGCGCTGTGCAGTACGCGCGAGTGTACCTAGACCTACTACCTACCTAACTATCTACATCACTTCCTAGCGATATATCAATATGCCCTTCACCTTCGTTTCATCGTATCATCTTTCTGTGGCCTTTACCATCACATAATACACAGACACACTACAGGTACAGGACAGGTATTCTACTCTATGCATCTATTCTCCGCCAGCGCAAGTCCACCTAAACGAATCATATTATTTACCATCTCATGTCAAATACCTACACGAGCAAATACACTCAAGTAATTTACACGTGATTGGTTTTCCCGAAATTATGACGAACAATCTATAATGGGAAATACTCGAATTTCATCGTCGAGCCAGTTATAGGAGAATTTTTCAGAAAATTTCAAGGATTTTTTTTATCGCTATCGAACTAATTTCAGTTCGGCAAACACTTGTGCGCCAACTCGCCAATCGATTTTAGAACGCTTATGAATGATTTTCACAACATTTTTATTCGAGTCGAGTATCGTAATTTTTCATTCATAAGCCCACTGCAACGATACACAAACTGTCCAGCATATTAGAGAAAATTGATTGGCAAAATAACAAGTATACATAATATAGGTATTCCTATCAATAGGGCACACTCTCATGAAAGAAATTTATGAGAAAAAACCAAATTAAACTACATACGAGTAGTCCGATCTACTGCACCTACATGAGAATTTGAGTACCAATTCCGATATTGTACAGCAAACTTTATTATCAAAACTGACAGTCATCAAAATGTAGGTACATGTTTTAGATAAAAACTAGTAGCTTATAGCTTCAATAGAATAAAAATATGAATCATCCTTTTAATATCACTCACTGCGATTAAAACTGACGCCGACACTGAACACATATATTTGAACGACATTTCCATTTTCTCTCGGGTCACGAAACGCCTTCTTACTACAAATGGGTAGCTCGCCCCTTCGGGCCTCACCTGGGAGGGATGAAGACTGCAGCTATTTCAAAATCGAAAATCACTCAAAAAATGCGTAAATCTTCTTCTTTGTAGCCAGAGTGAAGAGGGGGAGAGGAGGAGTTGAAATCAGAAACCTCCGAAATGAACAACTAGGACACCCCCCCCCCCCAGATGAACATCATGTTAAATTTCAGCCTCCTAGGTTCTTTAACGGAGGGAGGGAGAGGTTCAGCAATGACACAAAATTGAAAAAGATTAAGAAACAACGTGAAAATCATTTTTTTTCAGCAGGAGAATGACGAGGAGGGGATTGAAAATTCAAAAACTCTCAATAAGACCAGGCATGAAACTCGCCATTTTTTTTTTTTTTTAGTGACTAAAAAATAGCAAAAAGTGACCAAAAATTTGAAAAAAGTGACCTAATTTTTGAGAAATGTGAGCAAAGTATATACTATGTAGCAATTCGTCGGAGAATTTTTTTAGCACTCCCCCCCCCTCCATGAGCGTAGCAAAAAATGTTGATGTATACTAGGGTGTACCTTATTTTGAAAAGTTCGAATTTTGTAGCTCCCACTTCCCAAAAACATGACCTCAGATGAGAAAGTAATTCCTTATTTTTTATTTTCCCCCTATCTGTAAAAAAAAGTCGTGCCGGTAGCCCTTTAGTGGGGAAAAAATCAAAAAAATCAAAAAAAGTTCTATTCTTTAATTTTTTTTATGTACCAAGAATGTTTCTAAATAATCCCCTTTTTAAAAAAAAAATTTCCCCGGCCCTTCAAACCATATTGGCCCCTTAGTAAGTAAGGAGTCCCTCAAAGTTTGAAAAAATCACAAAAAATGATAATAAATCAAAGTTATGGAAAATTTGATGAAAATATTTCATTTCCAGTTTTCCACATTAGAATTGTTCTACATAACCCCCTTTTCAAGAAAAACCCATTGTTGGACGTACAAATTATTTTGGCTCACTTGCATGGAGCCCCTCAAATTGGGGAAAAATAAAAAAATATTAAAAATTGTTGTCTGTAGGAATTTTTTGCAATTTTTTATTTACGTGCATAATCTTTCTGAATAAGCACTTTTTCAAGAAACCCCCCCCCCTGGTTTCCCAAATCATGTTGGTTACCTATAAAGCCCCTCAAAGTTGACAAAAATCAACAAGAAAATGAAAAATCCATATCTATACAAATTTTTTGATGTTTAATTTCTGAGCAGAGTACTTTTAGACAACCACTTTTTCAAGAAAAGCATCCCTTTGTCCTTCAAATGATGGTGCATGGTCCTCATTTATGAGACCCCCAAAATTGAGGAACGTTGAGAAAGATGAAAATTGATGTCTATAGGTACTCGTATCGTAATTAGGTGAACATTTTTCATCTCTGTGCGCAGAATGCTTCTATGTAGATAATTCTTTTCTCCAGAAAACCTTTTCTCAGTATTTTTTTTTTTTTTTGGAATAGAGGTGAAGTCTCCTCTGCAAAGAGATAGTTTCAAGTCATGGATATGTTTTTTTGCTTTAAACTTGAAAATGAAATCTCATTGATAGGGATTATCGACGATTTTTTCCAAGTTTTCAAGTCTTACATTACAAAATATCAGAACGTCAATAAGTCTTCTGCGAAAATTTGACATAATTTTATTACAAAACGTCCACTTCAATGTTTCTCGAAGCCAAAATTCAAAAATTCGTCCTTTTTCTATAAGTTTTTAAAAATCTGACATAGGTAGTGCTTTTCTGATGAAGATCGACCAAATCCAAGGATTAAAATGTGGAAGAAAAAAATGTAATAATATTCATATTTTTTCATTTTCTGGGGAAGAAGACAAGTTCCACCTTTTCATCATGTAGACACGTCATAAAATATTTAATAGTTTTTTTAATGAAAATGGAGCAAATCCAAGTTACCTATATGATGTGAAAAAAATCTTATACAGGACAAATCTTTAAAAAAGTGACCAAAGTCACTTTCTTTGGTTATTTTCGCCGAAATAGTGACAAAGTCACTTTTTAAGTGACCCAGTTTCATGCCTGTAAGACGCATCCAGGACACTCTAAGTTGAGTAAAAAAAAAAGAAATCAAGGCTGTTAAAAATCGACGAGAATGGATTTCGGGGACATTGACAGGAATTTTGCAGCTAGAAATATATCGTATCTAAATATCAAGAACAAATTCCACGAGATGAAAGATTTCAAAAAAAATTACCGATAAATTGTTACTGATCGACGAAAGCGTAACACTTTCATTTTTTTTTGTCGCAAGCTTGAAAAGACGCACAGAATTCTATGTACTTCAAACTATTACTACATATGTATGAACTTGGTGATTTTTTCAACAAAAAAAAAAAGCTTTTTGCATTTTCGCGAGACTTTCTCGAATATTAATACCGTTTCTAGCCAATTATTCTCGAAAGTATTAGGAATTTCTTTTCAACTTATTTGAACCTTTGTTTCCTTATAATGGTATAGTTGTTGTATACCATCTTCGAATGGCAGCCTAACAAGATTCGCAAAATTACCCGCGAACAAAGCCCTTTCAAAATGAACAATTTTTTAAAAAGACGTAGACGCTGTAAAAAGATACAAAGGACATGAAAGTTATCTTACAAGTCAAAGAAGTAATATAAGATGAAATACGCGAAAGATGATGTTTAAAAGGTTTATTATTACGAAAAATTGAAAAGTTTGAATGAGTTAGAATTTTTCCTACAGTCTTCCATTAATAGGTAATATTGGGCGACGAAATTATATTTGCCACGTCGAATGAGGTAGGTAGGTAGGTACTTTTCCTCTTACAACTTTCGCGGGAATCAACGAATCGAGTAAACAACATTTCATACACATGTAGGATTGTAGGTTCTAGGTACAGTAGACCCAGAAAATTTGACCATTTTGCAATTTTTCGAATCGATGACATTCGTCGTTCGATATTCTTCGGAGAAAATTACATTTGGCAAATCGTACTACGTAAGTGGATTCAATTTTGATGCCTGGGCAGGAGGGAAAAAACACCAAAAAGCACCCTTCAAGCTCGAGAAGCCACGTGCTTGTACTCGACACTCGTATAGGTTGAATAATACATTTCGATACTTGTAAAAATCTAGTTTTATAGTCTAAAACAATTCACGCGGGCAAAATAAAATATACGAGCGCTTTATACATCGACCGTGGAAGACGACGACGACAACGACATCGCAGTCTTTACTGCGTGCGACTAGCTTACAATTATGTACCTAAGGTGAGACTTTGGGGGCAAAAGCTCTGAAGCTGATACGCGATACAGGCGTCAACTTTGAACAGGGCAACAACAAGTAGGTACCCACGACGAGTAGACAAGATCGGTAAAAATCATTCCAGCGATTAATACGAGTACGGTTCGCCTTATAAGAACGTGAAGCGCACATTTCGAGTGAAGTGAAAAACACGGCGATGGGCGATGGATGTAAAATTAAAGACTAAGCTGTAAGCTATCGCTATCGCGCGCGTCTAAGTCTTCCTCTTTCGCATTCGCGACTCGCGCGTTCACTTTTATCTGGCGTATTTTCAGTCGAGTAAATTTAGCCGTTAATTCATAAAGCTTTCTGCGCTGTGTTTTAATTATTTATTACGAGTACAACGCCAGAGCAATACTTACGTAGACGTACGCGCCACGTTACATATTTCATAACCTCCTACAACACCGACCATCTACGCCTGCAGTTTACACAAAATTTACATCTACTTCTACACCTTTATTCCGAGGCGAATTTCCGTTCAACGTTTACACGTTCACGTGCTTTCTCACCACAACCAGCGCAGCATCTTCCATCTTCTCAGCAATCGCCGGTATACTGACGATGACGGTACTCGTCGTATTTGGCAACGCAAACACCCGTACAAACCTAAACTTACGAGTAAAATGTGTCGCCGCGCTATCTCGTCTTCCAAAAAAAAAAAAAAAACCTTTTTATGCGAAACAATAAAACATAAGAGAGGAAAAAACGCCACAAAAATACACTCGGTCGGCATAATTTCACATTTCCAATTCACTTCTAACAATAGCTTAATTACATATCCGGCTAAGCTTCGCTAATGATATTCCTATTTCCATTTTTTACCGCCGCGCCGCGCCGCGAGTAGTCTCCCTTAATGCGAAGAAAAAAAAATATTTAAATAACAAATACGACGTTGCCGCGTTACCTTTTAAATGGTATCATTTATTATAACAACAAATTAATTGCCTTTCTCCGCGCTCCCTCGCCCCCTCCCCCCCTCTTCTCCTACTCGCGACTTGACGCGATAATTACTCGAATATGGTATTTGCAGCTTTTACCAGCAGGTAAAAGTATAATCATTCGATTGTTGCGGTTTGTATTTTGTTACCTTGGTTTTATCGAGGGTCGCATTTCGGATAGGTAATTTGCAGCTAACAATGCAGTTGAGTAGGTTCTGCTGCTGTTGTTGTTGTTGTTGTCGTCGGGTAAAGCTTTTTTCCTTTATTCGTCGGAACATGCGAAAGTACCTACTCGTACACCGACAATTCTATCGATTACCTTGGTTTTTGAATACAAAAAAGAAAATAGGGCTAAACGAAAATCAGCGAAAAGAAAACTAAACACACCAACACGAATCGTAATCCTCGCAATACGCGATAGTACTCGTAATAGAAAAAAAAAGATTGATTTTCCAAGAACTCGTTTCCTGGCCGGGTCAGATGTCACCACATCAGTATGACCAGTAAACAACAGAAAACGACTGAAAAAAAGAATCCAAAAACGGAATGAAATTTTTCAAAATTTACGTACCTAAAATGTTACAAAAATTACTAGAAAAAATCACCAAAAATTTACTGTAAAATTTGCTCAAAACATGTTCAAAACTTGAAATCAAAAAAGCGATTGAAATTTTCAGGAAATTTCCAAAAAAAAAAATCGTTAAAATGTCATGAAAATAGTTTGAATCATCAAAAGATGAAGTAGCAAATGTCACAAAATTGCCTAAAAATTGAAAAAAAAATAATCAGAAAAAATTGATCAAAATACATGTTTAAACAGCAAAATGACATGCCCCTCCCCCCCCCACCAATTCAGGATGTCCACTCATTTCTGGAAATGATTTTCCCTGACTTTTCCAGGTTTTCCAGACCAATTTTTTCATTTTTCAAAATGTTCTATGCTTACCCCATACTTGAATTGAGGAAGTTTTTTTGGCGGTGGGAGGGGGGAGAGGTGTAATTTTTTTTCATAAGCTTCCCTTCGAACTGGTTACTTCTTCGGATACAAAAAACAACCTGCATCAAGTTTGGCCAATTGATACAATATTCATACGAGTATGACTGACTTATGAAAATTTTTCTTTTCTTTTTTATTGGTACATACAGTATTTTGGAGGCTTCAAAATATGAAATTTATTCATTTCAAAAGGAGAAAAAAATTGGCCCAAGCGAAACGAGTGCGAAAGCTTCTGAAAATTTGCATTTCGAGAGGCATAAGAACGAGGTTTTTTAAAGTGAGGACGAGTAGTTTTTTTGGCTTTTAAGATTTTAGAAGATATTTTTTTTGAAGGAAGTTGATTTTGAAAAAGAAAACATGCCTATGCGAGGGCGAAAGCTTTTGTAAATTTGTGTTTCGAGAAGTAAAAAATGATGTCTTCCTTTCATCACAGGTCCTTATCTAAAATTTGCAATTGATCATTTTTTCAAAATTTCAAGGATTTTGTGTGAAAATTACGAAATTCCCCGACTTTTTTCTGACTTTTCCAGACCGATCAAATTCCCTGACTTTTCTAGGTTTTCCAGGTTTTCCAGGCTTGTGGACACCCTGAAATTGCTCGTACTAATTCACGAAAAATTACCAGTAATTTTTTAAAATTAAATGTGATTTGTCAGATAATACTGTAGGTAAAAAATTAGATTTTCTAAATAGGTACTGAAAACTGAGCAAATTTTCTAAAGTTTTAAGAAGCCAGGCATAATTTATTAAGAATTCAACAACCCCCCACCACAGTTTTTTCGATAATCTCTCCATCACACTCCATCACAGTGAGGTGGGAAGTTTACGAAAATTGTACAATCAAAATTGAATGAATAAGTAAATATCATAAAAATTGTTGAACTGGTGGGTCAGTTAAAAAAATTGCTAAACCTTCCAATAGAGAAAAAATTCTCGACTATTGAAATAAAAAAACAAAAATTTCCAATTG
This sequence comes from Planococcus citri, assembly GCF_950023065.1. Taxonomy (NCBI): domain Eukaryota; kingdom Metazoa; phylum Arthropoda; class Insecta; order Hemiptera; family Pseudococcidae; genus Planococcus; species Planococcus citri. The sequence continues at coordinate 71,698,071 of NC_088680.1, forward strand.
CTCTAACTCGGTTTGTTTACGCGTGCTTTCGTCCATTCGAAGTTTACAACTTGAAATGTATTATTTAGCCCTATTGTCCTTGATTATATGCGTTTTTTCGTCGAGAAAAAGGAGAAAGAAACGGCTGGGAATCGCATGTTTTCAGCCATCGACGACTCGGTTCGCGTGTTTTATTTCTATCCCTTTTCAATCAATTCAACTCGATTGGATTTCGAATCGCGATTTACGACTTTGGATGGAAAAGAAGTAGGCAATCCGTATAGGGTGAAGTTCGGCACTAGCCTATAAAGGCGTAGTAGAAATATGTGTGGATCTAGGTTCACTCTCGCTAATTTTAAACACAAATCTGTTACTTTTGCACTACATACTAACTTTTCAACGTCGTTGCTCTCAAAATGGCTCGGAATAAAAAAATCACACGTATTAAAAGAAGGAAATACTGGCTGGATACAGGCGCATCGTGGTCTCGAAATCGAACACCAATATTTTTCATAGATACTCGTATTACGCGAAAATAAACTTCATTTATCAGATACCCAAAACTTTGCGACAAAATACTCGTAATGATATCACGTAGTAATACACAAAGGATCTTCAAAGCGAAGCTATATCATACTCGTAGTCGTATCTGCTGCTGCTGGCGAAAACAGATTGGAAACTCGTCGGCCGTTCGAATTTCAAGCACCTCTACCTACCCTTTTCTGCGACACGATTCTCGAAATTTTCCGTTAATCGGGGGATCGGAGGATGGGGGAAAAACGCAGAACACGAGTAGATACGAGTATAAGCTTACGAAAAACGGTAATTGGATCGTTACTGCGGCGAGTAATTTTTTTCCACTGGAAACCTTTGATATTAATAACTAAATATATAACGCAGTTAATATGTGATTAACTAGCCGACCTTTTCTTCGTTAATTGACATTTTGACGTCGACAAGATACCTCGAAATAATTACAATAATGTTCTCCCTTCGACCCTTTGACCAGTCCTTAAACCTCGACTATACTACAACTAACATACGAGTATAATAATGTTCTGTCGATGTCGCTTCGCCGCTCCTCCGCTCCTCCGCCGCAATTTGATCGATTTTTTCCCATTTCCACTACCTAGCGTCGGCGGCGGTCGCTTCGACCGCACAGGCACAGGCAAAAGCGAAATTCAGTTCAACGAGAACGACGATATCAATACATTTTCGTGGCATTATCGAATTTATCAAGTAGTCATTTTCATTATACACGGCTTTGAAAATAGCACATAATAGCTACACGAGTAGAAGGTGGGAAGACTGGCATGGAAGGTAGCAAGGTACCTAGCAAGGTACAGGTAGGTAGGTTTGGCTGTCGCACGTTATTGCCTGACACGAGTACAACATACATTTACCTACATACAATGTTGTCCGGCCTGTGCCCGCGTCCTTCTACCTGTCCCCATGTATACAGCGCAAATTACACAGTGCAGGGGCAGGCTGCAGGGTGAAGGACGATGGGAAATGGAAGGGAGCAGGGTGCCAGTGCCAGTGCCACAGACACACGATGTGACACGAAAGTCAAGACCGCTCGAAAATAACTCGACGACTGGCGGAAAATGGAAAACTCGTATCCCTTTTTCTCCCCCTGCAAGCATTCCATCATTCTCATTCTCGAACCCCCCCCCCCTCCAGAAGAAAATGTTTGAAAAAAATACGCACACCTGTCATCGCGACATTGTGAGAAATGCAACATTTTTGACCCACGCTCTGTGGTAAAGAACAGCTCATCTTCCAGGGAGTACATTTCAAAAACTGAAATCACGATGCCAAAATTGAAAGCATTAATCGTGCAAACACACATCGTCGTCGATGGAACAGCTTTCATTCTGCGTATCGTATCATTTAACAGTAGGATTTTTCCAGCGTAATGCGTGAAATCGATTCGACCAGTTAGAAAACTTTCGTAGCACACTGTAGACGAAATTAGCGTGTTGCATGACGAAGAGCTGACAATTCTCTCGAATAAAATTAACTCGTTGATGCGAACAAGTTTTTATTTTTGAAAATTTTCGCATTGTCTGCGTTATTTTTGGCGTTGATTCAACGTGCGCGTGCTTCGCTTCGATGATATGCGTATTATGTAGAATGTAGTAAATGCACGTTCTACATTACTCCCAACTCGAGTACGAGTACATAGACATTCTACTAGCTTGCCATAGCTAAAGCTATGAGCTATGAATACGAAGTTACCGACTTCGTCGTTGAGATTTACTTAGTATGTATGTACGTAGGTATGTACGAATTGAGCTTTTGTTTTACTCGCGAGCGTGTTGGACTGCTTTGGTTTTTATTTCATTCGGATGTTTGGTCGTAGTAAACAAACTACGTGTATCATCGAACGAAATCTGCATTGCCAAAATACACGCGACTCCGAATTAGTTTGAAAACATTTGCAAGATTACTTTTACCCCTTCAATCACATCGAAGCCTTTCTTGCGCTTGATTTGATTGCTTTTGGAAATAAGCGAACTATATAGTACAATAGGTTGCAAAAAAAATGTAGCCCCTAAGAGAATACTACATATACGAGTACGACAAAGAATACAAAAGACCAGAGCACGTATGTACCTACTACCTACCTAGTACCTACCTACCAGAATATCGATGATTTGCTCAGAATTCATAAAACAACAAGAGAGATCTTTGAATTTAAACAAAAATTCGCATTTGGTAAAAAATTACTCTCGGTGTTCCGGAATTAAGCACAAAATTTTGTTTGAAATTTTCAAAATTCACCTCTTACACATTTTCAAAGTTTTACTCAGGTTTTTTTTCTCATATCCGGTCCAGGGCTGTTAAATTACCGTAATTTATTCGCTGGTAAAATACGGCAGTAACATACGGTATTTTACGGTATTTATGGTATTTTACCATTTTGGATATGAAGAGTTATTTATAGTTTGACATCGAAGTTCTGAACTTCTGACCTGCCTCTGAAGTAAATTTTCATCTGTTTTAGGTGTTGTTAGAGATTATAGGAAATTTTCATGGACATTTTTTGGAAATTTATGGGGAAAATTTTTGGTACCTTTCAAATCATAAATTTCCATGGAAATTTGGGAATTTATGAAGGAAAGATGAAAAAAAAAGTGTTCAATTGGCTTTTTGGTAAATTATGGTAAAATACAGTAATAAACTTTTGGTAAAATACCATAATACTGCCGTAATGTACCAACATAAATTACCTTACAGCCCTGATCTGGTCGACATGTCTAAATTAACATGAAAAACTCAATCTAAATCTTAATCTACATCTAGATCTAAATACCCCTCTCCTGCCAGTACTCCAGGAATCTAACTGCTTCATCATCAAGTGTCCTATTTAATTTTCCAGGATCGATTTTTCCTGATAATTCACACACAAATAAGTGTCTGTCAGTCTAAACATCGCTGCATTCACACAGATCATCATCAGCCAACTGCCATCCATGAAGGTTGTACTTTGACCTTGTGACTCCACTCCTCAATCTGTTAAGTGTTTTCCACTGTCCATATTTCAAGTATTCTCCACTTGGTAGGGCTTCCTGCCTAGTTCTTCCCTGGCCACCTGCATTCCATATGCGACATCTATCTGTGCTAGGAGTATCTTTTAGTTCTTCAACTGTTTTCATGAAACTGTGTTTAGATCTGTGAAGGTGAGGCGGGTTTCTGCCAGTTCTTCATACCTATACATAGGATGCAACAGATTCTTTAGCATCTTTGTCTTCTCTACCATGGATGCAACTTCATGTCTGACTGCTGGTGGGGCAATTCCACTCAACACATATAGGTTATTCAATGGTGTTGGGCGTAAGCACCCTGTCACCAATCTACGTGCTTCGTTTAAGGGTATATCAACTTTGCTTGCATGTGCTGAATGACTCCAAACAGGGCAGGCATACTCTCCCACTGAATAGCACAGTGCCAGTGCAGATGCTCTCATAACTTGGGGCTTAGCTTCCTAACTGCTGCCTGCTAGTTTGCGAATTATATTTGTTCTGGCTGCAACTTTCATTTTAGTTGCCTCACAGTGCCTTTTGTAGGTCAAGGACCTATCTAGGGTTACACCCAGGTATTTGGGGTTATCTGCATGCTTCAGATCTGTTCCACCCCATCGAATATTCAATTGTCGCTTTGCTTCGCGATTTCTGAGATGAAAAGAGCATGTCTCTGTCTTTGTTGGATTTGGTTTGAGGTGGTTACCTTATAGTATGTGTCCAGTTCTTCTATAGCCTGGTTTAGTGTGCCCTCCACCTCCGCAAACGTATCATGTTGGGCAGTTAGTGTACGATCATCTGCATACAGAAAGTGGTTAGTATCTGGTCCAATTGGTTGGTCATTGGTGTAAATGTTGAAGAGAATTGGTGACAAAACACTGCCCTGAGGCAATCCATTCTTTTGCCACCTCCAGGTGCTATTTTCACCATAGAGTGTCACATAGAATGTTCTGTCTTTCATCAACATAGTGACTATCTGTGTAAATTTAAAATCCTTTGTGAGTTGGTACACCTTATACTGGAGTAGTCTGTGGCACACCGTGTCAAAAGCTGCTGTGAGGTCGACAAACACTACTCTAGTGACTTTCTTCTTTTCAAAGCCATCTTCAATGAGCTGTGTTAAGTGTAATATCTGGCCAGTGCATGATTTTCCTGGTCTAAATCCAGCCTGCTGTCTGATCAGCCCCTCATCTATACAGTCAGCCATGCGCTTTGAAATGACTCTTTCAAAAATCTTGTATAGGTGACACAACAGGGAGATAGGCCTGTAATTCTTTGGGTCATTTGCATCCTTGCCTGGTTTCTGTATGCTAATTGATTTCCTAGTTCAATGGTTTCCTTTTGCTCAGGCAGATGGAAACAATTCGAAAAATCAGGGGCGATTTTTTTCTCGATATTCGGGAGGTTATTTGGAAAAATTATGCAGTAGAAATGGAGACTTCTGTTTCATTTAATAAGTGTAGTACCTAACATAGGAACATTGCAGGTGTCTGTTATAGGGGTACCAACGTTGCTCGAGAAACCAAAAGAGGTGTTTTTGTGAAAAAAAAAAAAAAAAAAAAACTCTACATTCGTCACATTTAAAAATTTTTTTTCAACTTCGGGTCGGAGGCTCATTTTAACCTAGCGAGGAAAAAAATAGGGAATGATTTTTTCATAAAATCGAACAACTTTAGGGGATGATTTGGGACAAACTGGAACACAGGATACTTCTTACACTCAAAAAGTTTTTCATCAAAAGAAAAACTAGGACACTTTTTCATTCTGGTAGATATTCTGCGGATTTTCCCACTTACAAATACGAAAATGTTGAACATGGCATGTTAATTGACAGAAAAAGTTGTCAAAACAATGTAATCCTTAGGTACGTATAAGTTCGTGGTAAATTTAGTTGAAAATTTTTAATAAATTCCTAACCACGTTTCGAATATAAAACAACGGGGGAAAAAAAGGCGAAGAAAAACGTTCCAACATTTTAGTAGTTATTATTTTCATTTCAAAACGAAGGGGAGAAAATCATTATTTTTTCATCGCAAGATGGCACGCGCTAAACAGCGCCAATAAAAAGGCACCGCAGAGTACGAGTATACTATGCAGTTTTCGTAATGAAAAAAAAGTAGGTACCTATCCTTATCCATATTTGTTGGCAACGAAACGACGCGGTGCGGCGGTGGAAGGATAAAAGCGACTATGTCATTGAAATCTCTACCGGGTCACCGCATTGCTGGGGCAGATCTCACCTTTTCTTTATTTTCTCCTCGTGTAGGGCTCCGGGCTCGTACTGCATGTAAAAGTCGTTTAAAAAGGTCGTTAAATTTGTCACGAAATTCTTTTTCTTTTTTTTTTGAATACCCACGTCTTGTTTATCAAAATCCTTCGATAAGCCAATTTTCATTTGAAAATCCGCCTCGTTTGTATATGTATTATTGGATGATGAAAAATTCAGAACAAAAAAATTAGGTAAAAGAAGAAGCAAACACGACCATTTAAACGAATATCTGTACGTCTACGTATAAATTGTGCTTTTTACCTACCTACAATAGGAAGGTCTTAGGTATACCACTGTGAGAGTATGAAGTAGAGAAAAAATAAGAGGAAAAATGAAATATCTGCAACGCGTTTGTGTAAAACATGGTGATGGGGATGGCGGTGACTGAAGGTGCGGTGCGGTACGGTGCGGCGTCAATTTGGACATAGAAGGAAAATTGCTGGGTGCTTTTGATCTTTCACTACAACGCTATCACGTTGATATCATCCTTCTCTAGAAAGGACAAAGACTTTACAACCTTCTACACGACATTTTCTCGATTACGCCGCGCCGCCGCCGGCTGTTGGCGCGAGCGCGGCGGCGGCTGCGGCGTGCCGAAGCGTTCGAGCTTTTCATCGCTGTTTTTCGTATTATTTCGGGGCCATGTTTGCGGCTTCTTCGTGCCATGCTTGATGCAGTGTGCCGTGTAGTGTGTACTGTGTACTATATTTTTCTTCTTAATAAGTCGGAGGCCGTGGATCTTCTTTTCTATTTACGCCGGCGGCTACGTAATTTTCCTTTTACGTACGTATCTTGATTCGGCGAATTGTTTTTTTCTTTTGCCTCGCCTCGCCTTGCCTTGCCTTGCCTTTTCAACCTCTTTGCCTTTCGCGAGCTCGTTCTTCGCCTTTGAACGTATAACGTACCGCCGCCGCCGCCAAAGGTACAAAGGTTACAGGTGTCGTTATCTGAGCCTTTTTTTTCTCTTCTTCTCCTTCTCTGTTCTCGAATCGATTTCGTGTGCGCGCTCTTTCTCATATTATAGAATTATTTTTAGCATACGTATTTACGTTATTAGATTACAAGGTTCGCCTTGCATTTTCTATTTCTCTTTTTTTCCCTCTATATTCGTCCTTTTTTTTGTATGTACTAACTCTTTTCGTCGATTTTCTTTGTTGCAGTTGTCGAAAGCACGGTTTATTTTTGGATTGGAAACGCGCTATTTACTTAAACACAAGAAGTCGGTATGACTTCTACTGCACCATGCACACGATTCAGCGATAACTACGAATTAAAAGAAGAACTAGGAAAGTAAGTAATTTTTAATTTATACGCCAATACCTCGTATATCGTAGGAACCCGATAGCTATGTCATTTCGCACTTATATAATACCTCGCTCGTCTCGCTTCATCAATTTACACCTGCGGCTGCAGCACGAGCTTTTACTCAAGGTCTTAAAACTTGCGTTGTTATTAGGATTAAGAATAGGTAGTGTCACTTTGTGTTTTTTTTTTTTGCATAATACTGCAATCAATGCCGCATCACCTTGCGTGAGTTTTCGTTTCAACTGTTAATATTTCACACATGGCTTACCTTTGGCTGACCTCGCGAATTATTCATCGTAAATAAAAAATTTTTAAAAATTTATCGACCGTTGAAATGCGTTGGAATTTCACGACGAAAGACATTTACGAGTAAAATCATTCAAATTTACCAAAATCGTAGATAAATTTTGCGGAAATTGGTCAAAATTCAACGAAAATTGCTTAAAACATCGCTATTGGAAGTTGGATCACGTTTAAATTACATCAAAATATTTGAAATCATAAAAAATTACAACGAACTGATGACATTTTCGTAAAATTCAGTGAAATTTGGCGAAACCTGTTCAAAGCAGCTTTAAAACGTGTTTAAAAATGACATCAAAACATTCAAGAAGCATTTATTCATTCATAATTTCCAAAAAACTGAAGAAATTTCACCAAAAGTAGGAAAAATTTATCAAAATTTTCATAAAATACCGTGAAACTTGTTGAAAATAAAATTAAAACGCTCGAACATTATTATTAATGATTTAATTTATCAACTTTGATGGGTGGGAGGTAGTCGGGGAGCCCGCTTAAGGATAAATTGCACCCCCCCTCGTCGATCCTCCGGGACAACTTTTTTCTAAAATAAAGGGGGAGGCCTAAGGAACATTTCTAGCCCTTGTACTCAAAAAAAAAGTGGTCTTACATACAAAATTGACAGGTCAGCCGAAATTGCAGATTTTACGTTCCAACATAAGACTTGCACAACATTTTTCAAACCATACAAACGTAGATCGAAAGATCAGGCAAAAATTTATCACCTGTCACAATTTCAAGTGCTGAAGTGCGTTTTTCGATTTTTGGTGAATTTTTGAAAATCAAATTTAGGCCAAAATGAGGAAAAAAATCAAAATTTTACCAAATGGACCAAGAAAGCTACAATTTTGGATACACCCTATTTTCGACATGCCGAATCGATCGGAAACGATTTCAACCCGTTTTGAGCAGTTCTGGAGCCTCCAGCAGATTTTTGAAACTCGAAATTCACACAAAGTTTCACCAAAATGGAGTTGGAAAGCTGAAATTTATTCGGCAAACTAATTTCAATACACTACGAAGTCAACTGCAGGGGGATTTGAAATCGTTTTGGAGCCTCCAGCGACTTTTTGAAAATTCTTGAAGTCTCCAGCAGATTTTTGAAACTTTAAATTTCCACAAAATTTCATCAAATGGAGATGGAAAGCTGAAATTTACTCTACACTCCAATTTTAACACCCACTGAAGACGACTTCAGGTGGGTTCAAAGCATTTTGGAGCCTCCAGCGACTTTTTGAAAATTACTGGAGCCTCCAGTAGATTTTTGAAAATTTAAATTTCCTAAAAATTTCATCAAACGAGATGGAAAGTCAAAATTCATTCTGCAAACTAATTTTAATACGCTACGAAGTCGTCTGCTGGTGGAATTCAAAGTTATGGTTTTTTTTTTTGAAAAATTGAAATTTCCAACAAGTAGCTGGAAGCTTCAAAACCATTTAAAACCACCATGTAGTCGACTTCATATCGTATTGAAATTAGTATGCGAAGTAAATTTCTGCTTTCCAACTCCATTTTGGTGAAATTTTGAGTGAATTTCGAGTTTCAAAAATCTGCTGGAGGCTCCAGAACTGCTCAAAACGGGTTGAAACCGTGTCGAAAATAGGGTATATCCCAAATTGTAGCTTGCTTGGTCAATTTGGTAAAATTTTGATTTTTTCCCTCATTTTTTGCCTAAATTTGATTTTCAAAAATTCACCAAAAATCGAAAAACGCACTTTAGCACTTCAAATTGTGACAGGTGATAAATTTTTGCATGATCTTTCGATCTACCTTTGTAAAGTTTGAAAAAGTTTGTGCAAGTCCTATGTTAAAACGCAAAATCTGCGATTTCGGCTTACCTGTCAATCAAAATGGCCGCCATTTTGTATGTAGAGCCACCTTTTTTTCTGAGTACAAGGGCTAGAAATGTTCCTTAGGACTCCCTCTTTAAAAAAAAGTTGTCCCGGAGGATCGACCGGGGGGGGGGGTGCAATTTATCCTTAAACGGGCTCCCCGACTAAGGTGGAAAATTCCAACTTTGGAAAATAAGGTACACTCTAACATCATTGAAAATGATTAAAAAATAATGAAATTTCGCTAAAAGTTTACAAAACTTGGCTGAAATTGTAACAAAACATTGAAAAATTGATTACACTAGGCAACAATTTTTGACTTTTTTCGTGTGTTCGGGTTGAAAATGGGCTTAATCGATAGTTTAGACCCTAAAACAAAAAACAGAGTGGGATTTTTCAATTTGAATTGTTTTTGTGGTCAGGAGAGATGATCAAAGTTTCAAAAATGGCCGTTTTTGCCCTATTTCACGAGTTTCTGGCGACACCAGTATTGTTTTTCGAAAAAAACCAAGGTCATATTCGGATTCTACGCACTTTTTTAAGTAAACATCTTTCCCGGATTTTCGATTTTCGAACATTCAAGCGCATACGGAAGATTTTCGTTTGTAACACGAGATTTTTAGTGCACGAGAGCCTCGCCCGCGCGAACACGGTTCCGCGCCACGATTACATCGTGGAGTAACGCCAGCGTCGCGCGCTCCGAGTTTTAAAATATGTTACAAACAAAAATCGTCCGTATGCGCTTGAAACTTCGAAAATCGAAAATCCGGGAAAGATGTTTACTTAAAAAAGAGCGTAGAATCCGAATATGACCTTGGTTTTTTTCGAAAAACAATACTGGTGTCGCCAGAAACTCGTGAAATAGGGAAAAAACGGCCATTTTTGAAACTTTGATCATCTCTCCTGACCACAAAAACAATTCAAATTGAAAAATCCCACTCTGTTTTTTGTTTTAGGGTCTAAACTATCGATTAAGCCCATTTTCAACCCGAACACAAGCATGCCGTTGCCTAGTGTTATTTTAAAGAATTAAGTATTTTCCCAAAATGATGGACATTCAAGTTTTCCTTCTTCCTCGTTTGATATTCCCATACCTAGTGAAAGAAAGGATAATTTCAATTAAGATTTCGAAAAAAAATTACCACACTGGGTAAATACGAGTAGGGTACATCTACATATTCGCAATCGCAAAACACTCCGAACATAACATACGTATTTTCATCTTCATCATTACGAATGTTCCGTTAGGTAGGTACCTATTTTACTCGCGCTCGTGTTTTTTACTCGAGAAAATTCGCAAATAAGTCGATATGGGGAAAAAAAAAACGCGAAGGTAGGTAGTCGAAAGAAGCGAGTAAATTGATAAGGTACTGTAGCTGAAAAAAGCTATTTTTAAGAAAGGGAAATATGAAAACTGTTGCTGAAAAAGAAAACTTTGGAAGCTATAAAGTATACGACGAGTATAGCGCGGGAGCACACGGTAGACTGGGCAAAAGTATATTTCATCGTCGTTTTACAAAAGAAAAATTCGAGTAGAAAGAAAAACGAACAGCAACGAGCACGTATAATGGGTATCGATGAAGAAAAATTCTGGTTGGGGAAAAAAAAAGCGCGAGAACAACTCTCGAATCACAAATCGACGTAATACAACAAATTACACCCGTGTCCCGTATACCTACCTACTCCTCGTATTTGGTGGAAATTCGTGAAAAATAAAGAAAAGAGTCGGCGAATAAATTCATTTAAACGAAAATGTATACGTATCAATAACAACGCGGCTTTAGATTGAAAAACGATAAAAAAAATTATCATATAAATAGAAGGCGTGTGCGAGAAGGCGCCGCGCCGCCATCGAGCCGCAAAAGCCGAAAAAGAAAAAGCGAACACTTTCGAGTGGAAATTTCGCATCGAGCATAATTTTTAACGTGCTCGGCGAGAACGGTGTGGCGGCGTTCCTGTTTGCTGTGTGAAAACTGAAAAATGCGGTGCGGCCGAGAATTCGAGAATTACAATTCTATTAGCAATTTTATCGCGTAAAATAAATCTAACGTGCGAGGGTAGCGAAAGCGAAAGCGCCTCCTCGTCCTCATCCTCAGTCATATTCCAAGGGTCGACTCGAAAAATTTGTTCGCTGCTTACGTCTTCGTTAGAAAAAAATTCAAATCGTACGTAATACGTTTACTATTTCGATTCGATATACTACATAGTACATGCTTATAACATACTCTTACTTCGTATGTAGTAGAATCATAAAGTTAAAAGCGTGGTGCAAAGTTATCCGTGTGTGCGAAATTTTTCATACATGCGCGTCCCCCGTCCCATCACCCCCTCCTACAGCTCGGTTCGGTGTATTAAAAACACACTGCATATACTCGTACGAGTACTCGTATAGCGAGCGTATCTTTTCCATTCGAATGATTTTTCAAGAACGAAGACGACGACGACGACGACGATGCGTCTTCGAGTGTAAAAAGCTATTATTTTTGTAAAAACCATCGCATCGCCGACCCCGAATGTCAAACTGGGCACGAACGCGAATCGACCATGAACCGAATTCTGACTACATTTTTTCGCTTCGCCGCATTATTGTCCGCTTGTCAAAGAAAGGGCTGACTTATGATCCCTTTTTGCCTGCCTTTAGTTTCAGACCAACTCGCGATAAGAAAATTCACAATAGCGAAATTTTTCGATTTCTCCGATACTTAAACGAAGGTATAGCGAAATTTCGATTATGACGAGGGTCAGACTTTGCGAGATGAACGTTTCAAATGCTCGACTAGAATTTCAATGCGAACAACAACGTTGAGAATCGCTACTGGAGTTTTAATATGTACTTCCACACCTACGTATTTTGTTTCTGATTCGTGTATTTTTCACCCACCGATATATGTTGTATTATTTTCTGATGTCATTTAATTGATGAATTTGGTTGAATTGAGAAAAACTGAATTATAAAATGCCACTTTAGTTTACATTTTCACTCAGAAATCAGTTTCAGTCGGACCAAACGTTACACTCTCTATACATATAGTTTTCGAGAAGTTGTTATTTTTGACAATTTCATGAAACTTTTGCTCATTTGCCTTCTTTTACTTTTTACCCAAAAAAATTATCGCATCAGAACGTTTTGCAATCATGTTCCTTCATAAAAATTTGAAATCAGTTGCTATATCTCAAACTATAGAATAGGTACAATGGATAGGTACACATTTCACATCAGCTTAGATATATTAATTGATAAATGTATATTTTTTTCAATTCATCAAAAATGGCTTACCCGAGTGATCTTCGTATTCCTTCAATTCAGCCAAGTATGTACGTCCAAAATCCAATATTTAGCTGAAAAAAAAACCAAACAAACAAACATGAAATAACTATCGATTAGTCGACTATTGCTGAATATTTTATCATTGAAACCTATTTTAGAAAATTTTCATTACTTTTTCTCCCCGTACACGAGTCCGTTTTCTAAATTTTGACCATAGATACTATATCTCTACCAGGATATCCAATCTTTCAAAAAAATAACTTTTCCTGACTTTTTGCAGTTATGTATATTGATCAATTTTTCCAATTGCACAATCATTCGAATATCAAACACACACAAAATAGTAAAATGGCAGAAGTTGTTGAGTAATGGTGTGGAGGGGGGGGGGTAGAAATTTTCTAGACGTCAACAGCAGTGAATTTATCAATTAATCAACAAACTTTTGTCACGTGGATAACCTAGAGGCATTAGGGATGTTAGAGAACAACGGTGAGTCTGGAGGAAAAGGAGAGGGAGGAGGTTTAAAGTCTAGAAATTTGAAAAAAAATATGCTTAGTTCATTCTTAAACATGGTAATTTTCAAAAGTTTTTGATGTGCTCAACTTCACATTCAGTTTTAGAACTAAGCAAGTCAGTGCAATATCAAAATGTTCGAAAATGTAGGAAATTTCGATTTTCAAAATTCTGAGGAAGGGGGGGGGGGTGGAAGGGTCAAATCAAAAAAATGAGTCGAGATTCGTATTCAGCTGCCTCGAAAACGTATGAAACGATACGTCACAAGATATCCGATATTTTCCAATATTTTGACTAGAATTTTGGGGCTTTGTACCCCTTCCCCCCTTTCATAGTTTTGCAAATCGCATCACAAAAAATTCATAGAATATCACAAAAATTTATGCTTTCTGGATTTTTTTTTCAACTTGTGAAATTACAGTTCCGAAATTAGAACAAATTTAGATTTGAAATTTTTGGAAAATATTTTCAAAATTGCTCTCGATTACTTTCAAAATACTGCGAACAGATTTCCTTCAAGTTACAACAGTGTTGAACTATCAAACTCCAAAGTTGAGCATTACGAAGCTGAAACAAAAAACAAACCCCACCCCACTTGCCCTAGGAAGCAGTCAGGAGCTATGGCAACGATGACGATTTTATTCTTAAATAATGCGGAGAACTCGCAAAAAAATTAGCCTATGAGCAGAATCGGAGGACTCAAACCCAAATCTGGGCTAATTTAACATGGAATTACCAAATTATAATGATTTTTGTATCATTTGAGAGGGTGAAGTTGGCTATTTGAGCTTGGTTTGGGGTTTCAATTTTCAGCCAATTTAAACACTTTTATGGCATTTCAAAAAATTTTCAAGCTTAGTAAATTTTGAAAACATGTTGTTTAATTATGCTAATTTTTCACCAATTTATGGTAGGTAAATTTCAGTAACTGAGAAGTTGATTCAAAAATAATTTTTATAATACTGTCTGGTGGATTTTTGACAGATCGTCTTTTAATTTTGAGAATATCTGACTAATTTTTGGCAGTTGCGTTTAATTTTAGGGTAAAAAGATGATTTTTCCGCGAATTGGATAACCTCCAGAAAGACGACTTTGATGACTTGAGTCAAAATATGGCGGATATAGAAATTTATAGGAAGGAATGGAAGGATGAAAAAGGTCAAAAAAGTTCAACCAGGGAGTCAATCGATAAAAAATCAAAAGTTGTACATATAATACTCGTACATTAAAAAATCAGTTTCCTAGGCTGAAATTTGGCGAGAACATTCGTAGGATGTCTTAGATGTTCTTTTTGAGGGTTTAGAATTTTTAGTCCCTCCCCATCCTTTTCTTTTTCGTGCTTTTTTCTACGGGTTCTTCCCAAACTGACCCAGGAGGCCACGTACATTTACAGGTTGCCCTAGAATGTGCCTTTAGCGGATTATTTCGACTTTTCAATGTCTCCCTATCTCTTTTCAGACCCAAAAAAGTGAATTTTCACGCTTTTTTTGAACAATTTTGGATTTCTTGTCATCGCTGAAGCCTTTCCAAATTCACCTAAGAGGCTGAAATTTGGCATGCACATCTGCAGGGTGTTCTATGTAGATGTATCTTTCGGGGAGTTTCGACTTTTCAATTCCTTCGTAGTCCTTATACGCTTCTTCAACAACAGGAAAGCGGATTTACGTCTATTTTGTATCGTTTTTTCAACAAAAAAAAGGGGTACTTGAAAAAATTCTAGTCGTTTGATAGATGGATAGATGAACGAATGAACGAGCGATTGATTGAATAATCAAGCAAATAATGGAATATGGAAGAAATTCGACGAAAAGGGTATTTTAATTAATAAGATTTCGGTTTCTCAATTTTTGACTGTACAAAAAAATGACCTATCCAGTTACCCACGCAGCTCGACTATACAAGCTGAAATTTTTTCAATGGTCAATTTACACGGTGAAATTGGAGTTGAATTACAGGACACGTGCGCGTCTCGTATTTCGAATGGAAATTAATCTGAAAAAGTACCCACAGATACGAGAATGACTAATGACGTAGCATTTATCAACAAAACTGTATGAAACTTTTTTTCCATTCCACAGTCTATTTTTAAACTTGTCCTATGTGGATTTTTACTCGCCACGTCCACGTACCGTATATTATCATACGGTTGTACGGTTGTACTGGTATGTAGTCGGTCATTTTGACCGTAAACCGAGCTCGAGATCGGTCTCAGCGGAGATGCAATGATGTGACTGTATTGTACTCGTAAGTTGTAACCGCGCGTATACGAGTATGTAATGTATTTCGATAATAGGTGTTAATAAATCACGAATATAATGAAATTTTCGAACAAGATACATAAATACGTATACATGTATAGACAACGTACACCTACACACCTACGTAATATAAGCGTAGATGGTGATGAGCGGAGCGGCGCGGGGTACGTTTCGAAAATGACCCAGTTTTAAGCTTCGAATTCGATAAACGTTTAACGAATAACTTTGGCCAATAATCACATTAATTTGGGATGATATAGTGGAAAGTTCAAGTACGCTGGCGATGCGGTAGCGGTACAGGGAGACATGTAAATGTATACGCATTAAAGGATTAGACAAATGTATTTGCCATTATCGCGTTTTCCCATTTCCATTGATTTACTCGCGTATACTCGGTATAGGCTATAAGCCGCCTGTATATGCGGATTTAGTCGCTCGTTGTTTTAAACGGTGATCCGTGTTCCTTTTGTTTGAAAACATCTTCTGTGTATCGCCGAAACCGAAATGAATGAATAGCGAGAATTTGAGAACAGCTTACGCTACGAGTAGATCGTTCGTGAAACAAAATCCGTCTATTAAAACGAATTAGGTGTTTTGATTCGCAACCACTACATACAGATACACATACTCGTACGAGTTACGAGTACGCGAATTTATCGTCGTAAAATGAAAATAAAGATGTCTTTGTCATCGCGGATATACGTCGTCGTATAGCTCGTATTTGTATTTAAAAACAGTCTATACGCTTCATTCATTCGCGGTTCAAGCTCGATGAAAACCTTACGAGTATCGCAAAATCGACGACTAACCACTCGGGCGTATTTTTCAAACTTGATTCGGATCAACACCCGAGGTGAGATGGGAATTGAGAATCGAGTACAGATAGATACGAAAGTTGAGTCGATGTAACGTATACATTTCCTATACCAAAATGCAAAAGGAGCAGAGCTTTTCGAAATTGCGAGAAGAGAAGCGAACCAAACCGAGAGTATAGTGGGTGGTGGAGGCGAAGGTGGTGGCGAGGATGATGATGCTGCGTCATCGTGCGAGATGCCAGAAGGATAGACTGTAAATTTCAAGTTTCTTCGAGCTATTTGTCGATACTTATCGTGTAGTTTCGAGTACACGTCTGACGTCTTATCGAATTTTGATTAATAAAGGACGCATGCACGAGAAATTAGGTCGCTTTCGTACACTACATACACAGTACACACAATAATAGGACTTGAAAACGTGCCACGACTTTTTTTTTTACATGCAGCAGCTTTATAGCAGAGTGTACGAGTGTACGAGTACGAAACGAGTGTAAAGGAGGAAGAAAGGCTAAGCAAAAAGTAGGTAGGTACTCCAAGTATAGCTATATATGTAGGTAGGTACGAGTAACGAGTATACGAATTAACAGCACAATGCGGTAAAATTCAACGCAAAATCGCGGCGTTATCGAATTTTTTTCCTAACCCTTGTTCGAATTATTGTTGTGTATTTGTGTGCACATTGTAACGCCTCTGTCTAGTGTCTGTGCTGTGCTGCGCTGTCCTGTCGCTAAAGCGTGTCAATTTCGAATTTCAAGTCGATTGGCAATTAGGCATCCTTCAGGAAGGTCACCCCGCCACGCTGCGTCCTTCGAATTGGCGTGGCGTGGCGTGTCGCGGCGCGACGCCTTCTCGAAATGCCTCGTCAGGTGCGCGTATAAATAATATTATAAAGTACGAGTATGTAGAATGTAGATGTACAAATACTTAGTTACATACTACCGTACCGTAATATACCTATTATATGGATTATGTAATAAGGTCGCGGACGCGCAGGCAGCCTCAGCCGCGTCGTCGGTCGGTCGGTACATCGCAGAATGCAATTGGAAAATTTAAAACTGAAACCAGTCGCGCCAACTCGATTTTTTAACCAGTTAATAAGATGTTCTGACAAACGAATATACATATTGGCAAAAAAACGTGCGTAAACAAGACACCGCCGCACCGCACCGCGCCGCTGACCACCGATATACCTGTGCGAACATTCATTAACGTCGATTCTTCGAATCGAAAGTAACGAGTTTGGCTACGAAGTGCCACTTCTCAGGTGTGATTTAACCGGCCCGGTCAAATTTCATGTAAACATACGGAGAGATGAACGAGAAGAATATTTTGGATGCTGACATGGTTTTGTTATCTAACCATCGTCGGCTACATTACGTTTATGTTTATAGAGATGAAATCACGGAGGTGCAGAGGTTCTCAATTCGTACGCATAATACATTATCACATTTCATTTTCTGAAGACCGTTTGCTTCAGGATAGAGTGTCATGGGGGGGGGGGGGGTCGAAGGTGACCACATTTGTATGAGGAGGTTTTTTTTTAGATCAGAGATAACGGTCCGGTATATTAGTCCGACATATGACAATAGGAGTAATTGCACCCCCCCCCCGCCGATCCTCCGGGGCAACTTTTTTCTTAAAGGGGACATCGTAAGGAACATTTTAATGCAAACTTGCCAACAAAAAAGTTGGCCTTACTTACAAAATGGCGGCCATTTTGATTGACAGGTCAGCCGAAATCGCAGATTTTGCGTTTTAACATGGGACTTGCACGAACTTTTTCAAACTCTACAAAGGTAGATCGAAAGATCATGCAACAATTTATCACCTGTCAAAAATTTCAAGTGCTAAAGTGTGTTTTTCGATTTTTGGTGAATTTTTGAAAATCCGATTTCGGCCAAAAATGAGGGAAAAAATCAAAATTTTACCAAATTGACCAAGAAAGCTTGAATTTGAGATATACGTACCCTATTTTCGACATGCCAAATCGATTGAAAACGGTTTCAACCAGTTTTGAGCAGTTTTGGACCCTCCAGCAGATTTTTGAAACTCGAAATTCCCACAAAATTCCATCAAATTGGAGTTCTAAAGCTGACATTAATTCTAAAAACTAATTTCAATACGCTACGAAGTACTGCAGGTGAATTTCAAGTCGTTTTGGAGCCTCCAGCGACTTTTTGAAAATTCTTAAAGCCTCCAGCAGATTTTTGAAACTTTAAATTTTCACAAAATTTCATCAAACGGAGATGGAAAGCTGAAATTCTACTCTACACTCCAATTTTAACACCCTCTGAAGACGACTTCAGGTGGGTTCAAGTCATTTTAGAGCTTCCAGCGACTTTTTTGAAAATTACTGGAGCATCCAGTAGATTTTTGAAACTTGAAATTTCCACAAAATTTCATCAAACTGAGACGGAGAGTCGAAATTCATTCTGCAAACTAATTTCAATACGCTACGAAGTTGACTGCTGGTGGATTTCAAGTCGTTTTGGAGCCTCCAGCGACTTTTTGAAAGGTTGTACGGCGTTTTTTTTGGAAAATTGAAATTTCCTAAAAGTAGCTGGAAGCTTCAAAGCCATTTGAAACCACCATGTAGTCTGCGGAGTAAATTTCAGCTTGACAACTCCATTTGATAAATTAATGTTGGGGAAATTTCAAGTTTCAAAAATCTACTGGAGGCTCCAGTAATTTTCAAAAAAGTCGCTGGAGGCTCTAAAATGGCTTGAACCCACCTGAAGTCGTCCTCAGAGGGGGTTAAAATTGGAGTGTAGAGTAGAATTTCAGCTTTCCATCTCCATTTGATGAAATTTTGTGAAAATTCAAAGTTTCAAAAATCTGCTGGAGGCTTTAGGAATTTTCAAAAAGTCGCTGGAGGATCCAAAACGACTTGAAATTCACCTGCAGTACTTCGTAGCGTATTGAAATTAGTTTTTAGAATAAATTTTAGCTTTAGAACTCCAATTTGATGGAATTTTGTGGGAATTTCGAGTTTCAAAAATCTGCTGGAGGCTCCAGAACTGCTCAAAACTGGTTGAAACTGTTTCCAATTGATTCGGCATGTCGCAAATAGGATATATCCCAAATTTCAGCTCTCTCGGTCAATTTGGTAATAATCTGATTTTTTCCTTCATTTTTAGCCTAAATTGGATTTTTAAAAATTCACCAAAAATCGAAAAACGCACTTTAGCACTTGAAATTTTGACAGGTGATAAATTTTTGCATGATCTTTCGATCTACCTTTGTAAGGTTTGAAAAATTTCGTGCAAGTCCTATGTTGAAACGCAAAATCTGCGATTTCGGCTGATCTGTCAATCAAAATGGCCGCCATTTTGTAAGTAAGGCCAACTTTTTTTTTTGGCAAGTTTGCTTTAAAATGTTCCTTAAGATGTCCCGGAGGATCGGCCGGGGGGGGGGGTGCAATTACTCCTTATGTCATATGCCGGACTACAATGACAATAGTCATTTTAGAGTCTCCAGCAACTTTTTGGAAAATACTGGAGCCTCCAGTAGATTTTTGAAACTCGAAATTTCGTTACAATTTCATCGAATGGAGTTGAAAAGCCGGAATTCATTCTGCGCAGTATGTGCTAAAGTTAATCCGGACAGATTTTGTGGCATTTTTTGAAAAAAAGAAGTTTCTAAAAAAACTGCTGGAGGCTCTAAAACGGATTGAAACTGGCTGCAATCCACTTTGGAATTTACGTCAAAAATAGAGTGTAAACTATATTTCAGCTTTCTACCTCAAACGGAGACCTGGAACGGTAATTTTTCAAATTTTCAAACAAGTATGAAATCGATGGACAATAATAAGTTTCAGACTGGAATAACGTCGATTTTGAAAAAAATAACAGGGACTTTTTCGGTCATGAAGCTTCAAAAAGTAGCTGGACTGAATTCACCATAAAAGTTGTAAAAAATTAAACAAAAAAGTAATAAAACCTGACTAATTTACACCAATTTCGAATTGTAACTCCAAAATTAATTAAATGTTCTAGATCCGCAGCCCTCACAAGGGAATAATTATCCCAATCGACAAAAAAATTTCTGAACCGTACAAAAGGAAATCCAAAAAAGAATCTCAAAAAATCACCAGCAAAAATATCAGGTGCTTAAATTCCATTTTTTTTTTGAAAATTTTTGAAAATTGTTTGGCACATTTCTCATGAAAAATAAATCAAAATTTGATCAAATTGACGAGAATGATTGAAATTCGGTTTCAACTCTATTTTCAACCTCTGGAATCGATTGGTGATGATAGTTTTCAAATTTTCCAGTTTAAAGGGAAATAAGCTATAAATAGGGGTGAAATGAAATTAAACACATAAGAACTCGGATTTACTATCTTTGTGATCATTTCGGTCAATTCATGCTCATATTTTCAAAAATTTTTTACGCGGGTACAAATCAAAAATTTCTTTGGGCGATCATTTTCGAAGAATGATTTAAAATTCATCTTTCGATTATTCCCCTTTTCTAGAAACTTACAAATTTTTAAATCGCTCGATTTTTCATTTATACTTTTGAAACTGGGGGAAGGGCTTCGTTGAAAAAGTAAGCTAAAATTTGAAATCATGATTTTTTGAAAATTTTTGAAAATTGTTTGGCCCATTTCTCTTGAAAAATAAATCAAAATTTGATCAAATTGACGAGAATGGTTGAAATTCGGTTTGAACTCTTTGCATTTTTCAACCTCTGGAATCGATTGATTCTCCAGTTTTTCAAAATTTTGGATTTGGAACCACGCAGAAAGATTTTGAAAAGTTGGAGCTTTCATGGTGATAGTTCAACTTTGAGAATTTTTGATTTTGATTATGAACTTTGACTCTGAAATTTATTCTCTCGAAAGCCACGCGAACAGATTTACTCCAAATTCAACCAGTCTCCAGATATAAACCATTGTTTTTTTGAGAAAACCAAGATGAATTTTTCAAAAAAAAAATTGACACGAAAAGTCGAAAACTCACTCCACCTTCTAAAATAGTCCTTCAAAATTGATTGCAACCACTTTCAAGCTGATCAGGTCGAGCCTGCGAAAATAGCAAAGATGATGGAAACGTTTTTTGCAACGGTTCCAGTATAAAACGAAGACCAGTCAACTTTTGCTGGAGACTGCATATCAACTTGAAAGTTTCTGCAATCGGTTTAAATCAGCCTGTGACGCGGTGTTTCGTGGTTCTCGTCGCGAAATGCACGTCCACGTACTCGTAACTACAGTATGTGCACTAAATAATTAGCTGATTCGTACCGAGTTAAAGAAAGAAAGAAAAAACCGCTAAGCTTCGAGGTCGATTAGCCATCTACTCGTATAGGTACCTAGTAAAAAGCAGGGGAAAAAACAGCGAGCGCAACGAGGAGTGAAGTCACCACGTGAACGATGTGTAATTGTGTCTATGTATGAATGCGTTGGGTACCGTATATTGACGTGTCGAGTGACCCAGCTGTGTAAATATTTGTGTAAATTTAATAACGAGTGTTATCTTTTTTGTGGCAGTGGCGGTGGCGGTGGCGTGGTCGCCTCTCTCGTCCTGCGGAATCGCAGGAGCTCGTACGGTAGACTGGAAGTCGTAATTGTGTCGTAAAGTACACGACACGTACGACGTCGACGTGCACGAAACAACCCAATACTTTCGAGCGACGCAAATTAATTGATAATGAAAATGTCGTCGTATCTTGCAGCCAGCCGGTAGTGTGTTCTTCATTGCGCACATTTTACGTGTACCTACTCGTATCTCTCTCTCTCTATACATATACATAGATGAGTGTACACTGTACACTATACAGTACTTGTAGTGTAGGTGTACCGCACCGTACTATGTACCGTATCGCGTACCCTTTATTTGCTGGCGTTAAAGCAGCGCTCTTGCTCTTTATTGTGTAGCCGCTCCAGCGCGGCGCGGCGTCGGCTGCGGTGCTACCTGCGGAAATTAACGCCACATAGCGTCGAGCTCTTTGAATAAACTTCATTTGTAACGTTTCCCCGTTTTCTAACTCTTTCTAGCCGAAATCATTTCAGCAACGCGTGAAAACAAAAATTAACAAAAAGAGAAAAAAATGTGAAAACGACGTAAACGACAAGACTACGTAAATACGTATACACGAGACAGTACGATACGATATTATTTTCTTCAGGCAGCATACAAGGTGATTCAAATGAAATGTAAAACAATAAAAGACACCTCAGTTTTCAAAAAATGCGTAGCATGTTTCCATTAGTGTCACATTTTCGTGCGAAATTCGAAAACAACACGTAATAGGCTACAATCAGAACTCGATGTACATAAGGAGGGGGGGGGGGAGGTATGATAAACTGAATTTATCCATTTGTTTCAACTTTGTTCGATGCAGTAGTACGTTCTTGGAATTTGAAAAGTTGACGAGTTATACCTAACACCAGAGAGTTTGTAAGTTTTTATGGAGCAGAGGGGGGGGGGGGGATTCCACCAATTTGAGATTACCGATAGCGAGTTCATATTAGGTGAATATTCGAAATGAAAATTTGACCGAACGTATTGAAAAAACCAACATTTTTCCAACTTGAGCTGGAGAGCTGAAATTTGGTTGTACATTTTAGAGCCACGTTCTTTTCGAGTAAAGGGGCTAACACTGTTCTTTAGGAGCCCTCAGGAAAAAATGAATAGACCCAAAATTTGAATTCTGCGGTCAACATCAATTTGGATAGTGTACTTTCAAACGATCTACCAGTAAATTGCATCGTTCAAACGTAAGGAAACAATGCTGAATTTGAGACAGGTGGTCAACCATAATAACCGCCATTTTGTAAGTAGGGCTACTTTTTTTGAGTACATACAACGGCTAAAAATGATCCTTTTCTTTTAAAAAAATCATAATTTTTTTTGAAAAAAAAAAATAACATTTGTACAATAAAAATGAAATACAAAAATAAATAAAATTTAATTATTTTATAATATTTCAACCAGTCTTAAAAGAAACTGAGCAAAATTGAAGGACCTGTCTAACTTTTTGGCTCAAGTTGATTTTGAAAAAGCTACCAGGAGCGAAACTGACTTGGAAAATCCGTTAAAAATTGATAAAAACAATGAAAAAATTGATAAAATTGACCTGAAAATCCTAGTTTTTTTGTAGCAACGAAGTAATCGAGAGGAATAAAAACAATTTTATCCCCCGCACACAACTGTCAACATATATCAAAATAAAGATGAAAGTTTTATGTTCAGTGGCGATGGCGAATATCGTAGACACCGAGGGTTATGAACTTTTTGGCACACACGTTATTTTTTCTAATATACAGCTTATGCGACTTGTGGTTTTAATATTTCATATCTTATTATCCGGATCACCCTGTATGTGCAATGCGAAACACATGATTACAATTTAGAATGCACACAACGCAATATTCTGGCTTGTTTTTTTTTCTCTCAAAAAACATGCACATGCAGAGAATTATAGAAGGCCACACAATGTACCGCATGTATTTTGTATGGCACTGACCATGTAGCGCATTGATGTACCGAGTACTTATATTAGTACTCACTACTTATAGTGCTTAATATTCGACGATGTGTTCGTCTTCTTCACATTGTAGGTACAGGGAGTTGACATATGGCCAACATTTTTTCTCTTTTATATTTTCCCGTAAAATATCTTCTCAATTAATTTTTTTTAACGCTTTTATTTAATTGGCAACGGTAGATTCTCGATTATGAATGAGTTGGCGACGCGATGCTCGAGCTACAGTTGAAATTTTCAAATTTTTTTTGTTATTTGTGTGAACTTCTCGCATATATGAAAATACGACAAGAATGGGCGACAGAATTACCTAATTTTCCGAATAAGAATCGCGAATACTTAGTTGATTTTTCAATTCGATGGAAAATAACTACGAGCTCGTTCGAATTTCTTCAAAAATTCTTTTCAATTAAAAAAATTGAACGCACTTCGACAACAGAACAAAAATGTCTAGAAAAAAATTTGCACAGATTTATAGATCAACGTATACGATATCGATGTCATTAAATAAGTACTATTTACAATGAGAAGGTACCTAGTGATTAATTCGCAAAAATATTCTCTCGTTTGTTTCAGAGGAGCATTTTCAGTAGTTCGAAGATGTGTACAGAAAGCCACAGCTTTAGAATTCGCTGCCAAAATCATAAATACCAAGAAATTATCAGCCAGAGGTAAGTTTCAACGTGTTTGCGTTTCTTATATGTAATTTATAAAACACAGCTCGGGGTTACCTTTTTTTTGAAATCAAAAGCTCGACCTTTTTGCAATGTTCGTTTGAGATTCGTTATCGGTATGAATTTTCTTTCAACTTTACAAAGTCAATAAATCATCTATTTGTTAATGCTGAAACGAGCAGAATTTAATCAGATGTATACGTAGATCTACAGATACAGATACTTTCTCATTTTTTGATCAAGTTCTATTTCAATTTGAGCGTTAATTTACGTCTCCAACTCGAAAGAACTCAAAAAGGATCATTTTCAAATATTTTCAAGGGTAGAATACTCCCTTTTCTTCGCATTCTATCCGCGAATGTGTTTACGTACATCATTTTTGTACCGAAGCTTCTTGCCAGAAGTCTTCAAAATATCGTTCTCATTACGTGACAAATTGAATTATCTATAACAAAACCGTTGTCGTCGGTTCGTTGTCTACAGCACACGCACGTTAAAATTTTATCCAACTTGATGTACGTATAGTCTATTTCGTCAAGCGTCGAATTCGCAATTGCATTATCCCATAAGAAGACAGTCTCCTACAGTAATACGTTAGTCGTTAGGCATTTCTCTGGCTGTATAATATCATTTTTGACTGATTCGATCATCTCGATACGAGCACTAAAGGCTTCGCATTTTCAGGTACCCTCTGAGAGCGTGTATCTTTACTTATCCGTTCTCCTCTTTCGACAACCAATTCAATCAACGCCGACGCAACGTGAAATTTCCCAACGACATAATCAATCATGATCCTTTTCGTTGACTTCTCTTCTAATTCGATTACTGCCTGTGTGCTGTGTACATCGCCTTTAGTGTATAGTTAGTTTAGATGGGTGCTTGATAACGAAATCAATTCGCGAAATTAATTTGAAAATTTTTCTTCTCAGCTTCTCTCAGTTTGTCGAGTGCTGCGAAGCATAAAGTCGATCAGTTGAAATTATTCTCCATTTTTTTTCATTCGGCATTTTTGTGCCCAAATCACCCCCCCCCCCCGAAAAGTTGATTCTGGTGGATTCTAAATCTGCTGAGATCCGTGTAAAAAGAACTCAGAACTCATATAATTGTTGTATGAATAAAAATACCTAGTTTTATTTTCCGGTACATTCATTCTTTAGAAACTTTGAGTGGGAAATTTCAAGGCAAAAAAAGGCACGAGTTGGCATATTTTCATGTTTCCTCCCGCCCCCCCCCCCCCCGTCCACGAAATCAGAAAACCACGTTGATAATTCTTGAAAATAAGTTTCTGTCATCTAAAATCCAAAATTTCTGAACTTTGGGAAACGTCCGTCGTCGTTACTCGAAGAGAAGACGATGACGATTCCCTCGACTCCTGACACAGTTGTGAGAAAAATTTAGATAGTCTTATTGAAATTGAGGAAGGCACACGAATTGCTCTTCCAATAACATCAAACTTGGAAATGAGGAAATAATTCCGAGTCCAAACATGATTAGAGTATATGCAAATTCACTCTTCAAGATGCAAAAGAGACAGACACTAAGAAGACGTAGGTATATACATTTCCACTCGTATTTTATAGAATCATGATGTGTACAAAATTACGATATAATTTTCCCTCGACATAGTGTTTCTCGTATCTGGTATTTCTGTCTTTGTCGAGTCATTGTGATTATACTCCGATACCTACTTACTCGTACTTACTACGCTGCTCGGCTGTAAATTTCCCCAAAACACATTCGGTTGACGGTTTCGTTTCGCGCACGACGACGCAGATCTTACAAATGTGCCGGCACGTTTTGCTTTGAATATTGATAGCGATACCTACTTAGGTTCGCGTTCGCGTTCGCGATTTATTCGAATAGCTCGCATCTCTCATAATGATTTCAACCTTATACCGCACGTCTCGCTCGTTTTCTTTTTAGTTTTTCCGAGAAAATACAACCAGGGTAGGTAGAGGTACTCGATACGACGCGACGTGTTTTGCATTTTGAAAAATATATCGCGCAAAGGTCGCAGAGTTCAGAGCCTGGGCAAGAAGAAGGCGAAGCAAGCTTCGTAATAATGTTGCGTGTTAGTTACAGTAACTCGACTCGATTCGACTCGCCTCGAAACCGCAACGTAGCCGAGAGAAATACAACAAGCAGGAAAGAAGAGCAGAAAGGGTGAGAGAAAAGCTCGTACAGCCGGTATGCTTTTTACATATTTAGCGAGCAGGATTTTCACATGTACGAGTCGAGTAGGTACGAGTATCACGCTGCATGTAAAGATAATCTACACCATTGCCGGCGACTCCATCGAGGAAAATACATAGCTGCGTTTACAACCGTGGGTTTAAAATTTATACGTGCAAGAGCGCATCTAAATTTATCGAATCAAATTTTACCAAAGAGATGGAACACTGCAGCAGCATGACCTCAATTTCAAATACTCTACGTTGAAATATTAATGAAATTTTTAGCGAGCTGAAAATCGTCACTTCAAATTTTGTTTCTAAAAAAATTTGAACTCGGCAATGTTCAAAACATCTTACAAATTATCAATTATCATCATTCGTCATGTTTCATAACAATGAAGGTACCGGGTGTTCCGGAAAAAGCGTCGAATATTTTGTCTGGTATTAGTAATGAAGCAACTCGAATTACGTAAGCGTAAGTTGGCTTGCCAGTCTTGAAAAATGAAGGGGCAAAGTGATGGACTATTTTCAGCTGATTCTTCCAAGTTGAATTACTTCGTTCGTATCCAATTAATACACAATGCGAATGAGCTGAATCTGAATAGGACATTGTTTTCACTTTTGGGAGGGGTGGAAATAAAAAACTGATTCAACGTATCGAAATTTCAATAATCAATATTCAAAGCACTGCCCTACATCTATACCTTGAAATGTTTCTAAAATTATGTAATGTCGACGGGTAAAAACGCTAAAAAAAAGGGCAAAAGTTATAGGCAATTTTTCTCAAAGCACACGTCACGATCAACGATAAAGATTATGCGAGGACTTTGCATACGATCAAAATTCAAAGCATAGGGAGGTAAAGCTGAAGTCACGTATATTTCTCTAAAAATAATGAAATGAAAAAAAATTCGACACGAGCATCATTTATAAATGTATACTACCAAAAATACGTGTTACGAGACGGAGGTATTTAATTTCCAGACTTTTTCGTTACGAGTATTCTTTACAAAAGTTTCAAAAGCCTTCACACGTAAAATAAAATATGGAAATTTCAATTTTCCAAAAAAAACCACATGACCTCTTAAAAAGTCGCTGGAGGCCCCAAAACGACTTGAAATCCACCAGCAGACGACTTCGTAGCGTATTGAAATTAGTTTGCAGAATGAATTTTGACTTTCGATCTCCGTTTGATGAAATTTTTAGGAAATTTAAAGTTTCAAAAATCTCCTGGAGGCTCCAGTAGTCCAGTAATTTTCAAAAAATCGCTGGATGCTACAAAACAACTTGGAATTCCCCTGCAGTTGACTTCGTAGCGTATTGAAATTAGTTTGCAGAGTAAATTTCGGCTATCCAACTCCATTTGATGAAATTTTGTGGGAATTTCGAGTTTCAAAAATCTGCTGGAGGCTCCAGAACTGCTCAAAACAGTTTGAAACAGTTTCCAATCCATTTGGCATGTCGAAAATAGGGTGTATCCTAAATTTCAGCTTTCTTGGTCAATTTGGTAAAATTTTGATTTTTTCCCTCATTTTTGATACACTCTTCCAGTCATTGCAGGAGGAGGCTTCGAAAGTGTTTTTTTCGACTACCTATTTTACATGCTTGAAAATTTTTAAAATTCAATCCCTGCGACGAACTCTAAAGTCACGGTCTTCTAGCGCGAAATCAAATTTCTCCCGGAATCTCATTTATCGACAAAATGGCTAGATATTAGATTAGACATCTGAAATTTTGAACCGCATCAATTTTTAACTAATTCGATCAAAAAAGGCTGGAACTCGCAGAAAATGAATTCGAAGTATTCATATCGGCTAATATCGAAATAATTCCAATTTTTCAACTCGATTAAACGATTATTCATAAAAATTTCACATTTGTCAACAAATTTTGGGCATTTTGAATAACTCTGGAAAAGTCACCAAAAATTGAGAAATGAACTTCGACTGCCAAAATTTCGAATTTTTGGTTTTTTGAGGTGCTTTTTCCAAACATCCGCAAATTTTTCGAATTCGAGGTAAGGGGTTGGAGTGGTATCGACACATACTATTAAGCGAGCAGCGAGTAAACAGTAAACACAGCAGCATGCTGGTTGTAGGTATTATGTTACAATATCTGCGTGTAGTTGATGTTGAACGTAAACTGCACGCGTATAAAATTTAATTACGATTTTCACACCACTCCCGACCTCCTATTCTGACTACCTATGCGCTATGCTATCAACACGACGACGATGATTGCGAAATGAAAATTTCTAAATAACGTCAATAAAACCATCTGCCTATATATCGGCGGCGCTATGACGCTATGCTGCGCAAACTCCAAAAAATAGACCGCCAACGCGTGTCGAACTATCTGTCTCGTGTGATAATAACCTCCGTCGTCGTCGTCGTCGTCGTCGCCGCATAACTGTGAGTAAAGTACGAGTACATTACATATACGAGTAGGTAGAGGTACTAAGTAATAATAATCACTCGAAATATACGCACTACCTAGTTCACACGCTTTTACTCGTATCAATAAAGCTGACACCGAAGACCGAAGCCGAAGAGCCGGAATGCCGAAGCCACCGAACCTTAAACGACAAGCGCCGCACCTCACACCTCACCTCGTCGCCTCGTCGAGTCTCATCGCTGGCGAAACCTTTGCCTAATTTTCTTCGATAAAACAATGAAATTGACGCGCGTACTCGGAAACTTTGCCAATTAAACGAATATCTTCGAATGTTGTTGGCTGTAAGAGAAAAAATTTCTTTGAGATAGCGAATCTCGCGCTCCGCGAAGCGGCGCCTGGTTGACGATGCTGGTGGAGGGTACGGCAGCCGCCGTCGTCGTCGAGAGCTTGCCAACATCCCTTATTCCCTTTGTACACGCCGCACACCACCGCACCCCACCCATCCGTCGACGGGAACAAACAAATCGAAACTCGCATGTAATTAACCCTTAAATACGTGCTGTTCGCAGCACCGTTTACATACCGAGCAATCTGTAGGCAGAACAGGAACAGGCAGCGTTTAATTTTCTCTCAAAATATGTATAGTTTACCATAACCCATAACCACGTCGCCCGCCCCCGCCCCCGCCCCACCCGTCCAAGCTCGGCAACCATTAAACACCACACTATCGTACTCATACCTACCGAATTGATTACTCGCTTCGACGGTTACAATAATCGAACATCTTCCACATTACAAACCCTATTTAAATTAGCCCATTCGACATTCTTTTCCAACGCGGCCCCGTCCTGTACTAATCCGCAACCCATCAAAAACAACTAAGTACATATCTCAAATGGTGCGCAAATTGGAAAATTTCAATATTAATCTCTACCTGAGTTAGCAACAGATCTAAATCGAAACGCGTGCTCCCGGTTTAAATGGGCGAAATGTCCCTGTCCTTTGATTTTTGAAATTTTGATGAAACAGTGTTGGGTACCGTTGAAAGAGTACCGTTGAAAACAGTGTTGAGACACGAAAACTCAATTTTTGGGCAACCACCCTCCTCCAATGAGGCCATTAGGGGACGTCAAACTTCAAATCTAACTTCATATTCGTGTTCAGCTGGTTCGATTCATATGACAACCATAACCATATTGTCAATAATCTTCTTTCGCCACAAAATTGGGGGAGGAGGTGCCCATGAGCTCAAAATTTCAGATTGAAAAAAAAACACACACACACACACACACAGGAAACATTTAAACATAATGTAATTCAAGATTTGAAAATAAAAGAAAATTTGTGAAAAAACCCGGAAAAATCAACTTATAGGAACCAAATTTCCCATTCGGTACCGCGGACGAGTATACTCGTCCAACTAGTACATGGCCCTTTGTACCAATGACGAGTATACTCGTCCAGGGGTCATTCCATTTCAATTTGACCCATATTTTGACCCCATGTCTTTCGATTTTGTTCAAATTTTTTTCACACGACCTACCCACCCAACTACTTGAAAAAAAACACCAATAATCCCCCCAGCCCTCTCGAGGGCTCTTGGGAGGGTTTCTTTTGCTTTAGCAATTTCCTGAAGTATTCCACTTCAGGGGCTCATAACTTTTCCCCTAGAAAACTTATTGACTCAAAAATTATTTCACAGTTCAAAATGACATCCAAATTTTATTCAATAACGTTCATGTAAAAGTTCATAAAAATTTTATAAAAGTTCAAAGTTGAACTTCCAGTGAAGTGGCGCCCCAAGTGGGAGCTATAATTCAAAATTACGCAAAAAATCACCATAGATGTAATTTTTTATGCTGTTTCGGAATATATTGTTTTCAAAATGGGCACCTACAGGGGGGGGGGGAATTACCCCCCTCAAATTTGGGTCCAAAATTCAAAAAAAAGTATGAGCGTGTAGTATATTACCTGTTATGTTTTCGGAGGTGCTAAACACGAATATGACCTTGTTTTTTTCCCCAAAATTTATATTTTGGAGCTACAAATGCCCCGGAACATAAAGTGTGAGACATTGTTAGACAGGGGGGAGAGTGGAGATTTGGAATCTGTAAAAAAACAAAAATACGTATGTTCTCAAAAACCTGCTATTCACCCCAAAAGTTTCGACCAGAATTTCCATTTTTTCCAACCCTTCTTTCAATGTCCCAAAAAGGGTTGATAGCTTCGGTTTTTCTTCAATGTACCTCAATTTTTGAATTCTTTGAACTTTCGGTTTTTCAATAAGTATAAAATCATCAATTTTGGATGAGCCTATAATTATTTGTGAATTTTTTTCCAAAACCTCCACAAAATATTCAATCAATAGAAAATTCACGCGGTACATATTTAAGGTAAAAAAAAATAAATCGAGAAGGTACTACATGGTTTAAAAAGTAACCCAGACACTTCCTGCAAATATTAGGTACACCGCACAAGTCACCAAAAAATGATCAGAATCGAATGAAATGTTATCAAGATTATTACATACAGCATTCGAAAAACTACAAGCATCAAACACATCAGTCATTGAATATTATCACTAGTTGAGCCAATTTTGAAGGAAAATCTAAAAAAATACTCAAACTATTAAATAAATTACTGAGAATTAAGAAAATTGATTAAATATTGTCTAAATTTAATGGAACTTCGCAAAAATCGCACAAAAAAATTATGAAAATTATTGAAAAATCATCAAAAAATGAAGATAATTTTTTCTTATGCAACATGAAAAATAATTTGACAGACACTGCGAGACTATCGAAATAGAAAAAATTACGAGTGACATTCCAGTTTTGTCGTTCATCTACTATATTTACTTAAGTTAGGTAATAGGTACATCATTTTTATACCACGCACGCTGCGTACAACAATGTTTATTATTTTTATAGAGATGAACGCACGCGCGAATTCTACACAAACGCACGTACCAACATGAATTTATTGTTGATAGTAGCTGCGAAGAAATCAACTTTACGATGCTTTGACCCCTTACAAAAAACAAAAAAAAAAAAAAATTACTAAACGATGCCAGCTTTCGTCAAATAATTTGGCGTCAGGTTCGAAATAAACACGCTGAAAATGTTAATTTACTATTTAGTCCAAGTAGTATTTAGCTCTCCGGATACAAAATTTTTATACACAGCGTGTTCCAAAAATAATGTCGCCGTTATCGTTCAAATCCATTCCTTAGGTCATTCGCATTGTTTCAGAGCGACGAATCAATCGTTTCAAATTCAAAACATATCGAGAATACAATAACGAAAATCGTGCGTTTGTTATGATTATGAAATAGTGATCAACTACTCATCAATATAATCTGTTTTCCGAGTCCCTTATCGTGATTTGAAGGTAAAATGGGCCCAGAAAATTTCCATTCCATTATCAATCAACTTCATTAGGTAAAAAAAAAGAGAAAAAGTTACCACTAACGTAGCTAATCTAATTCATATTCCGAGTATTTTTGGTCTACTTTTCATTCGCTCTTAATTCACTCCCTCCTGTATATTCTGTTCGAGCAGAAATTTACTCATAAGCGACTACGACTTTAGAAACAGTAGAATACGTAATAAATTAAAACTTCTAAATTACAGATAAAATACATGGCCGAGTAAAATAGCTATCTAACTAAGGAACCTAATTCCATTCCTAATAAAACTTTCGCTTCATTAAAATTTCAAATGAAATAACTCTAAACGAATAACTTTATACCGATGTATTTTTGGAAAACACCACCATCGAGCGCCAGTCACCAAAACTCCTTCTTTACAGAAATATAAGCCATTTGTTCCTGGCTCGATAGTTACGAGTATAAATTTCAACGAAAAGATATTCTCGCTCTTTTAAACAAAAGTCAGAAAGTATAATATATGTTGCTAATGAAAAATGCATAGGTATACCTACGTATTTCATCTCGATACGACAACAACTCAATATTTTTCATGTACGATACTTCATGCACCTATTATTTATACTTCGCAAGAAAATATTTCTCGTGCCATAATTTTAGGTACAAATTGAATCGATTTTTTAACGTGAATTGTTTTCTACGTGTGTTACAGATTTTCAGAAACTCGAACGCGAAGCTCGTATTTGCAGAAAGCTACAGCATCCTAATATAGGTAAGTTTCTAGAAAATTGTATCATTTTTCGTATTCTTTTCTCCCTGTTTAGCTCGAAATTCAATTCGATCACGAAATTCAACCACACATTAGTTTTTTTTCTTCATCAAATCCAAAAAAAAAGTCGTGCCAAGGGCTCCCTCAAGTTGGGAAAAAAACTAAAAATTGTGCTCGCATTACCAAATTCTAAACGATGTTGGCTCTCCTGCGAAGGGCCCAAAAGTTGACAAAAATGAAAAAAAGTAGAAAATTAAAGTCTGACATTTCTTAAAAATTTTTCATTTCCGGTCAGAATTCCTTAAAATAATAGCTTTTGTAAGATTAGACCTTCATTTGTCCTTAAAACAATGTTGGTTCTCTTGAATTATTAGTCCGGCATGTGACAATAGGAGTAATCGCACCCCCCCCCGGCCAATCCTCCGGGACAACTTTCTTCTTAAAGGGGATATCCTAAGGAACATTTTAAAGCAAACTTGCCCAAAAAAAAAGTTGGCCTTACTTACAAAATAGCGGGCATTTTGATTGACAGGTCAGCCGAAATCGCAGATTTTGCGTTGTCAACATAGGACTTGCACGAAATTTTTCAAACCTTACAAAGGTAGATCGAAAGATCATGCAAAAATTTATCACCTGTCAAAATTTCAAGTGCTAAAGTGCGTTTTTCGATTTTTGATGAATTTTTGAAAATCCAATTTAGGTCAAAAATGAGGGACAAAATCAAAATTTTGCCAAATTGACCAAGAAAGCAGAAAATTGGGTTATACCCTATTTTCGACATGCCAAATCGATTGGAAACGGTTTCAACCGATTTTGAGCAGTTCTGGAGCCTCCAGCAGATTTTTGAAACTTGAAATTTCCCTAAAATTTCATCAAACTGAGATGGAGAGTCGAAATTCATTCTGCAAACTAATTTCAATACGCTACGAAGTTGACTGCTGGTGGATTTCAAGTCGTTTTGGAGCCTCCAGCAACTTTTTGAACGGTTGTATGGCGTTTTTTTGGAAAATTGAAATTTCCTAAAAGTAGCTGGAAGCTTCAAAACCATTTGAAACCACCGTGTAGTCTGCAAAGTAAATTTCAGCTTGGCAACTTCATTCGATAAATTAATTTGGGAGAATTTCAAGTTTCAAAAATCTACTGGAGGCTCCAGTAATTTTCAAAAAAGTCGCTGGAGGCTCTAAAATGACTTGAACCCACCTGAAGTCGTCTTCAGAGGGTGTTAAAATTGGAGTGTAGAGTAAATTTCAGGTTTCCATCACCATTTGATGACATTTTGTGAAAATCTGAAGTTTCAAAAATCTGCTGGACGCTTCAGGAATTTTCAAAAAGTCGCTGGAGGCTCCAAAGGTATTGAAATTAGTTTTTAGAATAAATTTCAGCTTTACAACTCCAATTTGATGGAATTTTGTGGGAATTTCGAGTTTTAAAAATCTGCTGGAGGCTCCAGAAATGCGCAAAACGGGTTGAAACCGTTTCCAATCGATTTGGCATGTCGAAAATAGGGTATATCCCAAATTTCAGCTTTCTCGGTCAATTTGGTGAAATTTTGATATTTTCCCTCATTTTTGGCCTAAATTGGATTTTCAAAAATTCACCAAGAATCGAAAAACGCACTTTAGCACTTGAAATTTTGACAGGTGATGTATTTTTGTATGATCTTTCGATCTACCTTTGTAAGGTTTGAAAAATTTCGTGCAAGTCCTATGTTGGAAAGCGAAATCTTCGATTTCGGCTAACCTGTCAATCAAAATGGCCGCCATTTTGTAAGTAAGGCCAACTTTTTTTTTGGGCAAGTTTGCTTTAAAATGTTCCTTAGGATGTCCCCTTTAAGAAGAAAGTTGTCCAGGAGGATTGCCGGGGGGGGGTGCAATTACTCCTATTGTCATATGCCGGACTATATAGCCCACCAAAGTTGGATAAAGAAATCCAGAAATTTAAGTCTCAATATTTTTTTTTTTTTGAAAATTTTACATTTATGGTCGAAATCCTTATTTCTTGATAACGCTTTTCTAATAAAAAAATGGACGAAACTCAATCTTCAAATTCATTTTTTCCCTCAATTTTTGAGAACAAGAGAGGAGGCTACCCTGTGCGACTTGACTTTGAGTTTGGATCGTTATATTATCTTCATAAAAACCATTAAACCAACACAACGACTAGGGAGTGAAAGCGGTAAAAAATTCTCAAAAAATTTTTACAATCGTATTAAGTAGGTAAGAATTACCTACACAAATTATTGCTACATGCCACATGGCACGTGAATCGATAACAGGATTACTATCTCCACGTATCAAAAATAATTGGCTTTTGCATGTCAAAATACCCCCAAAATAAAACATGAGAATTTTTTCCCTTCTCATTTGGCGTAACCTTGAATGAGATACTACATAGCTAATATACTAGTACATCGTCAAGTCGATCAGGTAGGTACGCGATTACGCGTACACTAGGTTTGATAACTAATAATTTTCATGCTTTTCGCTAATAACCTCCCCAATGTAAGTTTTTCACGTCAAACTTTTTGTACAATATATACGACTACGAATACGCAACGACTGCCAAACTCTTCACGAAGAGAATGATATCGTTGCGTCGAGCTAGGCGCGAATAAAGATAACAGCGTAGGTAAAAGTTATTCCAAAGTTACGGGATCAATCATTCTGGCAGTTTACTATCAGCCAATTCGTAAAACAGGCGTAAAATTTTCACCTCGTTAAATCAGACAAGACAAAACAACCCCAGCTATCTTTTCTACGCTGGTAATTTTACTTGACAATTGCTTCGGAATAATTTTTTAACGTGGTTTACGAAAGCTTTTGTATCTGTATAGAAAGGTGCCTACAGTACACCTAGCTACACGATTCGTAATTATTTCCAATGTGAACGCTGCCAATTCAAAAAATTAACCAATCACCTCCCGACATGGGAAATTTTCCTCGCAATAGGATCAGATTCTGCAGTACTGAAACTCAATACACATATGTATCTATCTGGCGATGTTTGATATTGATAATTAAATCGCGTTCAAATAGGGGCGAATAATTTGTAAAACTGTTCACGTATTTTACGGCTAAGCTTTGCAGGCTGACTTGTATCGGCTCTCGTTCACAGAGTGGCCGAATGAAAATTAAATTTTACCCGAATACGCAACTCTACTCTAGAATTACGTTGATGAAATTCATATATAATTGTTTTAGAGCTCAGCTCGCATACTTCGTAAAATTCAATAAAAATTTACACGTTTCGCATGTAGTATTGCAAGTTTTGGGATAGAATGGGGTCTATCGAGGGAGAATGGGGATTGGGGATGGATTAGCTGAAATCGGAAAAATTTTCGAACCCAGTGTCCTTTAAGGTACATATATTGATTTTTCATCAAAATTTCATACCTCTTCATCCCTCCCTCCGCAACCCCTTCCACCCCATTCGCTCAAATTGTAAAATCGACTACATATTCGAAGCCAGCGTCCTCAAAAACTATGATTTCGATATGCATATTGGATCAATGTCAAAACTTCATCCTTCCCCTCCACAACTTCACCCCCCTCTGAATTTGACAAAAATAATTAATGACGGATTCAAGTACAAGGACATCGGGAGTTTTAATAGATACAGAAAGTAATATGCGATCATTTAACAACAACAAAAATGGTATGATTATATATTGATTGAATGGCATCCCCTCCCCTCTCCCCTTTGCAAGAGCAAAAGGGATGTAGGAAGTTCCTCTAAATCTTAATTTACTGTTTTCAACGCGTACTATTCAAAAATTAACAATATTAAAACTTCTCTTGGCCATGTTTTGCTGCGTGTGCTTGAAAAACCATGAAATTGACACCAAAATCTTGAAAATATGTCACTTCTCACCCCCTCGCCCCCTCCCCTCTCGGATCTTCTAAGCAAGTGTCATGAGAGGCGCGACCGAAAATCTTGTTCGAAAAAAGGTCAGTCACATAAGTCGAAGGACTGCATTTTTGAAATATTTTCGAGAAAAAAGACAAAATTCTCAGCTGAAAAATCTCACATTTGAGGCACTCCTCCTCCTCGAATCTTGAAAGTAATGAACTTGGCGAGGTTGGATTACACAAAAATAACCCCGAGAATGGCCAGATACCCAAATTTTGAAAAATGAGTTGCCGAACCTCCCTTTTAACATCCCTACGTCTCTCTTATGGGATTTGGTAAATACTCCTAATACTCGAAAAATTCGTTTTGTGGCCCTTCTTAGTCATGCCACATTGCATGCATATCGTCGAAATGTGGTTTGTTTACATGTTTGTACTGGACTAGGTATTATCTAAATAGAAAATAGTGTCTCTGGTTTCAGCTTCAACCGGTTTTTAGCTCGTAAATCAACAGATACTAAACACGTACTATCTTGTCCAGTTCATACACACGTGCGATTAGGACTAAAAACACGATTGAAATTTTACAAACACAAAAAGGGTGTGTTTTTTTTCATAATGATGTAATGAAAAATTTATGGGAATCATAATATCGCGTTATAAACTTTCGTAGATCAATCAAGTACGTACATAAGCATACTACATACATGCGAAACAAAAATAATAAAATACCATCAACTAAGTATAAACGAGCAGACTTTTTTTTTCATTGCTCGAGCTATACTGGGGATTACTCGAATAATTATTCGCATTATTTTTCGGAATTTAGTAACCTTTGATTTGGTACGACTCGAACAAACTTTTGTCATTTTACGAATAGCTATTTAAATACGAACTTTTACGGGCCAAGTAAATGTAACTACGAAGCAGTTAAAAGTTGAAAGTAAATTTTTAGGACTTTTCAAACTCGCAAAATTAAATTCCACTCGGTTATTTGTAGCGCTATTAAAAAAAAAGAATAACAGCGGACTTTTTCAACGTACCGTATGAAATTTCAAAAAGCTCTTTGTTTAGAAGATTAAGTCTTTGACCAGATACATTTTTTTTGAAATGGATTAAAAAATGAAATTTTACTTTTAGAGTTAATTATACTACGACGAACTTATTGCGTAGCTAAGATATCATTTTAATGACATCGCGTGTGTTTGCTTTTGTTTTTTTCAGTCAGACTGCATGACAGCATACAAGAAGAAAACTTTCATTATTTGGTGTTTGATTTGTAAGTTTCACGTTTTGTTTGCTTTATCCGGCTTTATCATTATCATTACTTTACGAACAGCCTCGTAGGAAATTTCGTAATGAAAAATATAGGTTGGCAACATCGAACAGTAACACGTAGTCGCGTGTGATTGATTCAACCACAAACAACACGTTCATACGCCAATCAGACGTGTTTGTTGTTGTCAGCCACTGTGACCAACTCACGTAAATTACAATACGAAATTTCCTTTCGGAGGTGTTTTGTCTGCTCGTGCTCTTAGCTCGTGCTTAATTTGTTTCTGAGCACGCTGTATGGATGGCGATTATCCCAACAGGACTAAAACTACTGTGAGGTTTCTACAGTAGTCAGTATTTATTCAGAACTATACGGTAATACGGATACTGACACCATTGTGGAAACCTTCGTGTAAAAGTTGATACGTACTGACACCAGTCAGTTGAGACATATTTCAGTCCTCTTGGGATATAAGTAATCAAGTATCATATCATGGTAATTCATGCGAATGAGTGGATGTAGTACTTACAGTACACTGGCTGAGATTGATTCTTCGACGTAGTTGGAATCACTCGAACTCCAATATTCGACTCGGTGGGTAGAAATTTTGACGCGGATTACCGAACGAAAACTCGACACGAGCGCTCAAATTCAATCATCTAACAAACACGACGCGAATTCACATTGCATTTTCAAAAACTACATCTTTCTAACATCACATTCGCAAGACATTTTTCTAAATCAAAGAAACGCGAACACTAATTCATTCCTCAATCGAAAAGTAAAACAACGAAACTGCAAACTGAGAAAGCGTGTATCAAAAAGGCGCAACTTGTGCTGCATATGCGCTGTTGCCAGATCGCCGAATTTGGTTTGTTCTTTGTTGGGGGTTGCAAAATTTTTGTTAATCAGTGAAAATGAAAATTGCTGAAAAAATTCTGGTTTCGTGTCATTATTTTTGGTGAAAAATTTTTAATTATGTCTCAGCTGAGCACATTTTGTGAAAGTAATTGTTTATCTGAGCATAAATTTCTTCTTTTCTTCAAATCGCTGATGAATTAGATGATTTTCAAAAAATGTAGTGATGAAAAATTTTTTGACGGAAGTTTTTCAGTTTTTGTCTTGGCAACAATGATCGCTTTAAAAAAATATAAAGCTCTTTAATACAAGTATGGAAATAGAGTATGCTCTTAAGAAAGTCATAGCATTTTACGTATGTGTTGCGTACTGCGCATGGCAGGTTGGTGTCGTCACGCGGTGGAGGTGGGTGGAGCAAACAATGGGGTGCAACGTTGTACGTGAACAGCTGATTTGATGCTTGCTCGCGCACTGCGCAGTACGTAAAACTTACGTAAAATCCTATGACTTTCTTAAGAGTATAATCTATTTCCATACTTGTATTAAAGAGCTTTAAAAAAATAAGAAGTGTTTTTTTGTTTTTTTTTTCCTGGTGGAATTTTGATTAGAAGAATGACGACTTGATAAGTGAAAAGTAATTAATTAAGACCAAATTTATTCAAATTTTATGTTTCTCTTGATTCAAAAACAAAAAGAAGAGAATACTAAATGGTAGCGAAATGAAAATAACTTGTCCGGCGATGATGAAAACGAAATTAAGTGAAATGAAAGTGAAGTATACCTGCTCGTTTTGTCAAATTATCACTCATCAGATTAAAATTTCAAATCTCTAATTTGAATTTTGAAATGCAAAATTGAACGGTGTGTCATCATAATTTGTACATTGTACAAGCTGAATGTGATCCAATATTCCGGTGAACTGATAGTGATAGTATTGCAATATTACGATAATTAGTATAATTTATGACTTATGTTATTGATAGTTTTGAAAAACACTACGAAGATCCTACAGTTTCACTTTCAGTGATAACATTCAGTAGGCATCGAGTTTTTTTTGTAATCCTTTTAATCAATTTATTTTCATTTCTTACAGAGTCACCGGAGGAGAATTGTTTGAAGATATCGTAGCTAGAGAATTTTATAGTGAGGCAGATGCCTCCCATTGCATACAGCAAATTCTCGAAAGTGTAAATCACTGTCATCACAACGGAGTAGTACACAGAGACTTGAAAGTAAGCTCATCAGTCATCCCTCTTTCTGTACCAATTCATGTAAGCTAATGTGTTGTAATGGGTACCTAGACCTACAACAACACTCTATCGCTAGTGTTGCGAAAGCGTTCGAAAAAACCTAGAAATAACTAACTAAACTTTCGAAAGATTCATATCTTTATCTACACGCATCCTATAGCCAAATATTTAGAGGAAAATTAGCCGACATTGGTGAAAAATTGATAAATTCATTGGAGAAAAATAAACCAGGAAGTATAGTTGGCAAATTCTTTCGGGAGTATCGTCATTACTACGCGAACGTAGCTTATTTTCGTGCGACGTTACATTATTAATGAGTTCGTTGACGAATTAGGAAAAAGTAAAGGTATCGTTTAGATGACTGAACGTCCTTGACGTGAGAATGTGCCAAGAACGGATTCACTTTTCAAATTATCTAGTCATCATTTTGCTTTCAGTAGGTCTAGGTACATCTTTAACGAGACGTTATTTTTAAAAATCAATTTTCTATCGCAAGCGCGCGCTTATGTATTTTTTTCTTAAATCGAAAACAAAAAGTATGGAAAATGAGTACTATACTATATAGGTATATACGAACATAGTCGTTCTACTTATAAAATGTTATAAGTTGGCGTAAAAATTTACTTGGCAAAATTCAAACAACAAAATATAATAACGAGCTTTGTGAAGAAAAACGTGCGATAAGTTTCTCGTGAAAATTGAAAAGCTTCATTTTGTATAAAACATTGAATTTGTATTTCTCATATTAGGTACGTTTGTTTCTTTTGTTATTACACTTCAACTTTGTACCTTTTAAAACCCCTTACAACTGCTAGAAAATGCATTATGTTGTAGAAAAATTCAATCGCTTTTTTTTTACTCGAAGCATTTTCTTTTTTCAGCCTGAAAATTTATTGCTAGCGAGTAAAGCTAAGGGCGCCGCAGTTAAATTAGCCGATTTTGGTCTCGCTATCGAAGTACAGAATGAACAGCAAGCGTGGTTTGGTAATTATTTCGAAGCCGAGTTATTTTTATTATGTATAGCATAGCTAATCGTTCAGAAAAAAATTACATTTCGATAATGTTTCGCAGGTTTTGCTGGCACTCCTGGTTACCTTTCGCCTGAAGTTTTAAAAAAAGAACCTTATGGAAAACCCGTAGATATTTGGGCATGTGGTGAGTTTCGATTGGTGTGTACGATTTTACGATAGAACCATCGCCACTTTATTCTCATTAATCGAATTTTTCTCGTCTCGTTTGTTTTTTTGTTTTTTTTTTAGGTGTAATTTTATACATTTTACTAGTTGGTTACCCGCCATTTTGGGATGAAGATCAGCATAGACTTTATGCTCAAATCAAAGCTGGCGCTTATGATGTAAGAGTTTCCTATTTCCGTATGCGAGCAATTTTTCTCCGCGATAACAGTTTAATTCTTGCGTACCTTCCTATTTGTATCTTTTTTCATCCTTCTCGCTTCAATTTTTCTGTACTCGTATTATTTTTATCGTACGAAAGTTTTCACGAATTAATTCGGCGCATTAATTTCGCAGTATCCTTCACCAGAATGGGATACCGTTACGCCAGAAGCGAAAAATTTAATCAATCAAATGTTAACCGTTAATCCATCGAAACGTATTACCGCATTCGAAGCTTTAAAACACCCATGGATCTGCGTAATTATTTTCATCTGTCAAAAAGTCAACATTTTCTCATTCGGTTTCGTTTCTAATTCTTTTTTTTTTATTATTATT
Organism: Planococcus citri; assembly: GCF_950023065.1. Taxonomy (NCBI): domain Eukaryota; kingdom Metazoa; phylum Arthropoda; class Insecta; order Hemiptera; family Pseudococcidae; genus Planococcus; species Planococcus citri. The sequence continues at coordinate 71,739,986 of NC_088680.1, forward strand.
TCAGCAACGTGAACGTGTTGCATCTGTCGTTCACAGACAAGAGACAGTGGATTGCTTGAAGAAATTCAACGCTAGGCGTAAATTAAAGGTGAGGTAAAGATGTGGTTGTTTGCAAAGTAGCAAAAAAATTAACCTAACGCGTGAGTTGGTAGGTTATCTTGAAGGTCATTCTATAAGGCGTTAGATTATCAATCTCTAGCTGTATATTTGTATTATTTGCTGATCAGCCATCAGCGCTGATGAAATTTCGTGCTTTTTGCCTCTTCGTTGCGAGTTCTTCTTGATTAGGTCCAGTGATTTAGCTATTTTGAAAATATCGAATCACGAATGGCTATTCAGAGTTTCATTCGTGTACTGATAGTTTTACATCCAGCTCTGTTCGATGGATTTCTTTTCACACTAGGTATATTTTTCTACTCGTAACGAAATAATACGGGTGTTATTTTCAATCCGCAATAACTATCCGATGGTTTCTCAACGGGTACCTATATTAATGAAAAATTCATCTCCGATGATTGGGTAGTTTTACGTACATTCGAGTGTTAGTACGACACGACGAATCGATACAGCTTACTCGATGATTATACGCTGTGTCTAATTTAATAGACGAGTCCTTATATTGACAGTAATTACGTTTGAACGGATAAAGATAACAAAATTATTTCGACAGCGGTTTGCAAATTCGTACGAGTGCTTTCGAATTTCGATGTCGAAACGTCGACCTTTATCGACAGGGTGACTAATAAATAAAGAATCAGCTTTTTTCGAGAAATCCAAACAAAAGGTAAACTAGTTCTATTGTTCGTTAATCATTTTAAAATGCTTTAGGAACGAGTCGAGGGTTTCCCAAACCGGTTCTCATGATTCGCTAGCAGACAAAAATCGGGCTATTCTCGCTTCCGAATTTAAAAATCGTATTTTTCGTAATTCGTACGATGAAATTGTTCGCCTATCAAAAATAAAAATTGATCATCTCCTATTTCCTAGTAAAAAATAAAGTATTTCTTACGCAATAAAGGTTGATAGGTACAGATAAAGGGGTGTCGTATGCATCACGAATTTACGCCATAAAAATGTTCATTTCATCGAGTGTTTTTCGAAGGTGAAGTTGTGTCTGTGTGTATACGTTTCGTGCTATCACGTACCTTTGCAACATCGGTAACCGAGTAATATAGAAAAATTTTAAATTTCAACCACGATGAATGGTTCGTAGCTTTGTACGTAGTCGTAAACGTAAACGTATACGCGTATTATGTACCTACATTTTATTCGAGAGGTATCATCGTATTGTACTCGTACGTTGTTTATGCGCTGCGATTGATGTTTCCAAGGCAATTGTTTAACGTGCTCTTCTTTAATTACAGGGCGCTATTTTGACAACGATGTTAGCAACGAGAAATTTCTCCAGTAAGTATGATGTACCTGGTAAGTATCTCTGGAAAGCCAATTTTTGTTCAATCTCTAGATTTTTGACGACGAGTTTGTAGGTAGAACAGCTTTGTTACCTATGTAGTTTGAATTGATTTGGAAAAAAAAAGAAATTAATTTTTCGAAATATGTAAGAAATCTTGAAAAAGATTTTCTATACTGCAAAATTATTGTATGTGATTTGAATTGAAAAAAAAAAATGAATTGAATAGTAGAATTCGACAAAAAATTGTGTAGTTTGTTGGCTAGTTTGAACACTTTACCAGTTGTACAAATCCCACTGTTTAAAAATTAAAATAAGTCCTTTCATACGGTTTACCATATAAAAGTATTGTTTATTCAGGTCGTAGCATAATGACGAAAAAAGGTGATGGATCTCACGTTAAAGAGTCTACAGACAGCAGTAACACCACGTTAGATGATGATGATGTTAAAGGTTAATATATTACCTTGTTCTTTTTTGTTTTTTTCTTTTTCTTTCTTAACCACTTACGCTTTATTTCATTTTGACGGCCTGGCACGATTTCATCGCAAAGATCTCTGTGGAAAATAACCGAGTAACCCGTGTACTAGTATATAGGGATAATCTCGAGTTCTCATCAACTGGAACTTACCTATCAGTACGTTTTAGAGTGCGATGATGGAAGAAAATTATTATCGAATAAAAAAAATTCATACCTCTATTTAGTCCATATTTAGCGTACTTTGTACTTTTCTTATACACATTACCATCATCGTATTTTACCTACCAACGTAAAAAGGGTATCAATTTGATGAGGTGTTTTTTTGTTAAACGTTGTTGTGGTTGTACATACGAGTACCTACCTGTGTAGAAAAATGAAATATGGAAAATTAGTTCGGTTCTCCTTTTTACCGTCATTTTTCATATACCTACCCGAAACATCAAAGCTTTAGATTATTTGAAAGATTTAGTAGCGTATGCTTCTATTATCGCTGTAGCCTTTGGTGTTTATTATATTCTGTAATAGAGGTATTATAACATAACCGTGTTACGTTCATTAAGCTGTATTAACGCAGTAAAACCACATTTTAACGTCCTGCTTCTGACACATTCCTAGAACCTATATCTCGTTACGAATTCTCCATTTCTCCTTTGAAACCGCAAACTTTTTTTTTCGCGTTTAATTCCACTATATACTTACACCATCCGATCCGCCATCGTGAATGATTTTACGTTGTACTTAATGACTTGACTTATGATTTTCGAAATTCGTCGTTGAACCCAACACCCGTATTTATGGTAAAACGCAAACACTATCCTGATGTTTTTTTTTCTGCCTCGAATCTCGATGTTTTATTAGCCATATTCTACTAAACTCAGATTAATTCGATACAGAGAATTTTAATGTTATCGCGATTAACAATTTATCAACGTCATTGTATCATTTATTTTAAGTTGATTTTTTTGTTTTGTTTTGGTTTTGTTTTTTTTTTGTTTTTGTTTTTGAGAAACTAATTTTTATTGTTTTATTATTTTTTCTTGCCAATATAACGTTCAAAAATAATTTTGCGTTTTTTTTCCTTTTTCCCACCAGATACCTAGTTATCTAACCTTTATTTAATTTCGTTTTTCCCGGGTTTTCGTTTTCTTCGAAAGTTATTATGAGGTTTTACTGTATTTTATTCACTACCTATATATCTATCTACTCGTAACTATACACGAGGCCATGCCGTAGTAAATTAGATGTCCGTTTTTAATTAAAGACGCGGATGAAAAACGCGAAATGATTTTTCGTGGTAACCGAATGAACCTCTAAGATGAAGGAAAATTACCTTCTGTTTCGATTAATTTACTCGGTTCTTTTTCTTTCTCATCTCAGCCATCTCAGCCGTTTTGCTACTACTCGTATATTTGAAATATGCGAACGTTTTAGCGCGCAATTTATTCGAATTATTTTTCAATTATTTCATTTGTTTAGGAAGCCTCTTATGTAGGTATCACGTTTACACAATTTTTCTTATTTTCTACCATACCTACCTAGATAGGTACACACGGTGCACGGTGCTGTTTTTTCTTCTATCAACGAATGAATTCTGCGTTCTGCGTTGGCTTACGATTTATTATTATTATACTCGCTTAATTAATTATTTCGAAATGAATTACCGAAGGTTAAAAGTTATTTAAGCGGGTAGATAGATACGGCGCTGCGCTTTAATTTAACGAACGAAAAGCTCTAATGAAATGAAGCTGAAGCTGCAATTATGAAAAAAATTTCCCATGTCAGACGTTGACGTTCTTATTTTTTTTAAATTTAAAAAGCCTTTTTGAAAAATGGTTCGAGTGAAGTTGAAAAGTCGAGAACTTCGAAATGTATCTCTCGCTAGAATCTTAATCGTTCCTGAACAAAAACACCGAGTTTTGATTTTTTAGTTTTCAACTTTTTTTTTAAAAGTGAAAATGTAATTTTAAAATTTAAAATTTTACGGTTTTGGAGTTATCAGTGATCATAGAGCGCAGAATCGCTTACCTACGTTCTTCGAAATACTCCTATTTCGAAAGTTCGTCTTCTTTACTCAGAAAAAATGAAATACCTATACGTTAGTGAAAATTCCTGACCACCTCAAACAACGTCCATACCTAGATAGTTTCTCTGAAGAAATGAAGATGAAATTTATAAAAATTCATTCGTTTTGGTTAGGGTAAAGTGGCCAGTAGTTGAACAGATTTTTGATACTTTTTGATAAAAAACAATCTATGGCTCAAGTTGATATTTTTTTGAAAACTTTGGTAAGTACATCTAAAAGAACACAGTTTTCCTTACATTTTGATTTGTGTTTCACATTCGTAAGTGGATTTTTGAGATTTTTATGATCATTTCAAAAAGTGTCCAAAAAACCCCAGTAATTGACACGACATTCCAATAATTGACACCCCAGTAGTTGACAAAGTATTTTACAATTTTCATCCAAAAATTTTCAACATTTTGAGGTTGTTATTATACCATTTGAAAGCTAATGCGATACACTTTCTTTCTAACTGCTTTTGATTGAATCAGAATCACATTTTCAAGAATGTGAAAAATTCCAATAATTTACGCCATATAAATAGATGTCATTTCTAATTCACTTTACAGCACTTATAGCTTCTTGAATATTCATCTCGTACTTTAATCAGACTATTTTGAATAAATCGGTAAAATAATGGTGAAAAAACATTAGAAAATACATCTTTTTATATGGTGTCAATTATTGGAATTTTTCATTTTTTAGCGCCTGTAATTGACACCCGGCTTATCGAGCATGAAAATGACGTGATTATGAATCAATCAAAAGTAGTTAGAAAGAAAGTGTATCTCATTAGCTTTCAAATGGTATAATAACCATCTCAAAATGTTCAAAATTGTTGGATATAGAAAAATAATTGTAAAACACTTACCATTAAAATTCAGCAAAAAAAATTCGCAAAATTTTCGTGGTGAAAATAAAAGTTGATAAAACGCAAAAAGTATGACTGATAATCATCACCTAACTCACGGCCAATAATAAGCGAGGTATGAATTAATTTTTAGTGCAATCAGTGTTTTCAATAATCACACAGGGACACCAAAATGGCGATTTTTGTGACGTAAGTGTCAACTACTGGATCATGTCAACTACTGGTGACTTTACCCTACGTTCATCTCCTAATCATCGCATTCGCAACGCTAAATTTTCCACTACTCAACTGATAACAGATCAAGACCACACAGCTCCGGCGTCAAATGTGATCAAAAGAATAAAATCTGCAGAAATTATATATGCACTTTTGAAGCACTAGCAAACTGCTTAGGTATTCTAGATTCAGTATTCGCTATTTGATCCTCTTCAGTCTATTTTGTAGAGGGGGCTAAATTGAGCTACCGTACCGATAGGTCTACGTACACGTAACAAGACAGACGAGAACACGGTTTGCATCGTTCAAAATTGCAAAATGCTGAAGGAGCTTCAAAGTTGGGCACTTGGCGCACTTTCTGCCGCATAAAATTGCAACATTTTTCATGCTGAAGTGTTTTATCGCTTGCGAAAACTCTTTTTGTTGTGACGTAGAATGAGCTTTTTTCTCACCTATCATCACTTTAAGCATAGAAATTGTAAAAACACACTCGAAACAAAGCGAATGTGTGTGAGAAAATGAAAAATTAAACGTTATTTCAACTTTTTTAGCTCGTAAACAAGAAATTATTAAGATGACTGAGCAATTAATCGACTCCATAAATACCGGCGATTACGAAGCATACACGTGAGTCGTTTTATTTGTATTTTTATTGCCGTTATAAGTTGTGTACTGCGACCTACTCAACATTTAGTTATATTTGTGGAGGTTACAGAATATGATAAACCAATAGCTGTAATGTTTATTTTCTTTTTTGCGTAGGAAAATCTGTGATCCTCATTTGACAGCGTTCGAACCGGAAGCATTAGGAAATTTAGTCGAAGGAATGGAATTCCATAAATTTTATTTCGATCACGGTAATCAATCTATAGTTCTAACTACATAGCTACCTACCTACTTATTTTTATTCTGTTTTATTGAATTTTAACATTCGTCGACAAATGACGAAATTTTCTAATACTGTTTTCAACGTTATGTTTTGCAGTAGTCGGTAAAAATTACAAAGCCATTAATACCACCATCTTGAATCCAAATGTCCATCTTTTGGGAGATGAAGCTGCCTGTATATCTTATATTTGTTTAACTCAATATGTAGACAAGTAAGAATATGTGATTTCATTCTAATAATTAAGATCGATTCGTACGTACCTAGATATACTAATATGGAAATTTTCTATTTCTCCCAGGCAAGGAACACCGCACAGTATGCAAAGCGAAGAAACCAGAGTTTGGCACAAAAAAGACGCTAAATGGCAAAACGTTCACCTTCATCGATCGTCGAATTCATCCGTGTTCACATCCGGAGGAGTTTTATATTCTCAAAAATAATTTCTTTTTTCCTTTATTTATTTTTTTTTCGAGGTAGTTTTGTTAAATTAGTTCATCAGTTTATACCAATAACTGAGTTTTGCATTTTTTAAACTTTTTTTTTCTTTTTTTTTTTTCTGTGAATACTTCCTTTATAAACCTAAGTATTGGCATCCTATTTTGTCACTTAGACGGTGACTTGTGATTTTTTACACTTATTTGCTGCGGTATTTTATTTATCAAGTACGGCGAAGGCGCGACCAAGTTTGCGCTGTAGAAAGTATTACCTACTTTAAGATAGACTATGAAATAATATTGCGGTGTGTTATCGAATCTGTATGTAAATTTTACGTTTAAAACGACTCGATTTACGAAATATTTACGTCTAGGTGTTGGATTAATACCGGAGATGAGGGATTGGTTGAAAACGTAGATTATTATTTTCGGACTGATCGACACGCATCTTTTACGAATTTATCATTTTGGACTCAAAGTGAATTTGTGATTTTCCTTTTTAAGTATAAAATAAAAAAATCGTCGTAGATTTGTTAGGTCGAGTAGATTTTAAAATTATTTTACATTAAAGAACAATCTCGATGAAAGCTGTCGGTTGCCTATTCATTTGCCCTTCAGTAGAGAGGTGGAACGAAGAAGACTAGTTTCAGTAGTGCTGAAGTGTCCATCAGCATCCCTCCTCTGTGTTCAGGGGCAAATAAACTAGGCTATCGGTGGCTCTGAAATTTTGCTCTACAAGTGCTACGAAAATGCTAGACGACGATAGCATTATTGTTTATCCCTGAAATGGAATAAAAATTGTTGATCGTTTGATCGTTTCCAGGGTGGAAAGGAAACAATGTTTCTAATTTCATTTTCGTAGTACTCGTCATAAAATAGTTTATCACTACTCGGGAGGTGAAATCGTTCAATTGCCTTTCGCATATTATAGTAAGATATTTTTCATTACGAATGCGCGACGAAAATGTAGAATTTAAATTAATCGCGTACCTAATTACGATACCTACGAAAGAAATTCTACACTTTCGTATCGTGTATTCGGAAAAATATCTCACAATGCGGGGTTTGAACAGAAACGTTCTATTTGTCGAATGCTTTTAGTCGAATGAGTCGAAGGTGAGCGACCACTCGGTAGATAATGGTTCATTTTCGAGACTTGTGTTGCAAAATACACTACTGCGGAGCTTAAAATAACATACCTCGGTGTGAATTAATTTATCGACTTTTTTTTCTCAAGTCTACATACCCGATTTGTACACCAACTTTATACAATGTGTTGTATTCAGAGTACTTATTACCACCAAAACGATACTTCGAAATAATACGTCGAATGCTATATTTTTATGTGTGTATTTGCTCGTTTATCTAGTCATATTAATTCGCTTTAATGTCGTCGGAATTTGTCGCGTTACAGTTTGCAAAAATGTTTCTTGGAAAAAAAAAATGAAATCATTACATTTTTGAGAAAGATAGCGTTTAAAAGTAGATCTCTAAGTTGGCTATGATTTTAGACAAAAATAATTGATCAGTACTTTCATTGAAAAAAAAAAAACATGTACCTACCCGTTTATAGATTTTATTTAAGAATGCGCCAGAAGTATCAGGTGTGAATCTTTTTTTTTCTACAAAAAAGCACAGTTCCTATTTACGAACTTTAAACTCGAATATTTATTCCTATTCCTATTCCACAATTGGCCTTCTCGTCCCAGTTTATGTAATTATCAACGAATTCAACTATGGCCGTTACAAACCAAGATAAAATAGGGTGCCTTACCATGCTAACGCTTACCTGCTTACCAAATTGTCGCAGGTTCTATTTTATTAATTAATTAATAATTAGTATTACGATTTTATTTACCGCTACGCGAATTATCCGCCTCCTCTAGAACCGTTCAAGAACATACGAGAATTCGGTGGCGTTTATTTCTACTTATTATAATTGTTATTCGTTTTTTTTTTTTTTATTATTCATTTTTTCCGGCTCATCAAAGCCGCGTTTATTGACTTAGTAGCGTTAATTTTCTATTTTTCATATCCTCGTTCGTTATTATTACGAACTATTTTTCATATATAATTCGACACCGCGCTGTCTATCAAAATTTCCTTCGGTTTGATGAATTTTTTTCTTAACTTTTTTTTTTTTTTGTATGGTATTGCACGTAAATTTTTGCTTCTTTTTGTTATAAATTTATATAACATTTATTTGCATATTATTGCGTCGTATTATACATTTTGAATTTTATTAAATACGTAAAACATTGTATATTGTTTTGTATGATAATCGCGTCTTCAATTTTTTGTACCGTTTAACGGCCTATAATATACCTACATTTCTCAGTATGAAAAATCAAACTCAAAATAACCTCTCGAATGACAATAAACAGGTTTAATTCGAGGATTTTCATCGTGATCGTGTTAATTTGCAGAGAAAGAAAGTAAAAGTAAAAGGTAGGTTGGGTTTAATTCAGCATCTTAGATGAAAAAAAGAAAATTTTACCGGGCGTTAATTCGTCATAAAGCACAAAGAAATTCATTTTTTCGAAGCTAAAAAGTTGTATTCCAATATTGCGTACGATAAAATGCGACAAAAGCGAAGGAACCAAATAAACTATACCAAAAACTTGAGCTTTTTTGAAAAAAAAAAAATCAGTAAAATCACTATTGAACTTTTAGAGGTTAAATTCCAGTTGAAATACGAAACGCGGTGCTTTGAAATACATAACACAAAAGTATAGATATTTTGATCACGATTTACATATAAATCCTTTTGAAATTGTGTTCGTTTAATGATTATAAATACTTACCTATGATTTCATTCTCGAGAACAAAATTGAGAATGGAATTTTGCCATGTAAAATAGAAGAAAAAAAACACTCGTCACGGTGTGGTCCAACTTATTAGCATAATATAAGTTTGATAGGGTACGTACGCGCGAGAGACCATAATTTTGGAATTTTTATTCGCGGTCAAATCATTATAAATATACTATCAAGTATCAATTTGATAAAGAAATTCCGTTCCGCGTCGATAAGTTTAACACCAAGGTGGGACCATGCTACAAAAAAAAATGGGTTTACTTTTATTGTAAATAATTATGTATTATTTTAATTTTGTAATTGAAATTTTATTCATATTGGACTACTTACCTTTTAAACTATTGGTAAAAAAACGACCTGATCAACGTTGTTTTGCTTCCGAAAAATTCGTGCTACTGTAATTCTTTGTTTTTCTGAATTTTTTTTGTTTATTAGGGGTTTATCTAATCGTTGTGTATTTTAATAGTTTTAGTACCATAATTAAGAAATTTTGATCTCTTTTGCAGACAGACGATGACTTCTTCATTAGTCTGCACACAATATCAAGTATCTTGCCTCGATTATATAGCTTTGTAACACTGCGTATGATAATTCTCTCTGATTTCTCTACCTTTTATTCTTTTCGATCTATTTTTTTCTTTCATTCTCTCTCTCTCTCTCTCTTTCTTTCTCTCTATCTATCTCTCTGTTTCTTTCTTTATTTTCGGTGCTTTTTACCACTAAGAATACGCGAAATTTTTCGCCATTCAGCCAGTTACACGGTGAAAACTGGCTTAAAAAACTTCATTTTTATCTGTACCCTATCGTAAGTTGAATTAGTAAATACGTTATGTTTATGGATGTTTGACATCGACATTATTGTTTTTAATTTATGAAACTTTTTTTTTTTTTTCGTTATCTAATGCGCACAGTAATGAGGAATACCAATTACCACAATTATGGAAACCAATTAATAGGTATAAATTGCTAGGTATCAGTTACGGAGAAATTTTTACGCTCGAATTTGTACGTATTTGAATAAAATGAAGATTCGAATGAGGTTTTCTTATTGATTTGGTATCGTTAAAGCAATACTAAAAAATTTATTTCTACCAATAATGGTGGAATTGTAAACGAACCGTTTTCAGGAATTGTACGATTATTATGATGTTGGGAAACTCGCGACAGTTGAAGAAAAGTATAAAATTGATTTTCAAATCTTTTTTTGTTATTTTTGTGGAAGCACTGTTCCTTTTTCAATTTTATAAAATGAAATAATTAATCCCATTATAATCATTAGATTGTAGTTCAAATTTTTAATTTTTTTCTCATTTAATTTGTGCTCAATAATTTTATGGTTTTTTTCCATTCTGCATATTCTTTTGATTGTTTATTTTATTAATTTTTTTTCTTAATTCTAAACATAATATAATTCAATTGTTTCTGTTTATAATTAATTACGATTCATTTAATATTGTACTATTTAGCTACACTTTTTTCTGTGTTAACATAATATGATAATACGGTATTCAAAATTATTTCATTTTCGGATATTCTTTAATTAAATAAAAATTGCTGTGATGAAATGTTTGTTTTTTAATCAACGCGAGTTCGATTACGGAAGACGAGTGAATGTATTTATGAAAGGAACTGCATTGGCAACTTATTCGACATGTATGTTGTGTGGTAGTATTCAGATTGCCTTGCAACTTTTCATAATTGAATTGCGAACTCATCAGAGAATGATGATCGATCAATTTTCTAATTTTTTTCATATTATTCAATTTTCCGTTCACATTAGAGTTCATGAATCACAAAATCAGAAAAAATAACATCTTCATACTCGTAATCTTGAATCGTGTTCAACTATACGATGTACGATGATTATCTCGACTTATCCATTGTAAAATGAAATTGAAAATTAATAATTTAGAAATTTGAAAGTGGAAACTGCTAAAATGAAAATGAAATCATGTTTTTTTACAGTCTCTGAAATTAAAAAAATGAATAAAAAATAAATAAATAAGTCACAATAAATACCTAATACAAATTAACAATTAAAAAGAACGAGAGAACGTACAAAAATTTGTGAAATTTAATTTTGATTTACAAAAAATATTATACAATACAAAATTTTTTTAACGTTACAAAACTAATAGGTAGGATACGTTATTAAAACCTACTTAAATAATGTAAACAAAAAAAATCGTTCGATTAATCGATTTGCTGCATGCGAAAAAGATTTTTTTTATTACAAAAAAAATGGCGCCGGTTCTTGATCGCGATTTTTTTGTTGATAGTTTTCGGCTGCGATTCGATATTTCGCGTAATATTTGGAATAATAATTTAAAAAATGTTGATAATTTTTACACAGTGAATGTTGGCAATCGCGTTGAACAATAATTCGTTCGCGTAGTACTTACACAATTTACAAAAGTTGACAGACCTTTTTAGGTAACTTACAAATAACATGCAATTATAAACAGGAATAAAAAATGGTATGGTTAATTTTAAATAGTGATGAGAGTGACTAGTTGACTGATGATTTTAACATAAAAATGTTTAACAATATGTGTAATGTTGATAGATGACTGGATTGCAACGTGTTCTTCAAAAGTTTTGGTCATCGAGTCTAGCGGTAACTTTTCATTTTCTGCTCTGCAAAAACAACAAGTCAGCTGGTTAGTGGTTAACCTCCCATATACACGTGCTCGGTAAGTATATTATATTAACGATAGATACAGTTTAAAAAAAAATTTAATCGTTGGCAAGTAACTGGAATGATACTCGTATTTGAACGTCATTGAATTATAGCTCATTAACCCGTGGCAACGATGTTATTATTAAAATAGACTAATATTTTCAACATAAGGTACTGTTGTGCTGGTGTATGGCTATTAGGTCAACAGCTGAACTGAGGTAGTATAGTATACTCGTACGATTTAATGTGTATGTAATATGCGCTGGTCGTTATCAATGATAATCACGTCTAATTAAAATATTAACTAGTTAATTTAATTTCCACAGAGAAAGTGCTAAAGGCATCGACGAAGAGTAAAACTTCGAAGCGCGTTTGGTTCGAGTGTTGACCATCTTCGTCTTTCTCATCACTATTCACTCATCACCGTTGAGTACCTCACGTCGTCGATGTACGATTGTACGAGTATAGTATTTTCTGCTCGAATGATCGCGTTTTTTTTATTATTACGTAGGTAGCTTCGGTTATCACTTACTTTGTCAGCTGTGTTGTTATCGACTAAAAAATACGCTGGAGCTGCTCTCTTCGCATAACTATTCGGATCCTTGTAGTAACCTGATGGGTATTCGATAGCTGATTTGAAATCGTTGTTTGGGTATCCAGTCTCCAAAGATCCGTGAATATTCGACGGTCCCGTTAATCCGTAACCTTTAACAATACGTACGAGTGTGACTTATACCGTCTGTCTGTCTGTTTAGTTCGAATACTTTGAATTTGCGTTCGCTTACCCGATGCAGTAGCGCCGGATGCTGGAGCTGGTAACGACGCTTCGTGAATATCGGAATGAGCCGGCTGATGATGACCGAACGCGTTCGTGGCTAAATGTTTACCGAAATTGGTGATCGAGTCTCCTTTCGTCGATAACAAAGCTCCTTTGGCGGCTAACAAATGTCCTTTCACTTTAACGAGTTGACCATTTAGTGCGATCACTCCTCCGGTTATGGCTTTCACAGCTTGTAATAACGAAGCTAAAATAGTCTTTTTGAAAGACCACCAATCGAACGGCTTGACCGGTGGTGGATGCTGAAAAAATTACAACCTTGAAATTAATTACGTAATCGACGTGTCAGTCGAGATTGATTCTATATAAGTATACTCCGCAGAGGTGTGTACATTTTGATTTTTTTTCATCACCGAGGAAAGTGTGTAATTGCCGGAGTTGCATTATTTGACATTCATACATCGTTAACTTTAAATATCGTGCGTATACCTATTCCCTCTATTGCATCAACTTTCGCCTGTCTCTAGTAGGTAATTTACCCGATGAGTTGTTTTTTTTTTACATCTTCAGCTACCTACTCTTGTTTTACGACGATGCGTTAATATTTTTATAGATATGCGAATGCGATGGATTTGCATCTCCGTCTATTATTACGTTGTAGGTAGATACGTTATACGCGATGAACGTACCTATTGAAAATATAGAAATTATAAATTGTTATCAACTTACCGGATAATCGTAGGTATGATGATGCGTTTCAACTCCTTTCGACGAGCTCGATATACTGGAAAGGGATCCGATAAGACCTAATTTTTTATTAAATACCGAACTTAATAAACTAGTTATTGGATTAGAACCGCCGTGACCGTGTTGTCTTTTGATTCTGAATGGATCGTCCGAATCGTCAGCTGTGTCTTCTGCATCTCGTTCTATATTTAAACCACCGTCGTCTGCGTTTTCTTCTGCTGCCGCTTGGATTATCACACTTATACAGCATATCGCCGCGTAAATCCACAACAGTTTCTGCAAAATACGATATAAAAATTTCAAATTAGATTCTAAACCAAATAATAGCCTAATAGGTATTCTACTGTATCATTTAACGTTATTGTTTATTTGTTTAGGTAACCTGTACAATATTCGTCGGTACACATTTGTTTAAAAATTCGGGGATAAGTTTGCAGCTTATCTAGGCACAGATAGAGATATTGTCACACATGTTATCATTTTACGTTCAAGGTAATTAGAACGGTATTAGGTATTTGCTATTTCGTTTGAAGAGATATGCAGCTTCTGCTTTCTCTGTATAGAGATGTAAGTATAGATAGACAAGACACCTATTACAACGATTTCCGTATGAGATAGTTTCGTTTCTATATTGTCGATAATCGATTAGATTGAATAATGTTTGACAATGTATTTTTATTTTATATTTATACGATGATATTGTGACACTTTTAATTGCCTTAGAATGCGGTCACGCATCGGTATAGAAATTTTGTCATTTAAATTACCTTTTTACTATACTACTCGTACCATGGCAGCGTTGAATCGTCGTCGATCGACGACATTTAAAAGGCTATAAAAAAAATCACGTACGAGTTGGCGTTTTATTATCATTTCAGTACCATACTTCGATATTGCCATTCCCATTACGAACATCTTTATTGGGTCAATATGGTCTATACGGTGAAATAATTAGTCGTTTTTGATGCGTTACGTAATACCTAATAAGTAGATATTTAAGTTGGAGGAGCGCTCACGAATGTGTTAGCTGGACCGTAACACGTTCAAATATGAATTTTCATTTATGACTGATACTCGTACTTTCGTTCGGTGATTAATGAATTACTCGTATAGGTATCTCGAGTATCCAACTAGGTACCTGCTCTTTTGATAAAAACGTCTCTTTCGATGCCCTTTAATTAAGTGCTTATCTTATTGGATAGGTGATCTTCAAAGAACATTTACCTATTACTAACATTTTTGCATTTTGAAAAAAAAAAAAAAATGTTCGCAGTAGGTAACTTATTGCTTTATTCAAACTGCAATGTGTTATGAATTGCGTGAAAGAAGCGGAGAGTGAGTTTTTCTCTATTTTACTTTGATTATGATTAGGTAGTGTTTAACTGGATTCATGAACCGTACTACCGCCTGCTAATAAGTGGTAATTTGTTATCAAATACCGTATTATTGGTACTTATCCGATGAATTGCTGTGACAGCTGGGCAGCTTTGGTACGCACATTTGATTTCCAGAAGAATGCTTTTGTCGTTGACGGTTGACATTTGAATATTTTTTTTTGAAAATGCGCGTGAGCTGAAAATTTTAGTACTTATTGCAATTATAAGAAAAAACCATATTCCAGGTTTTTTTTTTGTAATTTTTGAACAATTCTACATATTTCAATTTGACCAGCTCTCGTAATTTTTTATTTTATTTTAATATTTCTGGCATATTTAGCTCAATTTTCAAGTTATTTCTTTTCATTTTTTTTTAAACTTCATCTGGCTAATGTTTTATTAATTCGGCCAATTTTCATTTTCTGATAACTGACTAGACAGTTTTTACCAACTACTAATTTTTCAGATAGGTAATTTTAATTCTATTTTTTATAATTATTGTTGATAAGTTTTTGGTAACTTTCAATGATTTAGGAAATTTTTGTAAAAATTTTGCTCAAGTTTTGTGACATTTAATCGAACGTGGTCGTTTTCTGCAATATTTAAAATTCTGTACAATTTTTGATGTACCTACCTAAGTACATATTTTGTGCGATTTTAATCAATTTTCATCGATTTTTTTTGGGGGGAAAGTAGTAATTTTATATTATTTTGATTCCCATTTGCAGGAAATTTTGTATTTCTTTGTTTCATTAAGTGATGCATTTAGGGCTAATTAATTCCCATAATTTTTAAGTTTTTTTTTTTTTTTTTTTTTTTTTTAAATATTTTTAGGGATTGTTTTTGAGACATTGATGAAATTTTGGACTCGGCTTTCATCGATTTTCAGCTGTATTCGTTGCATTTTGAACTACTTTCAAGGAATTTTTTAGAAAATTTGCTCAACTTTTGAGAAATTTCGTCCAGGTTTCACAGTGGTGCTAGAACTTTGCTAAATTTTCCAATTTTAATGAAGTTTTATCAAAGTTAAGTATTTTGGATGATTTTATTTCCGATTATAAAAACTCTTATTTCAAAATATTTTATCGGTTTCTAGTCTTTTTTATTTTTTTCACATTGCTGTGCTAATGTTGTAAATATGCAAATTCACTGAAATTCCATCATTTTTTGGAAATTATTAATAACTCACCGGGGCCATTCCATGTCAACTCAACCAACGTTTTTAAGTCATGTCTTTCGATTTCGCTCAATTTTTTTTTACAATATATACCCATCCAGTAAGTAAGTTTGGTCCTAGCCCCCTCAGGTGGCGGGTGGGGGGGGGCTTCCATTATTTCCACATTGTCTCGAGGTACTCAACTTCAGCAGCCCATTCCTCCAAAACTACGATACTTTGATCAAAACTGATTTCACAGTTGGATTGGAATGGGCATTGCATTTAGAACTTTTTAAGCATTTTGAAATTTTCAAAAGTTGAAAGTTGAACTTTCAAATCGAAAAATCAAATTTCAGAATGGCGCTTTAAGTGGGAGCTACCATTTAAAATTTTGAAAAAATTTCCATAGATGTACCTTTTGACGCTTTTTCGAAATATTCAAGTTTCGAGATGGCATCTCTCGATGGAGGGGGAGCACCCCCGTCCCCCACCCCTAATTTTGGGCGAGACTTTCGATAGAGAATCTGGGGCGTGTGATATATCGAATTGTATGTTTTTGGTAACACTGAACACGAATATGACGTCAGATTTTTGATTGAACCCCATCCATGGCCCCCAGCACCTCCCCAAAAGGGGTAAAAGTTCAAAAAAGTGTTTTGTTCGTGCGACACATGGAATAGTATGTTTTTGGTGACGCTGAACACGAATATGACGTCAGATTTTTGATTGGAGCCCATCCTCGGCCCCCAACAATTTTTTTGGACTTGTACCTATTGGGAGAGGTTTTGGAGGCCATGGGTGTAGTCGATTTAAAAAACGATGGCTATATTCGTGTTCAGCGATATCGAAAACATACTATTTCATGTGTCGCACGAACAAAACACTTTTTTGAACTTTTACCCCCCCCCCCCCCTTCCCCAAAATAGTACGTAACAGAACTCAATATTTTCAAAGTTGACAAACAACCTCGTTTTATGCTGAAAATTGTGGTTTTTATTTTCACGAAAAATTCCGAATGGTCTCATTCTCTCATTTCTTTCCAAAAAATGCCCAAAGTCTAAAGTCTCGCTTTTTTGCCAGGAATTGTTAAAAATATAAAGAAGTTTCGCTCTTCTGACACAAATTGAGAAAAAGTATCATTTGTGTGTTAATAATTGCCGAAAAGTCCAAATTTTTGCTATAATGGTAAAATATTGCTTTTTGGAAGAAATAAGCAAACTACATGTATTTGCTTTTTAGCAAAATTGCTAGAAAATTTCATTTTTTTATCAAATATTATCGAGATGTACTTATTTTTACGTAACAATTTTAAAATATGTAGTCCAAATTTTTTGTTGAAAATTGCGAAAAAGGAGGTGATGTGTTGACGAAGTTTTCTCGTAAGTCGCACTTTTTCCCCCAAAAATTTCCAAAAAGTAGGCTATCACATGATTTGCAAAAATTTTCAACGTCTTGCATTTTGCAAAATAGTCATTCCCGTTGTTTAACAAAATTGCCAAAAATTGCCAAGAAGCCATGTCTTCTGCTCAAATTATCGTCGCTTTTTCGAACTTTTTGATTACTGAAGTCACTTTTTTGGAAAAAAAGATGAGTACCAGCCCTGCAATTTCAGAGAAATGGTTTGTTATTAGTCAAGTGCATCACTAATAACAAGCACCAAAGGTAATTTGGACGGTTTTTATGGAACTTATATCAAAAATCTGCTGGAGGCTGTAGAACTGCTAAAAAAAGGGTCAACACTGTTTTCGATCGAGGGACAGCAAGGGTCAATTCGATAGAATTTTGATTTTTTTTTCCGATTTTTTGATCTTGATTTTATTTTTGAAAATTCCCCTAAAATCAAAAACCCACTTGAACATACTTATGAAATTTTGGCTGGTAATGTCTTATTATTGAGTTGGAGGGTTGAAACTTGGCTGGTATAATGGATAGGTAGGTACCATAGATGTGTTTCTTTTTTTGAGGGGAGGTGGGGAAGATGAGAGGAGGGGATAGGGGAGAGTTCTGACCCTATTAGTCCCCCTCCCTTCTTTAGTATTGAGAAAAAAACAATTTTCAAGTCATTTTTCACGTCTTTTTGACTTGTGAACCGATCAACATAATACGAAACGGCGAGCTTTGAAGAGTTTGAGTCGCCCAAACGTAGCCCGGGGGGGGGGCACGCTTCTGTATAATGATTGATCACTAAAGGTATTGAACTTGATGCTCGATTGAAAATAGTTTTCGAAAAAGATGCAATTATGTCATAAATATACTGCACGATTCGAATGAACTCTTCGAATTTATAAAATATTCGAATGGATCCGGCCCAGTTCTTGTACATTTTTCTCGGTGACATAACTGCGCTATGCAACTTTGCCTGACTGGCCTTACTCATATTCAATCGTGACCATAATCCAGCTTCTGGAGCGTAGGCTATTAATCGCTGGTGAACCGGTTTCCAAATCCGAATGCGAAAACCGCGAAACTAGCTGAGAAGGAAAGGATCAGCAATCAGCAATCAGCATAGGATCGGTTGTTCGGTTTGAGGTAGAAAAAAGTGACGTGTTACGACTTGGAGTGTGTACGAGTAGTGTCTCATGTCTGAGCCGGCATCCGAAGCCGAACATGTAACCTTGTGCCGAGAAAGTGAAACTGATATTAGAAATTACGAATATCGTCGTTATAGGAGACTCGGCTATAGCCAGCGTCATTCGGAGTCGGAGGTTCGTGGGTACGAATAAAAAAAAAAATGCAATATGTTGTGAAACAGATCGCGAGTATTCGTTTATTTTTGCACTTCATCTCGGCGCGATTATTACACGTCGACGTCGGGTAAAAGTAGTCTATAGGGTGTTTTCGAGTCGATGAGGTATACAAATACGAGTAAGAGCACTCGTACCCACACGTGAATGTATTCGTGTTGAAAAATAGGTCACATAATACATACTACCAATGTAACCTATCTACTTGTATACGAGTATTCTGCATAAAATAATATTCCAACGTATCGAGTCACACCCATGCTACGAGTATCTTACTCTTAGACAATGTTGGTGTGCCATGCCACATTGCCACTAGCCAGACGAAGAGAGGATGCTGCGAGATTGGAGATGCATCGTTGGTTCGCTGGTCGGGCCAGCGGTCGTGGCCGGCTCATTCGATCACATGCGACTATAGCGACTATGATAAAATTGTAATGAATTCGCGCGTCATTTGTGTAACGTTAACGTTATTATTATTAATGCAACGTGCAACACGAAAAACGAGGTCATTGTGCAATATCTACACATTCGTTTAAACTGATGGCCTGTTACGAGAATGAACTGGTTTTCAAACATCCTAATTGCTATATAGGTATAGGTATAGGTAGAGGTAGAGGTACTACACATACATACGAGTATGTTAGTGAAGGGGTTCAAAAGTGGACCCATTAGATTACGAAATACAAATACGACGACCGACGTACCGTCGATACACTCGTATAGTCATAAGCGAAGGTACTTAGAAGTGTTGTGCGGCGATTGTATTCGTACATGCTACACAGTAGTTCGCCACTCACCCTTACGATGTCCCTTTCTGGCTACTCCAAATTCCACTGCGGTCTTTTGCTTTATACAGGGCAAGGTTGTTGTCGCATACTCGTACGTGATTCGTAATCCTAAGTCTGTGCACTGTGCAGCTATATGCAATATGCAGTACCTACGAGTACCTATATGCCTTACGCACCGTTTTTTGTCGTGTGTGTCGTGGCTATAGGTATAAGTATGGCTATCTCTATCTCTGAATGATGTAACAAATTTTGTTCAGCTTTTAAATCAGCTTCAGCAACGCAAGGTAGAGTTCAAGGCGATACGTATATCCATCGCTTCGTAGTTTGTATTGTCCTCCAAATTTGCTCGGTTTGGATTCTTGGACGATGCGGATTGCGGATTGCGGACGCACTCGTACTCGCACGCGTACGCGTACGTGATCTTGACAGTGACATTTGAATAGGGCAAAGTTCAAGCTGAATAGGATCGCACGTCCGCATATGTTAGGATAAAGTACCATACGCTTTTAAGCGACCGGTTTCACGTACTCGTAATTGAACTTGGTCATCGATTTGTACAAATATGTACCTACTTGCGGTCAGCTAATTTCAATGCATGGTAACGACGATGCTCGAAAATCGTGGTGCATCTATATTCACGGTCCACGCATCCGATAATTCGTTTGATTATGAATTTTCCAGGTGTTGGGAGCAGACGCGAGGTAGTTGAATTTAGCTTATTTTCAGACTCGAAGACCTGACTGAATTTTCGCTCAAATTCGGTAAGCTGGCTATTTAGGCTCAGTTTGTTGATGAATTGAAGGGGTTGCAGTGGAGGGGGACTTGACTCAAAACTCACTCGTGTTCTAATTTTTAGTACGGAGTCGGAGGAGAAGAGCTTCCTCAAATTGGTGTTCTAATTTTTAGTACGGAGTCGGAGGAGAAGAGCTTCCTCAAATTGACCTTGGAAGCTGAAATTTGGAATGCATATTTGGAGGGTGACGTAAGGTATGATTTTCGGAACAAGGTGTCTACGATCCTGCAATTCCTGCAAAAATCCTACTTTTTGCTGATGAGGTCCTCGCAGGAAACATTATGCCTCGCTTTCAACGAACACTATGAAAAAGTATCATTATTTTGGACAAAAATTGTCAAAAATTCTCGCTTTTTCAGAAATTAACAAAGAATTTCTTGTTTGCAAAATTGCTAAAAATTGTGATTTGGGGGGAGGGTCTTGATTTTTACCAAAAGTTGCCTAAAAACAAATAGCAAGTAAATATAAAGTTTCGTTTGTTTACCTACTTGAAAACTGCAGACAAGTTTCGCTTTTCAAAAACAAATTGCTGTCAAAGTTTTTACTTTTGATATAAAGGCTATAGGTGGATAAATATGGCGAATTTGCCCCCGAGAGCTTCAGGGTTGATATTTGCATGGAAGGTGGGTACCCTTGAGCACCTTCCGTCTGGAAAGTTTCAGACCCCAAGAGGCCAAGACCCCCCTCCCGTTTTTTGAGAACCCCCCCCTTTCTGAAATTACAATAAAAAAAAATTTCTCAGCCCCATGTGAACAGATTTTTTTCAATTCTTTAGTATGTTGTAAACATCCATAAGAGGTATCCCCACAAAAATTTTCACCCCCCCTCCTCCCATATTTTCCTCTCAAAATGGCGTTTTTTAGCTTTGTTCGCCGATTTTAGCGATGACCATGATTCGGCACAAAAATGCGAATAGCATTTTTAAGTGTGTTTTTGACCCCTAAAAAACATATTTTTTTCAAAAAAAAATTTTTGGTGGGTCGTGGTCAAAAATTGAAAAAACTTACAGAGGGGGTAAAAATGGATTTTGGTGTAAATTATTGTTTTTGGTAAACGAGGTGTCGTTTCCATATGAATCGAACCCCCCGAACAGGAATATGAGTCTAATTTAATGCTACCCTCAACCACACCCCTCCAGCGCCTCTGCCACCACCTCCATTTTTACTAGAGTATAAGTGGTAGTAAAATGGACCACCTAAGCGTTTTTTGAGATTACTCTTCACCAAAGTGACCATTTTTGGTCATCGAGGGCTTAATATTGTGAAAATAGCTCAACTTTCAATACAATAAAAATTGAGAGCGGTAGAGGTACCGGAGGGGTGTGAATGAGGGTAGCATAAAATTTGACTTCATATTCGTGTTCGGGGTGTTTGATTTATATGAGAACGACACCAATATTATTATACAGCTCAATTTTTAATATAATAGTAAAAATTGAGGTGGGGGCAGAGGCGCTGGAGGGGTGTGGTTGAGGGTAGCATTGAATTGGACGTCATATTCTTGTTCGGGGGGTTCGATTCATGTGGAAACGACACCTCGTTTACCAAAAACAATAATTTACACCAGAATCCATTTTTAACCCCCTCTGTGAGTTTTTTCAATTTTTGACCACGATCCACCAAAAAAAATTTTTGAAAAAAATATAATGTTTTTTAGGGGTCAAAAGCACACTTGAAAATGCTATTCGCAATTTTGTGCTCAATCATGGTCATCGCTAAAACCGGCAAACAAAGCTAAAAAAACGCCATTTTGAGAGGAAAATATGGGGGGAGGGGGGTGAAAATTTTTGTGGGGATACCTCTTATAGATGTTCACAACATATCAATAAATTAAAAAAATCGGTTCACATGGGGCTGAGAAAAAAATTTCTATTGTAATTTCAGAAAAGGGGGTTCGTCAAAAACGAGGGGGGGTCTGGGGGTCTAAAACTTTCGTGACGGAAGGTGCTCAAGGGTACTCACCTTCCATGCAAATATCAATCCTGAAGCTCTCGGGGGCAAATTCGCCATACGTATCCACCTATAGCATTTTTGCTTTTTATAAAAATTGCTGAAGATTTTCATTTTTTCTCCAAAAATTAACCAAGTGTAAAATTCTTGCCCTTTTATCAAAAATTGCGAGAAAGTATCATAATTCTCTGCAAGTCCTGCTTCTGACTAAAATTGCTGAAAGCATCGCTTTTTTTGTCAAAAATTTATGAAACACCTAGTTCAACTTTTCAAAATGAAAGACCAAAACATTTTCAATTTGTGACGTTTTTTTCTACATTGAAATGTTTTGCTCGCGTTTTGTAAATTTTTTTGGTACTTTTTCGAGCCTTTTTGTTCGCTTAAGTTACTTTTTTTCTTGGAAATAATTGAGAATGTGCCCTGCATTTTTTTTATTGAACGATAAAGTCATTTTAACCGATGACATCTCAACAATATTCGCTCTAATTTGTTATTTCGAGCTTCGTTTGGTGTTGAATTTTGACATGGTTCGAGTGGAGAAGACCTTGACTAAAATTTGCGGTCGTTCAAATTTTTGAGGAGTGATGAAGGGAGATGAAAATGATCAAAATAGTAATCAGTCGATAGGAGATCAAAATTTACGTACATATACGTATCTAAAAATCGGTCTCTCACTTAGAGCAGTACGGAGGAGAGGAACCCTTTTTGAGTCTTTTGTCGTGTATTTTGACATTAAAAATTTTGTATCACGCCCCAATCCCTGCCCATTTTCATAAGTGTTCACATTACTCATTTTACTCTGGGGTACTCGTTTAGTGAAATAATGTGAACCGCATCTATGTATATTTTGAGCGTTCTTTTGGAGAACAAAATTGTTTTCGATCTAAACTGGTGCAAAAATAATTTGTCCAGACCTCGAAATACAGTTAACTCGTCGTTAAAACAAATCCACTTACGCCTTATTCTCTCCATCTAAAGTACCAAGCATACACTTGCTATACGAGTATAAATCTATTTCATTTCTCCTTATCTCGATCCATCTTTTAAAACCTTTCTATTTCAAATTGTACTCGTACTCGTACTCGTAATGAATAAAGTAACCAAATATACCCGGTCGAGATTTGATTAATATCTTCCAACAAAAGAACACGTAACGAAATATTAAACCCTTTCATAGCGATATCGCATTACAAGGGTATAGTCCACCGTATCGGCTGAGCTGATTATAGATCTCGCGAGCCGCGAACAAAATGAATTAGGTATTCGCAGCGTAGATATCGGCTCATCATAAATGATAAAAACATCTTTTTTCGATACGTGAGCAGTGATCTTCTTCAGTACCAGCGACAGATCTGTTATACCTACGTGTGAGTTACGAATATTGCAGAAAATAATCAATAATAAAATAATATGTACTAAACACGAAACTGGTTGAGGTCTCTACATCTCTTCTGTTCTCTCCCTAGCATCGTGTTACAGCAATGCACATGGCGGGGTGCGGACTGCGGAGTAACATTCTCGAAAACCAGGAACACTGGAAACAGTTATAGACCAATGTTCAAACCTAATCCTATCTAGAGAAGATTTTGCGTCAATATCATGTTAGAAGTTATAAAAAGTGAAAGTAATTATTAATAGCTGCATAGTAATTACGACCTGTAAACGTCCATAGTGCCATAACGGTTAACCGTAGCACCCGTCCATCGGCCATAGCCAAAAAACCGAAATATACGAGTACTCGACGTACAAGTATTATTTCAATCAGACATCCTTGTTTCAGTACCTACCTACTTGATTAGACATCATCATCGTCTTCAATTCTTCAACTCTTTGATGGGTACTCGTAGTCTCGTATATTCGGGAAGAGGTTCATTTGTGGAGTACTTTTTGGTTTTGTCTGTGTTCGTGAACTCGATAGTAATCATTCACGAACGAATTGAATAATTTTTGGTGAATCGTTCACGAACGAATCGATTTGTATAAGTGACTCGTTCGCGAACGAATCGATTCAATTAATTAATTTTTGGTGACTCGTTCACGAACGTATTACATAATTGTTAGTGAATCATTCGCGAACGAATTGGTTCGTATTAGTGACTCGTTCGCGAACGAAACGATTCGATTAATTAATTGTTGGTAACTCGTTCACGATCGTATTACACAATTTTTAGTGAATCGTTCACGAACGAATTGATTCGTGTAAGTGACTCGTTCGCGAACGAATCGATTCAATTGATTAATTTTTGGTGACTCGTTCACGAACGTTTTGCATAATTTTTAGTGAATCGTTCACGATCGTATTACATAATTTTTAGTGAATCGTTCACGAACGAATTGATTTGTGTAAGTGACTCGTTCGCGAACGAATCGATTCAATTGATTAATTTTTGGTGATTCGTTCACGAACGTATTGAATAATTTTTCAATTTTTAGTGAATCATTCGCGAACGAATTGGTTTGTATAAGTGCCTCGTTCGCGAACGATAATTAATCGATGCATTTAATTGATTTTTGGTGAACGAATTGATTCATATGAGTGAATTGATTCATATGAGTGACTCGTTCGCGAACGAATCGATTGATTTAATTAATTTTTGGTGAATCATTCGCGAACGAATTGATTCACAAATTGGTGAATTGATCATTTCGTTGGCAAACGATTCGTTAAAAATGAATCTATTCGTACACGAATGTGCTTCTTTCAAAAAAAAAAAAATGAATTCGTTCGTGAATGATTTTCTTGAATGAAATGAGACTCTCACCGTTTCACGAACAATTCACTGACAAATGAATCAATTTATATGTAAACAATTCGTTTGAAAATAGATTCTTGGAGTGACATGTGCATTGACGCCAATCTGCGTATCTATCTATGAATTTGTGTAGGGCATACTGACGTGAGTATTCGTCATTTAGCGCCTAGCGCCATCGCCGCAAGATTGACGAATTTAAGCGCCGTTTAAGGTGTTAACAGACAGGTTGACGGGCGATGGCGTGACAGCTACTGCTACGACGAGTAATTAATCGTTTCAACACGTCTGTCTTACTTATTTATACGAGTATTATGCACGAGCTGACAGTCAAAACATACTCGTACCGTACATAAGCATAACAATAAGATGGCGCTGGTTTATGGTGTGGCTTGTATTCGACGTTGTGTACTCGTATTTATCACGCTGGCGCTTACTGTACCTGCACCTTGCAAGATTCAAGTTCATTGTCTCGTAATGTTTAAATTTTTTCGTCCGTCGTACGCAATGTACGCATATTTCACGTGCGATGCAGACGTGTGCCTGTGCCGCTTCCGCGCCCCACCCCCCTCTCTCTCTCTCTTTCGTTTGTCGACCATCTGCGTCGGTTATTAATTAAAAAATTAACGCGCCAATTGCCGCTTCCGAGATGAAAGATATTAAGGTCAAGGAAAGAGCTGGTGCTGACTGCTGGTTAATGTTTCGCAGACTAACTGCAAATTACCTGTTGGCTCTGTTGTATTCAACTACTCGTGCAGTGGTAATGGTAATGGTAATGGTAATGGTGGTATCGAACCTCGCAACCTCGCGTACGCCGCACCATCGCCATGTCCATGTCCATGTTACTTATTGCTGTTGCGCTTACGTCTCATTTCTTTTAACCGCTAATCCTATGAATTACGTATGAATCTTTTTTCTCTCTTCTTCGTCTTCTTATTTTCGTTGTATGCGTTAACTCAAGGTTATCTAACTTATTAACTGTCATCGGACTATTTTCTTTTGGTAATAGAAATTTTTACGTTAGGTTCTAGGTGGGTGGGTGATGTTGAACTTTCTGTTTTCTTTGCTGACATCATTTAAAGTACTCGTAGATAAAGAATAAAAAATATCATCTGATAGAAAAATAAATAAATAAAATATAAAAATGGCTCCACTGAAGAGATGAAGCGTTGTTTCTTCTTTTCACCGATTGTTTAGTAGTCTGAAGCTGGTGTTTTCTTCTTCACATGTCATGTCCAACCTCTGGAAAACCGGGATTAGGAAAAGTCAGAAAATTTCATCTTTCTGTAAAAGTCATGAAAATGTCCCGTTTGATGGATTATTTATGAATGATACAGGGTCTGCTTTCCCCACTTTTGTCCTGCTTTTGCTCGTGTGACTTGTTATTCTGCGTTCGTGCTATTTTTTATAAAAATTATTTAAAAAGTCAGTTTATTGATTGCTAAAATTGTCGAGGAATAGGAAATTCTGCTTTTTGACCAAAATACCCAAAAATACTGTTTATTTTTGCTTTGGATGTCTCAAACTTCTCTTTTACTCCAAAATTTCCTAATAAAAGTTCTGTTTTGGCAAAATTAATAAAAAAAATCCTGTGTTCTTCTAAAAATTTTCAAAAAAGATGTTTTTTTTTGACAAGTTTAGTATGCAAAAAGTTCTATTTTTTGCTTAAATTCCCCAAAAAATTCAAAACTTTGTCAAAATTTCCAAAAAAAGGTCCTGTTTTTCAAGAATGTCTCATTTTTGTCAACATTTTCAAAAAGTTCTGGTTTTTGCCAAAATCGCCATAAAAGTAGCTACTGTTTTTCTTGCGAAATTTTTCAAAAGATTCCTTTTTCTATCAAACTAGTCTAAAAATCTAATTTTTGGTAAAACTGCCAGAAAGTTTTTTTTTTTTTCATAAAACTATCGAATAAGTAGTCATTATTTTTGCTGAAATTGTCGAAGAAATGCTGCTTTTTGACGAAAACACCCTAAAAGAATCCATTTCTGAAAAAGTAGACACTGTTTTTCGTCAAATGTATTATTAAAAGAGGTTCTTTTTTCTTGTTGAACTTTTCAAGAGTCCCATTTTTTGCTATAGATTTCTGAATGTCTCATTTTTACTAAAATTGAAAATCCAGAAGGTATAGCTTTTGCTTTAGCTGACTAAAAAGTCTTGATTTTTTTTTTTTTACAAAACTGCCAGGTACTTAATAGCCACATGTTTACTGTTTAGCCATTTTGCCAAACTTGTCATTGGCCAATTTTGTTATTTTTTTCAACTATTCCAACCAAGCTTCTCTTTTTTCAGATTTTTCAAAATTTTTCTCTGGAAACATTCTGGTTCTAAAAAATTTTGTCTCGAATAAATTTTAATTCTTTTCACCCTCAAAGTCCAGAAAACCAGAAAAATTGGTCTGGAAAACTTGGGACATGCGAGAGAAAATAATTTCTTTGAAAGAGAGAACACGTTTCTCTAGTTTGTGGTCATTCATTATTTGGATTACTTATTTTGTTATTTCTTTTGTTTTTTGTTACAGTTTTCCTTGCTGATTTGCTGTGGGGCTTTGTGAAGAATAGAATGGTGTCGTATCGCGTTAGGTTTATGCTTCAAGTGAAGGCTGTAGCTCAATTATTGGAGTACAGGCCAATTGTTTTTCAAGTTATCGCGTGCCTTTGAGAGGACCGTGCTCCTCTTGGAGGTTGTAGTTCGGTGGTGTTGTGTGCCTTCGGAAGGACCGTGCTCCTCTCGGGGGTTGTAGTTCGGTAGTGCTGTGTGAGGTGTAATCATGTGTGAGCTGTTGCGCCGCATGGTACACTTTGTTTGCATTCGATGGAGCAGAGAAGATTAATTCGATCATCTCCATCTTCTGAAGTTGGCTCAAGAATATTTTTCAAGATGCAGTTCAACAATGGTAAACCCAGTCAGTCCATCCAATGCATGTGTGCTTGCCATTTCCTACTGATTTCTACGTCGTATATGGTCCATTAAATTGGTGACGAATCCAGTCAAATCCATCGAGTTTGCGCTTTCCAGTTCCTGACAACTATAATATTGGTGAGTCAATTTTTCGTAACTTGGCATGTTATGTAGTTTCGTTTATAGAGAATTGAATTAAGTACATCTGGGTCCCTACTGAGCAATGAACGCATAAAAAATGCATAATGGAAATATGAAAAGTGCGAAAATCCCTTCAAAATTGGACGAAATTGACGAAATTTGTGCAAAATTCTGATGAAAATCTATCGATGGTTTTTGCAGAAAAAAATAACACAAAGGTTATGTTCAAGATGAGAGTCACTAAAACTGTTTTTTATTCTAGTTGAAGAAGAGAGAACTAATTCAAAAAGCCTTGAGAACCTTTCGCAAACAGAGCTTTAGGTGCTATATCTCACTTTCAGGTTCTTTTGAACCGGATAGTGCTGAATCAAAAGAGCGTGCAAAAGTACACACATCGATTTTTGGCGAATTTTTAAAAAATCTTACAAGGGAACCTCTTGAGGTGTCCGCCTCCGATTTGAACGGGACCGCGATTTTTGGAAAGAGTATGTCCTAAAACCCTCAAATCCAAATTTTCAGCTGCCCAAGTTCATTTTTCCATTTTTGGCGAATTTTTGAAAATCCCAAATTGACTATTTTGGTGATTTATGCTGTTTTTAAAAAGTACGTACTTGATTAGAAAAAATGTTCAGAATAAGTCCTAAAACTGATATTAACCTCTCAAATCCAAATTTCGCCATTTCCAGCCATTCTGGAGCCTCCAGTGCGATTTCTCAATTTCTCCAGAATTTTCAATTTGCTCCAGAAGGCGTGAATATGAAGTTGGGCAGCTAAAAGTCGAGTTGTGTGTTATACTCGACCTGTTTAACGAATTTATCCACATTTGAGCCGATTCTGGAGCGGACACCTCAAGAGTGGATTTTTGACCAGCTTTTTTCATAATAAGAAATCCAAAAAAAATCAAAATTTTACCGTTTGTGAGGAAATTTTTGAAATTTGCGCGAATCGCAGTATTTTGTCATGAACTAACCCCACGAGAGCGAATTTTGCCATTTCCAGCAATTCTGGAGGCTCCAGCGCGATTTTTCAATTTCTCCAGAATTTTCAATGCGAAATTTTACCCCCTTTTAAACCAGTCTGGCGGGGCTTTGGCAGCACTTTAGGGTCGACAGACCTACATATTCGGATTCAGCGAGAAAAATGCTATAATTTGGCACTAATTTGAGCCATCAGTTTTCTCGGGCAAAAGTTCAGAAAAATTGTGAACTTTTGAGCTTTCGCTGAGCTTTAAAGCAGCAGCTGCGAATTGGCAGACCGAGTGCTTTTAAAATAGGGGTATGTATAATAACTTTTGAAACCAGTCCCAGCTTTCAGTTATTTCAGGGCAATCGCAGTGGGTATAGCTCTTGGACTATCAAGAGGTTCCCTTGTTAGTGTCAAAAATGAGAAAAAATCAAAATGTTGCCAAATTGGCAAATCGATTACAAACGTTTTCAATTCGTTTTGAGTAGTTCTGGAGTCTCCAGCATATTATTGAAAGTTGAAATTCCAAGAAAATTTCACCCAATGAAGTTGTAAAGCTAAAATTTTCTTTATGCCTCAATTTCAACTAGCCGATAGTCCACTGAAGGTAGTTTCAAGCTATTCTGAAGTCTCCAGATTTACAAAAAGTGTCAAACAAAATCGTCTAGAGTAAATTACAGCTTTCCACTTTTATTTTCAATCGATTGGGGGTGAAGGGGACAAGGGTCGGAGATGGAAGTTCGTTTTAAATTTTAGCTTACTAGGTAAAAGCAAAATTTTAATTTTCCCCCATTTTTGGTTGAAATTTAATTATTGAAAAATTCAATTTAGTGCTCGAAATTTTGATTGTGTGTTTTGATGCTCTTTCGATCAGTGGCGTGCCGAAGTGGGGAGGAGTAGACAGAAAAATTTAGGCGGAGAGTTGGAAATTTTCGATTTTGAATTTCAGTACCAATC
This sequence comes from Planococcus citri, assembly GCF_950023065.1. Taxonomy (NCBI): domain Eukaryota; kingdom Metazoa; phylum Arthropoda; class Insecta; order Hemiptera; family Pseudococcidae; genus Planococcus; species Planococcus citri. Next base: position 71,769,887 of record NC_088680.1, read on the forward strand.
GGGCAATAGAACAATTCAAATTTTTTGTCAAGTATAAAAACATCTTTTTGAACATATAAAATTATTCAACATTTCTGTTTCTGTCTTTTTCGAACCACATCCGACTAATTAGCGTAAAAAATTCGGGGGGGGGGGGGGTGGGGGGGGGTTCTGGTGTAAAAAGTTGAGAAACGTACAGTCTCCCCCCCCCCATCACTTTGTCACGCCTCTGCTCTCGATTGAGCTTGGTTCGGCTCAAAAGTACATATTCCTAGTTGGAATTCTTCCTTGGTGTTTTTTACATATTTTTTAGAACAAAACTTATTCCTGTAAAAATTACTTCGTTTGAAAATGAGAGAAAAATGAAAGGTGCAACAAATTTATCTATTCATTCGTGATTACCTATTTTGTTAATTCTTTGCTCAACGTTGCAATATTTTACACTTAGTCGGCATCCATCTGAGGAGTAGGCTACAATGACTCGTCATGACTGCAAGTCCAGTATAGGTGTACGGAGATTGTATGTAGTTAAGCACATTACAAAGCAATGCGGTAATATTATTACTGGTAGATCTGCCGTAATACCTTGCAGCTCGTGAGTGGTCATAAAAATTTCACGATTGCTTGCGGATGATCAAACAACGCGCATGCATAGGTAATATGTGTGCTAAAGTAGCCCTACTCGTACGAGTATTACCTATACGATTGTTGCCGGTTTACCGCAAAATTTTCAAGTATTTTACGCTCTCATAATTAGTCGGTATGCGGCATAAATCGCGATGATATTCTAATGAGAGGAATCTGGCGAATAATGGACAAAGTCTTCGAGTATACGATGCTATCTTCATCATTGATTATGATTACATTACGTTGGTACCTCTACCTATCTATCGACAGACTCGTGAGGTAATAATTAATTCGATTAAATCGACGGCGCGGTCTATACGCTTTGCTGTTGCATAGATTTCCATCTTTAAGTAGCAGTAGCAGTAGCAGTAGCCGGTCTAATTAGGTAGCATCTCGTCGATATAATGTGAAATGGGATAACGATCTGACTAGAAATGGAAATGGTACATTATCTTTGGTTAATCGACCACATGGACGACAAATTATGACATAGTTCCACTTATTATACGAATACGAATACCTCTACCTATACCTCAGAGTGGACGATTTTTAATTAGGTATTCTGTGTTCTGTTTATTTTTTTTATTTGTGTGAAAAAAAATGTTTGCCGAAAGAGTTTATCTTGTTTCAAGTTTTTTTTTCTAATCATTTTGCGGAAAACGAATTCTCCCGCTGCTCAAGTATGACGTAACATTTCTAGTCTACTAAGTTGATTGTATTATGAAAACGACGAATAGAATAGAGGATTTTTTCCATTTTTTTTTTTTACAGCATTGACTCATGGCTCGAGACATACGACAATAAATCGCGTGAAATACAAAAAATAAATACGTTTGATCTGGCCCATTGTTGATGATGATGATGATGATAATGATGATGATGACGATGGTGGTAATGTGGCTGATTCCGAAAGCGAAAGCTTGTTTTCGAGATTGAATTTTTGATATTATATTTGGCGGCACGAGCGATTTATTGGTCAGCTGTGTTCAGTACTGTACGATGAGTGAAAACGAATAAGGGGAGACAGAGGAGGCGCCACAATCGAAGGGCACTTTCACACGAATAATTATAGGTACCATACCTTACCTATATGTGCACAAATTTAGTTTACACATGTTAAGGTGGCTTGGCGTGGCCTTTCCAAGTTGCATCATTTTTTGCGGTTCTCCCTCGAGGTGGTGTTTAATTAGCGTTGAGAAACCCGCCCTTGTTTATTGTTGTGATGGTGTTTTGGTTTACAACGATCGAGTATAATTTCGCTGACACGTTTATAAAATTGTATGTACTACGAGTACTTCTACGAGTAATAGGTGTACTCGTACTCGTACCTTCGTCTACGGGTACGCGGCGGTCACCGGTTCTATGACTTATTGCATTAGAGTAGAGAGGCATATCGATTCTGGAGAACCAGTGTCCACGACCTTGATTCGTAAAAATGACTTGTTCCGAAGGTGTATCTATCTAATTACGTTATTTAGACCAGTTTTTATATTATTTCGAGTTGCGAAGTCCCATATGTCCTACGATTTTTTTTTTTTTACCTCTACTTATTAGAATTATTAGTCTATATAAAGTCGAGGTTAAAACCAACTTTCGTGCATGTGCAGTTATGCAGTCTACTCGTATGTATATGTAGGTGGGTGATTGTTTTAGTGTTTATGGCGAAATTACGCAATATGCAGTTTACGACTGATACACATAATATAACAGTACCTAATAATAATGAACAATACCGGTTTGCAAAACTTTGAATAAATTAAGATTAGGGTACATTACATACAATATGTTTAATTTATTAGTTTGCTAAAAAAAATCACAATGTATACCTCTACCTACACTTTGAATCAAGTTAGGCTTGAAAAAAGAGAAAAATCGGTAGTCTAGTGACCGAAAAAAAATCAAAATTTCATCCGATTGAGCTAGATTTTCCCTCGAATTGGTCGAAGGCAATTTAGAGTAGTTTTTGAGCAGTTCTTCAGCGTTCAACAAGGGATTTTTATGTTTCACACAAATTTCCAAGTCATTTTAAGGATGTTTCATACAATTTTTATCAGATTTTATGAAATTTTACTTGAATTTCGTTAATTTTTGGTTACTTTTGATCAGGGATTTTTTTGTGGAGGCATGCGGCACAGAATTTCGAAAAATCGCTATAAAAACTAAAAAAAAGGCAAAAATTTGCGGGGAAAAATATGTATTACATAATTTGACAAAAAAGCTTTTTAGAAATTTTGTAAAAAAAAGACAGGTTTTTGTTTGTCAAACTTTGAAACAAAAAGATTACTTTTTATGCAAGCGAGGAAAAAATCAAGTTTATGCACGTTTTGGCAGGAAAAAAACACAAATTTCCTAGCAATTTTAGCTAAAATTATGGCCATTTGACTATTAAACAAAAAGGGATAGGTACTTCTCGACAATTTTAACAAAAATGGACATTTTTTGATAATTGTGCCAGAAATGGACTTTAATCGACTATTTTTCCAAAAATTGACCCATTTTGACAGCTCCCCCCACCTCTCTGAAATGGACAGTTTTTGATTTTTTTTTTTTTTTTGGTTGCAAAAACAGGAATTTTTGAGCAATTTTGGCAAAAATTGGTCTAATGTACACAATCTTGGCTATTTTGTGAAAAATTCACATTTTTTGACACTTTCCTCGCAAAATAAACTTTTTTTGACTTGGGCAAATTCGGAAAAAAATGAACCTTGCAAGCAAATTTGGCAGAAAACAAGACTTGGCAATTTCGAAACAAAAAGTGGGCTTTTCAAACAGATGAAGCGAAAATCAATTCTTTTTGGATATTTGTGGTGGGGTGGGAGGTAGGGCTTACAATAAATTATCGACTCGCAACTTTCAAGAATGAGCATGCCCCCCCCCCTCCCTAAAAAAGGAGTGATTGCATTTGCAATCATATTAATGCTTTTTTAAATGTTTGTTTAGGTGTCATTTTGATGCAGTGTTAACGTTTTTTCATGCATTTTATGTCGAATTATACGTATAATTTCATCTCCTTTTTTTTTACGATTTATTGTGATTTTTTGAAAAGATTTTAACGATGTCTCGTGTATTTTTTTGAATTTTGTTAATTTTACCAAAATTACGTTCATCACATTTTGGCTATTTTTAATTTCGAAACTTTTTCAATATGCACGTGTTCGTGCAGTTTTATCAAATTAATTTTACTGCAATTTCATCATTTTTTGGTATAGGTACTTTTTAGTGTTCTCAATTCGTCTTTTTCTGTTTTGAAGTGATGCACGAGATTTTTTATGCAATTTTAGATGAAATTTGTCAAATTATATCGTAATTTCATTGTGTTTGGCCGTTTGGGCAAACTCGAATGATTTTTTAATAATTATTTTTTTCGGGGTTTTAAACCATCTTAACATGTTTTCAACTCTTTTTCATACATTTTTAGTAAATTTTACTCAATTTAAATGCTCCCTTCTCGTGGACCCATATCTACTCTACCGAGGCACCTCTGGAGCTTAAATTTTCTCTGGTTGACTTTCGTCTTGATTTGGAAAGAGCATGTTCTAAAACCCCCAAATCCAAATTTTCAGCTGCCCAAGTTCATTTTTCCATTTTTTGGCGAATTTTTGAAAATCCAAAATTGACTACATATTTTGGTGATTTATGCTTTTTTTTTAAAAAGTACGTACTTGATCAGAAAAAATGTTCAAAATAGGTCCTAAAACTGATATTAACCCCTCAAATCAAAATTTCACCATTTCCAGCCATTCTGGAGCCTCCAGCGCTATTTTTCAATTTCTCCAGAATTCTGAATTTGCTCCAGAAGGCGTGAATATGAAGTTGGGCAGTTAAAAAACGAGTTGTGAGTTATACTCGACATGTTTAACGAATTTATCCACATTTGAGCCGATTCTGGAGCGGACACCTCAAGAGTGGTTTTTTGCCCAGGCTTTTTTTCAAAATAAAAATATTCTAAAATCAAAAAGTTCTCCTTTGCGAGAAAATTTTCAAAATTTGCGCGAATCGCAGTATTTTGTCCTGAACTAAGCCCACGAGGGCGAATTTCGCCATTTCCAGCTATTCTGGAGGCTCCAGCGCGATTTTTCAATTTCTTCAGAATTTTCAATTTGCTCCAGAAGGCGTGATTATGAAGTTGGGCAGCTAAAAATCGAGTTGTGAGTTATACTCGACATGTTTAACGAATTTATCCACATTTGAGCCGATTCTGGAGCGGACACCTCAAGAGTGGTTTTTTGACCAGGCTTTTTTTCAAAATAAGAATATTCAAAAATCAAAAATTTCCCGTTTGTGAGAAAATTTATGAAATTTGCGCGATTCGCTGTATTTTGTCATTAATTAACCACACGAGAGCGAATTTCGCCATTTCCAGCCTTTCTTGGGCCTCCCTTAAATTTTTGGATATTTTTATTATGAAAAAATCTGGTCAAAAAACCACTCTTGAGGTGTCCGCTCCAGAATATCGGCTCAAATGTGAATAAATTCGTTAAACAGTTCGAGTATAACACACAACTCGATTTTTAGCTGCCCAACTTCATATTCACACCCTCTGGAGCAAATTCAAAATTCTGGAGAAATTGAAAAATAGCACTGGAGGCTCCAGAATGGCTGGAAATGGTGAAATTTGGATTTGAGGGGTTAATATCAGTTTTAGGACTTATTTTCAACATTTTTACTAATCAAGTACGTACTTTTTTAAAAAAAAAAATATAAATCACCAAAATAGTCAATTTTGGATTTTCAAAAAATCGCCAAAAATGGAAAAATGAACTTGGGCAGCTGAAAATTTGGATTTGGGGGTTTTAGAACATGCTCTTTCCAAAAATCGCGGTCCCGTTCAAATCGGAGGCGGACACCTCAAGAGGTTCCCTTGTAAGTAGCCCATAGAACTACAAGTACGAGCAAAAATGAATGCAAACGCACTCGAAACAAGTCATGTATACCTACAGTGCAATGATTCTCATCTATGATCTATACTTAGGTAGCCGTAGCACATACGAGCTCGGTAACAAGGTAAAAATAATGATAACAATATCAACGAAATGCACGCAGTCTTATGATGGGCACGTAACATATCTATGTACGATTAAGTAGAAGTACATGGCTTGGCTACTCGTACTCGTAGTACATGGCTTCGGCTATGGTACATGCATAGACGTACCATACGTCGTACACATACAGGTGCTGGAAACCTTTCTCTTCCGGAGTAAATGTGCGTTTAGAAGTTGTCAGCAGCGATGTTTGCGTCTTGTCTCGTCTCGCGCCTCACCTCATCTAATGTATTCAGGAAGATGCAAATATCAAAACCTATCCATCTCGTCGCGCTGCAGACTGTCCAAGTAGCGAGAAAGTTCCTCAACTAGGCGGCGCGGTGAGGCGTTTGAATTCCTTCCAAAAAAAAGAGAGGAACAATAAAACAACGCTGATTTGACGGAAGTTCGTGGCGAATTTCGAAAAACAAAAACCATTTGATCGTACATAAATCATGGAAACAAACGACAAATGAAACGGTGGTGTGGCGCGAATACGATGATGGAGAAAATTGCACTGCGCAGCGCAGCGCAGTGACAGTGGCGCGAAAGTTGACAAAATTCAAACCAGTTGTTAAACGAAACGTGTTTAGGAAATACCTCGGTCGAGTCTCCGGATTCTCACATAGCGCTGCAAAAGAGACCTTACCTAATGAGTAATAATAAAAGCCGAAAATACGATCGACCTGTACCAAGCTTGAACCCGGAATGAAAGCTTGTTTTCGACGTGTTCCGACGGTTAAAGTTCATCCAACTGTGCGTGGCGTGCGATGCAGATGCCGATGCTCGATGCTCGATGCTGGAGCCGAAGCCGGCGCGTCTCGTCGATAATTATTGTATGTACGAGTAGTTCGCCGAAGCTCGTATAATATGGAAATGTTTCGTGATTCAGCCATAAAATTTTTGAAGCTCGCACTGCCCATGTCTTGTACAGATCCAGACCACTGACCGGACGTGATTTCCTAGTACATCGTATTGTACGTACGTACTCGTACGTCGACGATAAATTTATGTAATCGATGAATGTACGGGTACTATACGGATTATGATGTATGTGCTTGGCATACACAATATCCAATTAAAGTCTTGTTCCTCGTGAAATAGTTTTCAGCAATCAGATCGGAAATGTATCGGTATCTGTCGATGTTGAGTGTGTATGTGTTCACTGCTCAGTGTGCTGTGTAATAGCAGGCTAGGCTTGGGAACATTCACTCAAATTTACTATGTACTCACCGTTTCGACTTTGTCTCCTCAGAATATTTTTCAGAAATGAACCTCCCCTTCCGGCGTTTTAAACCACCCTCAAAAGTTTACAATATTTTGTTGGACAGGCTCATTATCATTGATAATAATCAAGGACAATGTCGAAGAGGAGTTGATTTTTCGATTTTTGACGAATTTTTTGAAAATGGGCTAATTACTATGAAAATGCATCTGAATATCGAAGTCGACCTCCTGAATCAATTGCCCCCATTTTCGAACTAATCTAAAGCCCAGCAAAAGTTGGACTGTTCTTTGGCGATTTCAAATCGCTTCAGAAGGTTTTGTGATCAACTTCGACCGCTGAAAATTTACGAGTAATCCTGTCATAAGTTCGACTTTCTGCAATTCATACAGACAGGTCATCGCAAATCCAAGGAGGCTGGTTGAAACATGCATTTTTACGAGTTGGACATCTCAAATTTTGAAAAAATTCTAAAATCGTCCGAAATTAATTTTTCTAGCGCAGTCGAATAACAGAAACTTTTCTGGAAGCTTTGAATCGCCTCGAAAATGGTTGCAATCGATTCGGGGGACCGACTTTGGAACAGAAATGGAATTTCAGCTTTTCATGGGCAGATTGACTCTTTGGCTATTTTCAAAAATTATCCAAAAAATCGAAAAATGTACTTTTTGGTCAAATTTGCCTTTGAAGTGTGAATGACTCAAAAGTTCAGCTCAATCAGAATAAACAAGTATCTTATGCGGTGATAGGTCCTAAAGTTGATTTTAGGCTGTACTGTTTTTATGGCACTTTTTAAAAATTTGGAAACACCGAAATACGGATGAACGTCTCAGAACGGCTTGAATCCGCCTTCGATCGACTTAGCATGTTGAAATTAAAGTATAAAGTTTGTAAATTTCAGCTTTCCAGCTTCATTGGGTAAAATTTTTTTGTGGAAATTCCAACTTTAAAAAATCTAGTGGAAGCTCCAGAATTGCTCAAAACACTTCGAAACTATTTCCAATCGATTTGAAGGGTCGAAAATAAAGTACACATCAAATGACAGCTTTTCAAGTCGATTTGGTAAAATTTTGATTTTTTTTGCTTTCATTTTTGGCCCCATTTCAATTTTTGAAAATTCATCAAAAAACAAAAAAAAAATGCACTTTAGTTTCTGAAATTTCAACCAGTGATGTAATTTTATGCGTTCATTCGATTTAGCTGTAAATTTCAGTTTTTCAAAATTTTGTGGAAAAAGCATTCAAAAATCTGCTCGAGTCTCCAGAGCCACTTGAAACGGTCCGAGGGGTCAAAAATAGGCTACGTACTCGTAGATGCAAAATTTCCGTTTTCTTGGTTAATTTGGTAAAATTTTGATTTTTCCAAATTTTTTGCTCACAATCAGATTTGTTTTTTAAAAATTCATCAAAAATCGGAAAATGCTCTTTGAGAACCTACCAAACGTTATATCTACAGTGACCTGTTTTTGCATGTTCTTTCGATTTAGATTTGTTCTGTTCAAACATTGTTCTGTCAGTTGTAAAAAGTACCTCTCTTGTTGATAAAATTGAAGATTTCTTTACAAAATTGAAGAATTTTTGAAATATTGTCGAATTTGGAAAACTTCAAAGGAAATTATTAGAGATGTCTGCTTTCGATTTTAACGAGAATATGATTTTTGAAAAAAGCATAATCTGATAGGTATGTATTCTTTTTACTAAAATTTCAACTCTTCGAATTTATGTTTGGATTTTCGGTAAGCTTTTGAAAATCCAGAAATGGATATTCTTGAAATTCGTGCTTTTTTTAAATACACATTTTCTGTGGAAAATAATGAAAATCAGTTTTGAAGCTATTAATATTGACCCCCCCCCCCCCCATTCCTAACGCATTCCACCATTTTAGAGCTTCCTGTAGGATTTCTATTTTTCCAAAATTTTTGAAATTATTGTGTTTTTGGCGAGTTTTTGAAAATCCTAGAATAGAGATTTCTTGAAATTTGCAGTTTTCATGTGACATGTCACTTCGCCATTTGATTGTCACTCCTGTACTTCGGTTGATTTTAGGAAAAAAATGGCGATTCGCCAAATTCCCAAAAATTTCTTGGAAAATTTTTGGTTTGTCGAATTTTTAGTTTCTGTTGATCATGAAGAATACTCGAGCCTTGAGACCGAGGAGCCCACAGGGAATTCTAAATGGTTCAAATTATGAGTAAATGTGTTGAGCGCGTTGAAATTAAGCCTGAACTCGATTTTTAACTGGCCCAATTAGGTACCTAGATATGTAATTTTCATAAATTCAAAAGTATTTTTAAAAAAAAAACAAAATCGCCCTGGAGGCTTTAAAATGGCCAAAAATGAGTAAATTCGAATCCGTAGGGTTGGTTTTAGGGAAGATACCAGCATTCGCATAAATTCTCAAAATTCCTCTACGAATGAACATTTTTTTTTCAATTTTTCAATTTTTTACCTGATTCAAAAAATATGGGAAATGCTTGCCTAGAAATCTCTCAAACTTTAAACAGGTTGAAAATGAGCCATCCAAAAACTCTTTACTTTTAGCTGCCCAAATTAATTTTCACAACGTCTAGAGAAATTCTAAAATCCTGGAAAACTCGAAAATCGTGCTGTAGGCTCCAGAATTGCTGAAAATGTTGAAATTTTGGGTAGGTTAGTCGATATTACTTTTATAGAACGGATTCAAAGAAGAACCATGCATTTGAGAAATCGTAGTTCTGAATTTTCAAAAATTTTCAAAAAATAAATTTTTGATTATGAGAGTTTCACATCAGGCTCTCTTTAAAAATCACTGTTCTAATTTTTTTTAAAATTAATTTAGGGAAGGTTTTGTCTGTCCGTGTGTGTGTTTTGGGGGGGGGGGGTTAAATGCTGTTCTCCAAGTTTATCACAAAATACAGAAGAATTATCATCAAAATGAGTGAACAATAATTTAGAAAATTATATTTACAATGCAAATTTTCACACATTGACACATTTTTGGATTCCTTCAGGGCAGGGTGTGTGGTCGTGGTCGAGTCCTTTTAACTCTTATGTGAATAAGCCGCTAGTTTTTTCTGATATTTTTGCCCCACATCCTCTTCTTACGTATTTTCTATTAGGTTTTCTTATTGTTTGAGGAAATTTCATTATTTTCCGCGTGTGTTATTATATTTTTGCCCTCCCCCCCGCGCCCAGTTACAGCGACTTGTGCCGCTTGTGGGGTGAATTTAATTATGATGAAAGCTACATTAGATACAGTATGGTTGAAGTTTTTACCATAATAATCAGGGTCGCGATTATTCTCCAAAGGTTTGTCCCTTTTTGTGTTTTGCTTATAGTTTGTATGGTGTCACCCTTTGCGAATTGCAAACCCTTTTAATCATTTTACCGTAAGTACGTTGTACGAGTGTTGCGGCGGCGGTCGCTATACTCGTAGATGACCTTGGGTGCCGGTGTTAATTTTTCAAAGTCTTATTTCGATTTACGAGCGTATTAATATACGGGGATCGTGTGTCGTACAATCGTACAGTACATACGAGTATATCGATGTACAAAAGTGTGTGTTTACGATAATTATAAACTTTTTACTTTGACGAATGATACGAGGTGGAATTTTCTAATTGTAAGCTTCGCTATATTCGATATTAACGACTTTCTCCTACTCGTACTAGCGTGCGTATTTGTAGATGGTACTTGTAGCCATATCGGAAGTAAACGGACGCGTGTTTCTGTTTACTCGACTGCACCGAGTTACCTACCAATTGTAATAAGCACTAAGCAGATACTCGTATGTAATAACGTTACGCTTACACTTACGCTTGGCGATTAAAAAAAGCTTTTCGACAATTTACGTATATACGTACCTTCATGATTACGACTGGCGTAAATGGATGATTAACGTGTGTGTGTGTGAAAGATATCGAACCAAACACCAAGTAAATCGAACGCACTAATCAATTAATCAATCAATTAATTAATTAAAAAGTCACCACAAAATCACGATCACTGTGATAAAAACCGACGAGTGTGGAACATTGATAAATCGACGCGATTTATTACTCGTGTGTATTTTAGCGGCGGCGCGAAAATGTCGATAATAAATGGCGACGAATCGATAAGTCACATTTACCCGGCGATCACTGGATCAGTGGATCAGTGGTCAGCGCGAACACTACGAGAGCTGGAGAAGACGAAGACGAAGACGAAGGCGAAGGCACTACACGCAGGGCGCACCAACAACTAGAATTTGTTCGTATGTCGCTTTTGGTTTTTGCTGGTTCGCAGAGCGATGCAAAAGTGGCGGGTGTGCGGTAAGCGGTACTATATGGCAGTGGCGATGGCGATGGCGGCGTTTATTAGTAAAGTAGCGAAAATTCCGACGTCTTGTGGCGTATGTGTGCTTTTATTTTCACCCCTCTACCGCCTACAGGAATACGTGCCACACATTGTTGCAACTTATAACCAGTATCTTGCGTAGTAGATATGAGACAGTTAATGAAAGTAAGTTTTTAAATTCTCCTTTCTCTCCATTAATCTGCGCACCGTCCGACGACTATCGCAGCGCAGCGCAGCGAGCGAGGAGCCCCCAGTGGCCGTTGGCCGCAATGGCCACGCGGGCAGGGGCACAGACGCGTCTATTTACACGCAAATTAATGACCGCGCGACGTCTGCTGAGTTGCGCCCAGCTGGTATGGTAAGGCATGGCATGAAGCGGGGTGGCTTACCTTACTAGTAGGACTACTGCTACTACATTCGTATACTCGTAGTTATGTAGTTGTATGTACCTATTACAGCAGAATCGCTGACCATCTTCATACGCCATACGTAGGTATTACGTGTGTTACGCGGTAACGGGATTGGCGCCCGAAAATTACCGTGGAAGATGACTCGTCTCACAAGATTGTGTGGTATGGGTATTGGGTATGCCTTTGGCCTTTGCGGCATACAGCATACCCCAACGTACGAGGTAACTGGACGCACAAATATGCGAACGCCGGCGCTAATGTGACTTTGACTTCTCCGAGTAGCTTACGATGACCTTTCCCAAGGGGTAGAATAATGGAATTTTTCGTATGTACTTTGACTCGTCAAGAACACTGGATTATTGGTGCCATACCTTAGCGGAAAATTTTACCAATTTTCAATTCCTGCTCTTGCAAAGGCTTCGAACAGACACGAGATGAACGCCGTCGATGGAGAAGGTCGCGTCGAGCGCCAGTGCCAGCGCCACTTATGTAATCGGCGCGCATGTGTCCTCATTTATTACCTCGGTTAGATGGTGTCCTCTTCGGCTCTTCGTCTTCGATGCTGTGTCAAAGGAAGTAATCCATTGTTATACGTGTGTATACAACACCTTATCTTGTCGCGCCTGTTGACATAATGATGTTGCTACCGCGAAGCGGTGCAATTACACGCAGTTGTATCAGAAGCGTGGTGAAAGATCTTTGATCCCATTAAAACAATCTTAATTGACGATTCCGACATAGCAGAGAATTTATTCTCGCGACAAGTTTTTTTTTCTTCTGCACTGGCGTTTGCTTGGCTATTTTTTTTCCCGAGGAGAATCACGACTACGATTATGTGAGGCGAAAAAGAAGAAAGATGTGACAGTTCAGTGGTAAATGGCATTTCACGATTGAAGCTTGAAATTCCGTATGTTGAACAAGAATTCCAAAATTAATTTTCCAAGCACGGGGGGTATTTGTCAAATTCCATAGAAAGGCACAAAAGGAGAAGAGAAGGGAGGTTCGTAAGGGGGTTTGGTTCCACATTTTTCAAAATTTGTTCATCTGACCGCTCTATAGGGCCATTTACAGTTTTCAATTTTTGGAAAATTTTTTAAAATCCAAAATTATTAACTATACCTATTTTTTAAAAATATTACGTAAAAGTGATGGACATTGGTCATAATTTATCAAACTACTTATTATCGACTCTCTAGAACCAAAATGTCAGCATTACATGGCCATTCTGATTTCTCCAGAATTTTAAAATCGTCTTCAAAAGGCGTAAGCATCAATTTGGGTGGCTGATCCTCGACCTGTGTACAGCCCACAGGGTTTATCCACATTTGAGTCAATTTCCTGGTGAACACCATAGCTGCGTTTTTTTGACCAGCATATTTAGTTGGCACAAAAAAATTCCAAAAATCAAAATTTTCCCTTTCACGTGGAAATTTTTAAAATTTGTATAAATGGTGGCCGTATTTTGTCTAAAGCTTACCCCTTTCATTAAAATTTTTCCAGATTTTTTTAATTTCTCCAGAAGGGCTAGAAATTAATTTTGCTTTCTAATAAAAATCTGAGTGGGGGGGGGGTTATTTTCGACCTATTCAACGAAATTGATTCAAATGCGGATACATCATTTGAATAGGTCGAAGATGAGCTACAAATCGATTTTTAGCTGCCCAAATTGATTCCCAAGCCTTGTGGATGAATTTTAAAATTCTTGAAAACTCGAAAACCGAGCTGAAGACTGGTGAGGAAAAGTTGATGAAATATTATAATTATAAAATCCATTAAAGCGATATATTACCTTCTAATATGTGAACAGTGAAATGAAAATCATCAAAAAGTGGTAAAAGTTTTTGTAAAATTTGACAAAAATTGCGCGGAAAAGTGTTAATATATAGGCCTTTTTTGTTACTTGTTTTTTTGGGGTCGTGCTAATTCCTGAAAGTTGCGAGTTTATGATTTTTGCCTCCTCCCCCACCACACCCCACACCGAAAAAATTGATTTATGCGTGATCTATTTTTAAAAAACATTTTTTTTGTTCTAAAATTGCCCACCAAAAATTTGTTTTTTTTGCCAAACTTGCTTAAAAAAGTTCATGCTTTTTTTCACCAATTTTGCCCAACTCAGAAGAAAGTGTCAAAAAGCGAAGTTGTTATGTTTTTTCGTCAAAATTCTCAGGAAGTGGGTTTTTTGATAAAATAATCAAATAGGTAGGTTGTTGTAATTTATGCTTTTTTTTGTCAAAACATTCAAAAAGCACCGATTTTTGCTTTGCTTGCCTAGAAAGTCTGCTTTTTGTTTCATAGTTTTCCAATCAAAAGTACTGTTTTTTTTTCTTCTTTTTTTTTTACAGTGTTGCTTAAAACGCTTATTTTGTCAAATTTTATTTCCCCCAAATTCTTTTATATTTTTTACTTTTATAGAGATTTTTCGTTATTTTTGACATTTCCTTTGGAGACATTGGAAAATGTACTCCGACAAAAAAAGCCCCGAAAAATTATTAACTAGCTCCGAAATCATTGACAATCAACCAAACATGAATAAATATCAGTAAAATTTGGCAAAAATTCCATAAAAGGTATTAAAAAGCATTTAAAAACAGTAAACACACAAAACGAATCAAAATGACCGTAACCCACCTAATAGCCCGGCATATGACAATAGGAGTAATTGCACCCTCCCCCCCGGCCGATCCTCCGGTACATCCTAAGGAACATTTTAAAGCAAACTTGCTCAAAAAAAAGTTGGCCTTACTTACGAAATGGCGGCCATTTTGATTGACAGGTCAGCCGAAATTGCAGATTTTGCGTTTCATTATAGGACATGCATGAAATTTTTCAAACCTTACAAAGGTAGATCGAAAGATCATGCAAAAATTTATCACCTGTCAAAATTTCAAGTGCTAAAGTGCGTTTTTCGATTTTTGGTGAATTTTTGAAAATCAAATTTAGGCCAAAAATGAGGGAAAAAATCAAAATTTTACCAAATTGACCGAGAAAGCTGAAATTTGAGATATACCCTATTTTCGATATGCCAAATCGATTGGAAACGGTTTCAACCCCTTTTGAGCAGTTCTGGAGCCTCCAGCAGATTTTTAAAACTCGAAATTCCCACAAAATTCCATCAAATTGGAGTTGTAAAGCTGAAATTTATTCTACAAACTAATTTCAATACGCTACGAAGTACTACAGGTAAATTTCAAGTCGTTTTGGAGCCTGCAGCGACTTTTTGAAAACTTCTGAAGCCTCCAGCAGATTTTTGAAACTTTAAATGATCACGAAATTTCATAAAATGGAGATGGAAAGCTGAAATTTACTCTACACTCCAATTTTAACACCCTCTGAAGACGACTTGAGGTGGGTTCAAGTCATTTTAGAGCCTCCAGCGACTTTTTTGAAAATTACTGGAGCCTCCAGTAGATTTTTAAAACTTGAAATTTCCTCAAAATTTCATAAAACTGAGATGGAGAGTTGAAATTCATTCTGCAAACTAATTTCAATACGCTACGAAGTTGACTGCTGGTGGATTTCAAGTCGTTTTGGAGCCTCCAGCGACTTTTTGAAAAGCTGTATGGCGTTTTTTTGGACAATTGAAATTTCCTAAAAGTAGCTGGAAGCTTCAAAACCATTTGAAACCACCACGTTGTCTGCGAAGTTCGAGTTTCAAAAATCTGCTGGATGTTCCAGAACTGCTCAAAACGGGTTGAAACCGTTTCCAATCGATTTGGCATGTCGAAAATAGGGTATATCCCAAATTTCAGCGTTCTAGGTCAATTTGGTAAAATTTTGATTTTTTCCCTCATTTTTGGCCTAAATTGGATTTTCAAAAATTCACTAAAAATCGAAAAACGCACTTTAGCACTTGAAATTTTGACAGGTGATGAATTTTTGCATGATCTTTCGATCTACCTTTGTAAGGTTTGAAAAATTTCGTGCAAGTCCTATGGTAATGAAACGCAAAATCTGCGATTTCGGCTGACCTGTCAATCAAAATAGCCGCCATTTTGTTAGTAAGACCAACTTTTTTTTGGGCAAGTTTGCTTCAAAATGTTCCTTAGGATGTCCCCTTTAAGAAGAAAGTTGTCCCGGAGGATCAACAGGGGCGGGGGGGTGCAATTACTCCTATTGTCAAATGCCGGACTATAAAACTGATGAAATTTCAGTGAAATTTGGCAACAATTGCATGAAGAAGTCTTTTAAAAAATTGCTTTAAAATAACTGAAATTACAAAGAAAAAAATCATCATTGAAAAACGGCTGCATAACATGAATGAAGTATTAAAATCATTGCAAATCAACGATAAATTGACATTTCATCAAAAGTTGGTGAAAACTGCGATCGAGAAAACAAAAAAACTATTTAAAACAAATTGTATAAAAACAGGAATAAAGTATTTGAATCACTGAAAATTATAGAAAATCACCGGATCATCTGTGAAATTAGGCAATAGAATATCGTTGCAATAATTTAAAATCGATGTAAAATAGCCCATTGATAGAAAAAATGAAAAAATTTCACTCATTTTTCATTTTCGGAAGGCACGTATTTCCTTCATCTTGGATCAGAATATTTTTTGACTTTTTTAATCTGCATAAGTTTTTAATTACCTATGCCCAAGATGATCCATTAATCTACAATTTGTTTTGTTTTTCTTCGTTTGTTTCAGATGAGGTGAGTTCATATTTTTATTCTAAAAATTGAAGAGCATGACGTTCAAAAAGTGAGTTAATCGCTTCTACGAGTAAGTAATTAATTACAAAAATCCATTATTAGTATCGATCGTAATTTCCGGTGTAAAAATGTGTACCAACTTTCAAGTTTGTTATGCGTATGAATTCGTCTCAGAAAGAGCTTCTATCCTTTGCATGCTCGTACCTAATTTAAAAATAGGTATTCATTTCTCTACTCGCTGATTTAAATTGTTTGAATAAAACATTACCTTAGGTATGCATTTTTCACAACTTCATTACGATCAGTTACAAAATGGCTTTATCAATACGTCAATTAAAAATCCATCAATTAATATACCTATGTATACATCTAGCTAGCGTATTTGAGGATAGAGATACGAAAGACACGCAACGTAAGCGCGGCAGTCAACATCCTAAAAATCTTCCACAGCCGAGTGCGAACATCTCATATAGCTGAGAAAATTTTCGGTCTGTTGTTCGCGATCGCAAATCGCGGATCGAGCGATAGCTATCTCTCGACAGAGAGAATTAGTTGTTATCATAAGTCTTAATTATGTTTCGCTAAAGATATACAAGGTGACTATAGTGTCCGGTCAACGGCTACCGACCGACCTAAGTTATTGATATTACCTATCCGACGACGAAAGATTTTGCAACACCTGTAAAACTTGATAAACAAACGCCAAACAATTACGTTTTTTAATTATTTTTATAATTCAAATTGCGGTTACAAAGATAGGTACTGGTAGATACGCGTATGCGTAGGTTGTAGGTACCGAGAGTAATCATCTTTATCTGTAGATCGGCTCGACCACAAGCAACCGTTACATTATTAACAATAATAACTACGCGACGATAACGCTTAAAACTAAAAGCAAATTAAAAGTTTGAAATTTTTACGTAATACGAGTACCCAGGTTAGATTTGTACGCGACGATTCGAGGTCAACGTTTATTAGAAATTTCCAGACTCATGTGATATTTGTATATTCCCATCGTCGATACGTAGGTTAATCAAAACCGCGCTACTACTCGCACGAGTTACGAGTACCTAATATACCTTTACCTATATCAAAATAAAAAATATAGCATACCGAAGGACACGTGCTAGGTATTATTTGTAATTGTAATAATACCTCGTCCTATATACTTGATAAAGCGTGGCTTTTTTCTTCGATATTTCGCACGCGTTTGATTGGAAATTTATTAAAATGCACGCAGAAATGGTCTGCTGGAAACTCCTTGGAAAAAGCCAAGTTTTATGATGTGTAAAACTAATCAGCTTCTTACTTACGTATGTCTATAAATATTTCACTTTTTTTCATCGCATCTAAAAAGTTTTGAAAGTGACTTTTTTCCTCCAAAAACTTTGATCAGGCTTATTTCATACTCGTACTTTTCATTTAATAATTTTTTGAAAGTGACGACGAGATTAAGTTTTTTGTGAAATAAAATAAATTCCAATGTACCTACTTGATTGTTTGTTCACGCATAACTTGACCTAAGATTTTTTCTAAAGAGGAGTATGAAAGGGGAAGGGGAGGGGGACTCTAGTCTGCAATTTATTTGAAACGAGTTACATTTTGGGGCACCAAGAGCAAGAAGTTCTATTTTTTAAAGTTGAAAATCGCAAAAAAAAATCGAGTTTTTAACTTTGGAATAACTTTATTATTTTTCATTCTATGTACTACCGCATAGTGCACCTTCCCACCTTCATTTCAACATGTTGAGTCGATTGGTGGTGCTTTCAAGCTGTTCTGAAGCCTCCAGCTACATTTTTAAGATTACAAATGTTCAAAAAATGACGTAAAAATCGTGCTGAAGTTGATTTGTAAGGTTTTTGTGGCACTTTTGAAAACCTAGAATTTTCAAAATATGGATGGACGTTTTATAGCGGCTTTAAACGACCCCTTATCGACCCAGTATGTTGAATGTGGGATATAAAGTAGGTAAATTTCAGCTTTTCAACTGTATTGGGTAAAATTGTGTGGAAACTCCAATTTCCAAAAATCTGCTGGAGGCTGCAAAATTGCTCGAAACGGTTTAAATTCAAAATTTTAGCTTTCTAAATTAATTTTACGAAATTTCGATTCCTCCTCTCAATTTTTGGCTATAAAACTTTCCAAAAATTCGACAGAATTCGAAAAATGCATTTCAGCTCTCAAAATGTTGGCTGTAGTGATGTATTTTTGCATGCTCTTTCGATTTAGTTTTGTCCAGTTTAATAGTTTCTCTGTCAGGTGGGAGTCATCCCCCGTCAAATGTGAATATTGTTGGCCAATGTTATTCGTGTAAAAATTTTGGTCATTTTGAAAAATTCAAATCTTTATGGGACCTTATTGGAAAGATGAAATATTTTGCAAGCTACATATACCTATACTCCATGTGTCCTCGTGGTTTATAAAAGAGAGCAAAGTCTGTAACCAAGTGACCAGTGATCAAGGAGTTGCCTTTCATTACTTAATTGTTGGTATAATTTTATTTGTACTCGTATATGTACTCGTATTTGTGTAAAGTACCGCTAGCTAGGCTTTATACAATATAGGTACGAGTATGTATGGATATTAGATAGGATAGATTTGTGCACTTTTGCTCGAGCTGTAAATGATGTGAAAAACGCAGTATATGTACTTTTCGATTTACATACATTATAGCAGTAATTTAATTATACTTTTTAGTTGGACGATAGCGAAAAATTATATAAATTTCAATACGAAGTAAGATACGATGATTGACTGAATGAGTTCATCGTACCAAGACGTCCCTACTGTACTCGTACAAGTGCACACTGCACAGGCTACTGGTTATGTCAAGACAATCGAAATGAGAAATGAAATCGAGTACTGTACTTATGTCTATGTAGTACTACGAGTTTTGTCAGAGTAAGGTACCCTACGACTTACGAGATATATGCGCGACTTGTGGATTGTGGTGTACCGAAAGGGTGCATTGGGTACTTGGGTAGGCCAAATTGTCTTACTCGTATATGTATTGTACCATTACCGACACCGAGTAATCCGGTGAAGACGGCAACCAGCGAGCAACGACCAACGGTGGTCAGCCAAGTGACATTGACTTGCCAGTTAATCGCGTTTACTTTTTATATTCGTTTGTAATGTGCAAGTACTATACGTACATGTAAGTACATGTAATTGCGAGTTAAATTGGCGCAAACAGACCGGACGTGCTACAATAATTTGGCGGTATTACTCTGATTATGTCACGTGTACGACTTACTATTTTCTACGAGTACATTTCCAGCTATACTGACGTATGTACTATGTAGATGGCCAAGTGGCCACCAGCTACATCTACATCTACACCTACACCTACACTCGTGTGTACTTTTACATGCTGAATTTCGTACATAAATTACGTATTTTGTAATGTGTACATACGAGTATGTAAACGATTCGCAGAAAATTCTGCGTATAGATTTACGTAGTAAATGAGTTGATTTTTGTGGTTTTATGGGCCGATTAAATCTGTTTGTAATCTATCGTAACCTATATACGAATATACGCACCTGTGTTAACTGTGCTCACGGATATCTGCAGGAAAATATACTTGTATAGTCCAGTGGCAGATATGTAGAAATGCTTAACGTATTATTGATATATTTCATGATAGACGCGCGAAATTTGATATGACGAACATTGAACATGGACACTATACAGTACTGGAGGTGGAGGTCGTAGAAAGGGTTTAGAGGGAGGTTCGACTTCAAAACAGCGACTAAAGTTATAGGTGCTAACGTTCAATTTTGGCCCTTTGAGAGTAATTTGAAATTTCTGGAGAAACAAACTCGCAAGAGGTTTTAGAATCGCCCAAAACTAAGTAGTACATACCTAGTTGTTGATGCGTATGTGGGAGTTGAATTGAAGGAATTAAGTACATATATAGTCCGGCATGTGACAATAGGAGTAATTGCACCCCCCCCCGCCGATCCTCCGGGACAACTTTTTTCTTAAAAGGTACATCCTAAGGAACATTTTAAAGCAAACTTGCCCAAAAAAAAGTTGGCCTTACTTACAAAACGGCGGACATTTTGATTGATTGACAGGTCAGCCGAAATCGCAGATTTTGCGTTTCAACATAGGACTTGCACGAACTTTTTCAAACTTTACAAAGGTATATCGAAAGATCATGCAAAAATTTATCACCTGTCAAAATTTCAAGTGCTAATGTGCGTTTTTCAATTTCTGGTGAATTTTTAAACATCCAATTTAGGCCAAAAATGAGGGAAAAAATCAAAATTTTACCAAATTGACCGAGAAAGCTGAAATTTGGGATATACCCTATTTTCGACATGCCAAATCGATTGGAAACGGTTTCAACCCGTTTTGAGCAGTTCTGGAGCCTCCAGTCGATTTTTGAAACTCGAAATTCCCACAAAATTCCATCAAATTAGAGTTGTAAAGCTGAAATTTATTCTAAAAACTATTTTCAATACGCTACGAAGTACTGCAGGTGAATTTCTAGTCGTTTTGGAACCTCCAGCGACTTTTTGAAAATTCCTGAAACCTCCAGCAGATTTTTGAAACTTTAAATTTTCACAAAATTTCATCAAATGGAGATGGATAGCTGAATTTACTCTACACTCCAATTTGAACACCCTCTGAAAATGACTTCTGGTGGATTTCAAGTCATTTTAGAGCCTCCAACGACTTTTTTGAAAATTACTGCAGCCATCCAGTCAAACTAAATGGAAAGTCGAAATTCATTCTGCAAACTAATTTCAATACGCTACGAAGTTGACTGCTGGTGAATTTCAAGTTGTTTTGGAGCCTCCAGCAACATTTTGAAAGGTTGTATGATGTTTTTTTGGAAAATTGAAATTTCCTAAATGTCGCTGGAAGCTTCAAAACCATTTGAAACCACCATGTAGTCTGCGAAGTAAATTTCAGCTTGCCAACTCCATTTGATAAATTAATGTTGGGGAAATTTCAAGTTTCAAAAATCTACTGGAGGCTTCAGTAATTTTCAAAAAAGGTCGCTGGAGGCCCTAAAATGACTTGAAACCACCCGAAGTCATCTTCAGAGGGTGTTAAAATTGGAGTGTACAGTAAATTTCAGCTTTCCATCTCCATTTGATGAAATTTTGTGAACATTTAAAGTTTTAAAAATATGCTGGAGGCTTCAGGAATTTTCAAAAAGTTGCTGGAGGCTCCAAAACGACTTGAAATTCACCTGCAGTACTTCGTAGCATATTGAAATTAGTTTGCCGAATAAATTTTAGCTTTACAACTCCAATTTGATGGAATTTTGTGGGAATTTCGAGTTTAAAAAATCGACTGGAGGCTCCAGAACTACTCAAAATGGGTTGAAACCGTTTCCAATCGATTTGGCATGTCGAAAATAGGGTATATCCCAAATTTCAGCTTTCTCGGTCAATTTGGTAAAATTTTGATTTTTTCTCTCATTTTTGGCCTAAATTTGATTTTCAAAAATTCACCAAAAATCGAAAAACGCACTTTAGCACTTGAAATTTAGACAGGTGATAAATTTTTACATGATCTTTCGATCTACCTTTTTAAAGTTTGAAAAAGTTCGTGCAAGTCCTATGTTGACACGCAATATCTGCGATTTCGGCTGACCTTTCAATAAAAATGGCCGCTATTTTGTAAGTATGGCCAACTTTTTTTGGGCAAGTTTGCTTTAAAATGTTCCTTAGGATGTCCCCTTTGAGAAAAAAGTTGTCCCGGAGGATCGGCGGGGGGGGGCAATTACTCCTATTGTCATATGCCTGACTAATACTTATTCACATTGGTTCACTTTTCTGAAAATAAATTATGTTTCATAAAAAAGTTTGAAAATTGTCATTGCTTTTTATCGCCAAAAATCTAAAAATCCAAAAATCAACTTCGGGGTGTTGTTAGGAAGTGCTCTTTCGATCTAGCTTTGTTTCGTTCAAATCGAAGAGTGTGTGAGCTCAACAATTTCCCGTGTAAGAATAAAATCGACAGTAGTCACAGACCAGAGACGTGCCGAAGGAGTAGGGCTAGTGTCTCACCACAATCTCCTCCCCCTCACGACAGAAAAGTTTTGGCAAAAGTTGAGAATTTTTATGAAAAGTTGGGTGTGTTGGAAAAAGTTGGGTAAAGTTGAGAAAAAGTTGTGTAAGCAGGAGAAATCTGAAAATTCACCGAAAACCATGAGTTTTCACTTCTTGAATTATCAATTTTCAACGACTTTCGACCGAGCAAATCGAGAGTAAAAAAATTGACTTATTCTCACGTAAAGAATGATCTTGTTTTACTTGAAATTTTCCAAAAAAAAAAAAAAAAACCAATGCGTTATAAATTTTTTACAGCTTTTACCTTCGCTTCGCTCGGGATCGATCCTTTTTCTTTTCTTTTCTCTAATCAAAGTTGGAGGGTAAAAAAATTGACTTCTCACTTCGAAAATAATGTTGTTCAATTTTGTTTATGTGAAAATCGATGTTTTTTTCATGTATTCGAAGTTTATAAACTTCATGCAATATCCTACCACTTTTAACAATTTTTTAAGGGAGTCCATATTTATGCCCATTTTAGTAACTTTTTTTAAAATTTCTTATTGCTTTGTGGATTTTCAACGTGGAAAAAAATTTACCCAATAAGCCAGAGTCTTCGACTTTTTGAATGGTTTAAGTATTTGCAAAAAAATTTCGATCATCTTTTCTACCCTTTAAAGCCAAAAAACAAAAGGGGGATCAATATTTGTACCTTCTCCTACAACGAGAAAAAGGGTGCGAATTTTTGAATTTGGATTTCAGTATACCAATCTTGCAATAGAACAATTCAAATTTTTTGTAATTTTTGTAAAAGCATCATTTTTGAAAATTTTAAATTATTCAACATTTTTGCTTCAACTACTCGTTCCAAAGTTCGTTCGAATCACATCTGGCTAATTACCTGGAAAAAATACTGGAGGGGTGTTTGGAGTGAAAAGTTGAGAAAATGTGGCGAAAAAAGTTGGGAAACATTTAATCTCACCCCTTCCCCCCCCCCAAACACATCACTTCGTCACACCTCTGTGCCAAAGACATCTGCAGTGTAGGAGATGATTAGTGCTTACTGTTCGCTGCCAAAGGGTCGCATATTTTCTGCAATACGAATCTAAAGACGTTATTTGCAGAAATTGACGCGATAATCTGTAAAAAAATATACTTAGCCTTTTTGGAAAGCGCCGCGCCGCCTCTATATAGAGTCGTTTGACTCGTTAAATAATTGATTCATTAAACGGAATACGACCGACCTACGGTTACGCAACGATAACCAGCGTGTTTACCATCGAGTCATGCATTATGGTTAATTGTAATCATTTCGGCGATCGCGATCGTAGAAAAGTACCCGTTGTCGTTACTCTAATCAACTAATCGATGCTCGTTTAGCCGCCATGATTCACTTTTCTCTGGAAGAATTTCGCCAGCGATGCCCAGGGTCGAAGATCGCTTTCGTCGTGGTCGTATTAGCTTAGGTTCTACCTATAGGTAAAGGTATCTTCACCCAGATGTGGGTATTTACTTTATTTGTTACTTATACGTGCTCGTGCATAATATGTACTCGTATGTACTTACTAGGATTTTGATAGTAGGTCTAACATCAGACGCAGCTATAGACTATAATAATAGGTACCTCTCTGAGATTTTGTAACACCGAGTGACTAATTATTGGCAATTTTTTTCTCGAATTGAAGTCTCATTCGCATGTACCTACGAGTGCTATCTATCTACCATATTGTATTTGATGAATTTACCATTTGACGTCCGGCTGTTGAAACTGGTAAATTTTCAACGTGGTCTCGTTTCGCAATTTGTTCTCAAAAATTTTGTCGCTGTATCGTCCGCGTCCGTCGTTCTTCGAAATTCTCTCGACGATTTTATATCTACACTCTCATTACGCGGTATATCCACTATCCAGTACCTGGCAGTGGCAGTGGCATGGCAGGCTCACAGGTGTGAGTACGATTAGATCAGAGACGACGATATCATCGATGTAATAAATTAATAATTAACGAATTGTGTTGTTTTTAATGGACAATTTCGTAACATCGTTTCCCTTCAATGCAACCGTGTACTTTTACCATACGTCATTCATTTTTCAAGGAAAATCACATCACATCAAATCGCGATCGCGTCGCGTCGCGTCATGTCGATTATAATAAATGCTCGTCCGAGTAGACAGAGACACTGCTACACCTATACATCTACCCCTTTGTGAAAGTAATACGGCAACTTCAACTACCTGCTATGTACCTCTACCTACCTTACATGTATATTAATCGAATGCGCGATTTGAAATAATTAGGTACGTTTTGTTGTACTTTAATGTATTCGGAATTTAATTGGTGTTACTAGTTGCAAGGTTCGTAATTTTCGCGGTGAGAAAGTTACGAAATTTCTAAACGAATCAGTTATGTATTTGTTGATGTTGGATGAATTTGATATCCGAATTATTATTTTATTGTACCTAGTAGACCTACCTAACGCCAGCCATTGTACTCGTAATTGAGAGAAGAAAAAAGTGCAGCAGATTTACACGGTGGTGACTTGTTGAGGTCTCGAGGCGAGAATCTATCGAATCGAGTTTACCATTTTCAGTCCATTTATACCTATCCTTCAGAGGTACTACATTTTTCACATAAGATTTTGAAATTTCATGGAAATCATGTAAGTGGTGA
The DNA here is from genome assembly GCF_950023065.1 of Planococcus citri. Taxonomy (NCBI): domain Eukaryota; kingdom Metazoa; phylum Arthropoda; class Insecta; order Hemiptera; family Pseudococcidae; genus Planococcus; species Planococcus citri. The sequence goes on from NC_088680.1 coordinate 71,794,804, forward strand.
TTGAGATAACTGAAAATTCAACTGATCTGGGATGCTGATTTTTGAGCATGGATAAGAAACATCGTTAAAACATGTCAAAAATGGCTTAAAAACACCGAAAAACATTAAATTAATTTCAAACTAGAAAACCTGTTAAAACCGCGCTTCTCCTAGGGCAAGGAAATGTAAATGTTGAAAATATAATTATGAGAAATGTAATTGTGTGTTTGGGAAATTATACCCAATCGGTCCGCCCTTCCCTCCGGGTTATCCGACCTACTGAGGGCGGATGCATTACATATTTGCATATTTTGGCTGTTTTTAGCGCATATTTCAGCATTATTTTGCTTTTTTTACTCGTTTCAGTGCATATTTTTCTCATTTCTGCTCCCTTTTCTTATAAAATCATAAGTGATTAAAAAATGTCCTGCTTTTTTATTTTGAAATTTTGAAAGACACCTTGTAATTTTTTTGAGCACTGAGCACCAATTGAAGACGTCATAGCAAACAGGACATATGTGTGACGCAAATTGGCGAGTGAAAATTTTTTACGAGTCAAAGTACGATAATGCGAACACAGCAACAGAGTAATTCCAAGTTCGCAAGTTACGAACCTGCGAACAAGGTATGGCAGTATTCGTAGGATCGCAAGTTGCGACACTACGAACCTGTATATAAAGCGTTCGCAAGTTTGCAAATTGGCACCAAGTTACGAACTATAAATTTTTACTGGCTAATTTGCGTACCTGTGAACGCTTCATATACAGGTACGCAAATTGGCAAGTAAACTAGACAGCTAAGCAAAGCTTAACTGCAAAGTGTGCGTAGCTAGCTGCCTTTTCTACAGCTATAACCGTTATTACATCTAGGTAGTGCATAAGTGAATCAACCATGTCACAGTGATGAGAATTTTTGAAACTCTCACTGCTTCAAAATAATAATTGTTTTTCAGTGTTTTCATATTTTCCAAATTACAATAGGTACCTATTTCAGAATAATTTATAAGCTTGTATTGCTTCTAAATTAAGAAATTTCTAGTTGTTTTTCATAGTTTGCATTGTTTTTAAATTTACAAAATTTCAAATCGATTTCCCGAATTCCCCATCGCTACAATTTCATAAAGTTTTCAATAAATTTTCAGAATTTTGCATTGCTGCTGAGTTAGGAAATTTGCAATCAATTTTTAGAATTCACATTGCCTCTAAATAGTCAAATTTTGAATAATTTTTCAGAATTCTTATTGTCTTTAAATTAAAAAATTTCAAATTCAATTTTCAAGTTCATATTGTCCACAAATTGTAAAACGTTTACTCAATTTTTGGAATTCACATTGCCTCCAATTTTTCAGAATTCTCATCTTCTTCATAAATATTACAATACTTATTTCATATAATTTTCAAGTTCACATTATCTGCAACTTATAGAACTTGTAATCAATTTTTGGAATTCTCAGCGTCTCTAAACACAAATTTTCATATTATTTTTTTTAGAATTTCCATTGTCTTCAAATTTATAAACTTTCAAACCAATTTTCAGAACTTGCTTTTTATTCTAAATTAAGAATTAAATCTTATAAAATACGTATGTTAAGAATTTGCATTGCCTATTACATGAAAAAAATATGGGTAATTTTTACAAAAAAATTTAACTAAACACTCACAATTAAGTACCAGATCCCATTCAATAATTTTTACTGTAATCGTATAGTAAAACTTATCATTTTAATAAATTTTGCTATAGGTGCCAATAGTAAAAATCATTTTGTTTTAACAATTTTTACTAAATCATGATAATAAAAATTACATGTTTCAATTGTACAAAAATTAGTTTAATTTCTCATTTTGAAGTAATTTTTAAATTATAAGTAAAAAGTTGAAAATTATTCATGTCAAGTAATTCTTACTTTATACTTACGGTTATAGGTAGACAAAAAATTAATGAAATGAATTTTTAGTTAGCAAATGATATCATAATTCATAACTCAGTTTCAGAATTATTTTTGCCCCATTACCATGTACTACATAGTAACTCCAAAGCATTTACCTATCCAATTTTCCTAAGAAAAATCCGTCACCTACCTACTTACCTCACAGGGATTCGAACCTGGGTCCCTAAATTTCCTATTCCTACCTACATGCCCTAACCACTCAGCCACAACTTTGCTACGAGGGTTAGGGCATTAAAATAATATATTAGTTTGGTAAACGCCCCACCAAACCACGCCCACTTGGAATTTACAGCTAACAGACTGGGGGTGTAACAGGGTACAATGAAACACAGCTGGTGATGGAATAGACTGGGGGTATAGCAGGGTACAATGAGCGGCAGGTGTTCTACAAGTCCCCTTTTCCCTTTTTTAGGATTTAATGCATTAAAATAATGAACTAAAATTGCAATTACTCAGCAATTACCCATCCGAATTGAATGAAAATTAATCTATTCCCTCCGCCTTAATGATTCTCAAATGGTGTCCAATAGGTACAAAAAACGGTTGGATAGCTTAAGAGAACATTCAGTTCCAATAAAATTTCATTTCTCAAAGCGAAACCAATAGTGTGCTACGCACACTAAAAAGTTACGAACATGCGAACACAGCAACAGTGTAATTTCAAGTTCGCAAGTTACGAACCTGCGAACGAGGTATGGCAGTATTCGTAGGTTTGCAAATTGGCACTACGAAGTAAAAATTTTTACTGGCCAATTTGCGTACCTGCGAACGCTTCATATACAGGTTCGTAGGTTCGTAATTTGCGAACCTGCGAACCAATATATGAAGCGTTCGCAGGTTTGCAAATTGGCAAGTAAAAATTTTTACAAGTCCAAGTTACGAACATGCGAACACAGCAACAAAGTAATTTCAAGTTCGCAAGTTACGAACCTGCGAACGAGGTATGGTATTATTCGTAGGTTTGCAAGTTGCAAAATTTTTACTTTGTAACTTGGTGCCGATTTGCGAACCTGCGAACGCTTCATGTACAGGTTCGTAGTGTCGCAACTTGCGAACCTACGAATTAAGTAACTTTAGTAACTAAAAAAGCGGCAGGCACTTTTTGACAATTTTTGGCAATCGAGTGCAGTGCAGTAAAATTAGCATCGAATTGTGAAAATCGAGGTTGCAAGCTGATTTTTGGTATACTGGTCCATTTTGATGTCCTGAAAACGAATCTGAGGAGTTCTACTGTCCCGGGTGTGCTTTCTCCCAAATTGTGGATCTTAGCCCCCCCCCAAATCGGTTTTGGCCAATCTGGAGTCTCCACCAGATTTTCCAGTGCTCGACAATTTCCATAAAATTGTTACCAAACAGAGATGGAAAACCAAAATTCACCCAGCACTCCAATTTAAACGTGTTATCAGTCTACTGTGTGGTGGGTTCAAGTCATTTTGCAGCCTCCAGCGACTTTTTGAAAATTCCCAAAGCCTCCGGTAGATTTTCGAAACTTGAAAATTTCGTCAAATGGAGTTATATAACCGAAATTCACTCTGTAACATAATTTCAACACGCCATGAAGTCTACTGCAGGCGGATTTCAAGTCGTTTTGAAACTTTCAGATACTTTTTTGGACCTTCATGGCAGATAAGGTGAAAAATTATCCTTCAGCCTCTGCTTGAGGAAAGACAAAAATCCAGTTAACATTCCATTTTTAACATTATTCCAGAGTGAATTACAGGCTATTTCAATCCGATTTGGTTCTGTTTTTTTAAAAATGTCGCAAAATCTGTCCGAAATATTTTTTGATTTTATTTTGCATCAAAACTTCATTTCTAGCCAGCACTAGGTAGCAAAAATAACAAAAATTGAATCGCGAATCACGATTTTTGAATCAGTCCATTGAATCCGATTCCGAATCGGATTCATTTGAAAACTGAATCGCAGATTTCGAATCAGATTAAATTTTTTAGCAAAAATTGCATAAAAAAATTCTTAAAATGACACAAAAACAAGTAAATAAGAGCACGAAAATTATCAAAACTTAATAATAATTGATGCAATTCAAGCAAAAATTGTTCTTTAGCAAAATCTTTATAAAACATGGCTAATTTCCTATTAAAGTGACAGAAAATACCGCAAAAGCACAAAAAAAAATTGACGAACTTCATTCGAGCCCAATGAAACTGTGAAACTATGAAATTATGAACTAAAATTGCAATTACGTAGCAATTATTCTTCAGAACTATTAGAAAATGAGATGAGCACGAAGACAGGTCACATAGAAGACTCAAGTTGGACAAAATTTGCCAAATTTCAAAGAAAAAGGTGAAAAATCTGAGTTTTTTGTTCAAATTTTTTGAAGTAGGTAATGAAATTAATTTACGAAGAAAAATATGAATTTGGTTCCGTATCGATGGGAACCAGTTTTGAAAAACTGTTTCTCAATTGATATCTCGAGTTCAATTAATCCGAGTTTGCAGAATTACTTAAAAAAATTTCGAGTCATTTTAAAGAAATTTTTATAAAACTGAATATTCAGAAATTCGCTGACGCTTTCAAGACGGCTTAAATCACATCATAAATGTACATATTTGGTTTAATGGGTCGAAAACAAAAGGGAAATTCAAACATCAGCATTCTGCTTTGATTGGATTAAATTTTGATATTATTCGCGAATTAGATTTGAATTGTGAAAAATTACGTATCAAAATCGAAAAAAAAATGAAATTCAGCCTTCAAATTTTTGCAACGTGATAGCATTTCATCACAGTTCCAAATTTCTAAAGTATTATTCTGCCAACATTTTTTGAAAATTGTTTTAATCCTCGATTTGTTTACATTTTTAACTGATTTGACCATCAGAGTGCAAATTTCAGGCATTATAATGACTTTTCCCGTAGGTTTTCTCTCACATTTCTGAAAAAATCATTAATAAAGTCTAAAATGGGAAGGGCTCGATCCTCGTAACCGAACGAGTCCATAAAAATAAATTTCAATATCGGTCGATACCCTAATCAACTCAACAAGGAGCAGAAGAAATGAAAAAAGTGAAAAAAAAAGAACATCGTTACTTGATCCACATTTTTAATCGTGATGAGAAAATGTATAATTAAACAGGTATCCGTATTAAAACAACAGGATAGATTATAAATTCTTACTTAAATATTAAATAACATCGATTTTTATTTAAATAAATAAAATATCACACAGTTGTAGAATGTACAAAAAAATAAATAAAAATCTGTTGTAATGAATTGAATTTTTTTTTTTTAAAAAAGAGAAGAGAAAAAAAAACAAAATTATAATGAAGAAAAAAAAAGAGCATACTTACAGGTACTTTACAAATTAATATTATCAATAACAATAGAAACTTACAAAATAGTGAGAAAAAAATTTCAACTTGTCCCATGATATTAATATAAATTCCTTTTCATAGGTAACGTGTTCTAAAAGTCTACATCTTTTTCCTTCTCTTCTACGTATAGGAACTTTCGAAGAAATACCGGACGAAGGCTGCGGTATAGATTGTTTTACAATGATATGACGATAAAATTTTAATTTGAGTGGTTTGGCAGTTGAATAAAGAATCCCTTTTTTTTTCCCCACAGAGAATTGTATAGACAGATTTTCTAAAATCTGGAAGGATCTCGATTCTCGAATAGGTACTTTTTGCGATTAAAGAAGCAAAATGTAAATAGTTAGGTAGGTACCTATGATAAACTGAAAAAATTCACCCTCTCAAGGGGTTAGGTAAGAATTCGGTATTTTTTATGAAATTATTACATATTAATTGTAAAGTAATATTTCGGATGACGTGTTCTTTGGTTTAGTTTTTTCAAGTTTCCAAAATTTGTACTTGGGAACTCGAATACGAAATTCTTTGGCTTAGAGATTAATTTTTCACAACGTTATCCTTACCTATTTCTACTTCTACTCAAGTTGTCAACTTTTTTGTAAGAGTATTTTCCCTTCAAAATGGAGGTTTTCGTGGGTATAGAATTCAAGTAGGTACCTTACATTATTTTCTAAAACAAAACTGCGATATTTTTTCTAAACAAAAAATTCTTTTTATCGTTATAAATAGGATTGTTGGTAAATGGTAGTAGTAGATACCTACGAAATATAGATAATCAATTTAAACGTTCGAGGACGAATGAAAAAGTATAAATTTAAAGTAATAATATAATTTTTTGATTTTTACATATCTTAAAAATGAAAAAAAAGAGGGAAAAGAGTAATAGAGGGGAGGGGAGCACATTGAAAATTTACAATACGAAAGGAAAATTTGGTGACAAGTAAAAGTGATGGAGAACTCGATACTAACGATGAAAAAAAAAACATTACAATATACGACAAGAAAGAGGAAAAATATAGAGAGATAGAGAGAAAAAGAGAGAAAGGGCAGAGTCAAAGTACATACGCGACAAAAAATTAAAAATGATATAATAGGAAAAAATTCGTTTTTTTGTGTTTTTTTTTCGCTTTTTTGTTTTTTTGGTTTTCTATTTGTATGTAGGTATTATAAACAGCCTGCGAGGATTTTGAAGATTCGAACGCTGATTCCGTGCTTTAATTCACGTCTGGTTTTAAAAAGTGCTTTCGTACGATTCATTGTCGTTGTGGCTTCTTTTTACCGTTGCGATTGTAATTAAAGTCGAAATCTGTAACGATATAATACAATTAATACATATAATATATAATAATAAAGGTTAATTGATAATATGGGGCATCGTTAGCCCGACTCGATTCTCGAGCTACGCGACAAAAGTGAATTTCGTAACTAAAATTACGTAAATGAAAAGAGCGAAGTAGGTATTGCGATCGAAACGCGGATAAGTTTAAGTGTTGTAGGTAGAGGTACTACAATTAACAAAATTAACACCGTTGCCGCGGCGCCAGCCATTAATTTATTACTCGTCGATTACAAAATTTTTCAAACAACGCCAATGCTGTAAAAATGAATCGAACTCGATTATTTTCCACGGTTCGGTATTCAATTTGAATCATTTCGTTGGTTTGAACCGTTTGTCTTGAGACATTTTTAAGTCGATTGTGCTTTTAATCGAGAAATTGATCTGTGCTGCGTATCGGTGAAAAGAAAATTCCGATTCGACCCCCTCCCCCACCACTAATTTCAAAAATTTGGTTCGAGTCTATTCTCGATGAAATCAGCTCGGTTGTGTGGGCATAGGACCTTCGATTTTGTTCAATTTTTTTGTAGTTTCTTCATGTTAGGAAATGGAGAAAATTCCTTCTCCTTGAGGGCTCAAAATTCGAAATCTTATACAAAATTACCCCAAAAAATTTCAAAAATATCAGAAAATTGTCATAAAAACGGAAAAAAATTAAAGAATTGGGAGGATGAAATTTGACAAAAAAAAACTTTCAAGAAATGTTGTTAAAAACAGGACTTTTGTATGGCAAACTTTGAAACAAAAAAAGGACTTTTTCAGACAGAGAAGGGAAGAATCAATTATTTAAGAATGTTTTGGCAAAAATTACAACCATTTGACTGATTTCATCACAACTTCCTGAGAATTTTGACAGAAAAATATAACAAATTTTCGTCAACTCGCCAAAAATTGACACTCTCTGACAATGATTTTGACTAAAAACGGGGAATTTTTTGACAATTTTAGCAAAAACAGAATTTGTTGGAAAATTTTAACTAAAACTGTCCTTTTTGACTATTTTACTCAAAATGGACACTTCATGACTATTTTTCCAAAAATTGACGCTTTTCAATACCCCCCCCCCCCCACAAATAAACAATGTTTCACTTGAACAAATTTAGAAACAAAAAAAAGAATCAGAACTTTATGAGCAAGTTTGGCAAAAAAAACAGGACTTTTGTTTGGTAATTATTTTGGAACAGAAAGAGGACTTTTTTTAAAAAACAGATACGGCGAAATTCAATTCTTTTTGGATATTTGGGGTTGGGGGTTGGGGGGGGGATGAGGAGTGCAAAAAAATTGCTGACTGACAACTTCCGAGAATTAGCGTGCCCCCAAAAAAGCATTTACATACAAAAGAAGGCCTGGTTGTAAATATCATAGATATGAGATGTACGCCTCTAGGATTTTTTGTTCAGATTAACAAATTGCAGCCCCGAAATTTGGCAAGTTTTTGAAAATAAAAAATTTTGGAAACCAGTGGGGTTATCGAAGAGGCAGAATCAAAAAATTTTCGCTTTCTGTATCTCAATTGAATCATTAATTTTGAAAAATGCTTACAAGGGAACCTCTTGAGGTGTCCGCCTCCGATTTGAACGGGACCGCCGTTTTTGGAAAGAGCATGTTCCGAACCCCCCAAATCCAAATTTTCAGCTGCCCAAGTTCATTTCTCGATTTTTGGCGAATTTTTGAAAATCCAAAATTGACTATTTTGGTGATTTATGCTTTTTTTAAAAAAAGTACGTACTTGGTCTGTAAAATGTTCAAAATACATAAGTCCTAAAACTGATATTAACCCCCCAAATCCAAATTTCGCCATTTCCAGCCATTCAGGAGCCTCCAGTGCGATTTTTCAATTTCTCCAGAATTTTCAATTTGCTCCAGAATGCGTGAATATGAAGTTGGGTAGCTAAAAATCGAGTTGTGTGTTATACTCGATCTGTTTAACGAGTTTATCCACATTTGAGTTGATTTTTAGAGGGACACCTCAAGAGTGGTTTTTGACCAACTTTTTTCATAAGAAATCCAAAATGATTAAAACTTTACCGTTTGCGAGGAAATTTTTGAAATTTGCGCGGATCGCAGTATTTTGTCATGATCTAACCCCACGAGGGCGAATTTCGCCATTTCCAGCTATTCTGGAGGCTCCAGTGCGATTTTTCAATTTCTCCAGAATTTTCAATTTGCTCCAGAATGCGTGAATATGAAGTTGAGCAGCTAAAAATCGAGTTGTGTGTTATGCTCGAACTTTTTAACGAATTTATTCACACTTGAGCCGATTCTGGAAGAGACACCTCAAGAGTGGTTTTTTGACCAGCTTTTTTTCAAAATAAAAATATGTATCCAAAAACGAAAAATTCCTCGTTTGTGAGAAAATTTTTGAAATTTGCGCGAATCGTTGTATTTTGTCATTAATGAACCACACGAGAGCGAATTTCGCCATTTCCAGCCTTTCTTGTGCCTCCCTTTAATTTTTGGACATTTTTATTATTAAAAAAGCTGCTCAAAACCCCACTCCTGAGCTGTCCCCTCCAGAATCGGCTCAAATGTGAATAAATTTGTTAAACAGTTCGAGTATAACACAAAACTCGATTTTTAGCTGCCCAACTTCATATTTACGCCTTCTGGAGCAAATTGAAAATTCTGGAGAAATAGAAAAATCGCGCTGGAGCCTCCAGAATAGCTGGAAATGGCGAAATTCGCCCTCGTGGGGTTAGTTCATGACGAAATACTGCGATTCGCGCAAATTTCGAAAATTTTCTCGCAAATGGGAAATTTTTGATTTTTGAATATTTTTATTTTGAAAAAAAGCTGGTCAAAAAACCACTCTTGAGGTGTCCGCTCCAGAATCGGCTCAAATGTGGATAAATTCGTTAAACAGGTCGAGTATAACACACAACTAGATTTTTAACTGCCCAACTTCATATTCAAGCATTCTGGAGCAAATTGAAAATTCTGGAGAATTTGAAAAATCACACTGGAGGCTCCAGAATGGCTGGAAATGGCAAAATTTGGATTTGGGGGGTTAATATCAGTTTAAGGACTTATTTTTAACATTTTTACTGATCAAGTACGTACTTTTTTTAAAAAAAGCATAAATCGCCAAAATACATAGTCAATTTTGGATTTTCAAAAATTCGCCAAAAATCGAAAAATGAACTAGGGCAGCTGAAAATTTGGATTTGGGGTTTTAGAACATTCTTTTTCCAAAAACCGCGGTCCCATTCAAATCGGAGGCGGACACCTCAAGAGGTTCCCTTGTTAATGATGTATTCATGGAATACGAATGTTTTTTCGGGAGAATAGAAGAAATTTTGTTGGTTTGAATATAATTTTGCGATTGTAATATTTTGATAATCGAGTTCAACGATAAATTCGGGAATGATCGAAGGTCGTTATCGATCATTCCCAATCGATTTTAGATAACGGATGTTCGATTATGCGACCGATTTGGAATACGGAAATCAAATGAATTTCTAGAAAAATGCAATATTTACCGTTACTTGCTGAGAAGACCTCCTCCTCCGGATGCTGCCGAGTAACCGTAATTCGAATAAGGCGTCGCAGAGTACTGAATGTAAGGTGAATTGTACGCGGTACTGTATTCAGTTGAACCTCCTGAAAAAAAATTGTTACGTATAGTTGAAGCTGATTGCTGATACATCCATCGATGGCCATATAGTCAGACTAGCCTTTGATATTTTGCCATTTAAAATCACTTACCCGAAGTGTAATGGGTCGCAAAGCCAGGTAACAATGTAGGAGGCGTATAAGCGGCAGCTGCGGCGGTCGCCACGTTATTATTATTAGCCGGCTGCAGCACCGTTAAACTGGAGGTATCCGTTGATCCGGCTTGGCCGGACGGAGTCGTTGGATCGGTGGACAGAGATAACGGCAATCCCGGCGATTGTCCGGTACCATTTTCTCCATTGAAAGTTACACCGCCTCCATTCTCTGCAAAGCCAAAATACGTACATGTATCAACAATGAGTACCTATTTACCTTATACATACGTACGTAAGTATTCAAGACTGGAGCACTTACCATTATTATAATGAGAATGATTATTGGGCGAAAGTTGCGACGATTCCAAATCCGTAGCCGGACTCAACTTATGAATTTCTTGCATCGTAATCGCAGTCAAAGGAGCTGCTCCCAGAGAGGAAACGGCTGTAACCGAAGTCGTGCCTATAGGACCGGTTGCATTCGACGTCGTACTATGCGGAGTTTGCGATATCGTGTCGTACAGATCCGGAGGCGTTGGAGCTGAATGAGCGATGAAACCGCCGCTCTGAGTGTCGAAGTACGGAGGAGCTGAGCCACCCACTACGTTCGGACCCAGTTCCGAGAATAGTTTGTGTTCGTCTTTGATGCACCATTTGCTAGGCCATAGCTGCAACAAATTATCGAATTTATTCGCACGTTGTGATTGAGGAAAAAAAACTTTTTTTATAAATTGAGGTAGAAAGCTGCATTTTTGTACGTAATATTGGTCCCTTTTTATATTCTAAACACGAATCTGGGATGTCCTTTTGCGTCTATGGTGAGCGTTCTTCCCTATTGTGGTTCCAAGCCCCCCCCCTCCATTTGATTTTTTGCCTGTAACTCCTCAAATATTGATCCTAGCGGAAAAATTGTCAAATGAAACTGACTATTTATAGCTCTACCCACCCCCCCCCTCTGGGCAAGTGTAATCAGAATCACTAAAATACTCATCTGATAGGGAATTTCCCGTAGAATAAGTTTCATTTGACAAATAATTTTCAAAAATGGATTAGTTTACCAAAATTCAGTTTTCTCTCTTAACACTATTCTTTCAGCTAATTTTCCTGGACTATCGTGGTAATTTGAGTAAATGAAAATGAAACTACAACTCACCGATACATTAGCGTAAAGTTGATCTCCGTTATAGTGAGGATGCCTTATTCGTTTCACATCTTCGTCCAAACTTTGACCATTTAGATCTCGATTCTCATCTGTAACAACAAAAAAAGGAGAAAACTCATCGTGTGAATTTAAACTCGAACAATGAACATTCGCATAAAAGGCCATCGCATTCGCATCGTAACTCCTGCGCGATTTGGCATTTTTCTTCCCTACGTGTAGGTATAAGGGCTAAGGGCGTTGGGCTAGGCTGGGCGATTCTCATTAAAATAAATTAAGCAATAAAATCTGAAGAAATACGTTACATTAAAACGATGAAGGGAAAAAAGGACGTGTATAAAAAAACAAAACAAAACAAAACATCGAATGGCACGAGTAATAGTATATAGAGTATACCTATATATAGGAGAGAGAAGAAAAAAACACATCGCCGAAATAAAAAGGATAGGACAGTATTAAATGTCACGTTAGGACATTTTTATCTATAACATTGTCGTCGAATAGTAACAATCTGTTGCGAATCGAGAGCAAACAAACAACTGCGAGTGCTTTGGTTTTAATTTTATGATACGATAGTACGAGTAAACTTACACATAGGAGTATATGCACGAGTATAGTACGTAAACGTATATAGAGGATGAGGAATAGCGATATTCCCTCGAGTATACAAGGGGTTCGGTAATCAGTCGCCATGATGGGGCTATTGCTCGAGGGACACTCATTTCTGACATCATTTTATTATACACAGAGCCACTAAACACCGTTGCTCCGGTATCGGTATTACTATTGCTATTGCTATTGCTTTCAAGTTTTTAACCTACTGCTCGCGATAACAATTCCCTTTTCGATTAACCTAAATTGTTTTTCTAACATTTTACCAGTTACCGCAGCGCGCAGCCTTTTACATCTCTCGATGGTAGTTTTTCCACAGACGCAACAGGGCTCTCCTCAATCGTCGTCCTCGTCGTCGTGCTTTTACATACAATTAATAAAAAGACTGCGATATAATTTCATAAGCTTATGGTACAACGAGTACTGCGACACCCTTGTTCAGATACTAATCACTCTTCTCGCATATGGTGTGGGGTGTGCGTTCGAGTAGAAGGAGATGATGTGCTTTTTCAAACGTGTCATTGGTGAAATATCACTGTCCATGGTGCTTCTGCTTACAATGTGCATACAACCATACGTAGTATTTTGCGAATCGTTCGATGACTTTATGAGAGAGCAGTGTAGGTCGTAGGGTATATCTGGTGACTGATTATTTTGAAATGGTATCGTATCTGGTCGGGTCAAACACCTGGTCGATGTATTATTTTTCCAAAATCATACTCGAGGCTCAGAATGAGCTGGGGAAGTGGGATTAAGTTTTCAAAAATATGAAAAGGATGAAGTACATAGATACTGATTTTCAAAATTTTGGTCATTTTAACCCCCCCCCCCCCACCCCTCATTTACCAACACAACTCACTGTGAATTCCAGAGATCTCTTCTGTCTTCAGGTTATCTGTTCAATCTTTTTAACCGAAAAAATTGTTGAATCCAAAATTTCTTTGATGTTTTTTGAATCCCCTTCTCCCCAGTGAAGTCCAGGGCTCGTACTTGGTTACTCTTTGAATTACTATAGGTTACTTAGTCGGTTACTTTTTGTAAAATTTTGGTTGCTAAAGTTACATTTTTCAAAAATTTTCCTAAATTCAATTTTTTCAGATCTAGATTTTGAATCATACTTTGTAAAGGAAACAAGAAAAAATGTCTCGCTTTTTACCAAAAACAGTAACAAATTCTGCATTTTAAGATGTTGTCAAAAAGCCTCATTTCTTACTAAA